>NC_081553.1:165678110-166896110 GCF_963082655.1 Stomoxys calcitrans
ACTAGCCATCCTTTGGATCCGGTTAAGTATTAAACAGCATGTGTCGAAAATCTTTCGCCTTCGTGTGATAAGGTTTTCCAGCTATTGGAATGACAATAACTTTTGTGTCCCTCTATATACGACACGAAGATACAAGCAGAAAATCTCTCGCTAGGCCAAGGAGTCAGTCTATTGCACTCAGCTTACAATTCAACCGATGATACATCATCAGGGCCTGGCGACTTAAAGGGGTAGATATTTTTTATAGCCCAAAGGATTTTCGACTCAGACACAATTTTTCCAATAACCTCCGACGAATGCATATAAGTGAGAACCTCTGCTGGGGCCACGTTGTCTGTTTGAGAGTTTCCCGGGAAATGTGAAATATCCGTAATAGCTTTCGTAATAGATTTCGAGGACAGAATCTTCCTTAGCCTAGAGGACTCAGATATATCCTCCACGGAGCTGCAGATATCCACGTAGATTTTGTTATGAGCCTTTCTCAGCTCGCACTTGTATTTATTTTTTTGGTATTTTTGTTTTTTTTTTTTATGAATGTTGCAACAATTTTCATATTTAAAAAACTGTTTTTATACCCACTACAGTAGGATGGGATATAATAGTCTAGTCATTCCGTTTGCAACACCTCGAAGTTTTGATCTGAGACACCATAAAGTGTATAAAGTTTTGATCGTCTTGATAATCCAAGTCGCAGATACCACAATAGAGGTCGAACGTATCAAGCTAGCCGCTTGAAAGATTGTTATGTCTATCTGCTCCACAGTTTCCACTCCCTTTCAAGGTCTAGAAGGCATAGTTGTGCAGAATGTGTACCGAAATTTTTTCACAATCTATCTTTCTTCTGTTTAGCCGAGGGACCACATCTGCAATATTTTTGCCAAGGCTGAAACACACTTCCCAGTAGCATATCCTTCCGCTTATATTTTCCGATACAAAGATAACATCCAGTAACTCCTGCCTATTCCCGGTAATAGCAGTCGGTTTTTACCCTTTATTATCTGCCATCAGAAGGACCTTGAGTGCCACCGAAGCGGCTTTACAAGGTAGAGATTTATCTGCAGAAATCGGACCATAATCAGGATTCGGATTTTCCACGACTGTTGTTATTGTCTAGTCTTCTGAGTCTGCTAAGAGTTCACCGTCACAAGATTCGTTCGATCACGTCATGATGGATTTGGACCACTCTTTCTCAGGGCACTGGATGATTTCACCTAAGATTATTCGATAGCTGCTGCTGTCGAAGTACTTTTTGAGGTCCGACCTCAAGGTGTTAACCTTGAGCACAATACCAACAGAGGACCCACCGACGGGTCCCGTTTCGAAGCCTTCCCTCCTATTTTGATAGTGGCAGAGGTACTTTTAGTCTCCTGCTAATTCAAAATCAAACTTAAGAGATGTAGTTGATAGTTCCTCAAACAAGTTTTCAGCAAGAACTGCTGAGTCGTCTCCTGATTCCTCAACCCCACAGCTACTATACACCTTTAATTTCAACTTGTTGTCGACATCTACCATCTCCAAGCTGTACTTAGCATATAACGTATTTTTTTCAATTTTCTACAATTTGCTAATTTTTTAATGATTTTAAATAACGGCAGACAAAATAACTACTTTTAAATATATATACATAAGCATGTCGTCAAATTAGTTCATAATTAAAGAAAAACAAGTAAAAAGGCATTAAGTTTGGATACCCACCACCTCGGGTATATATATTAATCCCCTTTCGTCACAATCCGGTGAAAATTGGATAACTTATGCTCCCAAATTCGGCACGGACATTGAGTGGCCTAATATATATGTCACTATTCAATTTTGTAGAACAAAATATTGGTCTTTTTGGCAGATATATCAAATTATAAACCGATCTGAACCATATTAAGGTTAGACATCGCGAAGCTCAGAAAAACTCACTGTTTAAAATTTCTGCCCTTATCGGCAGATCGGTTTATATGGCAGCTATATCTAAATATAGTCCGATCAGAACCATATTAAGGTCGGATGTTGGGAGGTCTTAACCTACTCACTGTTTCAAATTTCAGCAAAATCGGGTAATAATTAAAGCTTTTATGGCCTTCAGACCTTTTATCGAGAGATCGGTCTATATCACAGCTATATCTAAATATAGTCCGTTCTGTACCATATTTCGGTCGGATGTTGGGAGGCTTCAAATAACCCACTGTTTTAAATTTCAGCGATATTGGGTATTAAATAAAGCCTTTATGAGCTTCAGATCCTTTATCGGGAGATCGGTCTATATGGCAGCTATATCTAAATATGGACCGATATAATCCATAGTTAGGTCAGATGTCGGGATGCTTAAACTACTCACAATTTCAAATTTCAGCAAAATCGGATGAAAAATAAAGTTTTTATGGGCATTAGACACTTTGTCGGAAAATCGGTCTATATAGCAGCTCTTTTTAAATATGGTTCGATTTGGCCCATTCAAGAACTTAACCAGCGTGCATCAAAAAGACATATCTGTGCCAAATTACAGCTCAATATCTCAATTTTTTAAGGCTCTAGAGTGATTTCAACAGACGGACGGCCGCACGGATGTCGTTAAATCGTCTTAGAATTTTACGACGATCCGAAATATATATACTTTGTAGGGTCGGAAATTGATATTTCGATGTGTTGCAAACGGAATGACTAAATAAATATACCCCTTATCCTACAGTGGTGGGTATAACTAGTTGAAACCCTGAATAGCATTTTATATATGAAGAATGAAAGATATTGCCAGTGTAGAAAAAAACTTGATATATGTCACAAATTCTTGCAAGAGTTTATAGCAAAAAAAATGCTTTTATCATAAACAAAATCCAACGTTTATCAGAAAAGAAGTTTACTTGGCGAAATTTTCTTTTATGTGAAACGAATTATTTTTTTCGTGCAGTTGCCCAGTTCATGAGCAAAATTTGCAATTTTACATAGCTGTCTAGTGCTCACCACAAAGAGTATTATTTCTTAAACATGTATACGATAACCTTAATTGCCTTTTTTCCATTTTGGCTCTGCCTGATATTAAATTATAGAATATTGATTTGAGTGGTTTTAACCGAAAACCCTTCAATAGTTGCAAATAGTTAGCTGAAATAATGCGGTGTTTGGGGAATCACAATTTTCTTTCTATCTGTGCGTTGTTTGTGCAGTGTACATTTTATCACTAGTTCTAGGCTATTGAATCTAAAACATACATAAAAATAGCAAATTCTGCACTTTATTTGTTTGCAAGGAAGTCAAAGAGTACGTTATCCATATAAATTGGTACAAAGATTAGAATCGCTGTTTAGCAATGTGTGTGCTTACTCTAGTAACTACTCAATGAATGAATGTGTGTTCACATAATCCTCAAGTGCGTATTGTGGTGCCCAAAAGAGTGTACCCAAATCGGTATATTGTCGACATAATTGAACATGTTTATGTACATACACTGGAAGAAGAAAATTAGTTGCAAAATCAATGGCGCCACTATCCAAAAAAACAGCCTTTGTTGAAAATATTGATAACGTGTGTGAATGATTTTGTGAATGGGCGTTGTCAATTGCAACCATTGCGAGATGTTTGGTTCGCGTGGTGGCTTACAATTCATATAGCCTCAATTAGTATGTTAAACATACCATTTTGAAAACCATATCATGCGTGTGGTGGCTGATATCTCGTTGTACTCCAATTTCGGTTATATCCAGTCCGAAGAGTTGAGAAATTTTACCAGGTCACCCAAAACTAACACCATTATTTCAACAAGGCCATGCAAGAACGAACGACCTAGGGCTCTTAGTCTACGTTTTATAAGTGCTGGGTAGGAACAAAGAAGATGCTTAAGAATATTCTTCTCCTCTTCGTCTCCACAACTGTGGCAGTGGTCGTTTTATGAGACTTTTAGACGCCTTGCACCGCTGAATAGTCGACTCGACGATTGGAAACGTGGATGGCTTGGGGGATTTGGATCTGATACCTGAGACGAAGCTAGAGGTCGAGTACGAGGCACTGAGATCCGGGCGATTACGATATGCGTGATGTGGTACTGGGTCAACGCCGTGACGTCGAGTGTGTGCAATGTACAGGATTTATAACCTTTAAAGTATACTGAGGATTAAATTTTTTGTTTGGAGGACATCTTATGTATGGTAGTAAAAAAAACTTGACCCTCAGTATATTTTAAAGGTATTGGGTGCTTTCTAAAAGTAAGAATACTCAAAGAATGGATCACCATTTCTACAGAGATATCACGGATAATGCAATGAAAGAAGCTCAAAACTGTCGACCCAATGGGCAGCAATGGTGTGCCATCAGCTTTCCTCTGAGGGCATTGAAGTCCCAACCACATGTCAGCCAGGGATCCAAAAGGCCATCTAAAAGACAGCTACTCGGGTGAAGGGTTACTTGGTAGGATTGGAGAAGAAACTCTTTGCGAGCAGAATCCTAGAAGGGCTCCAGAATTTGTTTGATAATTCCTTCTTTTGGCAGGATTTGAAGAGCAATTATGACTAATTGAAAGCAGCCTTCAGCAATGGTAAAATTAAGATTAAGGAAACAGGGGGCACGAGAGATGACACGAAGTTTCTCTTCCACCTCACTCGTGTCTTCCGGTATATTACTGAAAGGAGTAAAATCCCTTTTGTAAAGTATAAGCAGATACCGAATTTCTGCAATACACGCCCAAACTCTAGTACCATTCTAACTCTTTATGCGTTTTATCTGATGCCTGAAGCCCGAAATCTGTTCATTAATTTCTAACTTAGGGGCTGATTATTGGTTGAACAGTTAATTGTTCCGCACTAAGAATATTGAAAATCAATCTGTAGCTCTGAATGACTACCCAAATGCTTGAAGACCCACCCACTTGAAAATAGATGTATATCTAATTAACATTTCCCGAAACAACCAGTGCTGTGAGTGAGCGCTCAAAGTTATGTAAGACTTATAAAGGCTGATTTTTTAGCTATTATCTTTTTGGCAACACTGGTTTAAAGAGCTCACGCACGATTCGTGTTTTGTTTCATTGTCAAACATCTTCAGTTTTGTCTAAAATTTAACCATGTATAGCCTTACAAAAGAACAACGCTTGCAAATGATTGGATTTTACTATCAAAATACGCGTTAAGAAAGTTCATCGCGCGCTTCTTCCATTTAATGGATGAACCTCATTTTTGCCCCAATGAGTACGTAAATAAGCAGAATTCTTGATTTTGGAGTGAAGATCAGACAGAAGCATTGCAAGAGCTAGCAATGCATCCAGAAAAAGTCACAGTTTAGTGCGGTTAATGGGCTGGTAGCATTATTGGACCGTACTTCTTCAAAGAAAATGCGAATCGTAATGTAACTGTGAGTGGTGAGCACTACCGTGAGATGATATCCAATTTTTTTTTTGCCCAAATGCAGGAGCTTGTCTTGCATGATATGTGGTTTCAACAAGACGGTGCCACATCCCGCGTAACAATGGTCTATTTGAGAGGCGAGTTCGGTGAACATTTTATTTCACATTCTGGTTGCCTAGATCTTGCGATTAAACTCCTTTAGACTACTTTTTGTGGGGATATGTTAAGACTTATGTCTAAACAGACGAGCCCGCTTCAATTGGCCCATTGGAAGACAAGATTGAAGCATTTTTTCGTGAGATACCAGCCGAAATGTTGGAAAGGGTATACCAAAATTGGACTAAGCGGATGGACCATTTGAGGCGCAGTCCCGGTCAACATTTGCATAAAATAATTTTCAAACATTGAATTATATGGACCATACTATCGATTCAAATAAAGATTTCATGCAATTTTCTGAATTGTACAGCGGTCAAAAAAAGTATTCATCATTCAATGTTTTTTTTTTAATAAGTCTACAAAAGACAATTGGAATAAAAACATATTAAACTAATGATGCAGTAGTGCTTGTGTGATATATATGTACACAATTTCATTGTTTTTAAAGAAAAAAATAGTATTTATTGGAACAAAAAGGGCCATTTTACAGCTGAACACAAAAAATTAAACAAAAAAAGTATTCATCATTGCAAAAAAACAAAAAAATAAATAACATAATTTAAAAAAATTAATACTTTTTTATTCGACCACCGCGTCTTATAACTTCTTTTAAACGGTTTGACATCGATTGGACTAATTTAGCGGTTATATATTGGTCTATATTAGTCCATTCCTCCATTATCACCTGTTGCATTTGACTCTTGCTCGAAAAATTGCGCGTTCTCAATTTGCGTTCGAGATGTTCCCAAAGATGTTCAATTGGGTTCAAGTCGGGACTTTGAGGAGGAGTTTTAATGACTTTGGGGCAGTTATACAGCATCCACATCTTGGTATTTAAAGCAGAATATTTGGGGTCATTATCTTGATAATATTGAAAGTTATTACCAAGCCCAAGTTTTACAGCACTATCTTTTAAATTCCTCTTTAAAATGTCAATGTAATACTTATGATCCATTACTCCATTAATAATTTCAAGATTTCCCGCTCCTGAAGCCGCCATACACCCCCAAACCATTAAACCACCTCCACCGTGTTTTACAGTAGCAACTGTGTTTCGTTCTTCAAGCTCTGTATTTGGTTTTCTGTACACTATGACCTTTCCATCGCACCCAAAAAGATTAAACTTGCTCTCGTCTGCAAAAATGACTGTTTTCCAAAATGATTCGGGCTGTTTTACATACATTTTTGCGAAGTTTAGCCTTTTCACTCGGTTTATTTTATTTATAAAGGGCTTCTTACGTGCAGTTCTTCCTCTGTAACTATGCCTTTTGAGTGTATTTCGAATTGTTTGTGTAGTAACTTCCTTCCCTAAATATTCCATAGTGTTTTTACGAAGAATGGTCGCATTTGTCTTCGGAGTTTTCTGAACTTGCCGCACTAGCCAACGCACATCTCCAACTGAAAGTGCTTTTGGTCGACCAGATCTTGGTTTATTGTCAACAGTTTTCGTTTCTGTCCACTTTCTGATGATGGATTGTATAGTAGATCGTGGTCTATTTAATATTTCACTGATAGTTTTTTGAGTTAAACCATTCCTGTGGTGTTTTATTATCAAAACTTTTACCTCATCAGAAACCTCGTTTTGCTTACGACCCATTTTGACAAAAACTATATTTTCAATGAAATTAAATATTTGCTGTCAAGGGCAAAGCCTCCTTTACTAAATAAAACAGAAAAGGGGGATTCCCAAATAATATTTGAATTTGACTTTGATGATAGCACATCAATGATGAATACTTTTTTTGTTCTGTTTTTGGTGTTATTATATAAAATTGCATTTTTTGCGCTAATTAAATTTATTTTTTGAATTTATTTTAAAACATATTACGAAAAATAAACTATTGCATAAAACTGCATTATTTGTTTACTTTAAATTTTCTTCAATTACCCAAAATAAGTGAATTTATTATCAATTTTGCTAATGATGAATACTTTTTTTGACCGCTGTATGTGTTTTTTTTTTGAAAAACTTTCTTATAGCTCTTAAAAATCACCCTTTATTATAACCGTGCTAAGGCTGATTATTACTCCACCCGATTTAATTCTACATTAGACTCTAAGAGTAAGTGGAGAGTCATTCAAGAGATTGGTGCTCGAAAACCAAGGGTTTGTTCCTCGGCTCAGGTTGATGTGGATGATCTTAACAAATCTTTCACAAATATTGCAACCATTCCGTTAGATCCCTCTTATTATGGTGCTCTTGATGCAAATGCTGGGAACGTATCCGTTGAAGGATCTTTTGAGTTTCGCTGCGTTACCAATAATGAAGTCTTCCATGCCATTAGTGCTGACTGCATTTATACGGCGTTCATTCGTATTCTCCTTCCCTGTCTTTTACCTAACATGACATTTTTCAACACTATATTAACTCCTAGTATTTTCCACACTCATGAATCTGATGAGAATTGCGCCCTCTAGAGACTCAAGAAGTCAAAATCCCAGATCGGTTTATGTGGCAGCGATATCAGGTTATGTAGCGATTTGCGCCGTACTAAGCACAGTTGTTGGAAGTCATAACAAAACACCTCATGCAAAATTTCAGCCAAATCTTATGAAAATTGCGCCCTCTAGTGGCTCAAGAAGTTAAGATCCAAGATCGGTTTATATGGCAGCTATACCACGTTATAAACCGATTTGAACCATACATAGCATAGTTGTTGGAAGTGATATCAAAAACCACGTGCAAAATTACAGCCAAATCGGATGAGAATTGCGCCCTCCAAAAGCTGGAGAAGTCAAGACCCAAGATCGGTTTATATGGCAGCTATATTATGTTATGAACCGATTTGAACTATACTTAGCACAGTTGTTGGAAATGATACCAAAATACCACGTGCTAATTTTCAGTGAAATCGAAAGACCCAAGATCGACCTACACTAATAACAAGTATAAGTACAAAATTTCAAGCGCATAGCTTTGCTCCTTCAAAAGTTGGCGTGCTTTCGACAGACAGACGAACGAACGGACAGACGGACTGACATGGCTGGATCGACTTAAAATGTCATGACGACCAAGAATATGTATACTTTATGAGGTCTAAGACCCATATTTCGAGGTGTTACAAACAGAATGACGAAATTAGTAAACCCCCATCCTATGGAGGAGGGTATAAAAATAATATACTTTTTGTATTAGGTTAAGTTGGATATTTTCCTGATTCTTGTTGTCCTGTATTATAATTTATAAGATCTTTATCTTGTTAAGCAGGAAGAAAAAATTAAATCAATTTGGCTGAAATTTTGCACGTAGATTTCTGTTATGAGTTCCCACAACCGCGCCGAATACGGTCCAAATCAGTCTACTATTTAAACATACTTCCCGATTTGACTTCTTGAGGTCAAAATTATTGTCTGTACGGTTTTAATTGGTTTAAATCCTGATAAAGATTTCATATCATCTACCTCCCGATTTGGCATGAAATTTTGTACGTAGTGTTATGTTAAGATTCCCAATAACCGTATCAAGCACGTTTCCAAATAAACTCGATTAGTCTTCTAAGCCCCCAACAGTTTAAATTTTTGGCTGATTTGGTAATAAAGAACTCATATGCCCTTTAACTGAGTTCATGGGTGTACATTTTTGTCAGAATCCATGGTGGTGGGTTCTCATGATTCGGCCCGGCTGAATGTACCACCTACAACTTTTTACTTGCTATCTCTTTACACGCCTATTTATTGGTTGATTTTTTTCGCTTATTTTGAATGGAGAAAAATACTTACTAAGTGGCTTACCTTATCCCTGTATATCATCGATTACCGACCGACAATGGCTTAAAGAGGATGAAGGCAACGAATCTATTCAATGATTAAACGTTTTGGAATGCAAAAATTGCTAAAAAATTTAATAAAAATACATTTCGAACTTCGAAAAAATTTATTTATAATTTAAATTAATTGTTATTTTTTTTTGATATTTAATTTTTTCGGATGAGTGTGAGTGTTGGTCAACGTTAATTATACACAGAATTTTGCGGGAAGAGCTACCGAATCCGTAAGATTGGTAAATAGAACATACCAACTGGCTGTATGGTATGGGAGCCACCGTGGTGCATAGGTTAGCATGCCCGCCTATCGCATTCAAACGCCCGGGTTCAATTCCCACCGGCGGGAAATACTTGGAACATCTTTCTGCGGTGGTTATCCCCTCACCAAATGCTGGCAACATTTGTGACCATTTCAGCCATGTACAACTTCTTAACAAAGAGGTGTCACTTTTCAGTGACAAGCCGTTCGGACTCGGCATGAAACAGAAGTTCCTCTTATCATTGAGCTTAAATTTGAATCGAGTAGCAGTCAATTGATATAGTGAGAAGTTAGTTTCATTCTAGTTTGTTCCATAATGGGATGTTTGGAAAACACTAAACCACATAGTACTGGCTGTTAGAAGATTTTGTTAGAATCTTTCTGTACCTTTTTTCTTTGAAAATAGTTAAATGTTGTATACATAAAAGTTGTAAACATTTATTAATATACATATATAGGTATGTTCGCAACTTAAGGTATACAATACATTTTTGTTACAAATACAAAAATATATTACACATGCAAACATGGACATATTCATTTCTATGTGTGTGGAAGGCAAAAAAGCAAAATAAAGAAGCAGAAGAGGGCAACAAAAACAGCTGTAACAAAAAGCGATAAAATCAAGGCTCTCTATTCACACAAAAGTCTCTTTGCAAAAAAAAAATAAAACACGAAGAACGGAGAGTGAGGTGCCTTCACCGATACATTCAAATCACCCACACATTTTCCGATTTTTCTTTTGTGCCTAGTTTTTGAAGCATGGCCAAATGACTGTTAAGGATATGTCGTGAGCTGTTGTGTTCTGTAATCGTCCTGCATATGTATGTGAGCAACATCAGTCAACTTGGTGTTGCATGGGCATAGCATGAGCATCTCTGTACCCATATAAAGGGTGATTTTTTTGAGGTTAGGATTTTCATGGATTAGTATTTGACAGATCACGTGGGATTTCAGACATGGTGTCAAAGAGAAAGATGCTCAGTATGCTTTGACATTTCATCATGAATAGACTTACTAACGAGCAACGCTTGCAAATCATTGAATTTTATTACCAAAATCAGTGTTCGGTTCGAAATGTGTTCATTCACCGTAACGTTGCGTCCAACAGCATCTTTGAAAAAATACGGTCCAATGATTCCACCAGCGTACAAACCACACCAAACAGTGCATTTTTCGGGATGCATGGGCAGTTCTTGAACGGCTTCTGGTTGCTCTTCACTCCAAATGCGGCAATTTTGCTTATTTACGTAGCCATTCAACCAGAAATGAGCCTCATCGCTGAACAAAATTTGTCAAAATTTGAACACATTTCGAACCGAACACTGATTTTGGTAATAAAATTCAATGATTTGCAAGCGTTGCTCGTTAGTAAGTCTATTCATGATGAAATGTCAAAGCATACTGAGCATCTTTCTCTTTGACACCATGTCTGAAATCCCACGTGATCTGTCAAATACTAATGCATGAAAATCCTAACCTCAAAAAAATCACCCTTTATATCACACACACACGGACACGCAGAAGCTTATTCAATCTAAAAAGGAAGAGGCAGTGGCACGTAAATTCATTAAAATTGATGGATGTTTTGAGAGAATTCGTTACAAGTTGAAGATTAAGTCAAGAATTAAGAAATGTGACATACGTTCTTTCGTGCTATACAATCCTAAGGGATTTCTTACCAAGTTCCTTGAGTTTAGGCCATTGCCGAATCTCGTGGATGTAAGGGAGAATTTCCAAAGTTTTCTGACAAATTGGATTTTAAATAGAGTGTTTTGTAAGCACGTTGCAGACTTTAGAATTTGATGTCAATGACCTCTCAACATATAAATAATTTTGCTAATATAATGCTCAAGCTCTAAAAGGTACTCTCGAAGAGAAATCAACATTTTAAACTTTAAAGGCCGTCTTCACAAAAAATAAAGAAGCTTTAAATAGGTTTATTTGACAGATCTGTGAAAGAAATCTGTCAAATAAACCTATTTTAAATGTAAGTTTTGTGATTACCGGTGTTAAAATATTAAGTTTTAACTTTTTCATATTTTTAGTTGTTTATTTATGTCTTACTAGCTGAACCGGGCCAGCTCCGCTGCGCCTTCTTTTACTTTATATGGGGCAAAATTTTCCTTTAAATATTTATTTTGACAATTAATGAGATTTTAGTGAAAAACCATGCTACGAAAATAGTATATCGCTTGAATAACAGTTTAACCATATAAATGCCTTTATCTGAATCCCATTTGATCTTTATTGGTCTACGAATTTAAGTTTGGATGTAAGGTGTACTCCATTCTTAAAATACTTTATTTCAGCTCGATATTCTCATGATGTCTGATTTAGGGGTGTTTTGGGGGTTGGGGGGTCCCCCAAACACTTGGTCCGACAATGGAATATCAGATTCGTTTTCTGATCTAAAATACCTTACATTTGAGTCTCATATTGTCGTGATTCGTGTATATATATGGTAGGTTTTGGGGGTGGGACGCCCCCCCCCCCCCCTAGGTACCCTATCCGAAATTTGGATACCAGGAGAGCACACAAAATTTCGCTTAAATCGCACCATCTTCCTGATCTGATTTCAAGAAAATTGGTTCAGCTTTTTTGAATCTATAAGGAACACACAAGCAAACAAACACAAATTCATTTTTATATATATAGATAATGTAAGCTATGTAATATGTTGTTGTTGGCTTATATTTTTAGCATAGGATGGCATAGAGCGTTGGAAGGTTGATCATTTTCACCACTTTATCCCTTAAGTAATTTAAAAATTATAGCGTTTTTTAGATCGAATTATTTCCATTATAACGGAAGGTGACTATTGAGGCGACGCACAATGGGATAGGACGGGAAGGGATAACTGTTTGAGGACGGGAAGGGATAACTCCAAGAAATTGGTTGGTCAGAGCTGAGGGGTTAACGGAAATAGGACAATAAATGAAGATTTGGCAGCCCGTACCAATTTTTAAAATGCCGAGGTGACAAACCTTAGGGTCCCAAAAGACGACCCGGCCATCTATTGGCTTGTTTTTGGACGTGGTCTCGTTAACACCTCAACTCAGACCATTCAAAATTTTAAAGGGTTATCTCTACTCGTTGTTCAACTGGAAATTTTTTATTATTTTATTCTATTCTTTCCCACTGAGTGACAGTCTACACAGAGATAAAATCTGAGATTTTGTTTTGATTTTAAACGTTGTATATCTCCGATATAAGGACAATATGTTGGATTAAATAAAATGAAGTTTCAATCAAAATATTCGGATTTAGTCGCAGATGCTTGCTGTTCGGCATTCTTATTTGGAGAAAATAAAAGTATTTTTAAAATATTTTAATATTTTTTTCTTCTTTTTAAGTCCAATATGAACCAATTTCGAACAAATTTACAAGAAAGTTTAAGGCCCTAGGTGGTCCGAGCTCCTCTTGGCAGGCTCCCAAAGTTTGTTACCTCGGAATTTTCAATAAATAGTTCGGACTGATTAATCTTCATATGTGGTCCGATTTTCAAAAGAGTCCGAACGGCGTGCTGCAGTGCGACACCACTTTGGTGAAAATTTTGTACATGAAGATGCATGACATAGGTACCTCGCAAATGTTGCCAGCATTAAGAAGGGATAACCAAAATTGCAAATTTTTGCCCATGAACATTCCACTAAGGATCAGGAGCAAACTTCTCACATATCAATGAGTGCAGTCCGATTCAAGTTTAAGCTCAATGATAAGGGGCCTCCTTTTTATAGCCGAGTCCGAACGGAGTGCCGCAGTGCGACACCTCTTTGGACAGAAGTTTTTCATGACTTAGTACCTCACAAATGTTGCCAGCATTAGGGTAGCTAACCACCGCTTTAAGTTTTTTCTGATGGTCTCGCCAGGATTCGATCCCAGGCGTTCAGCGTCATAAGCGGACATGGGATATAGTGGCACGAATTCGATATCCACATTAAGGGCGAAGTGTTCCCACCCTTAAAAGATATTAGAGATTTAAGGAAGGCGCATCGGAGCTGGCGCGATTCAGCTAGCCATAAATAAAAATGAAAATCAAACTACAAATGCCTTTGTAAATTGAAAATACGAAGGCTATCTCGGACAAAATTTCGATAAATAAAACTTTGAACTCGTATATCCCCGAAACCAGGTATTGTATACCACAAGCAAACTTATCGTAGAGATTTTTGAGCACTATCCATCAAAAAAATAATTTTTAAACCCGGACTAGAAATGAAGATTTGGCAGCCCCATAATTTTTTTGAAATACCGAGGTGCCCAACTTTTTGGGGTATACCAAAAGGCGCCCAGACAACATAGGGTCCTAAAGCCCTACCTCAGCTCTATTCATTTCAAAATTTCGAGGAGTTGTCTCTACCCGTTCTCACACGGCATATTTGTTAGTAGTTTTTTTTCGATTTTCTACCACTGTGCGATGTTTGGACGTGATTTCCCCTTGCTTAGGAGTGGAGCACATTCTAAAACTCCTTCCGATCTATGGGTCACGTCACCCGGTTGAGTACATGCAACAATACACAGGACATCGAAATGCCCTTCCTGCGATGCAAGCACCATTCCGTAGCAACTAGTCATTCAGAAACTATCAGAAATCAGATGCCATAACCATTAAATGACTCTGAACAAGACTGAGCCAAAACAGCAATGCCACCGAAATATTCAAATTACATGGTATACATTCTGTTATTTGCAAGGAATGGCAGCGACACCTTGTGTAAAAACAAAACCATCACAACTTCTACACGCATACCCACTCGACCAGCTCCGAAGACTTTAGCAGTACAGTAGTCTTCAACTTATCGACATTGTCGATTAAGTCTACTAACCACTCATCCATACTCCGTCCCATCGCTTCTACAGCCCATAGGATGGTGGATGGGTACATCACCTTCCTACCATCCATCCTACCGTCTACCTTTCTACTCCGACTGATTACCAGCACTATTTTTTATCTATCATTTAAACACCACTGTCGTATCCAGGAGATCAATTGTTAAGGAAGTCCCGTTTAATGTTATTACATAATTCAAACTCAAGTTTCTTTAATTCAAACTCTTTCAGAGTACATTTGGATTTATTTCGATGCTTTGACACACAATTATATTAAAAGATTTCATAAAATAATAAATAATTTTTGTTGTTTTCGCACTTTTAAATACCTACTTTGTGATGGATATTTCTGTATGGCGTAAATGTTACCAAACAATGTTTGGTCCCTAGAAATTCTTGTTGAGTTTTCTTGTACCTGGCAGCTATTTGTGTGTTGCTCTAATGATTTTTGTCATTGGACGAACCCGCATTTTTGTACTGAAACTATAAAAAATATAACTTTCCTAGTTTACCATCTGCATTCGTCCGAGCTGCTCAATATACTGCCTGCCCTTTGCTCAGTCAAAACAAAAAAGGAAAAATTATTGTGTGTGAGAATGTGTCTTTATCAGTGACGAGCACACAATTGCAATTATTTGCAAGTCTATGGGTCTGTATGGGATTATTTTCTTGTGCAATAGAGTGAGTATGTTTACCAACCACTGGTCTTTAGGCTCAAATACTCAGCCTTTCGCTCTAGTAGGATAGTTACAAGAGAATAATTATTGGTCCAGTACACGAATAATCATTTGCGGCTATCAAAGCACTTTTACAATTAAAAACTCTTTGGTTCTACAACAAAGGAAAGTTCCTTTTACCGTACACGAAGCTGCTAAAGGATTTATAATAAACATAGTTAGTTACGTTCAATAAAGCTACGTTTATGGCTAACGTTTGATATGTTGAAGCGAAACGTTAGACGGCTACAATAAAAAGACAATTTCGTGATAATTTTTTTTTTCGTATAAATACCTCTAACGTTTTCCTTTTGAGCGCGGGTAGAATTAATCTTCCGCTTCAGACCGTGGTATATATATCAGATTTTATATAAAGGGTGCTATAGGAAAGTTTTTCAAAAAATACACATAAAATTAAAAAAAAAAGCATGAAATCTTTATTTGTATCGATAGAACGGTTTATATAATTTAATGTTTGAAGATTATTTCATACAAATGTTGGCCGTGACAGCGCCTCAAAAGGTTCATCAGCTTAGTCCAATTTTGGCATACTTTTTCCAACATTTTGGCCGGTATGTTACGAATAATGCGTCAATTGAAGCGGGCTTGTCTGTATAGATATGAGCTTTAAAAAATAGATCTATGCGTCCAATTAACCGGTCCCGAACGTGAAATAAAATGTTCACCGAACTCGCCTCTCAATAAGTCCAACGTTACGCGTGCTGTGTGGCATGTGGCACCGTCTTGTTAAAACCACATATCATGCAAGCCAAGCTCATGGATTTTGGGTAAAAAAAAGTTGGATATCATCTCACGGTAGCGCTCAACATTCACATTTACAAGTACGGTCCAATGATGCCACCAGCCCATAAACCGCAGCAAACTGTGACGTTTCTGGATGCATTGCTAGCTCTTGCAATGCTTCTGGATGATCGTCACACCAAAATCGACGTAAATAAGCAGAAGCTTATTTACGTATAAGAAGTACGATCCAATGATGCTGTCAGCCCATAAACCAAACCAAACTGTGACTTTTTCTGGATGCATTGCTAGCTCTTGTAATGCTTCTGGCTGATCTTCACTCCAAAATCGACGTAAATAAGCAGAAGCTTAATTACGTACCCATTGAGCCAAACATGAGCTTCGTCCATAAAATGGAATAACAAAGCCCGCATTTTGATAATAAAATTCAATAATTTGCAAGCATTGTTCGTTTGTAAGAAGATTCATGATTAAATTATAGACCAAACTGAAGATATTTGACAGTGAAACAAACGTAAATGAAACGGGCGTGAGCTGTGTTGCCAAAAAGATAATAGCAAAAACATCACCCTTTACTTTTCACCTAGTGGTCCCCCGTGGGGATCCTAATGAGACAGGTGCCACTGATGGCAATTTGTATCTCCTGCTGAAAATAACAACTTCCGCCTTATGGCTGGTACTATGTTCGTTTTCACCGTTAAAACCCCATTTTTTCGCGATTACATTTTTGAAATACTGCACAAAAAATGATCAAATAACAATGTTATTAAAATTTTACCATTAGTATTGAGCGATATCCTACTAAATGAAATCAGCAAGATTTCTTTCTTTAAAATCTATTATCTAAAAAAAGTAATCGGCGAAAAATAGCGCGAAAAGCGAATATAGTACCAGCCTTTAGACGGATTTACAACTAGACCACGTTCGGACCCCACTTTGCTGTCATATGTAGGGCTTTCCGAAGAATATCTGTAAGAGATATTCCCCCAAACGGCAATAGCCACATCAAAGGTATACGCGGCTTTTACACCTCTTTCTTCAAGAGATAATAACATATTTTTAATGAACATATTCCTGAGGTGTTCCTTTGCTAACCCATTATTGTAGATCTACAGATTCTTGATTCCTGAGGTAGTATTTATTCCTATGAGGGTGATTCCAATAATGAATGCTAGCAATGTGCTACTTGATAGCGAGCGAACCTTCTTTGTAGCCGACTTCGTCGTGAAGGGCTGTTTCAGAGGACTTACCTGTACTACATGCATGCTGTAGCCGAGGCAGGCTATCTCCAGGGATCTTTGCCAATTTTTGACAGTAAACATCCGAATTAATCGTTTGGTTCCTTGGAAGCAGCTCAAAATATACCACACCCTTCCAATCCCACCAAACAGACAGCATAACCTTCTTTTGCCTTCCATGCCTTCCATGCTTGGACCATGATCGTTTTCGACTAACGTTGTTGTAAACAATTCATTTTTCATCTCCAGTTTTGATTCGTTTTAAAAACGGATCGAATTCATTGCGTTTAAGGTGCATATCACAAGCGTTGATTCGGTTTGTAAAATGAATTTTTTTCAATACATGTGGTACCCATATTAAAATTGACGCCAAACAAACAAATGTAAACAAAATTTTTTTCTAAAGCAAGCTAAAAGTAACAGCTGATAACTGACAGAAGAAAGAATGCAATTACAGAGTCACCAGCCGTTGAAAGAATTTGTCAACGCCGACTATATTACTACTATATTACCGACAATTATTTTTTGGGCAACCCAATATGTTTCCATACCCTCCTCTTAGAGTGTTCACCAAAAAGGATGATAGACTAATAGCACGAAAATCTTTCGCCTTCGTGTGTTAAGGTTTTCTTGCTTTCTGAATGACATTAACCTTTATGTCCCTTCATCCCACAGGTATATATGACATGTGGATACATCTCGCTAGGCCAGGGAGCCAGTTTATCGGACACAGCTTATAATTCAACTTGTGATACATCATCATGGCAGGGTGATTTAAAGGAGGCATTCATTTTCTTCGGTTCATTTTAGGGGGGTATGCAATAAATTAAATCTTTTGCCACTTTCCCTGTAAACTCCGTTTTTCCGAAGAATCATTGCAACATCTGTTAAGATCGTCCTTTGACAAATAGTTACAAACCTTTACAAAGGATTTTAGCTCTTTGGGTATGCTCTTTTGGTCAAATCCACATAGAACAACCGTTTTGATCTACAAATACTATGCTTGCTTTGCCCATTCTATAGGTTCGAGTGTTTAATTTTTCGAAGATTAGCAAAAGAACCTTTGGCTTTACGTATTTTCTCCGATGACTGGACATCGAGGTAAGAATTTGATGTCCTGTATTTTTTAACTCCATATCTACTGTATAGTGAAGGTGGATTGAAGGAGAAATTTTGTAATATTGATCATTAGCAGCAGCGAGGATTTTCATGCAGTTGACTTACCCTGAAGCGTCTTCTGGCACTTATCCACCTACGAATATCGATACATTATTTAAAGGACTAAACTTTTATGGGTCACCAAGGTCATGTGACTATGTTGGTTTTTCCTTTTCTTTTTCGCTTAGCAATGTGGTGTTTCTCACGATAAATTGCACGAAATTGAATGGCTCGTTTAATTTTGTGGGGTGGCATAAAGAAGTGACTGGTTGACGAAATGACTTGGTGTATGCGTGCGCGTGTGAATGTGTGTGTGTGTGTGCTTAATGCGGCCCACCTGAAGGGCATCTCTAATATCCCCATTTGTTTTTATTAAGTCTGATTTGGGCTAAGCTATCTAAAAAATGTCAACTCGTAAATAAGAAATTATACGACACACCGAGGCAACATTCAGCAAAAAGGACTCTGTAATTGACGCAAATGCCACAGACATGACACGGGTGGCTGCCGAACTGTTGGCTTGAAGAGCTGCCAGCCAGCCAACCACCAGGCTTTTTCAAGTGCTGACTGACTTTCCATAACACTATATCCACCTCCGCCACCGCCGCCGCCCAACAACGACGCGGCAATTTTGAGGTGCCAAACCACGGAATATTCATTTAATATTTTCGATCACACCTCCTTCTCCATTGCGCCAGTGTGAGAGAGTGTGTGTTTGTGTGGGTTGGTTCAGTGTGGCGCATAAAAAAATAATGGTTAGCATGAACTTAAAATAACACCTCTGACCCACCCCTTCTTCCCGTCTCCTCAAAGCTTATCAAGCGTGGGACGATATATTCCTTGGTGGAAAATGACAACGCATATCTTTGTACTTTTAACTTAAAAGTAATTGTGAAGGGAGCAACTCTTTAAGAAAAGTGATAGGAGGCAAGGATGAAGTGCGATAAGATGAGCTGAGGTGAGTAGAGGTGGTTGGCATTACACCATTATAATTCAACATTTTTGTGTATGTCGCAGGCTATGCGTTGATGGCCACCATAAATACTTTTTAATGTGAGTACAAATGTACAGAAAAATGAGGGAAGAAAAGGTTATTCCATGGAGTACTCCGACCCAGCAGGACTCATTGTAAAAAAAAGAGAAAACTGAAAAACTCGTCGACAGTCTTTGAAAGCCAAGTCCAAATCCAGCACAGTGTTTGCAAATTCATTGTTACCCTCAACAGCACGCCATGGGGGAACTGACACTCTTTAACATCTGCAGCGGCAGCAGGAAAAGGCACCTAACCCCAGGGCAAGCTGCCGGCTATGCCAGTTGTTCGCCTGCTCGGAAGGTAAAGGCTTGCTTTGAATTATTGCTGCTTCTGTTTCTGTTGTTGTTGTTTTGGCTTTTAAAAGTTTTCCAAGAGTTATGGCACAATAAAAGCAAATGAAACTATTCTAATGGTGAATTGGGGTCTAGGCACTCACTTCTATTATGAAACGCGCACACAATTGTTCCAATGTCGTATTGACTGACGGTGAGTGCAAAATCGAAATAAAGACGAAGTAAATGTGGGAAAAAACCCAAAGGTCATTTGCTAAGTTACGGGTAAAAGAAATGAGGGTTATGTTTTTTGCTGCTCCTTATCATTAAAAATGTAGCCCAATTTTCATTGGGCCAAGGAAGAAATACATACACACACGCAAAAAAATAATTCATTAGCCATAACGAAATTTTCGGCCAGTAGACTGGTATAGACTTTTGTGAGAAACATTGGGAATTGTTTACAACAAAAAAATCGTCTTTCTATACCCTCCACCATAGAATTGGGGTATACTTATTTCGTCACTCCATTTGTAACATATCGAAATAACGATCTGAGACCCAACAAAGTCTCAGCATGTCCTCTTGACATGCCAAATTGATTTATCCATGTCCGTCTGTCTGTCCGTCTATTTGTTGGAAGAGCATTAACTTTCGAAGGAATATAGCTAGGCTCTTGAAATTTTGCACGGTCCATGTTTTGATATAGCTGCCATTTAAACCGATCTTGAATTTTGACTTCTTCAGTCTCCAGAGGACGCATAAGAACTATGCCAGGATCTCAAATTGGGAAATCGGTTTACATGGCAGCTATACCGAAATCTGAACCGACATGACCCACTTGCAATCCCCAACGAGCTATGTGCATAAGAAATATCTTTAAGCAAATCAAACCAGTAAGGAAGGACAAAAGTCGAGCGGTGCCGACTGTATAATACCCTAAACCTACCCTATAGGTACAATGTGGGAGCTATATCCAATTCTGAACCAATTTTGATGAACCTCGGTGAGCAAATGTGTTCAAACTGTAATAACTACAATTGACAAATGATAACATTATTGCAAATTGCCCAAAATCTGACGAACATATATACATAGCAGCTATATCTAATTCTGAACCGATTGCGAGCAAAATTCTCAGATAATGTGGTAGTCGGCGAGGAAAGCATTGTGCAAAATTTTGGCAAGATTGGTCAAACAATGCGCTTGCAGTAGCTCTTGGGGTGAAAATCAGTCGATATACCTATATGACAGCTATATCTAAATCTGGGCCGATTTCTGTGAAATTCACCAGTAATGTCGAAAGTCATAAGAAAATTCTTCCTGCAAAATTTCGAAAGAATCCATTAAAAACTGAGCACTTTCTTGCAATATTTGCCAAAATCGGACGAACATATATATGGGAGCTATACCTTAATTTGAACCGATTTCGAGCAAACTTCTCAGATACTGTGGCAGTCGTCGAGGAAAGCAGTTTTGCAAAATTTTGGCAAGATGGGTCAATAAATGCGCTTGCTGTGATTCCAAGGCTAAAATCGGGCGATGTATATATATATGAGAGCTATGTATAAATTTGAACCGATTTCCATGAAATTCACCAGTAATATCGAGAGTCACAAGAAAATCGATCCAGCCAAATTTTGAGAGAATCGGTTTACAAGAGACCATTTTATTGCAATATTATTGCAAATCAGATGAATATATATATGGGAGTTATATCTAAATCTGAACTGATTTCGAGCAAACTTCTCACATATTGTGACAGTCGTCGGGCAAAGCGTTGTACGAAGTTTTGGGAAGATTGGTCAATAAATGCGCTTGTAGTGGCTCTAAGAGGGAAAATCGGGCGATGCATGTATATATATATATGAGAGCTATATCTAAATCTGAACTGATTTCCATGAAATTCACCAGTAATGTAAAGAGTCATAAAAAAATCCTTCTTGCCGAACTACGAGAGAATCGGCTAACAAATGACCATTTCGTTGCATTATTACTGAAAATTGGATGAACATATATATGGGAGCTATATCCAAATCTGAACCTTTTTTTCCCATTTGAAGACGATCGGATGAAAACTGCGACCTGTACTTTGTACACAAATTAACATGTACAGACGGACAGACAGACAGACGGACATAGCTAAATCGAATCAGAAGTTGATTCTGAGTCGATCGGTATAATTATCAATTTGTCTATCTCTCTTCATATTGGGTGTTACAAACTACAATAATTCACTAAGTTATAATACCCTGTACTACAGAAGGTGGTGTAGGGTATAAAAAGTAGTTACGAGATGTTGTTTTGTTTTCCCATGTATAAATATTCATTTCAGAATGGACATTTTTTTTGTAGCGTAAAACATTACCGAACACTGCACACAACTCTGTTCCTTCACGTCAAGAACTAAACACTTGGAATATCTTTGCGAATAGACAAATCTGATGTATTGGAAAAGTACTATTTTTGTAGTATCTGTGCAATGCTTTTCTCCACTTTTGAACATTATTCGTGAATTTGCGACATTTTGTTGTTAAAGTCATTTCGGTTATGGTTAAACTTTTATGAAAAAATTTGGTCGTTTGTTACCCCAAAGAGGTAATTGCCAGCTTCAGATAATCGGGATAACAGATATCATATCATTGATAGACGTGTTTCCTCGAATGGCAAGATCAACTTGATTTGTCTGAAACACATACATACATAGATGTACATAGATTATAACCATTTGGCTTACATACAAAAAAAAAATGAAAAGTGTGGAAAATCTTTGCGTCCAAAAAATCTCTTTTATTCGGAAAGTAAAGGGTGATTTTTTAACTATTATCTTTTTGGCAACAATGGTTTAAACAGATTACGCACGTTTCGTGTTTTGTTTCACTGTCAAACATCTTCATTTTGGTCTATAATTTTACCATGAATCGTTTTACAATCGAACAACGCTTGCAAATTATTGAATTTTATTATCACAATGCGTTCTTAGTTAAGAAAGTTCAGCCATTGATCGACAAAGCTCAATGGATACGTAAATAAACAAAATTGCCGATTTTGGAGTGAAGATCAGCCAGAAGCATTGCAAGAGCTAAATCCGACGAAAATTGAGTCCTCTAGGAAATCAAGAATTTAAATCCGGAGAACGGGTTTAATGGGGACTACACCATACTACGCAGTAGGCCACCGTAGCGCAGAGGTTATCAAGTCCGCCTATGACGCTGAACGCCTGGGTTCGAATCCTGGCGAGACCATGAGAAAAAAATTTTCAACGGTGGTTTTCCCCTCTTAATGCAGGCAACATTTGTGAGCTACTATGCCATGTAAAACTTGTCTCCAAAGAGGTGTCGCACTGCGGCACGCCATTCGGACTCTATAGGCGAGTCCGAGGAGGTACCTTAACATTGAGCTTAGGCACCTTATCATTGAGACTGCACTCATTGATATGTGAGAAGTTTGCCCCTGAGTGGAATGTTAATGGGCAAAATTAGCAATTTTTACACCATACTAGGCACGAACGTTGGAAGTCGTAACTGTAGGCTTTGTGTCAAATTTCAGCGAGAATTGGGGCCTATTAAGGCTAAAGATGTCAAAACAAGAGATCGGTTTATATGGGGGCTATATCTATATGACCCGTTTGTAATCCCAAATGACCTAAACAATAAACGGCCTCTGTGCAAAATTTTAAGCTGATATCTTTGTGCGTTCGACCACTATCGTCATTTCGACAGACTTAAACTTCAAGACGATCGATATATTTTCGATATACTTTATGGGGTTGCTTGATCAATACTTCGAAGTGTTAAAAACGGAATGTCTAGGTTAGTAAACCCATCAACCTTATGTTCGTGGGTATAAAAACTCATTTATTTTTCATTTGGTTTATAACAAAAGGTTTTAAGAGCCCATGGTTAGGGTCTTATCCAACACATTGTCACAAAATCCTGCGAAATTCGGTGAAAACTTCGCCTTCTATGGGCTCTAGACCTTAAATCGGGAGATCGACCTACGTGGCAACAATATCCAATCTTGATCCCGACACGGGTATCGTGAGGTCTAACAAAACTCACAGTTGGAAAAACCAGCAAAATGGGATAAAAAATGTGTTTACTGTGGGCTTAAAACTTTAATCGGAAGGTTGGTCTATATGGCAGCTATATCCAAATATGATCCGAGGAAGATAATGTTGCGTATTTACTATAAAATTAGTACTTTCCAAATAAATAAAATTTTTTTGGAAAATTATTCCAAACGTTTTATTTTTTTAGGTGAATATACAAAAATGGTCCGATTTGGCCCCGTTCAAGAACTTAACCTGTGTGTGGAAAAATATGAATTAGAGCCAAAAATCAGCGCAACATCGCAATTTGTGTAGGACGTCATTAAATCGTACAATATGGGTATCAAATGAAAAGTATGCGGGAGTAGATAACGAATCTGGCATACGAATATACGGGACTCGGTTTGTTTGTTCCGTATGGACTGAAAAACGGCAGAACCGATTTTCTCGAAATTTTCGCATATTGTGCAGGGTGGTCTGGAAGGAAACATAGGCTATATAATTTTTCGATATCGGACGGGAGACGGAACCTCCCCCTTATGTCAAAAATACAACCCAAAATCAAAAGTGGACCGATCGAGACAATATATGTATCAAATGAAAGGTATTGGAGAGTAGAATACGAAAATGGTATTAAAATTTGAGTATAGGAACCCATCGGGCCTCCCCAACCCCAAAACTCCCCCAAACAGACATATTGGACGTTCGTTTCAATATGGGGCTCAAATGAAAGGTATTCGGGACTAGATTTCGAATCTGGCAAAGAAAATCAAAAACGCCATTAGATCAATTATGCCTATATGATACTTGGGTAAACCGATTTTCTTAAAATTTTCATAGATTGTGCACGTTTGTCTGGAAGGAAACATAGCCTTTATAAATATAGATATCGGGTGGAGGCGGACCCTGCCCCTCACCCCAAAAACGTCACCCATATCCGAATGAAAGGTATTGGTGACCAGATAACGAACATGGTATTTAAATTTGGGTAAAAGTACCCAGCGTGCCCCCCAACCCCAAAACTCCTCTAAACAGATATATTCGAAGTTCATGTCAATATGGGACTCAAATGAAAGGTATTAGGCAGTAGATTACAAATATGGCATAAAACATTAGGTCTAAGTAATGGAAGGTCGTCCAATCCCAAATGGGCATATTAGCCGACCATGGCTAAATGAGACTTAAATGAAAGGTATTTGGGAGTAGATAACGAATATGACACTAAAATTTGCGTTCAAGTCTAGGTAGCGCTTTTCCTCTTAAAGATACGTCAAATGGGGTTTTTGACCCATTATGACAATATGGGACTCAAATGAAAGGTATTTGAGAGTAGAAAACGAATTTGATATCCAAGTGTTTTGGGGTACGCTCTAAAGCACCCGCTAAACTGAACTTCATTTCCGTTGGGAATAAAGAAATAAGTTGATATTTATTTTCAGTGCAAAGTACCGGTGGCCGCCCCAGCCCCAAAACACCCTTCAAACGGTTCATGTTTACCGGCCATGGCAATATGGGGCTCATATTAAAGGGATGGCATGACCATGTACCACTGCTTTCTCCGATGTTCTCGCCAGAATTCGAACGCTTTCAGCGTCATAGGCTACAATGGCACTAATTCGCCCACCCTAAAAAGATATTTGAGTTAAAGAAGGCGCAGTGGAGCGGGCCTGGTTCGGGCCCTCAAAAATTACTACTAAACGTATTACTATTTCGCAGAAAGCTTGCAATGGATTAAAAACTTTAACTCTCTATTACCCTGAAGTTCTTTTCAGAAAGACTCCTTGTGGGAGCTGGTTTAGCGAGTTAAAGTGTTTTTAAACGGAGTGGGCCTGGTTCAGGCCCTCGAAAATTACTACTAAACGGATTACTTTTGCGCAGAAAGCTTGCACTGGATTAAAGTTCTTTTTCAGAAAGACTCCTTGAGGGAGCTAGTTAAGTGAGTAAAAGTGTTTTTAAACTTTATCATCTAATTTGCATTGTTATTTGCTTTCGTTTGCTTGGCAAAACAGCTGTTTTCCTTTTACAAAATCAGATGATTTCTCACAAAAGCGAACTAAGGCGTTTGTTCAAATACAAGAGTCGAGGTTGTGTTGTGTACGTTTAGAACAAAGGCCCCTTAATGTCCATGTTACTACAACCAAATATTGTGTGGGAGTAACTGCTTACCAGCAGTAAGTTTAACAGTGATATTTTAAGGTTAAATTTGGAAAAATGTTAAAAACATTTGATTAACTCATGCGCAATTGCTAATAACGTTTTTATGCTCTCTCTGCCTCTCTCTGGCATCTTATTCGCTCTCGCACTACTTTTCTCTTTTAAAATTTTTGTTGTTCATTCAATAAACTTGTCATTACTAAACGAATGGCCTTCTCTCCAACCCGCATCCTCACAGTCTCACACAGCTGATTTATATATTCAAGTCCATATGCTTATTGTTGTTTTTGTTTGGGTTGGTACTGCTTTTGTTTTTGTTATTGTTTTTTGTTGTTGTCGGTTCGGTTTGTTGTTACTCTCGCATATCTCATCCTGAGACGTACACATAGATCACGGTCCTGAATTTGTCCTTGAGAATGTTCTTGGTGGTGAAATTATGGTGTGAGTGTGTAAGTGTGCACCACAGCGCGTCTGTATATTTTATCTTTGCTGTCTTTTAAGAGCGTTTTTTATCAGCATTCCTCGTCGTCCTCTGCTGCTTCGACTTATGCTCCCGCATGTCTCTTTGTGTATTGTAGTTTATTGTTATTGTTTTTTTCCTTTTTTATTTCGCCCTAACAGTTTTGGGCTCTCCATCTTATGTTTTTCTTTGGGAATTTCGTGCGTGTCTTTTGTCCATAATTTTGTAGTGGATTCCAAACAGGGCGACGGAGTCGGACTGGCCAACGGGAGGGTGTGTACTTCTATGTTCATAAATAGTATTGAGTAGCGAAACTTGTAACATTTAATTTGAGACTTGTTACCATGTTGTTCATGTGTTTCCCTGATTGTCCTGCTTTTGCTGCCAGTTCCATGAATCTTGGAAGTTTCTTCGAAAGATCGATCTCGTAGGGAGGGGGGATGAAAAGGTTCGATACATTTAATTGTTACTTGCAGACACACGAACACACCCAGTCCATGTTTATGACCCTTACTTTGTTTCTGGATTTGTGGCACTCCAATTACCTTCGAAAAACTCACTTTTATTTTTTAATTTTTTTTGAAATTATTTATTGACCAGTTAAATTACTTTGCTTTTCTCACGAAAAAAAGTAACGCTTGAATAGACTGGGGAGGGGTGTTGCTATCGAGTAAATAGGACGGTGTCGCATGCAATGACCGGTGCGTGACGTCCTTTGCATTCATGCAATGTCAAAGTAACGAACAATTGCCATTGCTTCGTTGCTTTACGAGAGTGCTAAAGTTTGAAGGAACGGAAATGGAACACATGTTTGTGCTGAAATTCTTAAACCACAGGATGAATGAAAAGTGACGTAAAATATTATCAATTAAAAAATGTGGCGGTACAAAATATGAGTAGGAAATAAATTTTTTATTTCTATGTTTTCACCGTCGGGTCAATTTATAAATAAATTTAATTGCACATAGCATGTAAGGGAGGCCACCGTAGCGCAGAGGTTAGCGTGTCCGCCTGAGACGCTAAACGCCTGGGTTCGAATTCTGGTAAGACCATCAAAAAAAATTTTCAACGGTGGCAAAATCCTCCTTATACTGGCAAAATTTGTGAGGTACTTTGTGATATAAAACTTCTCTCCAAAGAGGTGTTGCACTGCTGCACGCCGTTCGGACTTGGCTATAAAAAGGAGGCGCCCTTATCATAGAGCTTAAACTTTAATCGGGCATCACTCATTGATATGTGAGCAGTTTGCCTCTGTACCTTAGTGGAATGTTCATGGCGAAAATTTTCATTAGTATAGAATGTCAGTCTAAAAGTCTTGTAACGGGCCGGCCATTTAAGTTGGCTTAGTCATGATTTTAACAAATGATTGAAGAAAGCATTCTTTCCTTCTCCCTCCCATGGTATACAGCGCAGTGGCAAACCATTCTCCATGGAGTGGGCAGTAGTTTGGCACTGTGCCGCACTGTGAGATAAACCAATTCATTATTTTTTATATATTTTATATTAAACAACGATTACGGTCGATATTTTTTATTGAACTAATCTTACATGAAAAAAATACAAATTAAACATTTTAAATGAAATATTTGTGTCATAGTTTATTGCGAGCATAAATACAACATTTATTTTGAAAATATCATTGTAAACAAATTGGTCACGTTTTTGTGGTGGTCTTGACAACTACGGAAACCATAAAAGTTTCACTAAATAATGCTTGAGGGAAAATATCCATGAAATGTACATCAACAGAGAAAATAAGAAAAAACAGCAAATGAATGAGTATTATTTCATAGCACGCCATTGCGAATATTCAAAACTGTTGCTTTTAGGGCTTAACATTGATTTTTTTTTGTTTTAATCCTCCATTTAACTTGGGTCAATGATTTAAGCTTTTTTGCTGAAATACTTTTTTCAAGCTAAACTCAAGGGAATTTGAGGGGTGCCTAAAAGTATGCTTTGAAAACATAAAATTTCCGGCATAATTTGTGTCAATAGTTTATAAGGATACTTATTTTTCGTTATAATTTTAAATTTACAAAAATGGGAAATTTATTATTTTTTCTCTTCTCTTTAAATTACAAATTACAATGCATAATAAATATTCTAGGTTAGGTTAGGTTAAAGTGGCAGTCTGCCATTAGACTCACTTAGACATTTTGATACCGCAGGAACATGAAAAGGACGATGCGTTCTAGTTCCTATCGTTGAACCAATTATATCGCTTTAAAAAGCCAAAAAACTTGCGAATGTTCACATCCGCTAAATCAGGCAAGTTCTCAAAGAAATGAGAGCCAAAAGTGGAACTAATTCTAACTGCTAGTGCGGGACACACACACAGAAGATGTTCTATAGTCTCTTTTTCCTCGATGACCCTACAGCTTCTGCAAAAGTCGTTGCTCGTTTTTTCTGCTCAAACACAATTTCCCCATTAACCCCCGACGGCGCCACATGCTGACACAAGCGAGTAATTCAGAGCCATCGCGATCGGCCTCCGGAGTTTCCACTTCCGTTTTTGGTCTAGAAGGGATAGACGTGCAGAATTTGTGCTGAAATTTATTTATTATTTAGCTGAGGAACCACTTCTGCAGTATTTTCTCCAAGGCTGAAACTTATATAACGATGATCTTAGAAGCTGAGGTTATCCAACACTTCTCAGTTATATATCCTTCCTAAGAATGTGTCATATATAGGGAAGCCAGCCAGTAATGAAACTTATTTATTTCAAGGCTGACTACTACTGAATATTCCGTGCTTAGCGACGGAAGAAGAAAACATTTAGACTACTTTTTAGTTTAAATCCCGAAATTCTTAGTCCGCGAACCTATCTTCACATACCCATGGTTCCTGGATAAGAACCATGTCACATCCTCCTGCCATCAGAAGGACCTTTAGTGCCGCCTTAAAATGGTGGAGATTTATCTGCAGAAACCGGACTTTAGTCAGGATTCAGAATTTCTCCACTGTTGCGTTTGCCTCGTCGTCTGAGTCCGCCAGGAGTCCATTCTTCCAAGATTCGTTCGATATTGTCATGGTGAGTTTCCTCACGCATTGAGAGGCAGTTGACAAAGCAGCGGAACCAGGACTGGTTTCTCAACTTGTCTCTTTCTTCGCCTTTTTTTCTCAAGCTTTCTTTCTCAGGACACTGGGTACTTGCGGTGTGGACTACTCCTCCTTAAATGCTTCACTATATGCCTGTTGAGTTCTGTCCTTCCCCATAGGCGCACACCTTGGGCCCAATGTAAGCGCATTTGATCGTAACAAGGGGACTTTCCGTCTCCTGCACTCCGCCAGTCTTAAGAGATTTGGTCGATAGTTCCTCAGACAAGTGTTCAGCAACAACTGCTGAGTCGTCTTCTGATTCTCCAAATCCAACACTTCTATCGACTTTTAGTTTCAACTTGTTGAATCCGTAGTATACAACCCCTTCAGACTGGTTGAGGTCTGCGAGACAGCCGGAGTAGAGTACAAATGCTGTATGTCTCCAGTCACCATCAGCCTCATCCAATCTATCAATCTTCCAGTCAATGGTTGAAAGATTAGGAATACATTCCCTTAGTCTTCTAAGTATCGACTCAGAATCTGAGGGAATCCTTGGCATCCAAGCATGCACCATTCGTCGAGAAGGAATATCTTCCTTCTCTCTCTAATCTTTTTTAGCGCACAACGATATAATTGAGCGTTGATTCACGAAGGCAGTTATTCTGTATCGGCCCCGATACCAGCCTGCATCGTCACAAACTGGAGGAGACCCAGGAAATTCCGCAAGGACATCGTGGTATATTGATGGCAGTCCATTGACTATCCCACTCCAATTAATCCTAGGCATGCAGCCCAGTTCTTCTCCCTTAGCGACAACTGCCATCACCAAATAGTGCCTAGCAACATAAGTAAAGGTTCTTGGACCACCTTACTATTGTTCGCCCTAGTTCTTTTAGGCATGGGATGCCCTTTACGAGACCGCAGCCTTTGGCTGACTGCGGTGCAATTTCCAAATCTAGACGTGTAGTCTTTGGAGTAGCCTGTGCAGCAATTTCTCGAGCCCAATTTAGAGAGTATCTCTCCCTATTAGGGAGAGTCTTAGGACCATTTGCGCCAAGCCTCTCAATAAACCTGACAGCGAAGCGCCTTTTATTATTCCAACCTCTGCTACCACCACCGCAGCTGTTGGGTCTTTGGAGTCCACTCTAAGCCTACTCCCGGGTTCTAGATCTGCCGCTTCACTGGAAATAGACGCAGATCATTAAACGCCTAATGTGTAATATAATAATATAGATAGGTATCCTTGAATGACTTAAAACTTTTCCCATGCGAAGCGAAATAACAAAGGCGTCCGCTCCACTCAACAATTCAAAATGTGTAGTATTCTGTTACAACTTCCAAAAGCCGTTGAATACGGTTCACATTGATCTATAACCTGACAGCTCCTATATAAACCGATCTCCCGAGCTATCCGATTTGGTTGAAATTTTGCAAATATTGGTTTATTTCGACTTCCAACATTCCAATAAATATTGTCTAAATTGGTTTATAATCTCATATAGCTCCCATATAAAACGACCTCCCGATTTTGTTTTTTCAATCAACCAACAAGCAGGGAATGTCCCCTATATAAGCAGTGTATTGCGTTGGAGAGGATAGTTAAGGATAACATCCGTATCCATATGTTATTCTATCAAAACGAACATTATATCTGATTTGGTTCATAAATAGATATAGATAAGGTTGGAGCAAATCACATACACGACTGCTTGCAGCATTGGATCCACTTTCAATTCAATACAACCTAATATACTCATTGGCACTCATGTATGTAGATTTGCAGTAATCTCGGTACTTAGCCAAAACCACTAAATCTATACAGGTTTGTCTTCAAGCTTCATGCTGCAGCTAAGAACAATGAAACGATTGCATTGCAAACAATCGCAATTACAGCCTCTTGTCAGGCATAAACATGTTAAATCCTTCAATGTCGGTCCTGCGACATGGCCATGCACTTAAATAAGATAAGTGAGAGAAAAAAGAGAAATGAGGGGAGGATGAGAGAGTGAGAGCGAGAGAGGGGGAAAGCTAAAGATGTTCATACATGAAGGCTGAGGTAATGCTCATTCGCCTTTATCACTTCCCTATATTCGTATTTGTTTGAACTAGCACAACAAGGCAAGGACAAGGCGTTTAAGATTTTTTTTATGTATATGTAGTAGTTTGCTATTGTGTGTGATGGTACTGTTAAAAGCCTACTGCAGGCCGATTTTATGGCATTATTTCAAATGGCGCAACATTACTACTTTTTCCCACTCTGCACTTTGACATACATATGAGGGTATTTACACAACGTCCTAAGCCTAATCGTATGTAAATTTAATAAAATGTGTGTTTAACTGAGAATCAGGATATACTCGCACCAAAAATTTTGTTAAACGTTGAGAGAAAAAGTGCATTGTTTCAAATGAGAACGGTGAGTATTCAATGCACATGAATAACATATGTTATTAATTTGAAGAAAATAATGATAAACAAGGGTGGAGCAATACCTACCTGTGCCTGAAGGCAGGCGCAATCGTTTTGTGTCTTCGTCGCTTGTGACCCACTGCTGTCTATTTTCGCACAGCGTCTTGCAACATATTCACTATGACTATACTCCCGTCGTGATGTGAGGCCAGAACAAGATCGGAAATGTGCGCACTATATGCACCGATTACACCTCACCGACACCGACCGATGATGGAGGCGGTTCTGGCAAACCGAACAGAACCAGGTTCCGGGGTTCTTTTCAATCCCGGCACGGACCAGAAGCGTGCGGAGAAGGCACTCCGGGATGTGCCTCTTTCATGACGAAAAAACAGACGAACACTGACACTGAGGCGGCAGCCCTTGCCGATGAAGGATTCCATTGGGTCAATCCGTTGGTTACAACCGGCTGTCATGGGATCGACCTAAAAATATTACTTCAGGTATGACAATACTCAATGACGCTCGGTTTCAATCGTCAAAGTTGAAAATTCTATAAATTTTGTGCTTTGCTTTTGTGGAATTTGTTTGTAGAGCTGCATTTTTTCAACTAACGCTCCTTAGCGTTCCGTTCGTTTGTCCATCCGTCCATCTATCTGACCGTCTGTCCACCCATCTGCTCGTCTGCCCGTCCGTCCTTTACCATAGCTGTCAAACGAATGCCTGCAATTTCACACTTCTTATTAATGTAGGGTTTTGGGGATTGTAAATGGGCCATATTATGTTCAGATTTTTTTCCCCCCCGTATAAAGTGGTCCCTCGACTTGACTCCTTAAGTCTTTTCAAGCCGCAATTATTATCCGATCGGTCTGAAATTTGGCACGTAGTGTTTTGTTACAACTTCCCATGTTCTTGCAAGGTATGAACTAATTCGGTGTGTAACCTGATATAGCACCCATATAAACCGATCTTATTTTACATCTTGAGCCCTTGGAAACCGCAAGTGTAATCTGATTTGGCTGAAATTTGCATATTTGAAATAATTCCCATATAAACTAATCTTCCGATTAGACTTCTACGGCTCTTAGAAGCCTAAATTTTTGCCTGATTTGGCAGAAATTAGAGAAGTAGGGTGAAATCACAAGTTCTTTGTGTGTAAGTTTTTAGTAGAATCCATGGTGATGGGTTCCCAAGATTCAGTCCGACCGAACTTAGCACTTTTCTTTCGCATCTACGCCTCCGAGTCTAACTACAACTTTAAATACATAGAACCTATGTCCAAATCTAGTCAAGGCTATATTTTCTAAAACTTTTGAAATATCGAAAAAGAAAGAAAATTGCTAAGTTTGGCCGGGCCGAATCATGGGAACCCACCACCATGGATTCTACAAAAAATTATATTGCCGATTGCGCCCGACTTTTACCTTACTGATTTATCTGCTTATGTAGATTGTGCTTTAAATGAAAATAAACCGAGATTTTGAAGACGGATTCGAGATTGGCTTTGAAGAATTTACACGGAGTCGTAGTCTAAGAATTGAGAATGTTTTGATTCGATGTTCGGAGTCGAGGTCAGACTCCCTGCTGTATACATTAGGTAGTAATCTTGGACCATTTAATGAAAATTCGTCCACAAATATATGATTTGTCTCTCAAACATAGTTCCACAAGGCATAGTGATGCATCCACCTATGAGCTCTAGGGCCTTTAGGAATCTGAGCTCTACCATCTCTGGTGCATTGGCAAACATTTACTTTACATGAATATTCTTAAAGTTTTGCTATCAAGATTTCAACTGTAAATTTTATCAGTGCATGCTTTCCTTGCCACATTCCTCACTCCTATTTTTCACACACAGAAATGCAGATCACTCCCTCGAGAGCAATGTGGGACGCGTGTTTAAGTAACTGACGCTGGCTTTACTGCGAATGTACTCGATGACTGATGATGATGGTAATTGCTATGGTAACCAAAAGAAAAAAGAAAAAAATGAAAGGGAAACATGCTTCAAATCACTTAGACCGCAGATTGTGGACAATTGTCTGCTTGGCATGCATTGCAATATAAAGGATAATAGATATAACCATATGTTTAAAGGTGCTCTCAGAGCTTTTGTCAACGTAAAGACGGAAATGCTGTTAACTACGGTTCAAGATGGTTTTTTTTTGTATTAACCATTATAGACTATACGCTATTGGAAGGACTTATTGTCGCATGACCATAAATCCAAAGGGTATTGTCTAATTACTAGACCCGAAGGAAAGTCTGAGTACTCTTACAAAGTCGTAATAAGATACTGTGAGGAAGGCCCTAGGGCAGCATGCCATTACAAGTGCATAAGTTGCTTAGATGAGTATCCATTATGTTGGAATGGCAGTCTTTTTTTAACAGACTTAGCTAGACTATTGAAGTCGATTGTAATACTACGGCAGCGACAAACCAGGCTTATGCTGATAATCGAACCCACGCCTTTCGTACTGGTAATTCGACCACGCTACCAATTCTGGGGCTACCTTTAGGTGTCAATAAAAAATAAAATTAAAATTTTTATATACTTATTTAAGTTATACTAAACTTAAATTAGCCAATAATTAAAGCTACTTGGGGTCGTAGAAGTCTAATCGGGAGATCGGTTTATATGGGAGCTACATCAGGTTATAGACCGCTTTGAACCGTACTTGGCATAAGTTTTGAAACTCGTGAAAAACACTACATGCGAAATTTAAGCCAAATCGTATTTTATTACGATAACGGCAAGTCGTCGACACTCATGGATGAGTTTATGGTCTTTCAAGTAAAGGTCTGCTTACAGTGGGATAGAATTGAAGAAAACTAGTAAAAAATATGCCATATGAAATTTGAATCGGTTGGAGCTAAGGTCTTCTCGAGATCATGTGCAAAATTTTAAGGTCCAAGGTGGCCCGTTCGCCTTTTTTCAGGGTTTTAAAATTGATCACCTTGGCATTTCCAAAAATTGTTTGAACTACAAAATCTTCATTTATGGTCCGATTTCCAAAAACCTTTTTTGCTGGATAGTGCATTCTCAAAAAAGTTAGCTTGAATTATACAATATGTCCACTATCACTAAAATTTCTGTTCCATTTAGGAACAGGGGATTTTTTACTCATATCAATGAGCGCAGTCCGATTAATGTTCAAGTTCGAATCCCAACGACGTAAAACCACTTGGTAGAGAAGTCTTAACACGGCAAGATATCTCACAAATTTAGCCAGCATTAGTAAGGGGATAACCACCACTGAAAATGTTTCTGGTGTTCACGGCGGGATTTAAAACCTGACGTTTGGCGTCATAGTCGGACATGTTTACCTATGCGCCACAATATTTCCACTGGTTTTGGGAAAATTCGACTTTTAATTTTTGTTTCTTAAATTTTGGCCAATTTTGCCATCGTATTTTGCGATTTACGAAGGTATTTGTGGTTCGATTTTCATTTTGATGCATGATGTGGATTGTTGACAAATGACAAAAAAAGTGATTTTTTCTTGCATTTTTTGCCAAAAAAATCATTGATTAGTCTGTAAAAAAAGTTACTTAAATACCTTTACTTTTTCTTCTTCCTTTGTAAAGAAGTCATATTGTAGATGCGTTTTAAGTGAAGTTTGAAAAGGATGGTCCAATTTAAATGAGTGCAATATGTACTACAAAATAGACAATTTTTTTTGTTATATTGTAAGAACCCCTCGAGTTCTCAAAATACCTAATTCGGGCTTACGTTTTGTTTATTCCATATGTCCCCAAAACACATTCAAATATTTGTTGGTACCAAACAATATTTGCAGCCTCCACTGCCAATTTACTTAAAAGTGATGATTTTGAAATCATCTTTGCCCTAGATGGGTAATTTGGTGGCTTGTCGTCGGCTCCTCTTATGGTATTGAGTCTCCTGCACTGTCTGATGTTCCTATATTGGGATCTTTAACTATCCTATCCTTTCCAATCATGAGAATGTCGTTGATGGTCTTATCGACGGATCCCTCTTTGTAAGGCTATATTGGGTCAACTTACAATACACTGCCTGATGTTTCAATATTAGGATATTTGCGTATCCTAGCCTGAAAAAGACAGCCTTCAACGCATACAACGCTATGCACTTAGTCTTAGCCAAAATTTCCAAGAAGACTTGGTCAAGGCCCAAGTCATGGAAAGTTGCTTCCTCCTTTCCCTTCCTATGGAAGATGTCCCATTTCTCCGCGACAAAACCGTGGTTTTGTGTGCTTAAGACTTTTACCATGCTTTCTGTCGCGAATTTGTTATCCCATACTTTTATGAATACCGTTGCCTTTGGGATCTGGGATATGTCCATTCTTTTTACCAGGTCGAGTTTTGCGCCCTCCCTGGGAATGTGGACACTTCCAACGATCTCTTTGACGCTATCACTACATTCTGCTGACGCAAAGCGTAGCATCAAGATGTCCCTTTCTATACTCGCTGCTCATAATTTGTGTGGGTGGACCCTGGACAGAGTTTAACACATGTTCGAAAATCCGCTCGTTGAGCAGATCTCCAAATTGCTGCCAAATTTAGCTCGTTAGCTTGCTTGGCAAAGTCAGCGTAGGCAAACGCTGACTTTCACACTTGGAAAGATGACTCTTCTCCGATCTGAGAGATAATTGCTACTAGAAACTCTCTATACCGACTTGCATTTTCCACATTTGTCTCTCCAAGTTTAGTTCTCATCATTTCTCTGTTTATCTTTGTATTAATTTCGTAGAAATAGTTATTTTTTAATAGTCTATCTGTCATGTTATAATTCAACTAGGCCATTATTTTCTTGCAAACAATGCAACTGATGCCAATAGTCGCTTATTTAATTTTTTATTTGGTTATTTAGTATGCCCATGGTGCGTATGAGTCATTCTGTTAAGCGAAATATGGGCGCTGGTAATACTCATACGCAACGGAGTCCAGTTTTTTGTTTATATTTCTAAAAAAGGAATCTTTCTTTCTTTCTTTCATTGGCTATGACATTCATTCCATTCATTCATTCATTCCACTAGCCGAACGTAGCGTTCCAAGCGCCTCGATCTTTTGCGCTCATTTTATAATCTCAAAAGGAATAGAGCCTAACAACAGAATAAGTGCATCATAAGTGTATTGCGTTTTTTGTAAAAGGCGATAAAGGTTACTTCCACTCTTTTCCCTATGACAAGGCAAATCGACTTTTTCTGGCAGAACGCAATGGTAATGGCTGCAAAACTTTTAACTTTTGGCGCGTGTTTCTTTTTTTATATTTGTTCGCTTACACTATCGATAAATATCAGTGCTCAGATTTTTATTTTTGTTAATTTATTACAATAGTATATATGCAGCAAATTTAGATTCCATTCCAGGATATTGTCCGGCTATAGACCACTTCGTTCAATGCTTTCTGTTCAAAGAATAGCACAGCAAAAAAACTTTCAAAAGTAAGGGAAAATGTGCCATGTTGCTTAAACGCATTTGACCGGCTATCTATATCGCAATCTATAATTTGCCAATAATCTTCATCATCAGAATTTGTCAAATGGATCATGGTGCTTTATATACCAGCCCAATCCCATCAGCAAAGTTGATCATTTTAATAAATATTTCATGTTTATCTCTATTATATAAAAATTAAAGTGTTGCGCTTTGTTTGTTTTTTCCTCGTAATCATCACTCAGGGCATGTCCCCTATATATGTAGTGCATTGCGTTGGCAATTAGGAAAGTTAAGGATTAAAAGAACCCGCTGAACCCGTTCAAGTAGCTAGAATGATGACTTTGTAGCTCCTCCCCATATATGTCCATATATAAGAGTTATATGCCATCCTCGGCCTGATGTAGGTCGTATAAATAGTAAGAAGATCAGAATAGGTGAAACACTTCTCTTGCTTCCTTCGACACTTCGAATACGTGTTTGGACCAACGGACATCACACTATATCTTCATGCCTAGAACAGCAAGGGCATCTGACTTCTCAATGTCTATACCATCGACAGATATCGACGATTGTAGTGGGTCAGTGAATAGCTTGTGAGACAAGAAACAACACTGCGTCTTCTGTGTTCTACTATGTTCATTCTACCACACTCGGAAATGGCCAACAAAATATGCGAGAGCGCCTCATCCATAATGCGCCTCCGGTTCAAGTCACGGACTACTGTCATTGGCAAATCAGTAGATTGGATTCGTAGTCTGACCCAATACATTGTAAAAGGGAAAGGGTAAAAAAAGGGAAGGGAAAGGAAAGGACAGAGCCTCGTGGCATAACTGCGGTTAATGTATACTCATCGGATGAGAACCCATCTACAACAGCTCGTATAGTGTGTTCTCTGAGGAAGCTTGGTATAAATTGAACGAAGTTATTACCGACTTCCTTTGATAAAAATGCACCGTTGTTATTGGGTTGCCCAAAAAGTAATTGCCGATTTTTCATATAGTCGGCGTTGACAAATTTTTTCAACGGCTTGTGACTCTGTAATTGCGTTCTTTCTTCTGTCAGTTATCGGCTGTTACTTTTAGCTTGCTTTAGAAAAAAAGTGCGCGACATTTTGTTTACATTTGTTTGTTTCGCGTCGATTTTAATATGGAGCCCACAAAGGAGCATTTTCGTCATTTTTTACTTTATTATTTCCGTAAAGGAAAAAAACGCGGAGCAGGTTGCTAAAAAGTTACGAGATGTGTATGGTGTTAAAGCCTTAAAAGGAAGACAGTGTCAAAATTAGTTTCGCAAATTCCGTTCTGGAGATTTTTCACTTAAAGATGAGCCACGTTCAGGTCGGCCAAATGAAGTTGATGGTGACCAAATCAAAGCATTAATCGAATTGGATCGTCATGTAACTGAGCGTGAGATAGGAGAGAAGTTAAATATACCAAAATCACATAAAAAGTCTTGGACTGGTGAGAAAGCTTGATATTTGGGTACCACATTTATTGAAAGAAATTCATTTAACAAACCGAATCAACGCTTGTGATATGCACCTTAAACGCAATGAATTCGATCCGTTTTTAAAACGAATCATAACTGGAGATGGAAAATGGATTGTTTACAACAACGTTAGTCGAAAACGATCATGGTCCAAGCATGGTGAACCAGCTCAAACCACTTCAAAGTCTGATATCCACCAAAAGAAGGTTATGCTGTCTGTTTGGTGGGATTGGAAGGGTGTGGTATATTTTGAGCTGCTTCCAAGGAACCAAACGATTAATTCGGATGTTTACTGTCAACAATTGGACAAATTGAATACAGCCATCAAGGAGAAGCGACCATAATTGGTCAATCGTAAAGGTGTCATATTCCACCAGGACAACGCTAGACCGCACACATCTTTGGTCACTCGCCAAAAACTGAGTGAGCTTGGCTGGGAACTTTTGATGCATCCACCATATGGCCCTGACCTTGCACCATCAGACTACCATTTATTTCGATCTTTGCAGAACTCCTTAAATGGTAAAACTTTCGGCAATGATGAGGCTATAAAATCGCACTTGGTTCAGTTTTTTGCAAATAAAGGCCAGAAGTTCTATGAGCGTGGAATACTAAATTTGCCAGGAAGATGGCAAAAGGTTATCGAACAAAATGGCAATTATATATTTGATTAAAGTTCATTATAAGTTTTATTAAAAATGCATTTACTTTCTTTTAAAAAATCCGCAATTACCTTTTGGGCAACCCAATAGTTTGTTTGTATGTTACCTATAAACTCAAAAACGGCTGAAACGATTTTCACGAAATTGACCCAGATGGTAGAGTTTGGTCCCCCCGATGAATATAGGGTACCCCATTTAATTATATCCGAAGGGAAAGCGGACCCTCCCCTTGCCCCAATCTGCAAAAACGTCAGATCACCGATATGGGTGCACCTCTTTAAGCGAAATTTGATTTAAAGACTTATGGTAGCCCAATACCTTAAAATTGGTATAAAACTTTGAGGTCAAAATACCGTGAGGACACCCTGCCCCAAAACCCACCCAAACCGATATGCTTACCGATTGAGACAGTTTGGGCAACAAATGAAAGGTATTTATGAGTAAAGTACAGACTTGATACACCAATTTGACCCCCAGTGTCAGGAGGCCCGCCTTCTCAAAAAAACCGCCAAAAATGATATGGCAAGCAGCATGGAAGGTAATTGGAAGTAGAATACGAAGCTTGTATAAAAGATTGGAGCTAAATCCCAGGGGGGCCGCCCAACCCCAAAATCACTCCTAAACGAATATGTTTGGGTGCCGAGCCATAGCGGGGTAAGGAGGAATGAAAAAGCAGACTATTTAGCACTGATGGCCAGAGGACTGAAGTCAACAAACTTGGTTAACACGAAGCCTTTCGGGTCGACGCAGTCTGAGTAAAGGGCTCGGGCTACGAACGTGCTCGTAAACCTGTGGAACCGTGAAACGGTCGGCAGAACGAGGAAAATTCCATGGGGAGATCCGGAATGTGAGATGACGAGGCTATTACTGAAAGGAAACAAGAAGGAGATCATTAAAGCTCTCGGTGGACAGGACACATAAGAATTTGAGTTAACTTATGTAAACTCGGAGCAGCAAGTGGTAGCATGTGTAGGGCATGTTGGGAAGATGATGAGATGTTGAAGCATTTCCTATGTCATTCGCATCTAACAGACATTGGTACTTAGGTGGGGACACAATACCAGACAAAAACCAACTAAGGTTTAGAATTTAGAGGGCACAACAAGCCGATTACTGGCTTAGGTGTATGTCCATTGTGGCATGGGGCGGATTAATATCTCCATCCTCTTTTCAACCTAGTCTAAACGAACATGTAAGCCGATCGATACATTGTGGGATTCAAACAAAAAGTACTTGAAAGTAGAATACGAAACTAATATAAAAATTTGGGGTCTATTCCCAGGCGGGTCGCTACACCCGATAATTATGCCCCAATGGACATGTTCAACGGAAAAATATGGAACTCAAACGTTAGGTATTTGAGAGTAGAATAGGAAATTTAGGTCTATCCCGGGGGTCGCTCCACTTCAAAATTATGCCCCATCTGTACATGGTATACCAAATGGGACAATAAGGGAACCTTATAAAAGGTATTTGCGAGTTAAATTCGAATATAATTTAAGGGTGTAGCGACGTACAGTTAATTGTCGGTGCGCCTAATATTCGCTCTAAGTTGAATTACCACAAACAGGAAAGCTTTAAGACCCAATGTTCTGCTTCGGCCCCTTGAAGTTCTTTTAAGTGTTATGAAAATATTTTAAAACTTAAATAATTAGCTTTTGGGTTTTCGTTTTTAAAAATTGGTGTGGAAATTTTACCCAGTAGATTGCAATAAAGTAACTAAATTGAGCTGCTGCATTTAATCACGTTTTTGTAAATGGCGTCCATATTCTTTCTATGGACACAGCTATAACTGTTTGCAACTACGAATGCATTTGGATAATTGCTTAGTTAGCATTGCAATAAATTAGTTCTGCGTGCTGCCAGTCATTGGTTGACTCTTTGCTATCTACGGGCAAATCCGAAATGAACTACAGCAATGCAAATGAGACAAAATCGCCAATTAAATTTCATACCTCAACAAATTGGGGCACGTATCATGCAATGGACAATTGTGGATTCGGTCAGGAGTATTGTTTCGTTTGATGTATCGTGACAAGATTTATTTAATATCAGGAAAGTAGTATAGATCACATATTTCGGAACACATTACCCCTGCAAAAAGAGAGTTTTAATTGAAAGGAAAAGCTTGACGTCGTTTAAAATAATAAAAAATACTGGTTTAAACCAGCTCACGCACGTTTCGTGTTTTGTTTCACTGTCAAACATCTTCAGTTTGGTTCATAACTTAACCATGTATCGTCTTACAAAGGAATAACGCTTGCAAATTATAGAATTTTATTATTAAAATACGTGCTCTGTTAAGAAAGTTCATCGCACGCTTCTTGTCGATTGTCAATTTTGGAGTGAAGATCAGCCAGAAGTATTGCAGGAGCTACCAATGCATCCAGAAAAGTCACAGTTTGGTGCGGTTTATGAGCTCGTGGCATGGCAAAGTTTGCTGTAGATTGCTTGTCTCAACTACAGCATCCATATACAGGGTGCGCCAGAGAAACTTACATATTTGAAAACTCAATAGAAATAAAATATTAAATTTTTTTTATTTGAGCATGCAATATCCCATGCAGTCTTGAAAATGGCTTCGGGTTAATCGCGACCTCCATAGGGCATACACTGATTAAGTAGAATAGTAATGTTGGGAATGGCATCGCTAATGTTGTTCTTGAAGTGAGCTATGTGTTTTGTTGTTGACACAGCTTAAAGTGAGCCTCGTGACTGGAAAAAACTACCGCATCTTCAGGCAGGTTGTCAATCAGGTTCAGTTAATTTTAGCACAACTGCCTATTGATTGGAATGTAATTTTAGGTCTTGATGGAGAATTCGTTGAACAGTGGTGTCAGAAATTCCCAAACGTTACAGAGAACGCACAACTGACAGTCTCATTATTTTGATATTTTCGGGAGTTCTGATCATTTCCGGGTTTGGCGACACTTCCACTCTCTCGAAATAAGTTGAGGTAAGCATATCCGCCTTTGACGCTGAACGCCTGGATTTTAATTTGGCGAGACCATCAGAAGTAGTTTTCAGTTGTGGTGGTCCCTTCTTAATGCTAACAACATTTATGAGGTACAATGCCATGTAAAAACTTCTCTCCAAAGATGTGTCGCATTGCGGCATGTCGTTCAGACTCGTCTATGAAAAGGAGGCCTCTTCTCATTGAGCTTGCCCCTGTCCCTTAGTGTAATGTTCATGGGCAAAATGGGCCAGGAACGAGTCTGTGAGAAAGATTCTCAAGGCGTGCGCCGAAGGCACTTTGCATTGCAACAAGTGAGCGACCTTTAAAGAAGAAGCTCTTGGCGGAGAAGGTGCACTGCAGAGCATGATGGCAACTGACTAGAGAGAGAAACAAATTTGGGGACTTTCTCCTCCAGGTACGCCACCTCTCTATCTCCTCCTCGCCTACCTGCCTGCTCGGGAGTTTTTTCAAACAAGTAAGATTCTTCGGCGCACCCTGTATTTCTGACCTTATTGCAAATTGCAGTGTCACGTGAGAAGAATGTGTAACAGCTGTCAAATGTGATACAACGTATTTTGAGATACTTGCGTATTTTGAGACACTTGCTCGTTACTCCACCGTCGTTCACTTTCAGCTCATTACTCACTTCATGCGTGTATAAAGTGAACAATGTTTCCGAAGATTTGGTGGAAGATATCTTTAAAACTCTCGAAGCGAAATAAGCGGCAAGTTCGTTGAGGTAGACGTTTACGCCCTTAATGCCGTCTGGAGGTGGTGGAATGAAATATAGTTCGCGGTTAATATCTCCGGTACTCCGCCTTAAGGAAATCTCTGGTTTTCACTGCTGTGTTTCAATTCAATAAACCACTGGCAACCCCACAGATAATTCGTGGCCCACCAATTCAGACCTGGCTGGAGGGACGTGTTAGCAATGTTTTCAGATAGTTTGGCATGGTTGACAATGTCGAATGCTTTCAATAGGTCCTGTGGGCTGATCGAAACCACGGCAAATGTGAAAGGTGATAGCATGCATAGCAGTTGTTGCTCTAAGCCGTATTCGAAATCCATACAAATGCTCGCATGTCTACTTAATTTCATCAAAATCGTTTCAGATTTGGTTATGGCTCCCATTGATGAATTACCCGATTCGAATCAGATCATGGTAGCTTAAATTTTTCACTGATCTTCAAGAATTTTTAGAAATGATAAATTTTTTTTGGCCAATAAAAAAGTGTTTTAGTACATGTAAAAACTGAAAGAAGAGCATAATTTTAAGTTCATGCAATGCGGTGTTGCCATATTTTCAGGATTAAAATTTTTTTAACAAAATAATTTTTGATCCGATTCTCACGAAATTTGTCATGAAAGCTAATCTTATTACTCCCGACAGTATAAGTAAATTTCATAGAAATCGGCTCAGATTTTCAAACAGCCCCCATATACATATATGTATCAACCGGCGTTTTCCAGGCTTTCTTTTTAAGGCTCTTCCCAAGTGGCACACAACTCTAATTTAATACGCAATTTTATATCCTATATCATAGAATGGGGTACACCAATTTCCACATTCCGTTTGTATATATAAGTATATAATCTTGCTCGTCATGACTTTTTAAGTTGACCGAGCCATGTCCGTCCGTCTATCTGTCCGTCTGACGAAAGCACGCTATCTTTTGAAGGAGTAAAACAAGGCGCTTGAAATTGAAATATGACCTCTAACAGATGTACCAAGTATGGTGCGAAGCGGTCCAAAATTATGCACTTGAAATTGAAATATGACCTTCAACCGATGTACCAAATATGGTTTGAAACGGTTAAAAATTTGATATTGCTCTTGAGCCTCTACTGAACGCAATTTTATCCAAGCATATAAAAAAATTCAATGGGGATTTCTTGTTATGAGCTCCTATTACCTTTTTTCATACCAACCACCAAAGAATGGGGATAAATTCTTTTTGCCATTCTGTTTGCAACACATCGAAATATTCATTTCTGACCCTTTAACGTGCATATATTCTTAATCGTCCTAAAATCAAAGACGATCTGGCCATGTCCGTCCGTCTGTCCGTCTAACTGTTGAAATCACACTACAGTCTGTTAAAATAGAGATATTGAGCGGAAGCTTTGCACACATTATTTTTTGTCCATAGGCAGGTTAAGTTCGAAGATGGGCTATATTAGACTTTGTCTTGGTATAGGCCCCATATATAACGATTTAAGGTCTTAGGCCCATTAAAGCCACATTTATTATCCGATTTCGTGAAATTTGGGACAGTGATATAGATATCTTTATTTAATTTGGTCCCGATCGGTCCAGATTTAGATATAGCTGCCATATAGACCGATCTCTCGATTTCGGGTTTTCGACTCATAAAAGGCGCATTTATTGTCCGATTTTAGCTGAAATTTGGGACAGTTAGTTATGTTAGGTCTCTCGACGTATTTGTTTAATTCGGCCCATCTCTCAATTTAGATCGAACTCTCAATTAAAGGTCTTGGGCCCATAACAGGGGTATTGTTTGCCGGATTTTGCTGAAATTTGGAATAACGAATTGGGTTAAGCTCCTCGACATCCCTGTTCAACACGGCTCAGTTTGGTTTAGATTTGCATGTAGCTGGCATATATACAGGAAAAATGCAAATTTTGCCCATGATCATTCCACTAAGGAACAGGGGCAAACTTCTCACAGATCGATGAGTGCAGTCCGATTCAAGTTTAAGCTCAATGATAAGGGTCCTCCATTTTGTAGCCGAGTTCGAAACGGCGTGCCGCAGTGGAACACCTCTTTGGAGAGAAGTTTTACATGGCATAGTACCACACAAATGTTTCCAGCATTTGGAGGGGAAAACCACCGCTAAGAATTTTTTCCGATGGTCTCGCCAGGATTCGATCTCAGGCGTTCAGCGTCATAGACGAACATGCTAACCCTTGCGCTACGGTGGCCTTCTATATATATACTGATCTCCCGATTTAAGGTTTTAGGCCCATAAAAGGTGAATTTATTAACCGATTTCATTGAGATTTACCACAATGAGTTCTATTAGACCCTAAATTTGGATTTACCTGCGATATATACCAATCTCTCGATTTCAGTTCTTGAATCAAAAAGGCACGATTATTATTTGAATTTCTTTGAAATTTGATTGACAGTGTTAGGCTCTTCGACATTCTTGTTCAATATAGTTCAGATCGGTCTATATTTGGATATAGCTGTCATTTACATATACCGATCTCCCGATTAAAGTTAGGCCCATAAAAGCTGCATATTTTTAACCGATTTGGATATAGCTGCTATATATATATACCGATCTCCCAATTTAAGTTAGGCCTATAAAAGCTGCATTTTTTAACCGATGAATTTGGTACATTGAGTTTTATTGCTCCCTTACATAGCCTTCCTAAATATGGTGCAGATTGGACCATATTTGGATATAGCTGCAATAGGTTCATAAATGATGAATTTTTCACCGTGTTTTGACGAAAGGTGGTGGGTATCCAAAGTTTAGCCCGGCCGAATTTAATGCCTTTTTTACATGTTTAGTTTCTGCCATTGAAGAGAAATCGTTCAAAGGAAAATTGCGATCCACGGTGGAAGGTATAAAAGATTCGGCTTGGCCGAACTTAACCATTTGGAGTTCGACCTCAAGTATTTCGAGGAAAACAGTGAGTACAACTTTTAGATTTGATCCAACTTTACGTTGTGTTTTCGGTTTTGCTTTTTTTTGGACTTTTTCAATGACACGGTTGAACTTTTGCTTCGATGTCGTAATAGATCTTAGCCAATTGTGGGTCATTTAAGCAAGTCTGGATCGTTGTTGCGTAATGCACAAAATTTACGACACTACTTTTACGACTTCCTTTGCATCTTTTCTAATAGTATTACTTATTTAAATTGGCTATGACAGAACATTTGTCTCTTTAGCCGAATGTAGAATAGCGTTCCCAGCGTCTTAACATTCTGCGCTCCTTGTAAAATCTCTTGATATTTCCATTGGGCCCTTGGTCGTCCCGGTTTGCGTGTTCCACCGTGATCGCATTCGAAAGAATTCTATGTTGCGGCTTCATCATCCATTATGACAACATGACCTAGGCAGCACAAGCGTATATTTTGATGCGTTTAACTATGGTATCGTCGTCATACAGCTCGTGGTTCATATGACGCCTATGTTCTCCATTAACGCAAATTGGTCCTTTTCTCAAGGTGATTTGCTAGATTGCAAAATGCACCTTTCCATTTGAACATATTTCTCTTGGTGAAAGTTTTAGTTGTAAAGTTTAAAGGCTTTAAAATACATAATCAACTGTATACATCATGGTTGTCCAGGCAAAGAGTTGCGCATTCTGAGGTTTATTTATTTTTATTGTCTTTCCTTCCCGCATTTACAAACTTGTATACCATATACTGTCTACCGCTTGAGACCATAACAAACTAAAGTTTTCTCCGTCGTTTTATGTGCTTTACACATTGTTTTTATTTTTTAAATCTTAAGGATGTCCTTGGCTTTTTCTTGTGCTGCCTTGATGGGAAGGAGAAAAGTAAATGAATAAATAAAAATTATATCACTTTAAATGCACGTACTTGCATCATATCCGGTGCTTGTGTCGTAGTTGGCTTCATTTTTTTTCCTTCTTTCTATTCTTTTTAAGATGGAGTGCTACAAAGTTGTTTGACTTCCTTTCGCTGGCATTACGTGAATGAGTGAATTGTACAGTTAAAATATTGCCGGAACAAGGGTCGCAAAAGAGGAGGACACTTTCGTTTCTCTATGCGTTATACACACAGCTCCGTAATCACTTCGCTTAGAAGTTAGTTGCGATTTCCTCGAATAAGTTTTGAGTAAACTACGTGCTTAGAGCTTTTAGTTTTTTTTTTTGCCAAGTTACGCCAAGTCTATGCAAATGATTCGTTTACGGATTGTTGAGGAACAAGAAACAAAAAATGTTTTGTGTGCATAGGATATTCGAAATTTTTCATCAAATGAAAATTTACTGCATTAAAGATAGAAAAAGTTGAAGATCGAGGGAAAACTTTGTAAAGCTAATAATTACATTGAACAAGTTCTGGCACAGAATTTGTAGGCTTATATAATACAAACTTCCAATTTAATGGAGAGTCAAACGGAAATTATTTTCGTTGTCATTGATTTCATATATCTCCCATTAGGGAAAGATACTGGCTATTTGACCATGAGAATGAATATAACTAGAATGAAAGGTTTTTTTTTTATCGATGACAGAAAAGAAATTGCCAGATATACAGGCGAAATGGATACAGAAAAGCCCACCATTGGCGGACGTTTCGGGATGTTGTACTGCAGGCAACAGTCGTTGGTTTGTTGTGGTATACTTAGGTTAGATTAGATTAGGTTGAAAACTAGGTGCTGATATTGAACCGCCCCATGCCACTATGGACGTACACCTAAGCCAGTATTCGGCTTGCTGTGCGCTCTAAATGCTATAAAGTAACTTCGAAAAAATAAATCTAAACTAGGAATTCCATACTACTTACAAAATTTTTAATTGTTTTCCATAACACTCCCCTAGGTTGGTTCATGTCTGGTATTGTGTCCACACTTAAGTACCGGTGTATGCTAGCCGCGTGAGCCGGGCTATGACATAGGAAATGCTCCAATATCTCATCTTCCCCACATGCCCTACACATGTTATCACTTGCCGCACCGATTTTACATAAGTGAGCTCGTAGTCCTATATATCCCGTTATGATACCGAAAGCTATACTGACCTCTTTCTTACTTCCTTTCAGTAATAGCCTCGTCTTCTCACGATCTGGACCTCCCCATACGATTTTCGCCGTCCTTCCGACCTTTTCGCTGTTTCACAGGGTTAAATGCGCATTTGTCGCCCACGCCCCTAACACGGACTGCGTCGACCTGAAAGGCTTCGGGTTAACCAAGTTTATTGACGGCAGTCCTCTGGCCTTCACCACCAAATCGTCTGCCCTTTCATTTCCCCTTACTCCGTTATGCCCGGCACCCAAACGATGCAGATTGTGCCTCAGAGAAGGCGTTAATCTCCTTCTAACACTCCAAGACTGTTCGTGACTTAACCGTCCTGGTTGTTAATACCCATATGGCAATTATACTGTCAGTAAAGGTGTTCACACTCGACGTCCTCGCGTCGGATCTCTGCCTGCAGGACCGTATTAAGGTCAGGCCGTTTAAAACAGATCTCAGTGCTTGGGTTCTCAATGTAGACCTCCAGGCCCACTCTGTTCTCTAGCTTTGATCCATCCGTGTAACATGATCATCCAGATGGCAATACTAGGGTTTTGTCAATCCAAGAATGTTATGCTGGCAGCAGTGCCTCGCACTCGATCTCAAGGTTCATCTCATGTATCCGATCCGAAACCTCTTCCATTCCTTTCAGGTTTCTTATTGTCGCCTCGATTATATCACGATGGTATGAACTGCTCCTATCCTCTATCCATTTTCCTATTGCCTTAACTCTCATAGCCGCAATGGCTGCCTCACACTTAATCTGTATATCTATGAGTCGGAAATTTAGAATAGTCTCCAGTGCCCTAGTGGGCGTGGTCCTCATTGCTTCGCCTATGCCAAGACATGTTCTCTGAAACAGATGTATAATCCTAAAGTTGGCCCACCTTCGTCTTTCTCGTTAACAAGCAGATTTCGGTCTTTTCTGGATTAACATTAAGACCCCTAGGTCTAGCCCAGTCGTATGCCGTCTGCAGGACCCTTTTGGCTCTTCTGCATGGCAGGATCGGGTCCTTACCCATTAGAAGCATTATAACACCATCCGCGTAGCAGAGGGTTCAAATCCCTCCTCAGCCAGCATCCGTAATAGGTCATATACGGTGGTCACCCATAGGAGTGACGATAAAATGCTCCCCTGTGCTACTTTCTTCCTTATACCTATGTCATAGGATGCACAATTTATCCATCTGTTCCTTACATAAAGTTAATCAAGTCTCTAAACACCTGGTGCGCCCGGTACTTGTCTAAGGATTGGATCAGTTTGTCGGTCCGCACATTGTTAAAAGCCCCCTCGATGTCAATGCATACCGCCAGTGTGTACATCATGGCTTCGAAAGATTTTTCTATTTTATGCACAACCACATGCAGGTCAGTCTCCACCGACCTTCCCTAGACATAGGCATGCTGTTTGTATTTTAGCACTTCGCTGGATTTCCTATTTTTTATCATGGTATCCACAATGCGCTCCATGGTTTTGAGTAGAAAAGACGTTAGGCTTATAGGTCTGTAGGCCTTTGGTGTCGCATAACTTGCCTTGCAGGGCTTGGGTATGAATACCACCCTTGCCTTCTGCCAGGCTTTCGGAGTATATGCAAGTCCTAGCCACGCTGTGAATATACAGGCCAGATGGGACACCAGATAGTCGGCCTCCTTCTGTAGTAACGCCGGAAATATTCCATTCCATTAGGTGTGGTATACTTAGATTCCATAGGAAATCCCCTTTGTGCTCTAAACCTATATACCAGAGACAAGCAAGCTGGGAACTGTGAGCTGGCAGACGGGAGGCTCAGTGAACCAAGCACCCGAAACTTCCGCCAATGGTGTGTTGGTCTGTGTCCATTCCGCCTGTATGTCGGGCAATTTTTTTTTATACCCTCCACTATAGGATGGGGGTATACAAATTTCGTCATTCTGTTTGTAACAACTCGAAATATGCGCCTAAGACCCCATAAAGTTTATATATTCTTGATCGTCATGTCATTTTAAGTCGATCTAGCCATGTCCGTCCGTGTGTCTGTCTGTCCGTCCGCCTGTCTGTCGAAAGCACGCTAACTTTCGAAGGAGTAAAGCTAGGCACTTGACATCTTGCACAAATACTTTTTATTAGTGTAGGTCGGTTGGGAATTGGAAATGGGCCAAATCGGTCCATGTTTTGATATAGCTGCCATATAAACCGATCTTGGGTCTTGACTAATTGAGCCTCTGGAGGGCGCAATTCTCTTCCGATTTGGCTGAAATATTGTATTTGGTGGTATGGTTGAAGTCGGTTAATAACCTGATATAGCTGCCATATTAACCGCCTTGGGGTCTTGACTTCTACAGCTTTTAGAGGGCGCAATACTTATCTGATTAGGCTGAAATTTTGCATGAGGTGTTTTGTTATGACTTCCAATAACTGTGCTAAGTATGGCGCAAATTGGTGCACAACCTGATATAGCTGCCATATAAACCGATCTTGGATCTTGACTTCTTAAGCCTCTAAAGGGCGCAATTCTCATCCGATTAGGCAGAAATTTTGTAGAACGGCTTCTCACATGACCTTCGATATGCGTGTTTGATATAGTCTGAATCGATGAATAGCTTCATACAGCTCCCATATAAACCGATCTCCAGATTTTGCTTCTTGAGCCCCTACATGGCGCAATTTTTATCCGAATTGACTGAAGTATATGAATCGGATGAATATATGAATCGGACTATAACTTGATATAGCTCCAATAGCATAACAGTTTTTATTAAATTTTCTTTGTTTGACTAAAAAGAGATACGGCGCAAAGAACTCGACAAATGTGATCCATGGTGGAGGGTATAAAAGATTCGGCCCGGCCGAACTTAGCACGCTCTTACTTGTTTGTAATCAATAAAAACCTTTCAATCTAGTGATATTCTTGCTCATGGTCTCTCTATCTCGATCTTTTCTATGTTTTTGGGACTAAAGGCATAGGAAATTATTTTCTTTTGTGAATCAACAAAACATATGTAATTTGTAGTCTCCCGTTCGTCAGTTGTAGCCATACTATAGCCTCTTAAAGCACAGATACTTATTTTCTATACATCGGTTAAGTTCTTGAACGTGCTATATTTGGATGTAGCTGCTATATGGACCGAACTTGCTACTTGAGGTGTTCAGAATTTGTATCCAATCAGTTTAAAATTTGGCACAGATATTCTTTTGGTCCGGAGACGAATTCCATTGAAATTGGAAGAAATCGGTTGAGATTTGGATAAATATCCTATATAATATATATTCGTCCCATGTGGACGTATATTGCAATAACCTGGTTATTTTTTATCCGGTCCTAATGAAATTTGGCGAGAAAGATTCTAAATTTATTGCCCGATCATCTCAAACCGGTTTCCTTTAGGACTATCACAACGCTTTCTTGACTGACACAACTCTTTGCTCCGTTATATATATATATATATATATATATATATATATATATATATATATATATATATATATATATATATATATATATATATATATATATATATATATATATATACTAGCAGAACCGGGCCCGCGCTGCGCCTTCTTTAACTCTTTTATATCATTTTAGGGTCGAGACACTTCGCCCTGAATGTGTATATCGAATTCGTGCTACTCTAGCCTATGTCCGTCTATAACGCTGAACGCCTGCGGTCAACGGTCCTGGCGATAACATCTGACGAAATTTAAAGCGGTGGTTATCTCCTCTTAATGCTGGCGACATTTGCCATGCATGGCCATGTAAAAAATTATCCCCAAAGAGGTGTCGCACTGTGGCACGCCATTCTGAATCGGCTATAAAAAAGTGCCTTATCATTGATATTAAACTTGAATCGGAAACTTCTCATTGATGAGTGAGAAGTGTGCCCCTTCTTGGTTCCTGGGTAAATTTTTACTCCACTCCCAAATACCTTCCTTTTGATATTTCCGCTTTAGAGAAACACTTGGTCTTTAATGTAAATATACGCTTCGTGCTCTACTTGCAAATACATTTTATATGAACCCCATAATGGCATGATCTTTCAATAAATTCTGTTTGAGGGTGGGGTGGACCCCAGGGACTTTGTCCCGATAATGAGTATTAATTTCCCAACAGTCAATCAATTTAAACGTCAAAAAGCTTTTGTATAATAGGGAGATGTTTTCGGATGGGGGCAGTTCTCCAAACACATGACTCTTCAATTGGATATCAAATTCGTTTTTTTTCACCTTTCGTTTGAGCTCTATATTGTCGTGATTGGTCTATATACCCATTTGGCGGGTTTTGGGCGGCCCCCGAGGCTCCCGACCCCAAACAATAGAAACCATATTTTGTTTTGACTGTGAGAGTGCAAAAAAAAAATCGAACGAATCGCATTACCAACCTCCGAGATGTGGTGTAATGAGAAGTGCCTTTTAGGGGAGGGATGGCACTCAGACATTTCGACTCAAACATGGATATCAAATTCGTGCTGCACTTCCAAATCCATTTAATGTTAGCCCCATATTGCCATGGTCGGTAAATACGAACTGTTTGGATGGTGTTGCTGGGGAGGCCATCGGCACTTTGTCTCGAAAATAGATACCAAATTCGTTACTTACTCCCAAATACCGTTGATTTGAGCTCCATATTGCCATAATCGGAAATGAAGTTCAGTTCAGGGGGTGCTTTAGGGCTTACCCCTAAACACTTGGCTCCAAAATTGGACATTAAATTCGTTTTCTGCTTTCAATCCCTTCCATTACTTGGGCCTAATTTTTTATACCATATTTGTAATCTATTGTCGAATACTTTTCATTTGAGGCCCTTATTCACATGAATGTCGAATATATCTTTTTAGAGGAGTTTGGGTTGGGGAGGCCCGCTGGGTACTTGGACCCAAATTTTAGTACGATATTCGTTATCTTGTCTCCAATACCTTTGATTTGATTGTGCCTGTCGGTCTTCTTTTGATTTGTGAAAATTTTAAGAAAATCTGTTTAGCCATTTTTGATTCTACGGAACAAACAAAAAACTGAGTCCCATATAGTCACGATGGGTCATATGCCCATTTGAAGCGTTTTTGGGCGGTAGGATGACCCCTTATACTTCGATCTGATTTTGTATTGCAGATTCGTAACCTACTCCCGTATACCTTCCATTTGTGACCCATATTGACATGAACGTCCAATATGTCTGTTTGGGGGAATTTTGGCGTTGGAGTGTCCCAATGGGTACTTAAATCCAAATTTTAATACTATATTCGTATTCTATTTTCCAAAACCTTTCATTTAATACCCATATTATGCCGATCGGTTCACTTTTGATTTTGGGTGGTGTTTTTCGGTGAGGGGGATGGTCCGCCTCCTTCCGAAATCAATTTGTTCTATTTCTCCTTTCTGACCATATTCATAATCTATTCCCGAATACCTGTCATTTGAGTCCCATATTGTTACGATCGTCAAATAAACCTATTTTAGGGGGCTGCGGCAGCCCCCCGGTACTTGGATCCAATTTTTATTATGAAATTCGTACTCTACTCTTGAATACCTTTCATTGGAATCCCATATTGTCCCGATAGATCCACTTTAATTTTTGGGTAGTACTTTTGGGTTAAGGGGGAAGGTCCGTCCCCTCCCGATATCAAACAGGTAAAAGCGTGCTAAGTTCGGCCGGGCCGAATCTTATATACCCTCCACCATGGATCGCGTGCTTTCGACGGACAGACGGACGGACAGAAGGACGGACATGGCTAGATCGACGTAAAATGTCGCGACGATCAAGAATATATATACTTTATGGGGTCTCAGACAAATATTTCGAGTAGTTACAAATAAAATGACGAAATTAGTATGCCCCCATCCTATGGTGGAGGGTATAAAAATTATATAGCCTATCTGTGAAAATCAAGGTAATCAGTTCAGCCGTTTTTGAGTCTATAGGGAACAAATAAAGAAACACAAATTAAATTTTATATATATATATATATATATATATATATATATATATATATATATATATATATATATATATTCAGGTATGATTTTACCGACTTTCATTTCTTAATCTACTTCACCTTTTAAGTGCATTTTTAATCGATCTTGTATGTCTCTACTTTCTTCGAACATATGACTGTGATACATTTTATGCCAATTTAATGAAAATCCGTTCAGATGAGGATATGTTCCCATATATACGCTTCACTCGATTCGAGTAGTCGGTACCTCCTGACTTTTGCCTGACCTTATTTGTTTCCATTAAATTTCTTTTCCTTTTAACAGTTTGCACTGTTCCTGGAGAACAGTTGGCCATTGAATCGTTGGGTTTGTTTAATGTTCCTTTAGTTTGAAATGACTCCTACATTGTACGAGGTTTTAACGGCTTAAAAGTCGTACTTCAAAACACTACAAACAGTTAATGTAGCCTTCTTGAAAAGTACACAAAAACAGGAAAACGCAGTTTATGACACAGCCTTTAAGCGCCACACAACGTTTTTGTTTATTTTGCGTTTGTCAAATGCAAACTTCCGTTTAAATTCTCTCAAAAGGTAATCCAATTACGGCGTTGTATACCAATTAAGCCTTTGGGCATGACTTCAAAGAAGCCTTTGGTAATTGCATTTCCATGAGAAATTAAACGTTTTGAGTTGACAACATTCATGTTTTCATGAAATAATATTTAAACAAAAGCAGAAACAGCGGAATATGGCACTTGAAGAAAGCTGCCGCATTTATTTTAACTCAAAATATACACATCTAGCTACGCTTTATGTCGAGATTGGAAAAACGTTTAAATATAATTTGTATTTCTAGAAGACAAGGTTGGGCTTAGAGTTTGATTGTTGATTAATTAATGTCCTAATAAATAAGTTTTGGAAAATAATGTCGAAAAATGTCTAAGCAAGGAATTCCGCGATAATTACAATATCGTTAAATGTGTTCCATACCACGCTTCCAAGTTGGTTCATGTGTGGTATTGTGTTCCCACCTAAGTGCTGATGTCTGTTAGCCGAGAAAGCCGGGCAATGACATAGGAAATGCCACAACCCACAGTGGGATAAAATCGAAAAAAAAAACTAGTAAGACATATGCCATTTGAGAACGGATAGTGATATCTCTTTGAAGTGGTAAAATTTGAGGTGTTATAGAGATCATGTGCAAAATTTTAACGCCCTAGGTGGTACGGGCGCCTCTTGGCAGGTCCCTAAATTTGGGCCATATCGGTCCATGTTTTGATATAGCTGCCATATAAACCGATCTAGGATCTTGACTTCTTGAGCCACTAGAGGACGAAATGCCTATCCGATTTGGCCGAAATTTTGCATGAGGTTGTTTTGTTATGACTTCCAAAAACTGTGGTAAATATGGTTCAAATCGGTCCATAACCAGATATAGCTGCCACATAAACCGATCTTGGATCTTGACTTCTTGTGCTAATAGAGCGCGTAATTCTCCTCCGATTTGACTGAAATTTTGCACGTGGTGTTTTGTTATGACTTCCAATAACTGTGCTTAGTATTGCGCAAATCGGTACACAACCTGATATAGCTGCCATATAAACCGTTCTGGGATCTTGACTTTTTGAGCCTCAAGAGGGCGAGTATATAAGATTCGGCCCGGCCGAAATTAGCACGCATTTACTTGTTTTTTACAAATTTTACCGAGACCGGCTTTGTATTTTGCAATTAATGTAGACATTTGTTGTTTGATTTTCATTTTGAAGCATGATTTAAATTTTTGTAGCGATTTTAAGCACTATCTAGCAAAAACAAAATTTGGAAATCGGACCACAAATGAAGATTTGGCAGACCCAATAAATTTTCGAAATACCGAGGAGACCAACTTTATGAGCCTGTCAAGAGACGTTAGGAAAACCTAGGGCCTTGAAATTTTGCTTCCCGTTTTCACACGGCATATTGTTGAAAAGTTGTTTCCAGTTTTATCCCAATGTGCAACGACTTATCATCTTCACCACATGTTCTACACATGCTATCACTTGCCGCACCAGTTCTGCATAAGTGAGCTCGTAATCCTATATGTCCCGTTATAAAACCGAAAGCCATACTGTTCTCTCCCTTATAGTCCCATCTTCTCACGATTCGGATCTCCCCAAAGAATATTCGTCGTCTTACCGACCGTTTCGCTGGCGAAATGCGAGCGCGATCGTCAACCACGGTCTTAACTCGGACTGCGTTGGTCCGAAAGGCTTTGGTTTTTTGACGGTAGTCCTCTGGCCTCCACTGTCAAATCGTTTGCTCTTTCATTCCCCCTTACTCCGCGGAGGCCCGGCAGCCAAACGACGCGGTTCGTGCCATCCTCAGAGAAGGCGAAAATCTCCTTCTTACACTTCAAGACAGTTCGTGACTTTACAGTCTGGTGGTTATTGCCCTCATGGCCAGTTTACTGTCCGTAAAGATGTTAACAGCTGAGGTCCTCTCGTGAATACCACACCACCTCACGCATTCCGTCATCGCTCAGATCTCCGACTGCTGGACAGTATTATAGTCAGGCAATCGAAAACTGATCTCCGCCCCATGGTTCTCAATGTAGACCCCCAGCTTTGATTCATCCGTATAGCATGATTTTGCAGATGTTCCGTAAATTCCAGACTGTGCCGTTGGAATCAGTAACTCACACACGACTTCAAGTGTGGTTTCAGGATCGGAAACCTCTTCCATTCCTTCCAGGTTTCCTATCGTATGTTCTGCATCCTTGCCACTCTGGCGTAAGAGATCGGCTTCTTATCTTTTTCAGCGACTATCTTCCCTTTCGAGACGGCTTTGGGATCTTTTTGAAAAACAGAGTCCTACATGAAGATTCATGTGCGCGCTTTCTTCGTACCCGTTCCGCCTTATCTTCCTCCGCAGGATACTGTCTGGAGTCTCCATGTTGGGAGGGCTGGCTTAGTCTTCGCAGAGTACTTGAAAGCACGTAGCTCTTTTTAAGCGCTTAGCCCATTTCAGAGCACTTTCCCTTCTGGGGTTGGAATCGCTTTGTAACTTCATCTGTAAGAAGCTTTCGGTTCCCTCATCAATAAAATGTACAGTCTGTGTTTTTATACCCACCACCGAAGGATGGGGGTATATTCATTTTGTCATTCCGTTTGCAACACATCGAAATATCCATTTACGACCCTATAAAGTATATATATTCTTGATCAGCGTAAAAATCTAAGACGATCTAGCCATGTCCGTCCGTCTGTCCGTTTGTCTGTTCAAATCACGCTACAGTCTTTAAAAATAGAGATATTAAGCTGAAATTTTGCACAGATCCTTTTTTTTTGTCTATAAGCAGGTTAAGTTCGAAGATGGGCCAAATCGGACTATATCTAGATATAGCCCCCATATAGACCGATCCTCCGATTTAGGGTCTTAGACCCTTAAAAGCCACATTTATTATCCGATTTTGCTGAAATTTGAGACAGTGAGTTGTGTTACGCCCCCTAACATCCTCCGTCAATTTAGCTCAGATCGGTCCAGATTTGGATATAGCTGCCATATAGACCTATCCTCCGATTTAAGGTCTTAGACCCATAAAAGCCACATTTATTATCCGATTTTGCTGAAATTTGAGACAGTGAGTTGTGTTACGCCCCCTAACATCCTCCGTCAATTTGGCTCAGATCGGTCCAGATTTGGATATAGCTGCCATATAGACCTATCCTCCGATTTAGGGTCTTAGACCCATAAAACACACATTTATTATCCGATTCTGCTGAAATTTGGGACAGTGAGTTGTCTTAGCCCCTTCGACATCCTTCGTCAATTTGGCTCAGATCGGTCTAGATTTGGATATAGCTGCCATATAGACCGATCCTCCGATTTAGGGTCTAAGACCAATAAAAGCCACATTTATTATCCGATTTTGCTGAAATTTGGGACAGTGAGTTGTCTTAGGCCCTTCGACATCCTTCGTCAATTTGGTACAGATCGGTCCAGATTTGGATATAGCTGCCATATAGACCGATCCTCCGATTTAGGGTCTTAGACCCATAAAAGCCACATTTATTATCCGATTTTGCTGAAATTTGGGACAGTGAGTTGTCTTAGGCCCTTCGACATCCTTTGTCAATTTGGCTCAGATAGGTTCAGATTTGGATATAGCTGCTATATAGACCGATCTCTCGATTTGAAGTTTTGAGCCCATAAAAGGCGCATTTACTGTCCGATGTTGCCGAAATTTGGGACAGTGAGTTGTGATAAAACTTTCGATATTATTTTTCAATTTGGCTCAGATCGGTCCAGATTTGGATATAGCTGCAATATAGACCAATCTTTTGATTTAAGGTTTTGGGGCCATAAAGGGCGCATTTATTGCCCGATTTCGCCGAAATTTGGGACAGTGAGTTGTGCTAAGCTCTTCGACATTTATCTGCAACTTGGTCGAAATCGGTCCAGATTTGGATATAGCTGCCATAAAGACCTATATCTTGATGAAAAGCCTTGTCCCAATAAAAGGCGCATTTATAATCCGATTTCACTGAAATTTGACACAGTAACGTATGTTAGGCTTTTCGACATCCGGGTCGTTTATGGTTCAGAGCGGTTTATATTTAGATATAGCTACTAAAAAGAGCAAAATTTTGTTTTATACAGTTGAACAATGACTTTTACTTAATAGTATTTGGTCCAAATCGGAACATATTTCGATATAGCTGCTATGGGTGATAAGGTATGCATTTTTCCCCGGATTTGACGAAAGGTGGTTTACATATATACCCGAGGTGGTGGGTATCCAAAGTTCGGCCCGGCCGAACTTAACGCCTTTTTACTTGTTTATTGTAGTATAGCTCTCGAGAAATTGGATATGAAAATCATAGGACACACACTATATTTATATTTCTTAAATCTTTGTGTCTTCTAGTGGACTGCGAAATGTGCTTAAATTAATATGATGACATATATCTCATTTCCATCAAAATATAAAAGTTGCAAAAAAGTGAAATTTTTTTTAAATTTTTTCGAAAAACAATTTCCTTGACTTATTGTACGAAAAAATATAACAAAAATACCACAGGCAACTTTTTGGATTATTAGTTAAAGTATTATTCTATGTAGAGTCAGAGCAATCCCTAGTTAGTAACATATAACCAATACGTACATGTAAATGTTTGCCAAATGAGTGGTGCATAAATGCAACACCTTGCTAAAATGGGTTAAACAGTATTGTGCTCTTCGGGGAATCTGATTCTTTTTCTAGCTTTCGTAGAAGTGGTTGGAATGTCAGTTCTATCCCTACCAGCATCCTGCACTTTCGCTCAATTGCGCTGCAGGTGCATATTCCTCAGCATCCTTCGTCGTGCCTGGGTTGCTTTCTCTGTCTTCTTGTGAGTTCTTCGGAAATAAATAAAAATTGTGAAATTTAATTATTTTCGCCCTAACAGGCAAAAAACTTGAAAATGAAAAAATTCGGCAGAGCCCGGCCGGGATTCGAACCTGGGCACACGCAGCAACAGCCGTTGTCTAGTTTTTGAAGCCATTAACACAACTTCCAACAGATGCACAGAATTATGTGCACCATGGAAGTCGTTTAATTGTTGCAGACAAAAAATCTGTCATTACACGAAAACACATGCATTGGGAAAAGTACAGCTAATAGACTGGGTTGTCGAGCGTGGTTAAAGTGGTATTTGTATCATAGATGCGTTTTCGCAATAAATACGATACAAATGCAACACACCAACGTACGGGGCTTCGAGCTCGTCTCGAAAGGGAAACAAAAGTAAATTGGATTCATTTGTGCATATTTTTAGTAAAGTCCTCAGTGGTGGTTTCCTGAGATTCATCCGAGTCGAACTTCATGTGTTAAACGAAGTAGATAAATATCAATATACAAGCAAATACAGTTATTTCTACAAACACGCAAACAAATTATGAAATAAACAAAATTGTGCTACACAATGTGCCCATGTATAGAGTGTGCCAGAGAAAATTACTTATTTGGGAGTCAATAAAAACAGAAATTTTTTCATTCAATCTTGAAAATGACGCCGGGTAAATGGCAATCTTCATTGAGCATACACTAATTACAGTCGATTTTTGAGATTCGTGTACACTCTTTACAGCCTATCAATCGGTATGTTGGTAATGGCATCGCGAATGTTGTTTGTTAGAAAAGAAGCTCTCGACGGCGAAAGCCCGCTGCTTCCTAGACGACAGCATAATGACAAACTGGTGGACTTTCCCTCGTGGTGCGCGCACTCTCGACCCCACTCGGCAGTTTTTATATCCACCACCATATGATGGGAGTATACTAGTCTAGTCATTCCGTTTGTAGCACCTCGAAATATTGATCTAAGACCCCATAAAGTATATATATTATAGATCGTCTCAACATTCTGAGTCGATTTAGCCGTCGATGTCCGTTTGCCGAAATCACGATATTGGTCGAACTCGTAAAGCTCGCCGCTTGAAATTTTGCATATATAATTCTTATTGATGTAGGTCGTTGGTCAAATGGGCCATATCGGTTCAGATTTGCCTCCCCTATAGCCCCCATATAAACCGACCCCCTGGTTTTACTTCTTGAGCCCCTAAATATCTCAATTTTCATTCGATTTGAAAATTGGACAAAGACTTGTGTTATGGCTTTCAACATCCATGCTAAGCATGAAACCAAATCGGTTTATAACCAGATATAGACACCATATAAACTGATTTAAGCCCCTAGAAGCCTCAATTTTCATTCGATTTTGATTAAATTTGGAGCCACCATATAAACCGGTCGCCGGATTTGACTTCTTGAGCCCTTAAAAAGCCTTATTTTCATCCGATTTGGCTGAAATATCCAATCAATTTCGCTTAAATCTGGAAAAAAGACTTGAATTATGACTTCAAATATCTATGCCAAGTATGACCCGAATCGGCCTATAAACAGATTAGCCACCATATAAAACGGTCACCGTATTTGACTTCTTGAGTTCTTAGAAGCCTTCATTTTCATCCGATTTGGCTGAAACTTGGAACAAAGACTTATGCTATGACTTCCAACATCCATATCAAGTATGATTCAGATTTGAATTGTTGAGCCATTAGAAGGCTCAATTTCATCCGATTTGGCTGAAATTTGGAACAAAGACCTGTGTTATGACTTTCCACATCCATGCTAAGTATGAATACAAATCGGTCTATAACTAGATATAGGCACCATATGAACTGATCCCACGATTTGACTTCTTGAGCCCCTAGAAGCTTCAATTTTCATTCGATTTGGCTGAAATTTGGAACAAAAACTTGAATTATGACTTCCTACATTCATGCCAAGTATTTCCGAATGTACAGATACAGTCACCATATAAACCGATCCCCGGATTTGACTTCCTGAACCCTTAGAATTCTTTGTTTTCATTCGATTTTGCTGAAACTTGGAAAAAAGACTTGAATTATGACTTCCAAGATCTATGCCAAGTATGATACGAATCGGTCTATAAACAGATATAGCCCCCGTCTAATCCGATCCCCGGAATTGACTTCTTCAGCCTTTTGAAGCCTAAATTTTCACTTGATTTGGCTGAAATTTGATTTATTTATTGCCTGATTTCCCTGCAACTGTTATTTTTATATATAAGTTCTCGGGAATAGGGATCAATCCCTATTTAGATATAACTTTGGATATGCTAGTGGATTTCTAATAAAATAGGATGATTAATATATCCATGGTGGTGGGTATCCAAAGTTCAGCATGTTTTTAATTGTTAATGTTGTGGAATTTATTATTTGTTTACATTGTTTAAGGCTTTTCTAATTATTTGTATCCCTTCTTTCTCTTTGCAGGTTCGTTTCAAACAAACGGTTTCCATGTTGAATGCTGAAATGCCTTAATATTTAATACTCTACCTTTAAATAGCCAAGCAAACCAAAAATCCAAAAATATCTAATAATCAACAACATAAGCTATATACTTCTATATATATATGTACATATATGTATGCTAGCATATCTATTTACCTGTACATGTGCATACTTAACTAGAATAGCTGTTGTACAAACAACAAAAAGAACCATAAAGGCTTGTCCATACAACACGCAAACACACACGCTCATGCAATAATAAATAACCTCTAAATAACCATAACAGCTACAATTATAAGGAGCTTGCATAGACATCAAAATATACAAAAACAAACCAAAAAGCAGACCACAAACAACATAATAGGATAGCAAACACATTTCACCTTAGACACCCACATACAACACACACCCGCACACCCCTGTACACATTTGAGACCACAAAAGACTTGCGAAAAGCCTAACTTCCACATAAACTACCAAACCAAAATCGACGTTGCCGATACCTTTCCTACCATGTAGCTCTCATCGGAGTCGTTGTGACGAGACATTTTGCTCTACCACAGACACCACGAAGCCTAACGACCCAAACAAATATACAATACCTATACAACCCCACACACCCCAGGACTAGTACAAATTTGATACCTCATTCCTATCCTTCGAGCAGATACAGTGTGCATAAATAAACAAAGCAATAAGAGAACACACAAAATAAAAACAAATAATAAATAAATATATAAATATATATACGTACATATCCAGCAACTGCTAATTAAATGCCATATTAATGTTAATAAATGTATGTTCAAGTCTATACTCTCTAACTTACACCAAAGTTACATATTACAAACATATTTATAGCCTTACCTGCTCCTCATAAATAGTATATGCATATCGACTACACCAAATGCACAATGAACTAAACATACCTTCATAATGAATACATACATACACACATACTCGTACATGCCGTATATCCGCCATATGAATGTCTTTTTTCGTCATCGTCTTTTTTTATACGCTTTTCTACAAGAATATATTAGACTCGCATTAATATTTTTCGATCACTCTTCTCCACCTATTTACAAATGAATAAAATTATATCTTTATATTGCATGCCGAGCCATACATGCAAACATACATACATTATTCGACAAATTGCATATGACATTTAATTCCTATACATTTACATAAATCCACAAACAAACAAGTGTACAAACACAGCTATATTAGGGCGGGACCACTTCGTAGTTTTCTTGCCGTGCTCAAAAGGGTGCGAAACCTTGCTGCACTAAGGGAGTGATCTGAATCTATGTTATGTTGCATTAATGCCTTCCATGTATTACAGTGTGATCAATTTGTTTGCCTACTTCTTGATTTGGGGACAACCATGAGGTTATGTTAAATTTTTTATTGTGAAATCCGGTGCTGATAACTACCATTTTTTTTGCCGCCCGCGAAGCAAACTGGCCTCAACCGATTATCGGACGTTACCTCGTGGAGGCAAATTTTCCGGCTGTTGGTATTTTTCTTCCCTATCTTCGCATTTAAATCTTCAGAACGATTTTAAAAGCATGGGCGAGGCAGCGTTCGTATTTTCTCGCTAGGAACTCGTAGAAAATAACTTTCGAGCAAAATAAGGCTTATGTTACAGAATTTGGTCTTTATGCGGATTGAAGCTGGCCTTCCATCCACCGGGGTAAACTTGGAGGCAAGGTGTTTCAGTCTCCGACCAACCATAAATCCACAGTAATATTTTTGGCGTTTTGCGTCGCCTTTCCCCATATATATTGCACTTCCTGCAGGGGTAATATCTGTCTTGCACTTTTTCAATATATACACCAGTGCATATACTGAGCCCTCTCTATTAAGTGTCCGGATATGCTATATCATGATCCTTTTTTCGTTTACTTGGGACGTAAACGACGGGGCACTACCCTTTTACTATTTCTTTTTATACCCACCACCGCAGGATAGGTGGGCATTAGATAGGCATTAAGTTCGGCCCGGCTTTTTACTTGTTCTGTTTCGGTAGAAACCCTGGTGCGGGTTTCTGGCACAGCGCCCCAAATAGTTTAAGTGGGATCGTACATGTATCCCTAAATATCGACGCTCGCCTTCAGCCGCCCCTAGCCGCCTAGTACTGACTTCCACTTTTCACACGAACAACTGTCAAAACGCATGACAAAAATAATGCGTGACACATTCCGTACAAGTGGTACTAAGTACTGTGAGCAAAATAGCAGCGACATGTCCCTGCATCAAGTTTTTGTTGTGTGTTGTTTTTTGACTTTTGTTCATTCGCTGTGAATGAAGGCAGTACTAGGCTTTACTTGGCAACAGACGCTGATGTTGGCCATTGGTTATTTGAAAGCGCCAATAACTCGCCTTGTCATTTCGAGTATTATTGACACTCAGTATTTGATTAAGAGTCAGAGCCACGCGGCCCCACACTAAGATTCTCCTCTCGAAAACACTGACTGCCTGCAACCGCATTTGCAGCTACTCCGCATAAATACGCAACCAGTGGAAACGCACGGTAGCTTTAACCTAAGTTTGCCACATAATTCTGAGCTCAAAGTTCCAGCCTGGTTGGTGCTCACAGTTATTCCGTAGCCACTTCACCTCTTCTTAAATTGCAAGGATCGCACATTACAGTGATCGGGTAAACAGTCCATGTTCTTTAGAGTCATCTAGTCTGAAGCCATCCATTTAGAATACTCTTTATTATCAGAGATACAATGGTACAGCGTATCGGACGTTGTATCAATGATTGCACATTTTTCGTAGATGTCTCTTGACCAAGCAGAAAGTTGCCTCAATCTCATGGCAGTGATCGCTGCATATAGATAAAGGGGTACATTTAGTGCTATAAACGGTGTTGTCTGTGTACTGCTGTCATCCATAGACTAGACGTCATCCATCAGAGCAAAACACCATATAGAATTATGGATCTTACAACTCCAGTATATAGCAAATACACATAGTCCATAAAGTCTGCGTTCATGTGACTTTTTAATGATTAAAAAACAACATATTACAACACAACAATAAATAAAGTTAAGTTTTATTGTATATGTTATTTCTTTATATTTCTTAAATTAGAAAACAAAAACAAAAATAAAAGTTTGCTTTTGCTTTTTTTGTTCTAACGGTACTTTTGTCTCATAAGAAGAAATAATGACAACCAAAAAGTCTGCGTTCACTTTGTTTACTTCGAAAGTATCGTTACTTTTGCTCTGCTTGTTCTTGTTTTTGATCAGTTTCAGTTCATTATCATAACAAGTGATAGTTACACGTGTTTTTTTAAAACATTAATAAATTTGGAAACATGGAAACTAAAGGAAAGGAAATTTGCATATCTGAAAGAGAAATAATTATTAAATTGTGGAAAGAAGGACAAAGCTTTAGAAATATTGGTGGAACAGGTGAAAGAACGTATTCTTCTGTCCAGCGCGTAATTAATAATTACAAAGAAACCGGTGGTGGTGGAGTTATGGTGTGGGGGTATATGGCTACTAGTGGAGTGGGTCAATTAGAATTTATTGAGTCCAAAATGGATAAATGGGGTTATCTCAATATTTTGAAAAAAAAAATGTTTAAACCAAATGCTGCTAACCTAGAGTTAGCAACGACATTTTGGTTCCAACAAGATAACGATCCAAAGCATACATCGGAGGTTGTTAGGCTTTGGCTTCTACAACACTCCAAAGCAGCTTAAAACACCACCCCAATCACCAGATCTCAACCCCATTGAGCATCTTTGGGATCTATCGGAGAAAAAAAATCGTCAGCATGTTATAACCAGCAAGGAGATGTTAAGAAGTGTCATGCAGGCAGAATGGGCGAAAATAACATCTGAGGAAACAGAAAAGTTGGTAAACTCCATGCCAAATAGACTAAGTGCAGACAATAGACAACGTGGCTATCATACCAAATATTAGGAATGTGTTAATATGTTTTTATTTTGTGTTTAAATAACTCTCTTGTTTATTTTTAATTACTGAACGCAGACTTTGTGGTGCTTATATTTAATTGTTATCATATTTAAATCGCTCTAGAGTGAAAGTGCTTAACCAAACTTTGAATTTTGTTTTTGTTTTTTTAATGTTAGGAATATGAAGAAAAAATATATGTAAAAGAGTTGATTTGATTTATAATTTTATTTTATGTTCTTTAACCAATCATTAAAGTTTGTCAAGTGAACGCCGACTTTATGGGCTAAGTGTATATCAAGTGCAACCAATGACTGCCTAAAGCCCTCTTGCAGCAAAGGGATACAAATTATGCCCCCTACAGAATGTTGAATTTGAAGTTGTGTTTCTTTCAAACAAAACACCCAGGTGTTCTGCACTTTTAGTAAATACAATTTCCTTTTCAATCAAGGTAATAAGGTGGCGGAAGCATTATCAGCCATATTCACACAACTTAATGTAGATTTGAAATAGTTTTATTTGACAGATTTCTTTATAGAATTGACAAATAAACTTATTTCAAATCTTCATTGAGTTTTGTGAATAGGGAGTGTTTATCTTCCAGGTGATTTTTCACAAGAAGGCTGGAAAACCCTAACCCCTATGGCGTTTTCCTCTAACCGTAATAGTCCTTTCCGCTTACATAAAAATCACTTTTTATTCGATATTTAATTTTTGTCATTTATAGCTTTTTTTACAAATGGACCCGCCCTAATAAACATTTACACATTTAATTATTTTGATCATTTCGTGGAAATGCTTCTAAATCTTTTTATGAAAAAGAGCCCATATTTGTTGACGATCCATCAATCTTAAGAGCTATGTGCTTTGCAAGCAGATTTTAAAATTTTGATATTACGCCTCAATAAAATTGTAGCGGAAAGTAAGAAAATAGCACTTTATTATCATAAAAAAAATACATGTGTTATGAAAAATTGTCACCTCTCAATCTTTGTAAATACATAGTAACTTATCATAATAAAATCATTTTAAAAATAGTGACAAGTGCTTAACTTCTATTTATAAAGTTAATTAAATCAAATCATAATAGAGTTTATTGAAAATGCAAAGGCGAACTTTTTTCTTTATAATGAAAAAAAAAACATAATTAGAACCAAAAACGTTTTAGTACACTGCTTGCGCGTAATAGTAGTTCACATTTAAAAAAAATGTATACACTAAATAAAATGAGAAATACTGAAAATTTAAAAATTCAACTAAATACTTGAAATCAGCAACAATTGTATAAAGAGGTTAGTAACAGCTATTACAGTGTGGTTCACTGAGATAGAATAAAGCGATGTTTATATTTAATGTTCATACACTATGAACTATAAGACAATAGATGCTCTCGATTTTAACAGAAATGAAAGCACTAATTAAAATGTGATTTTAACTGATTTTATGCTATATCTAAGGTTATATTGAAATAATAAATTAACTCAACGATATACTAGTAGTAGGTGCACTAAAGATATTTTGGTAGTTGGTAACTTTGTTAATTCTTTTTTTAAATGACTCATAGATCAATTTAAAATCATCAAGAGATAGTTCAGTTCACAACCTTTTATTTTTTTAATGAGAACTTAAATTTTTTTTAATATCGACATATTCTTATAGGTATAAATGCTGGCGGCCAGCATTTATACCTATAATTTTCAAAATTTCGACCTGAAATTAATCATTTTGCGAAATGTGCCACATCTATATGTTCTTCGCATATTGAGAAATAATTCAAATGTTTAATAAAATATCATGAATTCTAGGCAAAAATTTGTTCGAATACATTACAACATCTGTAGTAGAAATTTGTTGTCAATACCACACCGACATCCGAAATCTAGGAAACAGGAATGTTAACAATACAGATCGTACAATTAAACACTTGTATTCGGTCAGTCAAAATTTAGTTTTTTTCAAATCCATGTCCTTTGTACTTTATCGAATTGAAGACACTTTTATTTTCGAAGTTAAAAAATTGATTTACTTGCAATTATTGAAGCTATATCTTTTTTCGCAGCAATTATATAAAAGCTCCGTTAAATATCTAAATAACCTTTCATATTTCATACTTTCCAATTAACTCGAACCTCTTTGTCTTAAACTTCGTTTAGTACTGAATGAGTGGACGAAGCTCTTCCCTATTTTAGGCCAAGTTCAAAATTTATTTACAGCTTTGTCTCCTATTAATAATTGATTGCGGAATCCGACGGACTATTTAGACTTAGATTTAGACAGACTACGAGGACGCTCTATAGGTTAGGTAAGATTTAAGTGGCAGTCTGTCATCGGACTCACTTAGACATTTTCGTCCATTGTGATACCACAGGAACAGAAGAAGGAAGATGCCTTCTAGTTCCTGTCGTTGAAACATCCAGATCGCCTTAAAAAGCCCAAAAACTTGCGAATGTTCACATCCGCTAAATCAGACCGGTTCTCAAAGTAATGAGAACCTAAAGTGGAACTCCTTCTAACTGCTAGTGCGGGACACACACGCAGAAGGTGTTCTATAGTCCCTTCTTCTTCGATGTCCCTACAGCTTCTGCAAAAATCGTTGCTGGCAACCTTCAGTCTGTCAGCATGTTTTCCGATTAGACGGTGACCTGTCATGACGGACACAATGACTGAGACGTCTGTTCTAGCCAATGACAGCAAAGCAGTAGACCTCTTTAAGTCTAGATGAGGCCACATAGTTTTGGAATGCTCACAGCCCCCTCTTTGTGACCATCTATCAATCGTTTTTCTTCGGGTCTGGTCCTGAAAACTCGCTGGAGGCATACCCACAGATTCCAGTGTCCCTGGAGTGTGTAAGGTAGTTCCAAGTCTCGCAAGCTCGTCCGCTTTACAATTCCCTGGTATATATCTGTGGCCCGGCACCCAGAACAGATGAATTTTGAACTGTTCAGCCATCTCGTTGAGAGATCTGCGACAGTCGAGGGCGATTTTTTTGTTCAGAAATACGTGCTTCAGAGATTAAATGGCTGCCTGACTGTCCGAGAAGATATTTATGCCATTCGTCGGAATGACATTATATCTTAGCCATTCCACCACTTCCTTAATTGCAAAGATCTTTTAGATCTTTAGAGTACACCCCAAAGCCCACCTGGTCGTTTAGTATGGAACCATCCGTATAAAAGTCTAAGTAACTTCTGTTACCAGGGATATCGTAGTTCCAATCGGTTCTATCAGGAATGGTGGTACAGTAATTTTTATCAAAAAGCGGCACAGGTAGGGTGCAATACACACTATCGGATATTGTATCAAGGATAACACAATGTCCGTAGCCGCCACATGACCAGTGAGAAAGCTCCCTTAACCTCACGGCAGTGGTCGCTGCAATTTGGGTAGCCACAATGTCCAGTAGCCTTAGATGTAGCATTAAATTCAGTGCATCAGATGGTGTTGTCCTCAGTGGGGCTGTGATGCACAAACAAGTCATCCTTTGGATCCGGTTAAGTATTGAGCAGTAGGTGGATTTTTGAAGTGCCGTCTACCAGACCACAACACCATATTGTATAAAAGCTCTGACAATTGCAGTATATACCCAATGTATGACACGCGGTCTAAATCCCCATCTTTTGCCAATGGCTCGCTTGCAGTATAGGGCAAGAGTGGCCTTTCTTGCCATTTTTAAAATGTTGGATTTGAAGTTCAATTTCCTGTCCAGGAATACACCCAGGTATTTTGCGCTTTCTGTTAAAGGCACATTCTCTCCACCCAAGGAGGCAGGTTGCACTGTAGTTGTATCTCTTGTTAAAAAGAACTTCTTTGGTCTTGCACGGATGTATACCGAGACCACTTTCGGTAGCCCACTTCGCTGTTGCACGTAGGGCTTCCTGAAGTATATGTCTTAGAATGCTGGGAAACTTTCCGATAATCGCAATTGCTCCGTCGTCAGCATATGCGACCACTTTTTAGCCTTTTTTCCAGAAACAATAATATATTGTTAATGGCTATATTCCAAAGTAGAGGAGACAGTACACCTCCTCCAAAAATCCACCTACTCCTCTGATGACCTATCTTCTTAGATCCACAGATCCCAAGCCTGCCGTAATGCATCTTTTAGTAAGTAAGTTATTAACAAACTTTCTTACAGTAGAGTTGATGCCTAGAAACTCCAACTCCTTCATGATTGACGTCGGCTTTACATTATTGAAAGCTCCTTTGATATCAAGAAATGCTACCATTGTATATTCCTTAACAGCGAGGCAATCCTCTATGTAGCCGACTAGGTCGTGAAGGGCTGTTTCAGTGGAATTGCCTTTACTCTATGCATGCTCTTCAGCACAAAGTATGAGAGACTAATAGGACGAAAATCTTTCGCCTTCGTGTGGTAGGGTTTTCCTGCTTTCGGAATGAAAATCACCTTCGTGTCCCTCCATCCCACAGGTATATATGCCATTCTGATAAAAGCAGAGTATATCTCCCTAAGCCAGGGAACCAGTCTATCAGACACAGCTTTTAATTCAGCCGGTGATACATCATCAGGGTCTAGTGACTTAAAGGAGTCGAAACTTCTTATTGCCCAAAGGATTTTCGGCTCAGGCACAATTTCCCTAATGGCCTCCGTCGAATTCATATCAGTGGCAACCTCTTCTGGCACCACGTTGTCCGTTGGAGAATTTCGCGGGAAATGTGTATCAACGAGTAGTTCTAGTGTTTCCTCACTAGACATTTTCCATACATTCTCTGACTTCATGATATACCGCACCATAATAAGTTTCGAGGACAGAATGTTTCTGAGCCTAGAGGCTTCAGATGTATTCTCCGCGGAGCTGCAGATGCAAATCTATCCAATATTTGTTCTGAGCCTTTTTAAGCTCGCCCTTATGTTTTCTTAGCTCAGCCTTATAGATGTCCCAAACGTGTGGTGCTCTTGTGGCTTTTGCTCTGTGGAAGAGTTTTCTGCAGCCCTTCCTTAGACCAACCAGCTCTGGGGTCCCCCATGGCGGTCGCTGTTTGCCCCTTGGCTTGGCATAGGGCATGCTGACACAAGCGAGTCATTCAGGGCCTTCATAAGGAGTAAAGTTAGCCGCTTGAAATTTTGCACAAATACTTTTTATTAGTGTAGGTCGGTTGGGATTATAAATGGGCCAAATCGGACGATGTTTTGATATAGCAGCCATATGAATCGATCTTGGGTCTTGACTTCTCGAGCCTCTAGAGAACGCAATTCTCGTCCGATTTGACTGAAATATTGCACGTCGTGTTTTGGTATCACTTTCAACAACTTTACTTAGTTTGATTCAAATCGGTTCATAATCTGGTTAGCTGTCATATAAACCGATCTTGGATCTTGACTTCTTGAACCTCTAGAGGTCGCAATTATTATCTGATTTGCCTGAAATTTTGTACAACGGCTTCTCATGACCGTTAACATACGTGTCTAATATGGACTGAATCGATCAATAGCTTGATACAGCTCCCATATAAACCTATCTCCCGATTTTGCTTCTTGGTCCCTTACAAGGCGCAATTCTTATTCGAATGAATTGAAATATTACACAATGACTTCTACAATATACAGCATTCATTTATGGTCCGAATCGGACTATAACTTGACATAGCTCCAATAGCATAACAGTTCTTATTCAATATTCTATGTTTGCCTAAAAAGAGATACCGCGCCTAGAACTAGAGAAATGCGATCCATGGTGGAGGGTATATAAGATTCGGCCCGGCCGAACTTGCTCTTACTTGTTGTTAATTGAATCAAAAAATAAAAAATATTTTCCCAGAAGAACAGCAAATTCGAATGCTTTACACTGAGCTCGTTTTTCAATATATGTCGTACCCTTTCACTGGATAAACTATTAGATTGCCTCTTCCGTCTGAATTTCATTGAATAGCACCAACATGTCGCAACGCTTACAGTTTGCAATGCCATCGTTTTGTTCACTTTGAGCTGTTTGGGTTCGCTCAACACAGCTAATAGTGATTTTTCAGCCAAAGATAACGCAGTCACACTACTACGCTTGATCCGCATTACGAACAGTTTTCTTTTCCAATAATTTCAGGAGCATATGCTTTTAGTGGCTTGTAAACAATGTAATGAACCGTAAAAAAAACAAGTAAAAGCGTGCTAAGTTCGGCCGGGCCGAATCTTATATACCCTCCACCATGAATCGAATTTGTCGAGTTCTTTTCCCGGCATCTCTTCTTAGGCAAAAAAGGATATAAAAAAAGATTTGCTTTGCTATTAGAGCGATATCAATATAGGGTCCGGTTTGGACCACAATTAAATTATATGTTGGAGACCTGTGTAAAATGTCAGCCAATTCGAATAAGAATTGCCCACTTTGGGGGTTCAAGAAGTAAAATAGAGAGATCGATTTATATGGGAGCTGTATCGGGCTATAGATCGATTCAGACCATAATAAACACGTATTTTGATGGTCAAGAGAGGATCCTTCGTACAAAATTTCAGCCAAATAGGATAATAATTGCGACCTCTAGAGGCTCAAGAAGTCAAGATCCCAGATCGGTTTATATCGCAGCTATATCAGGTTATGGAGCGATTTGAACCATACTTGGCACACTTGTTGAATATCATAGAAAAACACGTCGTGCGAAATTTCATTCCAATCGGATAAGAATTGCGCCCTCTAGAGACTCAAGAAGTCAAAACCCAAGATCGGTTTATATGACAGCTATATCAGGTTGTGGACCGATTTGAACCATACTTGGCACAGTTGCTGGATATTGTAACAAAACACGTCGTGCAAAATTTTCATTCCAATCGGATATGAATTGCGCACTCTAGAGGCTCAAGAAGTCAAGATCCAAGATCGGATTATATGGCAGCTATATCAAAACATGGACCGATGTGGCCTATTTACAATACCAACCAACCTACACTAACAAGAAGTATTCGTGCAAAATTTCAAGCGGCTAGCTTTACTCCTTCGGAAGTTAGCGTGCTTTCGACAGACAGACGAACGGACGGACAGACGGACGGACATGGCTAGATCGACATAAAATGTCGCGACGATCAAGAATATATATACTTTATGGGGTCTCAGACGAATATTTCGAGTAGTTACAAACAGAATGACATCATTAGTATACCCCCATCCTATGGTGGAGGGTATAAAAAGAAGAAACATCTGTTATTTTTAGTTTGACAGATTTTCCAGTGAGAACTTAGTAACACTTCGTGTCAGCCAGTGTGTTAAATAAAAAGAATGAAAATGAAGCGTTAATATAAAGTTGTAAAAGCTAAAGTTCTCGCTACGTTCTTTGTATTGAAAACTTTCTCTAGCCGAAATTTCAATGATTCTATGCTAGGGAACCACAGTGTATATGATTGAGTACTAAATATAGGTTTGTTGCATATTTCGTTGTGACCATTTGAAAGTTAAGCCAGCAAACATTTCCTTGGGAATTCGTGTTTCAGGCGTAAAGTCTGAAAAATACATAAGAAATTTTAAGCTTTAAAGTTGAAGTTTTTATTTGTATTTTAAATTTTGTATGAGGTAACTTTTTATTACAGCATCGGATATACAATTGCTCCCATCTGTAGGTAAGAGTTGGTAACTACGTATGCTCGTGGTAGAAATATCAATTTGTATTAGTTTTGATATATTTCCGACAAACACACAAAAAAAAAACTTGCATTTCAACATACTCGAATGGTAAAAAAGCTTCCAGAGAACACATGCTCTTAAGAAACGTGGATATACAACAAAAATTGTTAACAATTTATATCTGCAAAAGAGTTTTTTAACTAAACTTACTGTTCAAGCTCCTTATTTAAAACATTTCTCTTTTTGAATACTTGGATATATATACATACATACATATTTTAAAGATGTATGCCCACCCACACGACACACGACACACACATATACATAAACAGCTTTGTGGTGAAGCTTTCTTCTGATTTATGCAAATCTATCTTTTCCTGTCCTCCACTCTGTCTTCCGTTATGCTTTCTTTCAATTCTTCTTCCTTCCTGTGTTGACATGCTCTTCCCTGTTCTTTTTTTTATCGAAATGATGAACGCATTTATCTGATTGCAGTGGATTGAATGTGAATTTGCCAAGGCATAACAAAAACAAAAACAACAACAGCAAAACCAACTAAAACTATACTAGTGATAGACTTTTTATTATTTAAAAAAAAAAAAAAACGAAATCTCCTTTTGGAATGCTAAAGAATGCTGCTTCATCTTTAAATTTTTTTTAAACTTCTTGATATACATACATATATGGAAAACAAATCACCGTAACTGTAATTTATTTAAAGCACTTTATTTGCAAACAAAAAAACAACAATAATAAGAATAATTTTAAAAGCTACAAACATTGCAATTTATTTCAAGAATTTTTTTGATTGGCTCATAACTCCTCACTACTCACCGAAGTTTTTTAATGAAATTTTCAAATACCACCTTTAATACTTGTTTTTTTTATCGAAATTAAAAAAAAGAGATTCAAACACAAATAAGAAGTTATGCTTTGGAATGTTTATTTGTCTCTGTAAACTTTTGTATGATTTCGTAAGATCCGCATAAAAACCAAATCTAAATTAAAATAATTTTTTTCGCTAATAATTTGACAACAACTACATCATCATCAATAACCAAAAAACCCCAACAACTAACAACCCTTACAAAAAATTTTGAATTTTTGCATACCCAAAACCGAAACGTTACGAAAATGTCACGCGAAAATTCACCGCGTCATAGTATCAGACGTTTAGCCAGAGACCAACAGCAGACGCCACCGCATAATCAACATTTCTCGCCCGTACACCAGCCACCCATAATGGAGCATCCAACAGGCGGAAGAGGAAATAACGCAAATGCCAATGCCCCTGCTGCCGCCTTCTTTGGTGGCGGCATTGGCAGCGGCAGTGCGCCCATATCAAATTCAGCTTCCAACATTACCACCGTTCACGAAGATGGTAGCGATGACGCCGCCATGCTACCACCTTTGACTGGTTCGGGACCAAGTAGACAACGCTCTTTAAGAGATCGTCTTAAAGACGGCATCACCGGCAGTTTTTCATGGCAGTAAGTGACGCATTTCCTTAGTAATTTTCCCCCTTTGTTTTGGATTTTCCGTTTCCATTTTGTATTTTGTTTGAATAATCTAATTGGTTGGATTTTTTTTGTAGTTACAAAAACCATTTAAAAAACAAAAAGATTTAAAACCTTTGCAATTTTTTTCAATATGTTTTGTTTGTTCATTTATTTATTTGAATAGAAATTATCTTTGCACATTAGAAGAGCACTTCAAAATTGAATTTCTTTTCAAGCACTTCAGTAGATAATTGCACTTGACATTAATGTACTTTTAAGAGGATTCCCTTAGAAATTATAGCACAAGAACATGATAATTAAAAACCAAATGAATCTTTGATAAAATGGAACCGGATCATAGATTCCTCTGTATATACTATAATTTAACTAACCTAAGAACGTTGACCACTTTACAACAATTTAATATTTTTGTATAGTGTATTTTTTGTACAGATGATATACAATTTTTGTTTAGAACGTTTTGTGATAAAATTAATAAAAAAAAAAATTAAAGTGATGTTGCGAAAGCCATATTAAAAACAATTTTTTCGTTTAAATTCTAAAATTTGTTAAGGGTTCTCCGGAGATTGGCTTATTACAATTTTTTGTACTTGTTCAAACATGACCCAAAACTTTGGAAATTTGGATAACTTTTGAAAACAAAAGTTATTGATAAGTATACCGATCGACTCAGAAGCACTTTCTGATTCGATTTAGATATTTCTGTCTGTCTGTCTGTCCGGCCGTCTGTCCATGTTAATTTGTGTACAAATTAGTAGTTTTCATATGATCTTCTTAAAACTTGGTAAAGGCATGTTTTTCTGCCTAGAGGCGAAGCCTTTTAAAATTGGAAAAAATCGGTTCAGATCTCGATACAGCTCATTTCGTCCCATTTTCAGTAATAATGCAGTAAAAAAAGTGATAATTTGTTATCCGTTTCTGTCGAAATTTTTTCTTATGACTCTCTACACTACATAAAAATCGGCCCAGATTTAGATATAGCTGTCATATATATATCGCCAGATTTTCATGCCAAGAGCCACTACAAGCGCATTGTTTCACCAATTTTGCCAAAATTTTGCACTACGCTTTCCTCGACGACTACCACATTATCGAGAAGTTTGCTCGTAATCGTTTCAGAATTAGATATAGCTCCCATATATACGTTCGTCAGATTTAGGGTAATTTGCCATAATGTTGGCAATGTGCCAAACGTAGTTTTTTCAGTTTAAACATATTTGCTCGCCGAATTCAATATAGGTCCTACATTGTACTTATAGGGTAGGTGTAGGGTATTATACAGCTGGCATCGCCCGACTTTTGCCCTTCCTTACTGCTTCTATTCTTAGGTTAGGTTGGAAAGAGTGTGCAGATATTAACCTGCCCCATGCCACTATGGACATAGATCTAAGCTTGGCTTGTTGTGCGTGTTAGTAAAAACTAACAAGTAAAAACGTGCTAAGTATTGGTCTAATCACGCACCTGTAGAGCCAGTGGACAATCGTCGTATTCAGCCCCCATTTGGAGCCTACGGCCCGTCTACATAGTGCCCAACATGAGCCTTCTCGGTACGCTCCTGAATATGACACTTCCGCGTCACGTGGCGCGTCAAATTGGCCCACCTTCATCTTAGTCCTGAACAGGTGATTTCTGCCTTCTCTGGGTATGCAAGACCCTTTCGGCCCTTCTAAATAGCTGGTTAAGATCCTAAACCCAAAAAAGTACTATAAAAACGTCTACATAGCAGAGGTTTCAAATCCCTTCTCAGTCAGCATCCGTAATAGGTTATTTATGGTGTGGTCACCCAAGGGAGTGGCGATAAAGTGCTCCTCTGTGGGGTGTCCTGTGCTACTTTCTTCCTTATATTTATGTCAAGGGACCCGCAATTTAACCACCTATTCCTTAGCATATGGTTTATCCAGTCTCTAAGCACCCAGTCCATCCGGCACTGGTTTAAAGATTGGATCAATGTGTCGGTCCGCGCATTATTAAACGCCCCCTCGATGTCAATGCATATTTTCTGGGCAGTCTCCACCGACCTTCCCTTGACATAGGCAAGCTATTTGTATTTAAGCAGTTCGCTGGATGTCCTACCTTTTATCATGGTATTCACAATACGTTCCATTGTTTTGAGTAGAAAGGACGTAAGGTTTATGGGTCTGTAGGCCTTTGGTGTCGCATAACTTGCCTTGCCGGGCTTGGGTATAAACACCTCCCTTGCCTCCTGTCAGTCTTTCGGAGTATATCCAAGTCCAATGTCTAACCTTATCAACAAAATTGGCACTTTTCCAAGAAGAAAATGGATTTTTATACCCTCACTCCATTTTGAACTCATGGAAAATTTGAGCCTCTGGAGGTCGAAATTACTATCCTGAAATTTTGCACATATTGTTTTATTATGATTTTCAATACCTGTGTCAAATATCCATGGTCCAAATCGGTTCATAACCTGTTTCCAAATAAACCGATCTCCCGATTTAACTTCTTGATCCTCTAGAGCGTGCTGTTTATGGTCTGGCGGGATCATTTTTTTTTGAAAATAAGGTTGGATCAATAGTTACGGTGAATGGATTGCGCTATGGAGAGATGATTAATGATTTTTTATGCTTGAAGCTGAAGGGTATTGATATTGACAACGTTTACTCTCAACAATATGGCGCTACATAAGACACAAGCAACGAAACCATTAAGTTTTCGGCTCGTGTTATCTCTGGAAGAGGTGATCAAAAATGGCCGCAGAGATCTTTTGAGTTAACACCTTGGCACTTTTTCTGAGCAGACGGGTCCAAATCCCTCCTCAGTCAGCATCCGTAATATGGTCACCCAGAGGAGTGGCGATATGGGTGGCCACCATAAATGACCTATTACGGATGCTGACTGAGCAGGGATTTGAACCCGTCTGCTCAGAAAAAGTGCCAAGGTGTTAACTCAAAAGACGGTCTGCTATGCAGACGGTCTTATAATACTTATAATGGGTAAGGGTCCGAACGAGCTGTGCAGAAGGGCCGGAAGGGCCTTGAATATGCCATTTGACTGGGCTAGACCCAGAGGTCCCAATGTTAACCCAGAGAAGACTGAAATATGCCTGTTCACGAGGAAGACGAAGATGGGCCAATTTAACGCAACGCATTTCCTCAATAAGACTATTTCAATATCTGGCAAGGTCAAATGCTTAGGTGTGACCTTGGACAGGAAACTGGATTGGAAGTGTCACATTCGGGAGCATACTGAGAAAGCTTACAGATATTGCTCACTATGTATCTAGATATCGAAATGAGGCCTGAATCCGAGGATAGTACACTGGCTCTACAGGAGCGTGAATAGACCAGTACTTACTTACGCCCCAGTAGTTTGGTGGACTGCTATGGAGAAAGAGTACAACATAAGGACCATACAACAGGTTCAGAGAACATGTTGTCTTGGCATAGGCGGAGCGATGAGGACTACGCCCACTAGGGCACTGGAGACTATTCTAGATATCCGATCCATTGACATACAGATTAAGTGTGAGGCAGTCAATGCGGCTATGAGACTTAAAGCGATGGGAGAATAGATTGAGGATTGGAGCAGCCCATACCATCGCGATATAATCGTGGCGACGATAGGAAACCTGGAAGGTAGGGAAGAGATTTTCGATCGAATACCTGAGATGAACCTTGCAGTTGAGTGCGAGGCACTACTGGTAGTGGCACAGTCTTGGATTGACGGAACCCTAGTATTGCCGCCAGCAAGATCATGTTACAGGAAGATCATGTAACATTGAGAACCCAGGGATTGAGATCTGTTTTAGACTGCCTGACCATAATGCGGTCCTGCAGGCGGAGATCCGCTCTATCGCGGAATGCGTGAGGTGGTGTGGTGCTAACGCGAGGACGTCGAGTGTGAACATCTTTATTGACAGTAAAATAGCCATAAGGGCAATAACAACCAGGAAAGTAAGGTCACGAACAGTCTTGCAGTGTAAGAAGGAAATTTACGCCTTCTCTGAGGATGGGAAAATCCGCATCATTTGGGTGCCGGGCCATAACGGAGTAAGGGGAAATGAAAGGACAGACGATTTGGCGGTGAAGGCCAGAGGACTGCCGTCAAAAAACTTGGTTAACCCAAAGCCTTTTGTGTCGACGCATTCCGAGTTAAGGACGTAGGCGACGAATGCGCATGCATTCCTATGGCGAAGATCCTATGGGGGAATCCAGATCGTGAGAAAACGAGGCTATTACTCAAAGGAAGTAAGAAGGGATGCATAGGACTACGAGCTCATGTGTATGCATGTGTAGGAGATGTGGGGAAGATGATGAGACGTTGGAGCATTTCCTTTGTTATTGCCCGGCTTTCGCGTCTAACAGATACCGGCACTTAGGTAGAGACACAATACCAGACATGAACTAACTTAGGAGAGTGGTATTGAAAACAATTAAGAATTTTGTAAGTAGCACGGAATTCCCAACTTAAAAATTTCTTTTTTAGAGGTTAATTTATAGATTTTAGAGCGCACAACAAGCCGATTACTGGCATATGGCATTTCTCAAAACTCTATTCCCATTTACCTTAGGAATAGATAAACCGACAAAATTCAACTACCCGCTCCATAACATATGAATACATTTAGTTCACCACCAAATTTCTCATATGACGTTATCTCAGCTCAAAATTTATTCACCCAAAGTACGATTTTTGTCATAGCTGACCTGTTGCCGTCTCCAACAGCAAAGAAAACCAACATCACTTTTACGAATTATGGCACTTGCCGTTTGGGTGTACGGTGTATATGTAAATGAGGTCTCATTCCCCACTTTGATATCTGACAATTTGATTGATTGGCATATGAATGTTTCGCTACGAATATGAGATCTCAAACTATTAACGCTATCATTACAAGTCACAATACCAAAAAGTGACAGCAAAGTTTATTCGTGCATTTTGCTTATGAATGTTTGGCGATATTGCCTTCATATTCGGAAACGAAAAAGCTTTAACAGTTCAAATCCATTAAATGCACATTAATCATCAAAATTAGATCCGTAACATTTATGTACATTTGAATATGTGGCATTCTGGAGCACATGTTTAGACATTTTTTGATTTGAGATTTTACAATCGATTGCAAGCATATTTAAATTGAAAATAATGTCCCATTTCACAGATGATGAAGGTGCTTAATAGAAGGCGCCTTCCGTAAGTCATTTAGATATACGTTTACAATTTTTTTTTGCGTAATAAAATTAAATTAGTTGTAAAAATGCGCTGTTTCATATTCCATCATAAAACATAAAAAATCGTTTATCTAGAGATTTAAATGGTTGGAATTGGAGGAATAAAGTGATGAATCTATTTTTTTATTGGTAAAATAATCTCAATAATTTTCTTAGATAAGTTGCGTTTATTCACATATGATATCATTGCTATCTTTAATTTGGAATTTTCTGATTCTTCATTTATAAGATGTATTTGAAATAATTTACCGGCTGCTACTGCCTACACTGATGGAAAAAAGTCGTTGTAAAATCATGCCCCTATGTTGTCATTATCATACACAGACGTTGTTGAAAATATTGACCTCCTTCTTCTTCCTTTCAATAATAGCCTCGTCTTCTCACGATCTGGATCCCCCCATAGGATTTTCTCCGTCCTACCGATCGTTTCGCTGTTCCGCAATGTTGAATGCGCATTCGTCGCCCACTGTAATATGCTTTAGAAAAGAGTTTTGGGTAACAATAGAATATCCATTTAGTAATCCATAAATTTGGACCCCAAAGCTGGTTTGTCTAAGGAAGGACTGCAGAAAACTCTTCAACAGGCCGAAAGCCACAAGAGCACCACATGATTGTTACATCTATAACGCTGAGCTAAGAAAATACAAGGGCGAGCTGAGAAAGGCTCAGAAAAAATCCTGGGTGGAATTCTGCAGCTCCGTGCAGGATATACCCACCTATTACGGTGGGTATATTATGAAGTCAGGGAATGTATGGACAATGTCTAGTGAGCAAGCACTAGAATTTCTTCTTGATACTCATTTCCCGGAAACTTCTCCAACGGACAACGCGGCGCTAGAATGGGTTGTCACTGTTATGCATTTGTCGGAGGTTAATAGGAAAATTGTGTCTGAACCGAAAATCCTTTGAGCGATAAGAAGATTCAACTCATTTAAGTCGCCAGGCCCTGATGATGTATCATCGGTTGAATTACAAGCTGTGTCTGATAAACTGGTTCCCTGGCTTAGGGAGATATACTCTGCTTGTATCAGAATGTCATATATACCTGCGGGATGTAGGGACACGAAGGTCATTTTCATTCCGAAAGCAGGAAAACCCTACCACATGAAGGCGAAAGATTTTCGTCCTATAAGTCGATCATCCTTTATGCTTAAGACTCTTGAGAGGTTGATAGAAACATATCTTAGGGCAATGATCCCTGGAGATCGCTTGTCTCGACAGCAGCATGCATATAGTAAAGGCAGATTTACTGAAACAGCCCTTCACGACCTAGTCGGCTACATAGAGGGTTGCCTCGCTGTCAAGGAATATTCAATGGTGGCATTTCTTGACATTGAAGGTGCTTTCAATAATGTAAAACCGACGTCAATCAAGAAGGACGTCAAGGAGAAGAATGTTTATTAATAACTTACTTACTAAAATATGCATTACGGCAGGCTTGGGATCCGTGGATCTAAAAAGATAGGTCAAGAGAGGAACACCTCAACTTTGGAATATAGCCATTAACAATATATTATTGCCTCTGGAAGAAAAATATGTAAAAGTTGCCGCGTATGCTGATGACGTGGCAATTGCGGTTAGGGAAAGTTTCCCAGCACTATGAGACATATTTCAGTAAGCTGTACGTGCAACAGCGAAGTGGGCTACCGAAAGTGGTCTAGCCGTAAATCCGGGCAAGGCAGAATAAGTTCTTTTCAGCAGGAAATACAAGTTACCTACCTACAGTGGTACCTGTCTCCTTGGGAGGAGAGAATGTTCCATTTACTGAAAACACAAAATACCTGGGTGTTTTGCTGGACAGGAAATTGAACTTCAAATCCAACATTTTGAAAAGGGCAAAAAAGCAACTCTTGCCCTATACAACTGCAAGAGAGCCATAGGCAAAAGTTGGGGGTACAGGCCGCGCGTCATTCATTGGGTATATACTGCAGTTGTCAGACCTATAATGCCATATGGTATTGTGGTCTGGTGGATAGCACTTCAAAAGTCCTCTTATTGTTCATTAGTCAACCGGAACCTGAGGACGACACCATCTAACGCACTGAATTAAATGCTGCATCTTATGCCTCTGGACATTGTGACCACTGCCTTGAGGTTAAGGGAGCTTTCTCTTGGTCATATGTCGGTCACGGACACTGTATTACCCTTGATACAATGTCCGATGTTCCAGGCAGTGTGGATTACGCCCTACCTGGGCTCCCTTTTTATAAAAAGTGCTGTACCATTATTTTTGATAGGAGCGATTGGAACTACGAATTCCCTGGTAATAGAAGTTACATAGAGTACTTGGATTGTACTCTAAAGATCTAGAACTGTTCATATCGAAAAGGTTACCCGACCACTGCAATGTGTATAGAAGCGGAGATCCTTGCAATTAAGGAAGTGGTGGAATGGCTAAGATATAATGTCATTGCGACAATTGGCATAAATATCTTCTCCGACAGCCAGACAGCCAATAAATCCCTGGAGAAAGTATTTCTGAACATAAAAACCTCCCTCGACTGTCGCAGATCTCTCAACGAGATGGCTGAACAGTTCAAAATTCACCTGTTCTGACTGCCGGCCACAGAGATATCCCAGGGAATTGTAAAGCCGGGGAGCTTGCGAGACTAGGAAATACTCTACATATTTCAGGGATACTGGAATCTGTGGGTATGCCTCTAGTGACATGTAAGCTAAGTTTTCAGGACCAGGCCCGAAGGACAACGAATGATAGATGGTCACAAAGAGGGGTCTGTGAGCATTCCAAAACTATGTAGCCTAATCTGGAATTGAAGAGGACTACCGCTTTGCTGTCATTAGCTAGAACAGACGTCTCAGTCATTGCGTCCGCCATGACAGGTCACTGTCTAATCGGAAAACATGCTGATAAACTGAAGGTTGCCAGTAACGACATTTGCAGAAGCTGTGAGGACATCAAAGAAGAAGAGACTATAGAACACACACCGCACTAGCAGTTAGAAGCAGTTCCACTTTAGGTTCTCATTTATTTGAGAACCTGTCTGATTTAGCGGATGTGAACATTTGCAAGTTTTTGATCTTTTTAAAACGATCTGGATGGTTTAATGGTAGGAACTAGAAGGCATCTTCCTTCTTCTGTTCCTGTGGTATCACAATGGACGAAAACGTCTAAGTGAGCCTGATAGTAGACTGCCACTTAAACCTAACCTAACCTAATGTATTAATTCGTCGAAATAAACGCAAAGTTTGCAATCGTCATATTACATCCTGTTCGCTTCAAGTTAAACATGATCGAAAGTTACTGACGTCTATGGGCAATTTTTTTACTTAGCTTTAGTTTAACCATTACTGGGAATTACTGAAATGAATGCTATCAAAATGTCAATTTGAGTTATTACACTCTTGCAGTAAGTCGTTAGCATAATGTATATTTTGTGTGCAATGCATTACGCCTACTGCAGTGAATGACAGGATTCGTTCGAATTTACTGACCTTCATGGTGTTGTCGTTGCATTTAATGTTAACATCTGCACAACCAGTCGGAACACGCAACAAAAACACAACAAAAAACAAACACATGCTAACCAATGCAAGTAATTATGGAATATCAAAGGCGCGTATTTACTTACTGGGTGCAACCAACGGTTCATATCCATCATCATCATCATCGTGATTATTATCCGCTGTGGCAGAAAACAAAAACAAGACAAAAACAGATTTTACCATTTCTGGGGGAGCACTTAAATGTTGCATAAAGGAATTCATTTCTGTATTGCATACGAAACAGCACTTGAAACAAATGAGAGATAATTGTTGAAGTGTAACTATTGTGAATGGTAAGGGTTCATCGTAGCAATTCTGATGAACGATTTTCAAAAGCCACCTAAGCAAGGTTGGGTTCGAAATTCAATAGAAGAAGATTGCATCTGCCTACAACTACACAGAGATAGAAATAATTTTGAAAAAAAAAAAAACAACTTTGGTCGAAAAAACAACTACGAAAGTTGTTAATTTCCTGCAACAATTTATTTTGAATCTCAATGACCCAAAGTACAAATTTGTTGTTTAAAGGCACTCTTTGCAAGCCAACATATAACAACAACAATAACAAAAAATTTTTTCTGAATACGAAATATTTTTAATGCCGAATTTTATAAAATAATTTTAATGAAAAAAATTTATTTGGCGGGACTCGAACCTGTGCTTGCAAGTCATGAATGGCATGGGAGTTTTGTGGTCTAAATGATAGTATGCCTATTTTAACAACTTCCTCAACTAAAGAATTTGTTAAAAGTCAACAAAATTTCAATAATTTTTTCTGTCAAGTCCCTTGTAGAGAATTACTTATGAACTTCCACAAATAATGTATTCGTTTCAATGCTAAAATTCGTTGAGAATTTAAAGTTCCAAATACAAATTTGGTAGTTGGGTTTTTCAAAGTGTAATTTTTTGTGTGCAAGTATTCTCCTCTGAATCCACTGCGTTGGATTCATATATGTATGTATTATCCATTGGCTGCCGCCCTGTACATGTATTGATCTAAGATCCTTGTTAAGTCTATTAACGCAACTGTTCAGTACACCAATATCAATACCCATGAAGATTTGCGAATTGTTAGCATACACATGTATGAAGTTTGCTATGAGTCAGAAAATGTGATAAGTCACTAATGTTGGTTTCAAAAACAAAAAGGGAAGAACGAGTTCTGAAGCCCTCATAAAGCATGTAAAGATTCAGATACTCTACCAATCCTATAAAATAAGTCTTACTGAGCTTTCAGAGAAATTAAAGATAGGCTGCTTTGTATATGAACAAAATCCCACGATACTCAATTTTTACATTAATAGAAACTAGCCCATCCAAGCACGTTCCACTGTGACTTCTACAATACACAGAAAAAATTAACTTATATTTATAATCTAAGCTTCTAGGTCTCATGGGTGTATCTTATTTCAAATATACTCCACATTGTTTGCATACACAACTTGTCAATACTTTTCGGTTGAATGCGGTGGATATTCATAAAAGTTAAGATTGTGCAGCCGCACTGGCACTTAGTTTAAAATGGTTTTTTCTCATTTTCATTAATAATTTGTATGATTCGTACCCCTCCCCTTTAATTTATGCCCCATATTGTTATTATCGCGTTATAAAGCCATTTCCGGTGCTTACCATACTTACCGTTTAGAGCTTTTACATGTGGACGGAGCATTTTTACCCTACTGCCATATACCCTTCGTTTGAATATCATGTTGCCATTATTAGGCTACATGCCGACATAGGTATAAAGCGGAATCTCAAACACTTGTTAAATGTCTGAATGTTGCGTTCGTACTCTACTCCTAAAACCTTTCCTTTAGACCCAAATTTTCTTAAACCGGCAACACGTCATTTCGAGCAGGCTTGGGAGCACTTGAGATTGTTGGCCCTAAACTTCGATTTAAAATTCCTACTCTATTCTCAAATATCTTGAATTTGAGTCCCATATTGTCATTGCAAGCCTACATGTCCGTTGGTGCCTTTTGGGGCTCTGAAAGTTGAATCCATTTCGAAGTAAGGTTCGTAATCTATTTGTAAAACCCTCATGGTCATGATAGGTAGTTTAAGGAAAAAGGATGACCCCAAACACTTAAAGTCATATTTTTATGTCATTCGTTCTGCGATCCATTTGAGACCCCATATTACCAGATCGTGCTATATTCAGCTTTGGGTTGTAGTGGTCCCTCACACTACAACCACCTTCTGGTATTGAAATATTAAGCGCACTACCTTATCACATGATCATTTTAAACTATCTGACTGAACATTACAATTAAATCTAAGTCTATACGAATATGCAAATGCAAATTTGCCCATAAATATTCCATTAAGGAACTGGGACAAACCTCTCATACACCAATGTGTGCTGTCCGATACAATTTTAAGATCAATAATAAGGGACCTCCTTTTTATAGGCGAACGGCGTGCCGCGGACTTCCCAGAGAAGTGTCGACGTCTTTGGGGAGAAGTTTTTACATGGCAAAGTACCTCACAAATGTCGCCAGCATTAGAAGGGGATAACCATCGTTGAAAATTTGTCTGATGTTCCCGCCTGGATAGAACCCAAGTGTTCACCGTCATAAGAGGGCATGCTAGCCTCTGCGCTACTGTGGCCTCCAATATAGTGGTGGCTTATACGAATATAGAAACATGCAAAAAGATAATAATTTTTTACCTTAAAACATATGGGACCCATCACAGAATGTAAGCAAAAATACTTCACCCTCGTTCCTTTACTTGTTTTAACTCTCCGCCAATCATTTCATTCATTAAGTGCCGAATCTTATATACCCTCCACCATGGATCGCAATTATCAAGTTCTATGCGCGGTATCTCTTTTTAGGCAAACGAAGAATATTGAATGAGAACTGCTATGCTATTAGAGCTATATCAAGTTATAGTCCGATTCGGACCATAAATGAATGTTGAACATTGTAGAAGTCATTGTGTAATACTCAGTTCATTCGAATAAGAATTGCGCCTTGTAGGGGCTTAAGAAGCAACATCGAGAGATAGGTTTATATGGGAGCTGTATCAGTCTATTGATCGATTCAGACCATATTAGACACGTCTGTTAAAGGTCATGAGAGAAGCCGTTGTACAAAATTTCTGCCAAATCGGATGAGAATTGCGCCCTCTAGAGGCTCAAGAAATCAAGACCCAAGAGCGGTTTATATGGCAGCTATATCAAAATGTGGACCGATTTGGCCCATTTACAATCCCAAACGACCTACCCTAATAAGAAGTATATGTTTAAAATTTCAAGCGGCTAGCTTTACTCCTTCGAAAGTTAGCGTGCTTTCGACAGACAGACGGACGGACATGGCTAGATCGACTTAAAATGACATGACGATCATGAACATATATACTTTATGGGGACTCAGGCACATATTTCGACGTGTTACAAACAGAATGACGAAATTAGTATACCTCCATCCTATGGTGGAGGGTATAAAAAGTAATCTCGAAGAAGAAAATCTAAGTTAGGAATTCCGTGCTACTTACAAAATTCTTAATTGTTTTCCATGCCACGCCCCTAAGTTGCTTCATGTCTGGTATTGTGTCCCCACCTAAGTATCGAAGTTTGTTAGACGCGAAAGCAGGGCAATGACCAAGGAAATGCTCCAATATTTCATCATCTTCCGCGCATGTCCTACACATGCTATCACTTGCCACATCGACTTTACATAAGTGAGCTCGTAGTCCTATGTGTCCCGTCATGACACCAATAGCTATACTAACCTTCTTCTTTCTTCCTTTTAGTAATAGCCTCGTCTTCTCACAATCTGGGTCTCTCCATAGGATTTTCGCCGTGGTACCGACCGTTTCGCGTCGACCCGAAAGGCTTCGGGTAAACTGCAGCACCGTATTATGGTCAGGAAGTCTAAAACAGATCTCACTAAAGACTGCGCCGATGGCAGCAATGCTTCGCACTCGACTTCAAGGTTCATCTCAGGTATCCGATCGGAAACCTCTTCCCTTCCTTCCAGGTTTCCTATCGTTGCCTCGAGTATACCGAGACTGCATGAGCTGCTCCCATCCTCAATCCATTCTCCCATTGCATTAAGTCTCATAGCCGCAGTGGCTGCCTCACACTTAATCTGTATGTCAATGGATCGGATCTCTAGTATCATCATCTCATCGCTCCGCCTTTGCCAAGACCATACAACAGGTTCTCTGAACCAAAGCAGAGATCTCCACGAAAAGGTTTTAGTTTTCACTTGTACTCATTCTTTAAATAAGGACAAAATATTTAACTGAAAGAAGGAGACGGGTTCACCAACTTCGTGCATGAAATTATTTTTAGAATGAGAAGCTTACTGCAATACTTTATAGCTGAACAACTTTTTTTCACAACCAATTCCATAAAGAGATTGCATGCAAACTTTAAGTTGATAAAATTAAAGCATACCCCGACAATTGAATTTAGATTCATATATGGAAGTTAATGTTTCCCATTCCAGCACCTTCAGTTTCATACGCACTGATGTGGTGATGGGGAAGCTGATGATGTTGTCGAGAAAGAAAAAAATGCCATACATTGCTAAACTGATAACATGAACATGTTTTTGGTGTTCCTATACTGAGGGGAAAGTAGCCAAAGGAGTGTGGCAACAAAGTAGTTATTGACGAGATGGGGGGCAAAGGGTATGGAGGAGCAGCAATAAATACATGTCAATGTTCAAGGTTATATAATGCCACAAAATCGGGTACAAACACACGCACCCACAAACATAAAGAAAAAATAAAGCTACACTGAATCTCACCGAAGCAGAGTCAGGGGCTGAGGCCGAAACAGCAATCATTTCAGGATTTCAAGGGCAACATCATCATCATCAACGGCGGCAGCATTCCCCATTGTGTGTCGTGAATTGCGACGAGTAGTTTGGTCTTGTTTTCTGGTGTTGTTGTCTGTTTTGTTTTTCAATTCGTCAGCCTCTCCTCATCGCCATCTATTGCTCTTCTCGTCGCTCATTGCAGGGCAAAAAAGAATTGCACTGATTGCAACATCCATAAGTCGACCGACAGCCCGCCCCTCTCTCCGATGTGGTGGCTTTAGCTGCTGCTTTCGTTCCATCAGATCTCCTTCGAGTGGAATGATGATGGCGTTGATGCCAATGTCGCTGTTGATGAGGATGAGTACCACATGTGGAATGTTCGTTCATTCGAGAGGCCATGAGATTTGTGTTGTGAACAACATGTTAATCATGAATACACAAATCGGCCGGAGCAGAGCACTTATTTAACGGATAAATTTTATCTCACATTTGTATCCTTGAATTAAATTCAGTTACTGTACGTTGGCGAATAACAGCGTCGCTACAGACAAGCCCAGCTCTAGGTCACCTACTTATGCAGACTGTCAGCCAGTGCAGCCTATGTCTTCATCGCCTGTTGTTTGTTCCTACATTGACATTCAGAAGTGCTAAAATTAGAATAAATCTACATAAAATATTCACCCTGAGCCGGGCATTATTGTTCAACAGTCAGATTTTCGCTAAACCACAATAAGGGTTTTATTTTAGTTCCAGGGATAAACAGCGGTATTCGACGGATATTGTGGGTTGCATTGGATTGGAGGTCGTTGGAAAGATAAATGTTTCTCAAACTCTTGCATTGATATGTGTCATAGTATGTAAAGTAGTCTTGTTTAAGACGTTATGGTATAATCCAAATATGGGCTTTGTCGGTAACTAACTTTATTACACCGCGTATTAGTCTACCATGACATCACATCTATATTATGCTTAGGCTCTTTACGATATTGCGTATATCCCAAACAGGCCGTATGGGCTCAAAAACGTGTGTATTGATTTTCATGAATTTTTCACAGATGGCAGGTAAAAATAGGTCCCATGATTTTTTTTACTCTTCACTATAGGATCGGGGGACGCCCCACCCCAAAACCCACCCATACGGACATTCTTGCCGACTGGCACAATATGGATATCAAATGAAAGGTATCTACTCTTAGTAGAGTAGGAATTTTATAAAAAAAAAACTAGCCGAACCAGGCCCGCTCCTCAGCACTCTTTTATTTCCACTACTACTATTACTGTTTACTTGTAGAAGTAGAAGTAAAGGTACAGTCATGTCCTATTGGGCCTGATCTTAGCTTACATGTCGCTAGAGGCATATCTACAGTTACCAACTCTCCATGAATATAAAAGTTAGTTCTTAGTCTCGAAAGCTCGTCTGCTCTCCAATGGGTCTGGCCTGGGACCTGGCCTGGGACCCTGAAGAGATAAATTTTAAACTGTTAAGCCATCAGGCTAAGAGATGCGACAGTCAAGAGATGCTTTTGAATTCAGAAGCACGTTCTCCAAAGTTTTAAACGGTGCCTGATTATGCCAATCGTCGTTATGACATTATATCTCAGGTATTCTGCCACTTCTTTAATTGTAAAGATCTCGGCTTGATATACACTACAGTGCATCCCAAAGCCCCTTGGCAGTCTAGTTCGGATCCATCCGTATAGAAGTCTACCTAACTTCTATTACCAGGGAAAACGTTCCTATCAGGAATAGTGGTACAGTACTATTTATCAAAAAGCGGCACAGGCAATGTGTAATCCCCAGTGCCTGGAACCTTGGGCATTGTATCACGGGTAATACAGTGTCCGTAGCTGCTGCATGACCAAAGGTAAAGCCCCCTTAGCTTCACAGTAGTGGCCGCAACAATTTGTCTTATCAAGTTATCGGGTGATATTCTTCATATACCTGTTACCAGTTCTTCAAAGTGTATCCCGAAGCCCCCATGAACATGCATTCTGAAAACATTCGTATAAAGTTGTATGCAGCTTTTATTGCCAGGAATATTATAGCTGGAATCTCTAGCGCTATCAGGAATATTGAAGAGTAGATGGATTTTTGAAGTGCCGTCCGCCAGACCACAACACCATAAAGCATTATAGATCTGACTCGGTTAAAACGCCCAACTTTTGCCAATATGAAGGAAAAAGTTGCCTTATTCGCCCTCTTCAAAAAGTCGGATTTGTACGTACCGGATTGACCCGATGGACTCCTTCATTGGCAAGGGCTTTCGCCTCAGTGTACAACATACTGCTACAACAACAACCCAGTTAATTACTGAAAAAATTACAGGGTATAACTCAAAATTAATTTACTTCTTGTCGCGTCTGCGTATTCGTTGAGAGTGCGGAACAAAATCATGGATGTCGAGAGACCAAATATTATTACAAGGTGTCCCGCTGTTTTAAATTTTGGTAAAAAGGGCGTAAGTTCTGATATTGAATGTTGTTTTTGTTGCTACATTTTCAAGTGGACGTTAAGATCCTCATCAAGCTCCTGTAGGTGAACAAGCTCGTTCCGGTCTAAAGGACTCATCGCCGCGGTAACAGGGTGGCCATTGGTGATTTAAAGGCGCCAATAACTCGCCTTGTCATATCGAGCATCATAAGCACTCAGTATTTGCTCAAGAGCCGGTGCCGAACGACCTCTCATAGAGACTCTCCACTAGATACCGCTTATTGTCCGCGACTGACGTTGCAGCTACTTTGTATGGTGCATTCCACTATCCGCAACTTGCGGACGCACCCGGTAGCTCTCAGCTAAGCTTCCTCCACAACTATCCCGTGTCGGGAATATTAACTGTAACTGGTACGGGTGTTAAGGGATATCTTTCAAATTTTGTAAATTCTGGGTAGGAAATGCGGCTTTGAGCCTTCAATCGGTAAATAGGCCTATGTGGCAGAGGTTGAGCGGTAGATGCAACTCACTGTAACGACGCAAATTGGTAGTAAATGCGCATTTTTGGGCCCATACGAGATATCTTTATCCAAACTCGGCGCGATTGTTCATTGAAATTGGGGCAAAAATACGGGTATAAAGGGTGCTATTGAACTGCTGATTGAACGTAAAGCTATAGAGTGATTTCAACAAACAGACGGACGGACATGGCTAGATCCTTTATGAATAACGACGGTACTAGATGGTTTGAAGTGTTGAAAATGTAAAATTTAATGTGTTTAAAATGGAATGGCAAAATGGCCTAGTCTAAGGTGGCGGGCATATAAGCATTTACCACATTTTTGGGTTGTAGAACATTTGGTAAGCTTTGCTCTAGTTTGGCAGGATTTTTCTTAAATTTTGGTAGGGAATAATTTTCTTGAGTGGCAACACTGTTGTAGCCAAGACATTTATATCTTTACAGGAAAATATTTGTGTATGCCACAATATGGCCACAAATATCGATTCACTATTTTGCCCGATTTTTAGTAATTTTTGGCTAATAGCGTACATATGTATGTGCTGAAATAAACCGTGTTTATTTGAAAATTTCATTTGAGCTGCGTACTTGCAAGTGATGAAATTTCTTATGGCAATGAAAATCTCGTTTCAGGTGCATGCAAATGCAAATTTGCCCATGAACATTCCATTAAAGAACGGGGGCAAACTTTTCACATATCAATGAGTGCTGTCCGATTCAAGTTTAAGCTTAAAGATAAGGGACACATCCCCTTTGTGGAGAAGATTTTACTTGGCTGCCACACCAAATGGTACACCACCTCCCAAATGTCATCACCTATAGGAGGGGATAACCACCGCTGACAATTTTTCATGATGTTCTCGGCAGGATTGGAACCCAGGCATTATTCAACATCATAGGCGGACATGCTAACCTCTGCGCTACGGTGGCCTCCGAGGTGCATACCTAAGTAAAAACATATAAGATATTAAATGGTCTATTTAATTTGGGGATGTTGAGAAATTTTGTTCTTAATTTGCAAACATACATCGACGTATTGGGTTGCTCAAAAAGTAATTGCGGATTTTTCATATAGTCGGCGTTGACAAATTTTTTCACAGCTTGTGACTCTGTAATTGCATTCTTTCTTCTGTCAGTTATCAGCTGTTACTTTTAGCTTGCTTTAGAAAAAAAGTGTAAAAAAGTATATTTGATTAAAGTTCATTCTAAGTTTTATTAAAAATGCATTTACTTTCTTTTAAAAAATCCGCAATTACTTTTTGGGCAACCCAATATAAAGTATGTCATAGATGGGTTCAATTTAATTCAATGTTGCTGTCCTTAAAAAATTATGCATTTCGATTACAATTCTGGAGGCAATGCTAAGCACAAAGACTGTTCCAAATAGTTTGGGGAAACACTTGGATGAAGAAAAAATAATTTCTAATACTTTCGAAATTCCTTTGCACCCAACAATGACATTAAAATAAATTCACATACGAGCGCCGTTTTTTCATAACTTGACTGACTGACTTTGCGCCGGCAATGAAGTCGTCAAGTTTTATTGAATAACTTCTTTTCACATTTGAGAATAAATGCCAAAGTTAACATACGAAATGAAGCCTGAATATTTCATTTCATTTAATTCGGTTCACTCAAGTTGATTTTACGGTCAACGTTTCGGCTTGCTAGCATTGCTAGTCTAGACTCCGGCCTTTTGTCCCATGAGAACCGCACATACTGAATGTTGTTAAATTGCAAATTGTTATGTGGGTTCATTATCGTATTAACAATTTAGGCCATTAGAAAGGATAAAATGAATTAAACGGCACAACGATAACGCACAAGTAATCGCACACATGCAACTTACATATGTAAATAAAATTTCAACTTGAAATAATGTAAATTCCGGCGTATGTTTGTCTGTTTGCAGGCTTTTGATGGCCATCAAGATATCCTTGGCCTTAGCCTTTCTTAGCCAAAAGGATAAACGAAGTGGTCATAAATTTTGCAAAGATATGAAAGTACACATAAGAACGACAGCCAAGCAGTATGCTGCTTGGTTTGGGCGTTGAACAATTCAAATGTGAAAGTAATTATAAATAACAGCTACCCTCTTGCTGCTGCGCCTACTCTCACTTCTTCTCTAACAGGCAGTTGAGTAAACCGGCGACGACAATGTCCGCACTTGGGTGAATTCTTCCGCCCACTGTTTCTATTCAATGTCAAAGGGGGTCTAACGTTAGGCTTACCGGGCATGTATTTATATCTCCAGTGTTAGGTTGTGGGTATTGGAGTAGGGTTTGAGTTTGAATGAATAGAACGTCCGTAATAAATACTGTTACATATTTTCTCTACATTTTGTAAGGCTCGCGATTAGGGAAGGGTAGTATAAAAGGATACTGCATAACACAGGCCCTATTTATATCCAACATTCAAATGTTTAACATCGCTAAACTGAAAATACCGTAAGTATTAAGTTCGTTCATTGTTTCTCTTATTGTAAAAATCCTCAAAAAACTTTTTTTTGCAATAAAAAAACATATACCATCACATGTTTTGCCGCTAGCTTATTGGTAAATTGTGTCGCTTGTGTAGTGTTATCTCAAAAATTAAAGTGGAGACCCAATATTTGTGTATTAATTTTATCATTCCATTTGCAACACATCGAAATATTGATTTCCGATCCTATAAAAATATGTAACAAGTAAGCGCATGCCGAATCTTATATAGCCTCCACCATGGATCGCATTTGGCGAGTTCTATGCGCGGTATCTATTTTTAGGCAAACAAAGAATATTGAATAAGAACTGCTATGCTATTGGAGCTATATCTAGTTATAGTCCGATTGGGACCATAAATGAATGCTGAACATTGTAGAAGTCATTATGTAATATTTCAGTTTATTCGGATAAGAATTGCGCCTTGTAGGGGCTCAATAAGCAAAATCAGGAGATAGGTTTATATGGGAGCTGAATCAAGCTATTGATCGATTTAGACCATATTAGAAGGTCATGAGAGAAGCCGCTGTACAAAATTTCTGCTAATTCGTATGGGAATTGCGCCCTCTAGAGGCTCAAGAAGTCAATATCCCATATCGGTTTATATGGCAGCTATATCTGGTATTTATCGATTTGCGCCATACTCAGCCCAGTTGTTGGAAGTCATAACAAAACACCTCATGCAAAATTTCAGTCAAATCGGACAAGAATTGCGCCCTCTAGAGGCTCAAGACTTCAAGACCCAAGATCGGTTTATATGGCAGCTATATCAAAACATGGACTGAGTTGGCCCATTTACAATCCCAATCGACCTACACTAATAAAAAGTATTTGTGCAAAATTTCAAGCGGCTAGCTTTACTCCCTCGAAAGTTAGCGTGCTTTTGATAGACAGACGGACGGATATGGCTAGATCGACTTAAAATGACATGACGATCAAGAATATATATACTTTTTAGGGTCTCAGACGCATATTTCGAGGTGCTACAAACAGAACGACGAAATTAATATACCCCCATCCTATGGTGGAGGGTATTAAAATTAACAAGTACCCTCCACCATGGATCGTATCTGTCGAGTTCTTTGCGCAGTATTTCTTTTTAGGCAAACAAAGAATAATGAATATTGGCGGAGGAGGAGGTGGAGCTTTTTTAAATTATAGTCCAATTCGGGGCTCAAGAAGCAAAATCGGGAGATCGGTTTATATGGGAGCTGTGTCAAGATCGATTCATACCATATTGCACACGTATGTTGAAGGCCATGGGAGAAGCCGTTGTACAAAATCTGTGCCAAATCGGATAGAAATTGCGACTTCTAAAAGCTCAAAAAGTCAAGACTCACTATCGGTTTATATACCAGCTATATCAGGTTATGGATCGATTGAAACATACTTCGCACAGTTGTTGGAAGTGATATCAAAACAAAATTTCAGTCAAATCGGATGAGAATTGCGCCCTCTAGAAGCTCAAGAAGTCAAAACCCAAGATCGGTTTATATGACAGCTATATCAGGTTATGGACCGATTTGAACCATACTCGGCACAGTTATTGGATATCAAAACAAAACACGTCGTGCAAAATGTCATTCCAATCGGATAAGAATTGCGCACTCTAGAGGCTCAAGAAGTCAAGACCCAAGTTTATATGACAGCTATATCAGGTTATGAACCGATGTCAACCATACTCAGCACAGTTGTTGGATATCAAAACATATGCCTCATGCAAAATTTCAACCAAATTGGATAAGAATAGCGTAAGAAATCAAGACCCAAGATCGGTTTATATGGCAGCTATATCAAAACATGGACCGATATGGCCCATTTACAACACCAACCGACCTACACTAATAAGAAGTATTTGTGCAAAATTTCAAGCGGAAGTTAGCGTGCTTTCGACAGACAGACGGACGGACGGACAGACGGACGGACATGGCTAGATCGACATAAAATGTCGCGACGATCAAGAATATATATACTTTATGGGGTATCAGACGAATATTTCGAGTAGTTACAAACAGAATGACGAAATTAGTATACCCCCTATCCTATGGTGGAGGGTATAAAAACGATCTAGCTATGTGTCTCCGTCCGTCTGTCTGTTGAAATCACGCTACAGTCTTTAAAAACGAAAATATTGAGCTGTTTACACAGCTACGTTATTTGCCCATAGGCAGGTTAAGTTCGAAAATGGGCTATATCGGAATATATCTTAATATAGCCCCCATATAGACCGATCTCCCGATTTGGTGGCTTAGGCTCATAAAACTTGTATTTATTATCCGAAATTTGGCACAGTGATTTGCGGTAAGATCTCCGACATCTATGCTGAATATGGTCCAGATCGGTCTGTATCTTAATATCGCCTCCATATAGACCGACCTTCCAATTTTTCTGAAATCGGACATAATGGCTTGTGTCATTTTAAGATTCCAATATGTCATAATATCCAAAAACAACTGTGTCACCCAACTTTACTAATGCCATAATACCCAAATCGAGAAAATGTCATAACACCCAAAAGTTATCCATTTAATTTTTTGGGCTTTGTAACATTTTCTTATATATAAAGTTAGTTAAAAAATTCAGAAAATTTCTTAACATCCAAAAAGTATCCCCTGAATTCCCTATTTAAAATGCAAAGACATTTTTATGTAGACAAATTTTGACTTTAGTTTACTGCTGCAGCTATGAGAGAGGAGAAAATCTTAAGCTCAGGTGAAGGTAGGTTAATTTCCCCCTTTTGGAATGCAAAAGGCATTTTTATTTAGAAAAATGTTTACTTTATTTTGCACGATCTGGTTCAGATTGAACCAAATTGAAGGCTGATGTCGGGTGGCCAAACACAACTCACTGTCCCAAATTTCAGCAAAATCGGACAATAAATGCGCCTTTTACGGTCCATACGGAGGCTATAGCTCATCTTCGAACTAAACCTGCTTATGGACAAAAGAAGAATCTGTGCGAAGTCTCAGCCTAATATCTCTATTTTTAAAGACTGTAGCGTGATTTCAACAGACAGACGGATGGCTAGATCGTCTCAGATTTTTACGCTGATCAAGAATATATAAACTTTATAGGGTCGGAAATGAATATTTCGATGTGTTGCAAACGGAATGACAAAATGAATATTCCCCCATCCTTCGGTAGTAGGTATAACAACGAATCACATTGCCAGGTAGTGGTTCACAATTTGAAAACCGATCGAACTTAATACGCTTTTACCTCGAAATATTAATCTTTGACCCCATAAAGTACATGTATTCTTGATCGTCTCGACATTCTGAAACGATCTAGCCATTTCCGTCCATCTGTCGAAATAACGATAACAGTCGAACGCGTAAAGCTAGCCGCTTGAAATTTTGCACAGATAGATAATATTGATGTAGGTCGTTGAGGATTGCAAATGAAACATATCGGTTTAGGTTTGGATATAACTGCCATCTAAACCGATATCCCGATTTGACTTCTTGAGCCCCTGGAAGCCGCAATTTTTGTTTTTTTAACAAAGTGTTCTGTTATGACTTCCATCAACTGTGCCAAGTACGGTCCAAATCGGTCTATTAACTGTAAGCATACAAACCAATCTCTCAATTATCTTTGTTCGGTTCCTAGAATCTTTCATTTTTGCTGGTTTGACGAAAGTTTGGTATGTAGAATAAAATTATGCCCTTCAACTGAATTTATTTTGTATAAATTTTTAGCAGAATCCATCGTGGTGGGTTCCCATGATTCGGACGGTCCGAACTTTGCATTCTTTTTTATTTTCATTTAAAAGTCAGCAAAAGTGTGTTGTTGCCAGAAGCATTTGGCTTGTTTCCTGTATCGGGATTACATTTTCGACCAAGAAAAATCATCAGAGGGAAGTGTCAAATGATCCTGATGCTTTACAACCATTTCAACTAGAGTAAGTCGTAAAGCACACATCTGAATTTGAACAGGGCCCTTTAAGGTGACTTGATTCATAAGCGCAATAAAAAACAAATCAAAATTTACCTCCCCCATTAAAATCCAACGATGCCAATAGCAACAAATACAAACATCTTTTGCAAAACCCTCTTGTTCTTCGCACGGCGATCGCCCAACGGTTGATGCTGCCAGTGCTGTTTTGTATATAGGCAGTGACCTACACCACATTCGATGTGCCTTTCGTTTGGTTTATCTGTCTGCGCTTTAATTTTTATACCCTCCACCACAGGATGGGGGTATACTTATTTCGTCATTCTGTTTGTAACACCTCGAAATATTCGTCTGAGACCCCATAAAGTATATATACTCGTGACCGTCATGTCATTTTAAGTCGATCTAGCCATGTCTGTCCGTTTGTCCGTCTTTCTGTTGAAAGCACGCTAACTTTCGAAGGAGTTAAGCTATCCCTTTGAAATTTTGCACAAATGCTTTTTATTGGTGTAGGTCAGTTGAGATTGTTTTGATATAGCTGCCATATAAACCGAACTTGGGTCTTGATTTCTAGAGTCTCTAGAGGGCGTAATTCTCGTCCGATTTGACTGAAATTTTGCATGAGGTGTTTTGTTATGACTTCCAACAACTGTGCTATTTATGATTCAAATCGGTTCATAACCTGATATAGCTGCCATATAAACCGATCTTGGATCTTGACTTCTTGAGCCTCTAGAGGGCGCAATTCTCATCAGATTTGAACTTGAACATAATGCAGAGCTGCTTTAATACCGCCACACAAAAGGACACTTTGTCTAGAGCAACAACTGCGGATTTTCGCAAGCACCATTAAATTACCATAGCATGACCATGTCACTGGCCATTTGACACACAACATTGGAGCAAATACGAAATTTTTTGCTAATATGGTTAGCAACTTGGTGATGTTCAAAGAGGGCAGAAGGATAACAATTGAAATTTGGATTTAATGGATTTTGTAAATAGCTTACCATCATAGGTATACTAATATCTTTATTTCGTTTACAACACCTAGAAATGTCTGTCCGTAGGTGGCGTTTAACTAATGAAGCTTGCACAGAATCCTCTTATTTACATTGCAAATTTTGCCCATGAACATTCCGCTAAGGAACAGGTCATTGGTCTTTGAGAATTGCAAATCAGGGCTAAATCAGTTCAAATTTGAAGATATCGTCTTTATAAACTTATCGTGCGATTTGCTTTCTTGAGCCATTGCAAACCTTAAAGCTTAAACCTTCGATATGTAAGGTACTTTACTTAAATTAATTGGCTATGACAGAACATTTGTTCCACTAGACGAACAAAGAATAGCGTTCCAAGCGCCTCGTTTTTCTGCGCTTATTCTAAAATCTCTGACACCAAATTTTGAGGTGTCTCCCACCACTTGATCTTTCCATCGGGCTTTTGGTCTTCCCGCTTTGCCTTCAAAATGTAGAGTTATGTACTTTAAATCCCTACAATATTTACTTCAAATGCCGTCCGTATAGTTTCATAAAAGTATATACAAACCCTAAAAATTTCTCTGATTTTACTTCTTCTTTCTCGAATGTCATTTGGTAGATAAGTTCATTCATGTCTTTCAATGCTCATAACATATGAGGCACAGATAAGTTCATATGATGAGATTTATATAACCCAGCCATTCGTTAATAACATTGTTCGTTTGGATTGTTGGTGTGTGGTATCCTCTGGCATCCATTTTTCATAACATTACAATATTGTTATACCCTACACCACTGCTGTGTTACAGGGTATTAAAACTTAGTGAATTAGTTTGTAACACCCAAAAGGATGAGAAATAGACCCATTGATAAGCATACCGATCGACTCAGAATCACTTTCTGATTAGATTTAGCTATGTCCGTCTGTCTGTCCGTCCGTCTGTCTGTCTGTCCGTCTGTCCATGCTAATTTGTGTACAAAGTACAGGTCACAGATTTCATCCGTCGTCTTAAAATTTAGTACAGACATGTTTTCTGCCTAGAGACGAAGCCTAATGAAATTGGAAAAAATCGGTTCAGATCTGGATATGGCTCCCATATATATGTTCGTCCGATTCTCAGTAATAATTCAATAAAATGGTCATTTGTTACCCGATTCTCTCGAAATTTGTCAGGACGGATTTTTTTACGACTCTCGACATTACTGGTGAATTTCTTGGAAATCGGTTCAGATATAGATACAACTCTTATATATATCGGCTGATTTTCACTCCTAGAGCCACTGCAAGCACATTTATTGACCAATCTTGCCAAAATATTGCACAACGCTTTCCTTGACGACTACCACAATATACATAGAGTGCGGTCAAAATCGGTTCAGATTTAGTTATAGCTCCCATTCGTCCGATTTTCAGTAATAATGCAATAAAATGGTCATTTGTAAACCGATTTTCTTGAAATTTGGCAAGAGGGATTTTCTCTTGACTCTCAATATTACTGGTGAATTCATTGAAATTGGTTCAGATTTAGATATATATACATATATATATATATATATATATATATATATATATATATATATATATATATATATATATATATATATATATATATATATATATATATATATATATATATATATATATATATATGTATATATATATATATATATATATATATATATATATATATATTTGAACATATTTGCTCGCCTAGGTCCATCAAAATTGGTTCAGAATTGTATATAGGTCCCACATTGTATTTATAGGGTAGGTGTAGGGTATTATACAGTCGGCACCCCCCGACTTTTGCCCTTCCTTACTGATTGATCACTAAGCTTGTCTCGAAACACGAATAAACTTATCGCCTTAACAGGCAAACAAATTTCAAATAAAAATTCGGCTGAACCCGGCCGGGATTTTAACCCAAGACGTTCAAGCAAAAGTTAACGGTTGCCGTCGTATTGGCTTTCAAAGCCCAAGACACAAGTTCCAAGCGATGCACAGACTCTATGTAGCTCCTGGGAGTAATTGTAGATCTATGGAAAAGAGATACATCGCTGTAACAGAGCACATGTAATAAAAAGATACATCTAGTGTGATGGGACTTAGTTTTGTACGAACGTTGCCTTTTATATTAGAGAACAAAAACAAATATTAATCATCGAAAATGGTTTTATTGTTTTTCAACATATTCCCCATTAAGATCTAAACACTTCTGAATGCGTTTGAACCAATTGTCGAAGCACTTTTGCCACTCTGATTGAGGTATCTCCAAAACATGCATTCGTTGAAAAACATTGAGCTCTCATTTTATTTTTTTTTTATTTTTTACGACCCATTCAACCTAACCAGGTTAGGTTAGGTTGAATGCGTCGCCCACCAAAGGTGAGTTCATTCGGCCCATTGTGTTACCCTAGAGAGAGAAAGGGAAGAAAAAGGAAAATGTGACACCTCGTACTAGAGGTAATACTCGAATAAAAAGAAAAAGACAGGAGGAGTGGAGAAACCCGAGCGGGAGGTGAAGAACCGCCCTACACTATGCAAGCACGAACCTACCTACGTCGGAGCCTGTGTCACTCCCCATCGGAATCATCCTGTTTCCTCAACAAACCTCAGGAGAGATACCAGAGGTACGTTCGCAAGTTCACCCAGATCATAGAAGAAACGGCTCAACGGCTCCCCAGAAAGGAAAGCCTACGTCTCTGCAGACCCGGACAGGAACAAAGCAAGTTCTGTGCGGTATCCCCGTATCAAAGTACTAATCGATCTCTTATCATCCACCAGCAACTCCTTCGTCCTCCTCCGGTCGATGACCGGCCATAGCGGCTTCGCTGGCCGGCAACCATCTACCGTGTCCCACCTCGCCACCGACGTCGGCCTGGCCATCCCCTCTACCGTGTTCAGTAGCTCGACAAATGGGAATAAAAAGAAGTCCTTTGTTCCCAAGTCAGGACTAGATGGCGGATTACTCATCAAATCGATGTTTTGAGTGCTCAAAAATGCAGTTGTTTGAGCCGATGTGTGAGAGCTCGCATTGTCGTTGTGAAGAGTGATCCGTTTCCGGTGGTTGGTTTTGCTGATTTCTTGGAAGACAACTGGCAAATTAATAGTTGTGTAACATTCAAAATTGACTATTCTGTGCTATTCTAGTAGTACGATTGCGACATGTCCAGTTTTTCCGAAAAAACAGGCGATCATTTATTTGTAAGTGCTTTGTGGGCGAACACCCTTTGTTGGACTTGGCTCATCTTGAAACACCCATACAGTCAACGGGTGTTTACTTTTGGGCTCATACGCATAAATCCACCATTCATCATCTGTCACGATGTCATAGACGTGCTTCGAAGCTCCGCTATCGTATTTTTGGAGCATTTCTTTCGATTGAGCGATTGACAAATTATGTGGGATCCAACGCGAAAAAATTTTTTTGGCGGCCAAATGTTAATGCATTATTGAACATATGCTGGTCCCACTAATGCTTAAGGTTGTCTCAATCTCACCATAGGTCATATTACGATCATGCAATATCAGTTGGCGCACAGTATCAATGGTTTTTAAAACAACAACTTATTTTGGACGACCTCCACGAAATTCGTCTTGGAGTGAACTACGACCTTGGTTGAAATCACTACCATCGATAAACACTTCTTGATGGAGCTTCATCGCCAATAATTTAATTAAGTTCACCGATGTACTGTAGTTCAATAAATCCACATCAAAAGATGTAAAAAATAATCGCACAAAAAAGTTCACGATTTAATTCCATTTTTTGGGCGAGTTGAATCTTTAAGTAACAACACTAATAGCGCTCGTATGTCAAAAAGTTCTGAATAATTATGCAAATGCAAATTTTGCCCATAAATATTCTACTAAAGAACAGAGGCAAACTTCCCACATATCAATAAATGCAGTCCGATTTAAGTTTAAACTCAATGATAAGGAACCTCCTTTCTATAGCCGAGTCCGAACGGCGTGCCGCAGTGCGACACCACATTGGAGAGAAGTTTTACATGGAATAGTACCTCACAAATGTTGCCAACATTAGGAGGGGAAAACCACCGCTAAAAAATTTTTGTGATGGTCTCGACAGAATTCGAACCTAGGCGTTCAGCGTCATAGGCGTACATGCTAACCTCTGCGCTACGGTGGCCTCCTCTGAGTACGTATAACTTAAAAAAAGTCAAGCTTTACGATGGAGCAGTCAGTTGGCAGATTGCAACACAAGGGTTGTCCAATCCTGAAATATAAAAGGCAACCCTCGTATTAATTTCGTAAAGACATTGTCGCAATTACTTCAATAAAGTATAAACCTACCAATGCAAGTTCTGTAAGCCTTCACACCATAAACAGTATTTGATGATAGCCTCCTTTACCAAGACGTCAAAACGCGTCATACCGTGGTTAGTTTATGGTATCCTCTGGCGTCGCACAGTGGGCCAAATGGCAAAAAAATTGGAAATAAGTCTACAACTTTTTATCTGTTGATTTTAGCCATACAAAATGTTCTAGACATTTGTAGAGGAGGACATAGGCTTTCAGAAAAGTGCTGTTGTTGGTCCATATCTTTAATACAGGGTGAGCTACAGGGTGTCAAAGTTGACCACTTTTGACTTCTCCAAGCTTCTGGGGGCCATAACTTTTGATCTACTCAACCGATTTACATGATTTAGGACTCTAGAGAAAGAGCTTGACAAGATCTAAAAAACTTATGCATAAAGTACCATGCCATCGTGTACTGTTAAGGAGTTATGAATTGTTTAATTTTAAAATATGAAAATTTGGCCTTGGTTTTTTTCAGTGTTTTTTAAATAACTCCGTCAATTTTAAAGCTATAAACTTCATACTTCACACAAATTATGCCAGCATATGTGTGCATAAAATACAAAAGGAATCACGTGAATATCTTTGGCGGTTTAAAAATGGCATCGTTTTCAATATGAAAAATATTTTTTTTGTCAAAAAATTGCAAAATTTTTCAAAAAAGATACTCCCATTTCCTTTAAGTTTTCGCAAACTTTGGCCATCAAAGCATTATCATTTCTTTCCATTTTCACAAAGTCGAGGTATTAAGAAAAGTTTTAAGTGCTAATTTGGCTAATTTCGATATCAAACAACACCGTTATCTTAAGACCAAAATGGCCAATTTTTTTACTAAACTTCAAAAGTTTCTCACTGGAAAAAAAGTTCCACGGGGATTTTTTCGCTTTTTTTGAACTTAAATGAAAGCTTAAAATGTTCCCAACATTTTAAGGTATGTCTCGCCATATCCTAGCCATAAATGAGATCGTAGCGATCAAAATACTGAAAAAAGTCAATTTTCAAGTAGTGCTATATTCATTGCTAAAAAACAAGTATTACGTCACATTTTATTGCAAAGATGTTAAATAAACTTTTATTTGGTAACACTTCTTCTACAAAACACAAAAAGAATCATGGAAATATCTCTATTCTATTCCATTTTATGGAACCGGCAATAAAAAAGTCAATTTTTCAAAAAAGTCGAATTTCCCAAATTTTGTTTTTGTTGTCCTAATTGCACATGACACACTATAGCCATATTTACGCAACATACCTTATCGTAAAGGAAATTTTCATACCTTTCCAACGATGTATAAAACATTTCTCAACTCGGATTCTATCTACTCTAAAATTCATTTACACTTCATTAAACTCTATATAAAAATGTCTATTTGTGAAATGGAACCTTATATGGGGCCTACACTAAAACATTGATAGATTTGCCCAGGGTTTACAATACAAATGTGTTAGAATAAAAAAAGGTCTCCTGCCAAAGTTTAAAAAAATTGGAATAAAAATATGTGTTTTAGAGCGAAAACACTTCGCATCGGCGTGCGTTTATATGTATATTAGCTACTCCCAAAATAAAAAAGCATTTTAGTTTTGTATTATTTGATTTTATTCTCTACCAAATAATCTAAGGTATCAAAATTTAAAAGCTCTTTAATTTGAATGGCATCGGGATCGTCCTTATCTATATCGTCACATATTTTTGGTAGCCATTTAGTTCTGATGCTGTATAGTACCGGATCAGACGATAACAATAAATATTGAAGTAAATCATAATTTTGGTTAAATTTGGTGCTCTTTCGGGTATTGAAAAGCCGGAACTGTTTAACATCTCTATTACGGGATTCCTGAGCTTCTTCTGTAAGTTCTCCTAACGGAAGTATGTTGTATTCCACAATTTCCTTGCCATGATGTAAGACTTTATGTACTGTCGGTGTTAAAGCTTTCCACGAATATAAATCAGATAAAATGTTTTTTGTGTCATTACTATAAGCTTCAAATTTGGTTGAATTTATCATCTTTTTGCTATTGATTACAGCCAAAATCACTTTGAATCGTCTTAGCAAGTGTTCATCAAGACCGGTTATTTTAGATGTCGATACGGGGTCCTCAAAAAACCGCCTTGCCGAGTTGCCATCATTTGTGCTTCCGTATCCGTAAAGAGGTTTATCTATTATAAGTCCCTTTTGTTTAAACTCCAACTGGATTCGATTCTTCTCTTCCTGCCTCATTTTGTGAAGATCTTGGTTGTTTCTAGCAGAGACATCGCGGTTTCCAGGGCTAGTCCGATATTTAAGGTCATACGATAAATGCAAACAATACTCCATGAATCGAATTCTACAGTGCAGGGGCGAAATACCGAAATTGAGCGCATTTTCGTTTACTAAATTTTCATCAGACTTGTCCTCGAATTGCCCATTCTTCTTGCCACAAATATTGCATCTCCAATTGGACATAACGCCAGTTAATGCGTTTGCCACCTTTCCATCGATCATAGTGAGTTGTAGTTGAAACGAAACTTTTATATTTCTTCCCAATTGGTTTATAACAATCATGGGTAATGCAGCAATTTCTTCCTTTATTTCGTTCACCAAAGATCGTGTTGTGTTCCGGTCTTCCTTTGTATACTCAAACCGAATTGGGCGACATAAATATTTTGACCCAGGTGTTCTATTTATCCATATATCTTGAAATGCATTTTCTTTCGATGATGAAGATTGGTCCTTGTACAATCTCATTCTCAATGGTACTAATGATGCCATGAAAATTGATGCGAAGTTGGTATCTATTTCTGTTTGTTGCTTATATTCGGAAAATCCAGATGATCCATCACAACCCCATTTGCTGATCAAAACCACTTCGGAATTATTACATGTGTTCAACTGTTCTTCAGTAAAATTAGAAATAATTCTAACAGCTGTATTTTCAACAAGATCAGCAAGTTTCACTCTTGCTTTTAATTCGTCCACGTATATATTTGATGGCACCATTTTCGTCCTGGTGTTGTACAATTTATGTTTTGAGGGTAAACAACCCCATCCTTTTTCACGAAGAGCCTTCCTCATTGTTGAGTATTTGTTTCTTGAGAGGCCTAGGTTCAAAATCAGGGCCAGTGCATCTTCCTCCGTGAATTCTGTAGTCGATTTTGGAGTTGGAATACTTTCTACCATTCTCTTTACCCTTTTCGGAGATGCTAATGGTAAAACATCGACAATTCGTCCAACATTTTTTGGTTGTGTTTTTAACAATGCTGTTTTGAACGTATCTTTTATTAAATTTGGCGGATGTGCCGCCAATAGTTCCTCTTGTTTTTTCTTTTTGGTTTTCTCCGTAACTTCGTCGTATGCTTTGCTAGGCCGGCCGGGAATCAGCGGTTTAATTTCAATAAGTAGATCCGATTTCAGCCACTTCTCATACATTTTGAAAAACTTGATTTTTGCGAATGAACATTCTGGCAACCTTCTCTCAAATGATTTGTAGAATTTTTCAAGTTTGTCTAAAGCGTCTTTATTTAGCCTTATTCCATATATGTGGTCCAAAGTGTAAACAAGTTCCTTAAATGACTCCGTGTATGATTTGGAATCATTTTTGATGTCCCATACAATTTTCGAAAGAGTGGAATACTTCAGTATGACTTCCATAACTTATAAATGTCCTTTACGCCTCTACAAAATATAATGAAGAAAATTTGGATTTTGTTCAAATATTTATGCAATATATTCACAATTAATGACCCATTTCAGGTATCAGACGCAATCGTAAAAAGGGGTCCAAAGTGCCTCTTTTTACTTACTCTTCTATAATTATTTACCTGGACTCGAATTTGGTTAAAAAAAATGACAATGAATTTTTTATGGGTAGGTTTTTTCACATTCATTGATACGGTGGATTTCCTGGGAATTCGACATAGCGAAACAGGTAACATTTGTCTGCATCAAATCTTAACACAAATATATATATATATGCAGGTATATTTCTAGGTTACTTTTTATTCAAAAATCATCAGCTTACATTAAAAATAGATGTAGGTACTATACAAACGCACGCCGATGCGAAGTGTTTTCGCTCTAAAACACATATTTTTATTCCAATTTTTTTAAACTTTGGCAGGAGACCTTTTTTTATTCTAACACATTTGTATTGTAAACCCTGGGCAAATCTATCAATGTTTTAGTGTAGGCCCCATATAAGGTTCCATTTCACAAATAGACATTTTTATATAGAGTTTAATGAAGTGTAAATGAATTTTAGAGTAGATAGAATCCGAGTTGAGAAATGTTTTATACATCGTTGGAAAGGTATGAAAATTTCCTTTACGATAAGGTATGTTGCGTAAATATGGCTATAGTGTGTCATGTGCAATTAGGACAACAAAAACAAAATTTGGGAAATTCGACTTTTTTGAAAAATTGACTTTTTTATTGCCGGTTCCATAAAATGGAATAGAATAGAGATATTTCCATGATTCTTTTTGTGTTTTGTAGAAGAAGTGTTACCAAATAAAAGTTTATTTAACATCTTTGCAATAAAATGTGACGTAATACTTGTTTTTTAGCAATGAATATAGCACTACTTGAAAATTGACTTTTTTCAGTATTTTGATCGCTACGATCTCATTTATGGCTAGGATATGGCGAGACATACCTTAAAATGTTGGGAACATTTTAAGCTTTCATTTAAGTTCAAAAAAAGCGAAAAAATCCCCGTGGAACTTTTTTTCCAGTGAGAAACTTTTGAAGTTTAGTAAAAAAATTGGCCATTTTGGTCTTAAGATAACGGTGTTGTTTGATATCGAAATTAGCCAAATTAGCACTTAAAACTTTTCTTAATACCTCGACTTTGTGAAAATGGAAAGAAATGATAATGCTTTGATGGCCAAAGTTTGCGAAAACTTAAAGGAAATGGGAGTATCTTTTTTGAAAAATTTTGCAATTTTTTGACAAAAAAAATATTTTTCATATTGAAAACGATGCCATTTTTAAACCGCCAAAGATATTCACGTGATTCCTTTTGTATTTTATGCACACATATGCTGGCATAATTTGTGTGAAGTATGAAGTTTATAGCTTTAAAATTGACGGAGTTATTTAAAAAACACTGAAAAAAACCAAGGCCAAATTTTCATATTTTAAAATTAAACAATTCATAACTCCTTAACAGTACACGATGGCATGGTACTTTATGCATAAGTTTTTTAGATCTTGTCAAGCTCTTTCTCTAGAGTCCTAAATCATGTAAATCGGTTGAGTAGATCGAAAGTTATGGCCCCCAGAAGCTTGGAGAAGTCAAAAGTGGTCAACTTTGACACCCTGTAGCTCACCCTGTATTAAAGATATGGACCAACAACAGCACTTTTCTGAAAGCCTATGTCCTCCTCTACAAATGTCTAGAACATTTTGTATGGCTAAAATCAACAGATAAAAAGTTGTAGACTTATTTCCAATTTTTTTGCCATTTGGCCCACTGTGCGTCGTCTCGAAAGAGATAGCTACACATTATTGAATTAAATTGAACATGTTGATAATTATCATGGATTCAGAAACGTAGTTAAACCACACTTTCCCATTAAATTCCGAAATTCCTCAAAGTCGCAAACCATTACTTCAAAATGCGTAAAGTACCAACCGGTTGATAGGATTATGGTTGTCATCATTTTAATGACACCATTTCCAATCAGAACCACTTAGTAAGCACACCCACGTTCGCAATGCATTGCGCCTAAAGGCCATTCAGTGTTAATGGGGTTTGGATGGCGATGTATTCGTTAGTCATGCTTATGGTGTTATCTTTTTTAAGTTGATGCCTTTTTGATGGTGTGGAAATTAAAACACTTTAGCCCGAGTAACTTTGATTCGTTTAGAACCACCCAGCATTCAGCTTGTGGGTCGATGTACCATCCTGTCTGGGAAGGGAAAAACTTCCTTCGGATGCTGGCTGGCAGAGTGACTAGCAAGAGTCGAGAGAGAGGAAGAGAAATATATGGATAACGTTGGCCTTAATGAGTTCTATTTTGGGCTTACATGTCAGTAACCTCCATCGTTTTAACAAATGTCTCTTTTTTCAACTTTCAGTTTCAAATGGACGAGTCATTGGGTAACTTATTGCACGTACAAGCGTGGCCACATAGTTTCTCGAAATATGGCTCAAAGACCATTTGGCTGATATACGCGTGCTTTTGGGGCAGCATACGATCCCACTTTTTTGTGTGGATAAAGTTCAGGGCCATTACTTTCAATTTGTTCGTGTTTTGGTTGAAATAGGTTTGAATTAATGGACCAACACAACCGCCGGCAATGGACGCTAAAGCAACAAGCCTTCGTTTTCGGTTGCCTGATGCTAAGATCTGGCTTTAAGGTTGGTGAGCTTGTGAGTTAGTGCTTTCAAGAGTTCAAATGAGTTCAGCAATATCAATAACATAATGTGCTTTGTTCACCGCAAAAAAGCTATCATAAATCATTACTCATATTGAGATATCAATGTGGGAACAATGGAAGAGACCAATTTAGAATACGCTTAGGAGGATGAAAAATAATAGAAAACAAAATAAATTTGTATTTTGTCCAATTGAAATCTTCCTTTCGTTTTCACAAATGGGAGAGTCGTTTTGTGATGTGAGGACATTTAAGTTCAACGACTTATTCGTATTGTCCAAGCATAGAAGACATTGACGACAATGTCAACAGGATAAGGACTGAACTAGTGGAGTCTTTCACTGAACTAGTTGTCCTCTTCGATAAATGAAATCAGCCCAAGAAAAGCCCTGGCTGACCGGGGAGACTCCCAACATTGGGAAAGAGGTCTGCAGACTTTATAACAGAGAACGTCGTAAAAAGTGGCAATTTAATGGGATCTGTATTACACACGTCTCAAGGAATACAATAAGATGATCACAACGGCCAAATGTGGCTCCTGGAAACTTTTCTGCGAGCAGGTCGATAGTGTTAATATCGCTGGAAAGTATCTCTCGAAAACCCATGTCCAAAAGGGCAGAGTAACGGAGGAAGTGTTGGCTTTTTTCACGAAAAACATTTTCCGCTGTATACAGCGAGACTCACGGAGACACCGTTACATTGGAATAACTCATGGTAAAGAAAGCCTTGAGGTGATTCCAACCATTTAAGTTACACGGACCTGATGGAATATTTCAGGCGTTACTACAGAAGAATCCTTTGATACCAAGACGTACACATTGCCAGTATGCATTGACATTGAGCGGACTTAAAACACTGTACGGAACGACACACTGATCCAATCTTTGGAACGAGTTTTTAGAGGCTGGAAAACATATGCCAAGAAAAAGGTAAAAAAATTGTGGCCTCAGGCCAAAGATAAGGGAAAAAGTGGCAGGGGGCACGCCGCAGGGAGCACCATAAATGACCCATTACAGATGCTGACTGAGCAAGGATTTGAACCCGTCTGCTACCCAAACGTTGCTATAATACTTCTAAGAGTAAGGATTCGAATCAGCTATGCAGAAGGGTCGAAAGACCTAGAGCCCTAGACCTAGGGATCTCAATATTAACCCAGAGAACACTGAAATCTGCCTGTTAACAGAATAAACGAAGATAGAGCAATTTAACGCCCCACGATTCCTCAATAGAACGATCTCTATATATGACAGGGCCAAATACTTAGGGGTGATCTTGGACCGGAAACTGAATTGGAAGTGTAACATTAAGCAGCGTACCGAGATGTTGGACAGTATGTACGCTCAACCAAATTTGTTTTTAAATACAGCAAAAAATGTTTGCTGAAACAGCAGTTTTTGTCAGCTGAAAATGGGAAAGCTGTTACAGCAAACAAGGGGCTGCTGTATTAGCAAGCATTTCGGTCAGTTAAATTAGCAAGCGAAATCTGCTGTTTTAAGTATAAAAATCTGATGAAAAAAATTGCCTGTTACTTGTTTTGATTACTTTAGGCATTTTTTTAAAAATTGTGTTGGATCAGACGATTTTAATTTTTGGAATATTACTATAAAGAAGCTACCTAATCCATCCATTGGTAAACATTTCGAAATGTGGGTGAGCTCGCTTGCATTTTTTGTTATTGCTCTACTAATGTGTTCATGAATGGCATGGCGTTTTGTTTCTAAATTTAAAGAAATTTTTATTTCAATTTAACAAACCAGCAGTCACTTTCAGCAAACAACAGACTTTTCAACAGTCAGCCTGCAGAACTACTACTGTAATAGTAGAACTACTGCTATAATAGCAGCAAAAATAATTACTAATATTCAGAAGGCAGTGTTTGCCTTTATTTTCAGCAAACTTTTTTCTATGAGTTTAGACGGGCCGTAGGCGCCCGAATCCGCGGCTAGTCCACCGACCATACAGGAGCGTGATTAGACCAATACCAACATACGCCTTAGTAGTTTGATGGAATGAGATGGAAAAATGTGCAATGTATGGAGAATATAACCGGTTTAGGGAATATGTTGTCTTCGCATTGGCAGAGCTATAAGGACCAGGTCCACCAAGGCACTGGAGACTATTCTAGCTATTCAGATTAAGTGCGAGGCAGTGACATGCGGAATAAGTGCCAGGAAGCCAGTGCGGCTATGAACTTAAGGTGATCGGAGAATGGATAGAGGAAAGGAGCAAGTCACACCATCGTGGTATAGTCGAGGCGACGATGGGGAAACTGCAAGGAAAGGAAGAGGTTTCCGAACAGATACTTTATACGACACTTTAGGGCGAGGGATGGATGGACGGAATCCTGGTATGGCCCTCTGGAAGTTTATACTACTGGATGGATCGAAGTCAGAAAACAGAGTGGGCTTGGGGGTCTACATTGTGAACCCAAGAATTGAGATCTGTTCCCACTGCCTGACTATAATGCGGTGCTGCAGACGGAGATCTGAGCGATCTTGAAATTCATGAGGTGGTATGACGTTAACTCGAGGACGTCGGGAGTGAACATCTTTACTACCAGTAAACTGGCCATAAGGGCAATAACAATCAGGACGGTAAGGTCACGAACAGTCTGGGAGTGTAAGAAGCTGATAAACGCCATCACTGGGGATGGGACGATCAGCATTGTTTGGGTAAGGAGTAAGGGGGAATGAAAAAGCAAACGATTAGGTTGTGAAGGCCAGAGAACTGCCAATAAACTTGGTAAACCCGAAGCCTTTCGAGTCGACGCATACCCAGTAAAGGGTGTGAATGACGAAAGCGGATATAACACTGTGGGTAAGCAAAACAGCCGGTAAGACAACGAAAATTCTATGGGGGGATCTGGATCGTGACGCATCGTGAGAAGTGGAGGCTTGTACTGAAAAAAAGTAAGAAGGAGGTCAATTTAGCTTTCGGTCTCATATCGGAACACATAGGACTACGAGCTCACTTATGCAAAATCGGTGCGCCAAGTGATGGCATGTGTAGGGCATATTGACATTGTTGAGACATTGGGGTATTTTTTATGTCATTGCCCGGCTTTAGCGGATAAATGTTGGTACTCTATTCGGCTTTTCGTGTGAACATCTGTCAAACTCCATATAAAAAAAAATGTAAATGAAAAATGTGTTAAAAATTAAAACTCTTTTTAGGCTGGGATTTTGTTAATAGAGCAGAATTCCCGACTTAGAGTTTCTTTTTCGAGGTTACTTTTAAATTTATAGTTAAGTCGATTACTGGCTTAGGTGTATGTCCATAGTGCATTGGGGCAGATCCGCACCCTCTTTTCAACCTAAAAAACCTAACCTATTCAAATAATCGTTCAAAAGGTCCAAAAATTCAGCTATCATATGCCCGATTTTAGACCGATTCTTACAATTTACTGTGATTAATTCTCTTTAACGATGGTTGTGATAGAACTAAGGTTGATTGACGTTATTATTGTCGGGGTACGAAGCGGCCGCCTAAGTGGTCAGGTTTGGATCGTCGATGGACTGTGTGAGTGCGAAGCCGTTGGAGAACCGCCCTCTCTGTTGGCTGTTTGGGATGGTGGATGCCTAATACAGCAAATGCGCTGCCTTGTGGTGGGCTGCAGTGTTGCCGAGGTTCTCTGCAACGAGGACGTCGATTGTCCTTGAGCTGGAGAATCGGGTACTTGAATTGTTGATGGGAGTCCTGACCGGCTTGGGCTTGGGACGATGAGGATTCTGTTTGTAAGGATGAGTAGAAATTGGAGACGGTCGAGCAATTGCTGTACAAATGGCCTGCGCTGGCAGAGAGAAGGCATAGGATTATGGGTAGACACCTAAGCTCTCTACAGTTTTTCGAACCCCTAGTCATTTTGCACTTCTGTAAGGGCCTGGGATGTCGACGGGGCGACTGTCTAACCGGTGAGACTTCTTTCTATCTTCGCTTATCTTTCTTTACCTGCCTTCATATCTCCCTCTCATATTTCATTCCTTTCTATGGCGAACACAATGGATCAGTGGTCTCCAGGTGAAGCTGCACGGGTGCTAGGGCGTGTTGTTTAACCTAACCTCAGATTTTGCCACTTTGAAACCGATCAAAGTTTCATAAAAAATCTTCAACAAATTCATATCTTTAAATCTCTCATTGATTAATATGTTCGCAGTAAAGCTATTCTGTAATATTGGATTCATAGCAATTTTGTCTTAATTTAAAAACATATCAAAACAATCAGGACAAATCCCAATGAGTAGCGAAAAATGCTCTTGACCTTAAAGCAAAATTAAATACTGCCAAGCATAATCTGAAGAATGTTTCACTTGAATACTTGAAAAAAAGAACAACATTGAATGAAAAGACAACAAGAAATTAATTTGTTTCTTATCCGACCACATTGTCAGATCAACTCTTGCAAATTATTGTTGTAGCTGCAGCCTTGTGCTTGTCTTACCTTCTTAAATATCCCCATAGCAAAATTGAGAATCCTTTGTTGCCTCGTTCGGTGTTGTATCCCTCTCCAAACAGGATTTAGTTATATCACAATGCTGTAGGCTAAGCTGACCCATGATGACACATAACTGGAAACAGAAGCAATTCTCTTGTACTCAATGCTCATTGTCATGTCCTGTTTCTGTCATTGTAAGTCATATCATGTACAGCTGTTTCCAGGCGTGTTAGCCATGCCACCATACATGCATGAACATAAAATGAGTTAAATGCAGCAAACCCTACCACAGCAAGCAATTTGCATTTGAGCACTCAAATCCAAGGATACGATAGGAACATGGTTTCGTTTAAACCACAAACAAGGAAGAAGCCTATCATAGTTGTACACACTCAAGTCGGCAGAACTGTCATCCAGACTCGACTTTTTTTATAGTTCAGCAATGCTACCAGGATTTAACCAGAGAAATGTCGTACTTTAAGCTCTTAGTTTTTCTAGGCGAATAGCATGGATTGCGATAAGATGTATGATGTACAATGGAGGACGAAAAGATAAGAGCATCAAAGTCATTAGCCAGTATAAATTTTTGGCAGGATGTTTGTGGAATTTCTAGCTATGGCGGATTTTTAAAAAGAAAACAAAGTAGTCAAAATTGGATTAGGTTAGGTTGAAAAGTGGGTGCGGATATTAATCCGCATGTCATTAGACATTTATATATCGTGTAATAGAGCCTTAAGCTCGGCCACTTCGTCAGCAGTAGCATTGGAGTCAGCCATAAAATTGGTAACATCAACCTGACCCATTTTTCCCTTTTCTTATTCCACTCATCGGGTAACCTCTCTCATCTTGGTGAGAACTGTAAATCTGTTATCCCACAAATAATGTCCATAACCAGTTGATCGGATAACTGATGGTATACACACAGGAATTTGTTATTCAGCATTGATCCACGCTCCACAAAAGGCACTGCTACCACTTTGCTACCAAAGATATTTTTATACCCACAACCGAAGGATGGTATATTCATTTTGTCATTCCGTTTCCCACGCATCGAAATATCCATTTCCGACCCTATAAAGTATATATATTTTTGATCAGCGTAAAAATCTAAGACGATCTAGACATGTCCGTCCGTCTGTCTGTTGAAATCACGCTGCAGTCTTTAAAAATAGAGATATTGAGCTGAAACTTTGCACAGATTCTATTTTTGTCCATAAGCAGCTTAAGATCGAAGATGGGCTATATCGGACTATATCTTGATATATAGCCCCAATATAGGCCGATCCGCTGAATTAGGGTCTTAGACCCATAAAAGCCACATTTATTATCCGATTTTGCTGAAAATTTGGACAATGAGTTTCTTTAGGCCACTCAACATCCGCCTTCATTTTGGCCCAGATCGGTTCATATTTGGATATAGCTGCCATATATACCGATCTCTCGATTTAAGGCCTTGGGCCCGTAAAAGGCGCATTTATTGCCCAATTTTGCCAAAATTTTGGACAGTGAGTTGTATTAGAACCTTCGACATCCTCCTTCTTTTTGGCCCAGATCGGTATAGATTTAGATATAGCTGCCATGTAGGCCGATTTCTCGATTTAAGATATTGGACCCATAAAATGATTTATTGTCCGATTTCGCCGAAATTTGGGGCAGTGAGTTGTGTTAGGCTCTTCGACAACTTCCTGCATTTTATCTCAGATCGGTCCAGATTTGGCTATAGCTGCCATATAGACCGATCTCTCGATTTAAGGTTTTGGGCCCATAAAAGGGGCATTTATTGTCCGATTGTTCCGAAATTTGGGACAGTGAGTTGTGTTAGGGCTTTTCGTCATCTGTGTCGTATATGTTTCAAATCGGTCTATATTTGGACAATAACTTGTCCTTATTAGACCTCTCAATATCCGTGTTGAGTTTGGTCCAAATCGGACCATACTTCGATAAAGCTGCGCTATGGGGGCATGAATTATGCATTTTTCACCGGATTATGGCGAAAGTTGGTTTTCATATATACCCGAGGTTGTGGGTATCCAAAGTTCGGCCCGGCCGAACTTTATCAAAAAATAGACCAATCTGAACCATACTGAACACGAATGTCGAAGAGCCTAACACAGCTCGCCATGTTAAATCACAGGGAAACCTAGTAATAAACGTGTTTTTATTATCCCAAAAACATACAATAGGAGATCGGTATATATAGCAGCTATATCGAAAAATAGCCCGATCTTATATTCGGTACGAATATCGAAGGGGTTAATAGAACTCATTGTGCTGAATTTCAAATTGGTTAAAAATTCAACTTCTATGGCTCTGAAACCTTAAATCAGAAGATCTGTATATATGGCTGCTACATCTGAATGTGGGCCGATCTCGGCCGTATTGAACCGGGATGTCGAAGAGCCTAACAGAACTCACTATACCAAATTTCAAAGAAATTTGGTATAGAAGAAATTTGGTCCAAGTCTTTAAATTGAGAGATCGGTCTATAAGGCAGTTATAATGAAATATAGACCGATCTTAACCATACTCGGTACTAATACCGAGGGACCTAATGTAACATTGTGCCTGACTTCAGTGAAATCAGTTAATAAATTCACATTTTATCCGCCTAAAACCTTAATCGAGAGATCGGTATTTAAAGCAGCTACATCAAAATCTGGACCGATCTGGGCCGCATTGAACAGGAAATTCGAGGAGCATTACACATCTCGCTATACCAAATTTCATCGAAATCGGACAATAAATGCAGTTTTAATGGGTCCAATAACTAAAATCAAGAGATCAATCTATATGGCAGCTATATTTAAATCTGGACCGATCTGGGCTGCATTTGACAAGAATGTCAAGAAATCTACCACAACTCACTGTACCAAGTTTCATCGAAATCGAATAATAAATATGGCTTTAATGAGCAGGTGTTCGATCATCGGCTGCCACTCCTTACCAAGACATCGTCCACAGTTGTCGTTTTGCGGATCTCCCTTGCGCGGCCTATCACACAGTGTCCAGTTATGACTTCTGTAGTCGTACTTAGTGACCCCTTATCGAGGGCCAGAAGCTTCCTCGTCCTCTTCCACTCAACAGCTGGCCAGATTGTCCTGGGACAACCATCCACAGACTCGCACCTTGCCACTGCCTTCGCACTGACTATTTCCTCTACTATATTCAGTAGTTCGACAAAAGGCACGTGTGCAAGACCCACCACAGGTCTGCTTGCAGTGGAGGATCCCCTCTTGGCAAACTCGTCCGCCTTCTCATTCCCCAGGACACCAATGTGTCCGCGAACCCAGGCCAACACAACGTTGTAAGCCCAAACACTCCCACTTCGATCTCATCGTCTTTGAATTCCATCCCTTGAGGGCCGCCATACCACCCACATATTTCTTGAATTTCGAAAGTACTCTCTCTAGATCTGCTTTACGGTCAACGTAATGACATAGATCTTTGCCTGAAAGATGGTGCACTCTTCCGGTATTCTAATTGACATACCAATATCGAGTGTCTCCGAGTAAAGTCCCAGTCCCATCCATACGCCTCCCACTCCTCCGTTTCAGGAGAGCGAATCCGGAGTAACCTCTCTCGAATCAGTCTTGGAGACAAGTCGTATGAGACCCTCCTCAGTTTACTTCCAACATTCATGGCCTCCAGGATGGAGCAGTAGCCGTGTACGCCTTACCTCAGCAACACACAACTACAACCACATCGATGCCCGATTCAAGTTTTAGCTCAATGAAACCTCCTATTAATAGCCTAATTCCTTGACGTCCTGACAGCTCCTGCCAAAATTATAACCTATTTGCCGGTTTTACAATTAGGCAGTAACCTGTCATGACGAATATGATTGATGAGATTTCTGTTCTAGTCAATAACAACAAAACGGTGGACATCTTTAAGTTAAGGTTGAGCCACATAATCTTTGAATGTTAGTGAGTGTCTACCAGATGTTATTCTTCGGTCTTCAACTCGGGGAATTAACGTGCATGTCGTTAAAAGCATACCCAAAGCTTGTATAATAGAATGTGTATAATAGCTCTTGGTTTTGTTGGCTCCTCTGCTCTACAATTCCCTGGGATATTTCTGTTGTCCAGCTCCCAAAAGTCAGTAATGGCTTTTTGATCAATAAATACATTCTCCAGAGATTTAGTGGCTGTCTGAGTGGATGTTTATACCAACCCTTCTGATATTTGCTGTAACAATAGAAAATGTGCTGAAAATGGGAGAGCAGAAATTTTTTGCTAAAACAGCAAACATTCCATATGGTAGAAAGTTGAAAAGAGTCAAACAATGTCATAAATACTTTAAAATAGTTTATACATTGCATTTCATCGTCTCCTACAGTTGCGTACAATTTTTTCCAATTTTCTTAAATTTTAAAAATTTTTTAAGATTTTAAATAACAACAGACAGAATAAATGGCTTTAAAGTGTTGTATGTCTGATAACGGTAGTGCACAGCCGGGACGTAGCACTTTAGCCCCCCAAGTTAAACCAATTGCTCTCTTACAGAGTTGCCTTTTTCGCCCTTTTCCAAAATGCTTCAATTTCCTGTCCAGCAAAATAAGCAAACTGATTGCACTTTCAATAAATGCATCATTCTTTCCTCGCAGGGAGACGGGGCCACTAGAGGTATCTTCTTCCTCCTGCTGAAAAGAACAGCTTCCGTCTGCGCCACTGCGGTTCACAGAATAAACTACAAAGCTGCCTTAATTCTAGAAATTATTATTCACTTTCAAATTTTAGTTTTTAGTTAGGGTTCGTTGAAATTATAGAATTTATTTTGTATTTAGCATATGACGGCGACACGTTTGTGCCATATGACTCTATATAATTGATTAGCTTATACTGCCAACCAAACACTATAATATATAGGCAATAGTCCATAGAGGAATACTCGCATGTCTGGTGCCTGGTACCTAATCAACTCATTCTTCTCGATTTTTAATATCATTGTAACTCATGGTAATTTCCCCCACTAGTATGAAAGCCTCCTCCTACTGCATAATTAATGGAATGTTGACGCAATGATACTGTGGAATCCATTAAAAGCAATCATTGTTGATAAATTGCTAGTTATGTGATGTTCATTTCCAATCAAATGAGGTGTCACTTAAATTTACAAATACTGTAGTGTGTATATGTGTGAGACAATTGTCTGGCCTTGGTCATGATCATTGTCTGGCTTAGGTAATGTGATTCGCGCATATGGACACCCATCCGCGTTGCCGTGTGAATATACATACGTTGCATATTCACACAGGTGAGCAACCCAACAGCATGGGAACACGCTGGCTAGGCTTAAGCTAGCTTAGAAATATTTTGTTTAAATAAAATTCAATTTAAGAACAACAGCCAATTGAAGTGGTCCTCAATTCTTTCACATGGCGACCGTGACAGGACAAGAGTTAATTGCAATTCATTGGGCAATACAATATTTCCGGCCGTACATTTACGGAACACATTTTTTAGTGAAAACGGATCACAAGCCCTTATCATATTTATTTTCGCTCAAAAATCCAAGTTCCAAGTTGACGAGAATAAGATTGGATTTGGAGGAATATGATTTTACCGTGGAATTTCTCAAGGGAAAACAAAATGTTGTAGCGGATGCTCTTTCCCGCATCACTCTTAATGAGCTAAAAGAGCAATATGAACAGACAGTTGGAGTATATAAAGTCGTGACAAGATCTGAAACTCGTCGAAATAGTCCAAACCACGTTTATGACGATACTCGTGGAAATATTTCAATCGAAGAGCCCAACGTTTATGACGTCATTAATTTTAATGATGTTAAAAAATTCGTAAAATTAAAGTTATCTTTAAACCAGTGTTGCTTAAAACATGGCAAAGTGATTTTAAAACGAATTCATGTTGTGGATTTGTGTGCTAATGGGAATTTTGATTTAGATCAATTTTTCCACAGGCTTAATAGAGAAGCTGGCTCACTGAAAATATCCCAACTTCAGATGGCACCAAGCGAACAAATATTTAAATTTGTTCCACTTGATTTATTCAAGAAAACGAGCAAGAAGATATTAAATAGGGTAAAAGTAGCGCTACTACCTATGGTGACCATTATAAACGGAAATAATGAGAAAGAAAAAAAGACTATTTTGACAAGATACCATGATGATGCCGCTGAAGGAGGTCATGCTGGTATTACACGTACTTACGGGAAGATTAAAAGACACTATTATTGGAAAGGTATGGTTCGGGATATTACCAGATATGTTAAGGCATGCAAGAAATGTCAACTCTCAAAGGTAACCCGACATACCAAAACTCCGATGACATTGACACATACGCCAGCACAGCCCTTTGATATTGTGTTGATTGACACCATTGGACCCTTCCCGAAATCCGAAACAGGCAATGAGTATGCAGTAACACTTATTTGTGATTTCACAAAATACTTAGTTGCTTTGCCAATACCGGACAAAAATTCCAAAACAGTAGCTAAAGCAATCTTTGAGTCTCATATATTGACTTATGGGCCTATGAGAACTATAGTTACTGACATGGGTACTGAATATAAAAACAGTTTGATTGAACACTTGTGCAAATATTTGAAAGTGAAAAACATTACTTCCACAGCCTACCATCATCAAACTCTTGGGACAGTAGAGAGGAGCCATCGGACTTTCAACGAATATGTAAGGTCTTACATATCCATTGACAAGGACGATTGGGATGTGTGGTTAAGGTACTTCACGTATTGTTACAATACGACACCTTCAGTTTCTCACGGATATTGCCCTTATGAACTGTTATTCGGCAGGGTTCCGAACATGTTTCAGGTATTTAATCAAATTAAGGATATTCAACCATTGTATAATCCTGAGGATTACTCCAAGGAAGTAAGATACAGGATGGAAATGGCGTATAAAAGGGCAAGGCAATTGCTGGAAACGGCAAAAATAGAGCGTAAAGAAAGGCATGATAAAGGAAAAATCGAACCAATTTTCAATATAGGTGATACTGTGCTTCTTCGTAATGAAACTGGTCACAAATTAGATAGTAAATATTTAGGCCCTTATAACATAATTGACGTGATGAAAAATGGTAATTACGTTATAAAGGGCAAAAAGACTATTACTGTTCATAGCGATAGATTAAAAATATTTAGAAAATAGATTAGAGACAGGCCTGTTCACCAATTTATTTTCATAGTTTTTTTTTTTTTTTGGTATTTCTTTTTAAATATATTCAAATTCGTGTACCATAATTAAGTTAATTTTAGCATTTATTATTAATTTTTTTTTTGTAATTTTGTTAAATGTATATTCTGTCATTTTAAGAAAATTAATCTAACTAACACATAACATTTAATTAAATTGTAGAATTAATAATTATTGTTTTTTTAACTTTAAGATTTTATTAAAAACGTTTATATTTTCCATAAGAAATAATTATCTATTAAGTAATTTTGTACATATTAAAAAATGATTAGCAAGTAATCATTTTTTTGTGAAAAGGGAGATGTAGTGTGTATATGTGTGAGACAATTGTCTGGCCTTGGTCATGATCATTGTCTGGCTTAGGTAATCTGATTCGCGCATATGGACACCCATCCGCGTTGCCGTGTGAATATACATACGTTGCATATTCACACAGGTGAGCAACCCAACAGCATGGGAACACGCTGGCTAGGCTTAAGCTAGCTTAGAAATATTTTGTTTAAATAAAATTCAATTTAAGAACAACAGCCAATTGAAGTGGTCCTCAATTCTTTCACAATACACACCTTATAACCAGCTATAATATATCGAGAGTTTTTGTCATCATTAAGTAAACACCTTGGATTGCGTGATCAATGTTTGATTAGTTGGTTGGTATAGGTTTCACAAACGTTGGTATAGGTTTCACAAACGTCAGGGGTCAAATGATACACAGCTGGAGAAGTAAAATTGCTGATATCAGCAAAGTTTTAAATATAAGTTATTTTTGTAATCTTTCTTCAAGATTTAATACTTCTAAACGGTTTTTAATAAATATCCTATGAGTATCTTTGAAACCGATAGGATACATTCAGAAGCCAGAGAATATCTGGACAATATCTAGTGAGGAAACACTAAAACTACTCGTTGACAAATATTTCCCAGAAAACCCTCCAATTGACAACTTGGCGCAAGAGGTTGTCATTTGAATGCATTAGAAGTGCGCATTTTAGTTCCTGTAAGTGATCGCTCCTTTTAGTTCCGTTCCACAAAAGGAACTAGTTCCTTTTCTTAGTTCCTTAGCTCCTTTTTCATTTGCGATCCCCTTTTTTGATTCATTTATACAAAACAAAAAAGGAACTTTGAATTTTGTTTTGAAACTCAAATTGAGTGTCTTATATTATACATATAGATACAAACATTCCGACTGTATATGTAATAGAATTTAAATTAAGTTTTTGTACTTTGTTTTAAACGAGTATTAAGTCTCGATGCTGAAAAAACACGAATCGAAGCGCATCAAAACAATTTAGATTTGCTTACAATAAAAAACAAAATATGTGGACGCCATCACGTTTCAATATTTGTGCCACCACATTCTTTTAATGTGATTGCCACTAATATTTTATTTTCCTTTCACCTAAATCACAACGTACACAATTGTTGTCCATTAAAAAAGTTGACGCTTTTTTTTAGTTGTTGTATGAAACTGAAAAATATGGCATGTCAATCAGCTGGTCTACAAATTATCAATAATGAGCAAAAGAAAAGCAAAAAAATGAACTATGGAACAATAAGAAGGAAAGAGATGGAACTAGTTCCAGCAGTTCCCGACTTGGATAGGTTCCAATGAACTAGTTCCATGCGGAACTACCCAACAATAGTCTGAGTCGAAAATCCTTTGGACAATAAAATGTCTCGGCTCCTTTAAGTCGCCAGGCCCTGATGATGCATCACCGGTTGAATTACATGCAGTGTCCGATAGACTGGCTCCTTGACTTAGGGACATATACTCCGCTTGTTTCCCAATGTCGTATATACCTGTTTGATAAAGGGACGCAAAGGTAATTTTCATTAAAAAATAGGAAAATCTTACCAAAGGAAACCGAAAAATTGTTGTTCTATTAGTCTGTCGTCCATTATGCCGAAAACTCCAAAAGAGGTTGATAGAAACCTATATTAGGTCAAGACCCTGGAGATCGCCTGTCTTGACAACAGCATGCATGCAAGGTAACATTGCTTAATATTGAGGGTGCTTTCAATCATGATTAACGATGGTTTTACAACGTCAGTCATGAAGGAGCTGAAGTTTCTAGGCAGCAATATCGAAGAAGGTTTCGGTCAAAATTGCAAAAAAAAGACCTCAAGCTTAATAGAGACTTTTGAGCACAATCCAGCAACAAAAAATTTTGGAAAACGGACCACAAACGAAGATTTAGCAGCCTCAACAAATTTTTGAAATACCGAGGTGACCAAATTTAGGGGCCTGCCAAAAGGCGCCCGGACAACCTAGGGCCTTGTATTTTGCACACAATCTCGCTACACATCAGCTTTAACAATTTCAAATTTCAAAGAGATATCTCTACCCGTCCCCACACGGCATATTTTTTACTCGTTTTTTTTCGATTTTCTACCACTGTGTGACGTTTCATGGTAGAAAATCGACGTTTCTTGGAGGCGCAGAGGTTAGCATGTCCGCCTATGACGCTGAATGCCTGAGTTTGAGTCCTGGCGAGACCATCAGAAAAAGTTCTGAGCGGTGGGTTTCCCCTCCCAATACTGGCAACATTTGTGAGGTACTATGCCATGTAAAACTTCTCCCCAAAGAGGTGTCGCACTGCGGCACGCCGTTCGGACTCGGCTTTAAAAAGGAGGCCCCTTATCATTGAGTTTAAACTTGAATCGGACTGCACTCATTGATATGTGAGAAATTTGCCCCTGTTCCTTAGTGGAATGTTCATGGGCAAAATTTGCATTTGTGTGACGTTTCATAGAGATTTACTTCAGGAAGCTCTATGTTCGGCAGCGAAGTGGGCTACCAAAAGTGGCCTAGGCGTAAAACCGTCTAGGACAGATTTTTTTCTTTTCAGCAGTACATACAAGTTTTTTCCAGTGTCGAGACAGGTGAGAATTTCTATTGGAATGAGAGAATGTTCCATTTACTAAAAGCGCAAAATACCACGCCGTTTTGCGGGAAAGGATATTGAATTTAAAATCAAAAATTTTGGAAGGAGCAAGAAAGGCGACTATTGACCTGCAAGATAGTCATTGGCAAAAGTGAGGGGTTTAAACCGCGGACCCATAATGCTGTATGGTGTGGTGGTGTCTGCTGCACGGCGCTTCAAAAGCCCACCAACTGTTCAATACTCAGCTGGATCCAAAGTATGGCTAGTTTGTGGGTCACAGCCGCACTGACGACTACACTATGCGATGCACCGAGTTGAATAGTAGACCTAATACCTATGGATATTGTGGCTAGACTAATTACTGTGACCTTTGCTGGCTAAGGGAGCTTTCTCTTTGATCACCGATGTTCCAGGCAGTGTGGATAAGGCATCGCCTGAGCCATTTCAAAGTACGGTGCCACTATTCATGGTAGAGTGTTTTCAAAATACCTAATCCCTGGTAATAGAAGTAACATAGACTTCTTTACGGATGGTTCCAAACTAGATGACCAGGTGGGCTTTGGGTTATACTCTGAAGAATTGAAAAACCACTGCAGTGTGCATCGAACGGATATCTTTGCAATTAAAGAAGTGGAGGAATGGCTAAAATATAATGACATAACGACGATTGGCATAAATACCTTCTCAAAAAGCCAGGCAGCCGTTAAATCTCTAAGGAACATATTTAAGAATCCAAAAACCGCCCTCGACTGTCGCAGATTTCTCAACGAGATGGTTGAACAGTTCAAAATTCACCAGTTCTGTGTGCCGAACCACATAGATATCTCTGGGAATAGAAGAGTGGTAGAGCTTGCGAGACTAGGAGCTACCGCATTCCAGAGGAGCTTGAATCTGTGGGTATGCCTCTAGTGACATCTAAGCTAAGTCTCCAGGATCAGACCCGAAGTGCAACTAATGACACTTGATCTCAAAGTGTGGGTTGTGAACAATCCAAAATAATAAGACCCAATCGAGACTTGAAGAGGTCTACCGCTTTGCTGTCATTGGCTAGAACAGACGTCTCAATCATTGTGTCCGTCAGGTCACTGTTTGATCGGAAAACATGCTCATAGGCCGAAGATTGCAAGTAGCGAATTTTGCCGAAGCTGTGAGAACATCGATGAAGACGAGAACATATAGAACATTTACTGTGTGTCCTGCACTTGCAGTCAGAAGGAGTGGTGGTTCAAAGGTAGGACGTTGTGATATCACAATGGACAAAAACTTCTAAGTGAGCCTGATGGCAGACTGCCACTTAAACCTAACTCAACTTTAAATAGATCATTTCCAAACAGTTATCGCAATTTTAGATGTAAATTTCTTGTTTATAAGCATACATATTAGGATCGGTAAGGTTTAGTTGAAAAAAGGGTGCGGATATTAATCCACCCCATGCCACTATGGACATACACCTAAGCCAGTAATCGACTTGTTGTACGCTCTAAATGCTAAAAGAAAGTAACATCGAAAAATAAAATCTAAGTTAGGAATTCTGTGCTTCTTACAAAATCCTTAATTATTAAGATGCCACGTCCCTAAGTTGTTTCTTGTCTGGTATTGTGTCCCCACCTAAGAGCCGGTATCTGTTAGACGCGAAAACCGGGAAATGACACAGGAAATGCTCCAACATTTCATCATCTTCCCCACATGCTATCACTTGTCGCACCGATTTTACATAAGTGAGCTTGTAGTCCTATGTATCCCGTTATGATACAGAAAGCTATACTGACCTCCTTCTTGCTTCCTTTCAGTAATAGCCTCGTCTTCTCACGATATGGACCTCCCCATAGGAGTTTCGCCGTCCTTCCGACCGTTTCGCTGTTTCACAGGGTTAAATGCGCATTTGTCGCTCACGCCCTTAACTCGGACTGTGTCGACCTGAAAGGCTTCGGGTTAACCAAGTTTATTGGCGGCAGTTCTCTGGCCTTCACTGCCAAATCATCTGCTTTTTCATTCCCAGTTACTCCGCTATCGCATGGCACCCAAACGATTTTGCCATCCTCAGAGAAGGCATTAATCTCCCTCGTGATCTTACCGTCCTGGTTGTTATTGCCCTTATGGCCTGTTGGGCGCCCCGGTAGCCGAGTTGGTAGCGTGCTTGGATAACCAGTGCAGGGGTCGTGGGTACTGTGGTATCACAATGGACTTAAAATTGTCTAAGTGAGTCTGTAAAGGACTGCCACTCTTACCCAACCTATGGCCTGTTTACTATCCGTTAAGATAAATATTATATAACTAGATATTTTTTCTGCTGTTATAGAAATATTTCAAATATATTACAATTAATTTTTTTTTTATTTTATAACTTTTGGCATGTTTGAGGTTTTTGGTCAGAAAAAAACCGCTGAAAGTATGACTTTCGACATTCAATGCATTTACAATATATGATACTCAAGTAAGAGATCTTGTCCAAATTTGTTTTTTTTTTTTTTTCATCTCATCTTCACATCAATCTTTGATTTAAGTGCCATCATCATCATGACTTCTATGCATGTCAATTTAAGCCCGCATTTGAATTGTTAAAATTCTGAGTATAAAGAATAGATTTTTTAAACATACAATTACAATGCACTGTCATTGACGATATTGATTCACATTGGCCGTCTATGGTCAATTTATTGACTTTGTATATTTTAGAGCGATTATCATATGGCACTACGTAACGCCTGAAATAGAAGGCTAAAGTATTTTTAAACGTAATGTGTAAAAAAAAACTTATATTTTTATTGTTCTTTAGACAACATCCTTGCATAGCCATGTGATATTGTCAGTAAATAAAAATACAAAAAAGCTTATTCACATTTCGCTATTTTTACAATGTTATGGATACACTTTTCATATCTGCAATTGCCAAGTGACTGTTGCTGTGGCAAAACAAACCGGGTAGATCTAAAATGTATACGAGGGTGGCTTATCGAATGTGAATTCGTAACTTAGACAGAAATCCAAAGGCCTTAAACTTTCGTTATGAAATGTGGCACTAAAAGTAACCAGACCAATGTTGATGAAGGCCTCAATTGATGATGTCTCCATACAGTGAAATCAATGGTTGGAATTCGGTTATGCCAAGAAGCAACAATGACAAATAAAAAGGACCTGTGCAAGCCCTCATGTAATAGAGGATATGTATATACAGTAGAAACCGAATAAGTGAAACGATGAAAACGTGAAATTTCTGCTTCACATATCCGTATTTTTCCGTTATGCGTAGCTCAGATAAGTAAAATTAATTTTCAGTTAAGCGAATAGCACACAAATTAAATCGCATTTTCACTTTATAGTGCTTACGACATATGAAATAACTTAAGTTAGAAAAGAGCAATGTTAAGTACCACTCTTTAAAAGCAAGAAACGTTATTAGCCGTTATTAAAAATAAAGTATGTCAGAAAATTTTATTGAGACGCTAATTTTTTTATTTCCAAAAATATTTCTTAAATATTATTTTTATACCCTCGACCATAGAATGGGGGTATACTAATTTCGTCATTCCGTTTGTAACACCTCGAAATATGCGTCTAAGATCCCATAAAGTATATATATTCTTGAAAGTACGCTAACTTTCGAAGGAGTAAAGCTAGCCGCTTAAAATTTTGCACAAATACTTTTTATTAGTGTAGATCGGTTGGTATTGTAAAAGGTCCAAATCGGTGCATGATTTGAGATAGCTGCCATATAAACCGATCTTGGGTCTTGACTTCTTGAGCCAATAGAGGGAGCAATTCTCATCCGACATACCCTCCATCCGATATACCCTCCACCATGGGATGGGGGTATACTAATTTCATCATTCCATTTGTTACCACTCGAAATATGCGGCTAAGACCATATTAAGTATATACATATTAAGTATATTGATCGTCATGACATCTTAAGTCCATCTAGCCATGTCTGTCCGTCCGTCTGTCTGTCGAAAGCACGCTAACTTTCGAAGGAGTACAGCTAGACGCTTGAAATTTTGCGCAAACATCTCTTATTAGTGTAGGTCAGTTGGGATTGTAAATGGGCGAAATCGGTGTATTATTTGATAAAGCTGCCATATAAACCGATCTTGGGTCTAGACTTCTTGAGCATCCAGAGAGCGCAATTCTTATACGATTTGACTGAAAATTTGCATGTGGTGCTAAGTATGCTTAAATCGGTTCATAACCTGATATAGCTGCCATATAAACTGGTCTTGGATCTTGACTTCTTGAGCCACTAGAGGGCGCAAATCTTATCCGATTTGGCTGAAATTTTGCACTAAATGTTTTGTTATGACTTCCAACTACTGTGCTAAGTATGCTTAAAATCGGTTCATAACCTGATATAGCTGCCATATAAACCGATCTGGGATCTTGACTTCTTGAGCCACTAGAGGGCGCAATTCTCATCCGATTTGGCTGAAATTTTGTACTAAATGTTTTGTTATGACTTCCAACTACTGTGCTAAGTATCCTAAAAATAGGTTCATTACCTGATATAGATGGCATATAAACCGACCTGGGATCTTGCCATCTTAAGCCTCTAGATGCCTCAATTCTTATCTGATTTTGCTGAATGTGGTACAACGGTTTCTCCCATGAACTTCAACAAACATGTCCAATATGGTCTTAATCGAACTATAGCCGGATACAGTTCCCATATAAACCGATTTCCCGATTATGCTTATTGAGCCCCTACAAGGCGCAATTCTTATCCGAATAGACTGAAATATTACCCAATGACTCCTACTATGGTATTTAAGATTCAAACCACTTATGGTCCGAATCGGACAATAACTTGATATATCTCCAGTAGCACAGCAATTCTTCTCTTTTATCCTTTATTTGCCTAATAGGAGATACCACGCATAAGATATATATAAGATTCGGCCCGACCGAATTTAGCACGCTCTTACTTGTTATTCTTAGTTTCTTGAGATATTCGCCCTCAAACATCAGTCACAAACCTCTTGTTCACTGCTTTGGCATGCAAATTACTTTTCGGTCAACCCTCGTTTACACATTTGTAAAGTGCAAACGCACTTGCCGGCTTCGTTCAATGCGTATTTGTTCAGGTGCTTTGTCGATGTGGTTGGCTAACATTTCTATGCAGAAGACGAGAAATTAATCAATTTGTCAGTACCTTATAAAGATGAAGAAAATAAAGCAATTAACAGCCAATAAACAAACAAACAAACAAATAAAAAAAGAAAAATAATAAATAAAAATAATGATTGGCAGCGGCAGCAGCCACATCAGTCGCAGAAGCCATTTTGCATTGAATGCCATTAAAATTCATAATGCGTTCGTTGCAAAGCCAAAGAGTCCAGACTTTAGACAAAAAAAGACGCAAGATTTACTAGTTTTGTGAATTGCTTTGAAATAGGCCACTCCGCCCCACCGTTACACTTCCTAAAAATTCCAACAAAGTGTTGGTTGTTCAAGCCACATGGATTACGTAAAAGATCTATAGGCGATATTGGAAAAATGTTAACAAATTGATTGCCATTTAAGGAGCAAACATCACCTAAATACTAGCAAAAACATGCCAATAGGCCGAACGTTAGTTGTAACAGCTGCAACAGTTGTATTGTCAGAAAGTGTCAATGTAACGCTCCAGTCTGACGCTTACATTACGCATTGCAAATGAATTTCGCTTTTGCGAATGTCAGACTTTTTGTTTTATTTTTATACTGTCTGTTAGCCAATGAAATTTGTTTGCGATCAACGAGCGAAATGAACAAATAAGAAATATATTTTGTTGAAATCAGTGTGGTAGTATCCACCTTGTGGGTGGTTTATCAATCTCAATGTTTTATGAGTATTTCAAAAGATTTCTTAGGTGGAGTTTCTTCACTCATTTAAAGTTCATACGACACTGATATTCTCTTTCATCTTTAAACTTTGCGAGGAATCCTTCTCTTAAACATTCCAACTGTACAAACATGCTTAATTCGAAGACTGCAGTCATCACTTCCGATGACTGACCCATGATATCGATTTTGTCGGAATGGCGAGCAGCATGTTTTCCCTTGCGAAAATTGCTCCACACCTCTTCATACCTCTTCATCCCAGTACAGAACATATTATAGGAAACTTACTTCTCATATTATCAATAGATTCAAATTTAAGCTCAATGATTTGTTTGAATACCCAAAAGCTAAAACATAACTCGCTTTATTGAAATAATTTTACATCCCAAATATCGTTATTATATGAAACTGCCATTGCCTAAGCGAAAAAGTTATTTAGAAGGAGACCTCCTCGAACACTCCCTAATCCGTCAAAACAGTATTATCGAGACTCACCAGAGTTATGTCTATCACTTCTTATCTACTTCTATTGCTGATATCCGAACTTCCCCATTGTGAGTGGTGCAAGTTCCCAATGCAAATCCAAGATCAATTATTCGGCAGGTTCTTGTCCTCATAGGGCAGGTATATAGATTAAATGAGTAAGGGGGAGAAAACAGGGGCAAACTTTGCACATATCAATGACAAACTTCACACATGTCAAATTTAAGCTCAATGATAAGGAACTTCTTGTTTTAGCCAAGCATAAACGGCGTTTCACATAATACTTCATAAAAGTTGTCAGCATTAGGAGGCGATACCCGGCACGGAGTTTTTTTTTTGATGTTCTCAGAAAAAGTATTCGAACCAGATTTAGATTATGCTCCCTTATATCGATTTGCACTTATAGATCAGTAGTTATTACAATTTGCATGGATTTGCCGGAAATTTGGAAAGCATCGTTTTATTACCCATCTGAACACTTCTGTCGAAGTCACTCAAAATCGTTTCAGAATTAGATATAGCGTTCATATAATGGACGTTTTCGAATATTCAATACAGCATCACTCTTTCTAACCATGTTTTTTTAAATGCTGTCTGCATTGTTTTAATTTTTGCAATATTTCGTAGATGGTCGTTTGTTGATTCAATGTTGAGTTGACAAAAATAAAAAAAAAAACAAATGAACGATGTCAAAATATGCAACGCACATCCGCAATTGTAATGTCGAAAAGTGAAACAAAACATTTCCACTATCTCAAAAAGGCATTTGTTTCAATTTAGAATTCAAAACAATTGTAGGCACAATAGCGGCGGAAAACGTCGTCAAAATCGACAGCGACACGGCTATGTGACAGTCGTTCGACTCATTGGATTCTACAGATGGACAGATAAAGTAACGCATGCCTTTGGCAACACCTCAAAATCACATTGAACAGCCACAGACACGCACACATACTAGTGTTGGTGTTTTTTTTATTCCAAGGAAAAGGAAGATCAAGTCCATTTAATATTCGTAACACATAGCAGACATTTTTCACACTAGCATTGACTGTTAGTCTTGCCATGGACGTGGAGAAGTTCGATTTGTAGACAGGGCAAAACGCCCACTAATCGTAGGCAAAATACTTTGGTCCACCCCAAAAAAAAACAGGGATGCTAGTAACAACCTCCCCACTACGCCACTCTCAGTATAGCCTGGGGCAAGAAGTAAGTGTCTATTTTATATGCAACAACAATGCCCAAACGAAATGTAGCAATTTCGGAGGAAAAAAACTATCAACACAAACTTATACTAAATGAAGATTCATGTTTAGAAGACATCATTTGATTGTCAAACAAAATGATCAGCAAAGGAATTTGAAATTGGTTCGGCATGCACATAAATACTATTCAAATGGTCGCACACATAACCCTGCGGGAGAAAGAGCCATCCTGGAGGGCTATCACAGCCATGTCTTGGCCATGAAACGAAAGTGCAAATGATGCCATTAACACCATTAATGAAAACCCAATTTCTACACAAATTCAATGTTAAATGGTGATGACGTTGTTACCAATGAATACGAAAACACTTTGTCTTTGGCTTAATGGAGCGTTTATTGGACTGCTTCCGCATATGGAAATATGTAGTCTAATAGTTTTTCCAAAAGACTATATATTAGTTATCATGGACTTGCGATTCCATGAAGTGGGAATAACAATGTTCAAAACATATGCCTAAGTATCACCATTTTCATGGTCATCAGATGAAGAAATATTCACAATTGAAAGGTTGAAAGGAAACCCATTTACTAAACTACAATTGGTCGACAATGGAAATAACTATTCGCCACAAACCTTCCCAAAAATAAATGGCAAAGGGCCCCTTTTAATAGCCGAGTCCGACACGCTGAGCCAGAATAAAAATTTTTGTGGTTGGGTTTTGCTTGAAAACTCAGAACTGTCTTCGGTTATTGCAATTGGATAACAAATCTGTGAGGACATTCGAAATAATTATAAAGAAAATTAGGGAATATTATCAGACGACACATGTTACCGCCGTAAACGATTCTTGTCGAGTGTTTTACCGTGTTCGGTCGTCAAAATCTCGGCTTAAGTTTCCAATAATGATTCAGAACTAATCTGCAATACCGTAACGTAAGTTGTTTGAACGGTTTAGAGCAGCTCTAAAAATTGTCAGCGGAAATTCGGAGTAAGCTAAAAGTTGTCTACGTAACTAGGTGAGGTTAGATAAGGTTTAAGTGGCAGTCTGCCACCAGACTCACTTAGACGTTTTCGTCCATTGTGATACCACAGGAACAGAAGAAGGAATATGCCTTCTAGTTTCTACCGTTGAACCATCTATTGGGTTGCCCAAAAAGTAATTGCGGATTTTTTAAAAGAAAGTAAATGCATTTTTAATAAAACTTAGAATGAACTTTAACCAAATATACCTTTTTACACTTTTTTTCTAAAGCAAGCAAAAGTAACAGCTGATAACTGAAAGAAGAAAGAATGCAATTACAGAGTCACAAGCTGTGAAAAAATTTGTCAACGCCAACTATATGAAAAATCCGCAATTACTTTTTGGGCAACCTAGATCGCTCTAAAGAGCCCAATGACTTGCGAATGTTCAAAATTGCAAATTTTGCCCATGAAATTCCACTAAGGAACAGGGGCAAACTTCTCACATATCAATGAGTGCAGTCCGATTCAAGTTTTTAAGCTCAATGATAAGGGGCCTCCTTTTTATAGCCGAGTCCGAACGACGTGCCGCAGTGCGATACCTCTTTGGAGAGAAGTTTTATATGGCATAGTACCTCACAAATGCTACCAGCATAAGTGGGGGAAAACCACCGCTGAAAATTTTTTCTGATGTTCTCGCCAGTATTCGAACCCAGGCGTTCAGCGTCATAGGCGGACATGCTAACCTCTACGCTACGGTAGCCTTCAAATGCGAATGTTCACATCCGCTAAATTAGACGGATTTTCAAAGTTGAACTCCTTCTAACTGCTAGTGCGGGACACACACTGAAGGTGTTCTATAGTCCCTTCTTCTTCGATGTCCTCACAGCTTCTGCAAAAGTCGTTGCTGGCAACCTTCAGTCTGTCAGCATGTTCTCTGATTAGACAGTGACCTGTCATGACGGACGCAATGACTGAGACGACTTTTCTAGCCAATGACAGCAAAGCAATAAACCTCTTCAATTCCAGATTAGGCCACATAGTTTTGAAATCCTCACAGCCCCCTCTTTGCAACCATATGTCATTCGTTGTTCTTCGAGCCTGGTCCTGAAAACTTAGCTTACATGTCGCTAGAGGCATACCCACAGATTCCAGTAACCCTGGAATGTGTAGAGTAGTTCCTAGTCCCGCAAGCTCATCCGCTTTACAATTCCCTGGGCTATCTCTGTGGCCCGAATCTGTTGTATTATTCTTATGTTGCACATTTTCTCCATTCTCTCGCTACTGAGTTGTAAGTAAATAAGTATTGGTCTAATCACGATCCTGTAGAGCCAGTGGAATAGTGCACTACATCTGTGAGCCTTTTCAGTACACACCTGCATATGACACTTCCAATTCGGTCTCCTGTCCAAGAAATCGTTTTGATAAAACCTCAACATGTTCTCTGTTGTCTGTGCCCTCACTCCCATGTCGTCTACTAATGTTTCAGATTGAACATAGGTTTTGAGAGGAAATTTTTCATCTTGGCGCCCTAATTAACGCTATCGACCTCTTCGCAGAAATGATTCCAGGAGGCACGTTTTGCCGCTCTGATCAGCTTATTGTATTCCTTGAGCCTTGTGCAATGCACATCCCAATAAAATGCCGATTTTTATGACGTGCTCTGTTATAAAGTCTGCGGACGACTTTTCCAATCGTTTGAATCAAGGGTTCTTCTTGGGCTGATATCCTTTCTCGAAGAGGACAACTATTTTCGAAAGAAAGTAATCCTGTTGGTTTTGTAGTCAAAGTCTTCTATTTTAAAACAATTCCCAGTATCTTGCCGAAGTATTCTTCTGAGTAGTGTTCCGAATTTTGTTGGTTGGTTTTCTCCTTATTCCTTATTCCGTACTATTCTTAACCTAATGTAGCGATTTTTTTCGTATGTTCCTGTCATTATTCATAATCAGGCGTGTGGCTTCTTAGACAGACACTTGACACTCTCTTTTATATAAGAATTTCAAATTCATATTCAATTCATTTAACATTGAATTTGTATATCAATGTTCTGAATGTCAATGCCTTATCTGATTTAACAAATGTCATTCAATATGGTATTTGTTCTAAGAATTTAAGCCGACTTTTCTAGCACTGATCCGTAATTAATTGCCCTATTAAATGGCAATTTAGTAAATTGGAAAAAATGCGTCGACAACAAAAACACTACGCAATTAATTTATTTTTGATGTTTGTGCTACACTTATTTCTTACCACAATGCACAATTTACTTACATACATGCATAGATATGTTGTACATCATTGAAGGTTTTCCACTTTATGAAATGAATCAAAAATAATCCAAATCCCAATTGACTTAAATATCTCAACATCAACTTTTAAATCAACATCAACAAAATATTTATGTACCAATCGAACGAAGCGGGCTAAATTGATCGCACCCATTAAAATAGATGACAATCAGTGAGTGGAAATTTTTATTTTTAAATAGCCAGCTTCTAGATTAGAAATAAAATTAAAACATTTTAATTTGTGTCTCAAAGATGGCAGGCCCCTATTGGTCAATAGAGTACGAGGCGCTGGTGAAGAATTTTTAGAAAGTGAACTGAAATAAGGATGAATTTTTAGAAAGTGAACTGAAATAAGGATGAAATACTCCACGCTTCTTCGTACATTACTGAATTATGTAAGAAATTAAGTCCAGTGCAAGATGAATTATTCTATTAGGAAGTGAAGGAGTCGATTAACAGGTGCTTGGGTATAGACTTTACAGCGGAAATGGACCTTAGCGCCGAGTTACAACTATAACAGTTATTGGGCGTAGAAGTCTTTTTAGATAATTTTTAGTGAACTGACCATTTCACTTTCCTTTTAAACAAAACAGACGGGTTACCCAGTAGTACAGACTACATTACATCTCCCTAGGTGAAGACAGCTAAGATTATTCTGTATTAAACGATATAAACACTAACCCACAGACCACTTCGAACCCATTTGCCTCATTGTAACAAAACAAGAAAAACATTTTGAGAAGAAAGAAAAAACGTTTTCAATAAGTTCAAGTTTAATTCGAATTGTAATATTGTATAGAAATTTTTCCAATTCAATTCAACCAGAAGCAATTCAACCAGACGGTATAAATGTTAGCCTTTGTTAATTGAAATCACTTTGTCATGACAAATCAAATATAAAAAGGGTCTATTAATCACTTTGGATCATCGTTTGATACGGCATTGCAATATATCAAAGGGGTAGTTATCTCCTATGTAGTATTTGTGGTTATATCAAATTTGTCAATTTTTCTACTTACTAATTTCCAATTTGACCAAGATTGAATCTTTGATTCCAACGTCAAACGCTTCGGTCCAAAGAACTTCTCCAAATTTTTAACATTAAACTTCACGTTATCTTTATTTCTTGGTTATTTTCATTTAAGATTCCTTCTTACCTATTTGATAGACTATTTCTTGACTGTAGCATCTTCTTCATTCTCCAACATGACCTTGCCAACATAGGCATTTTGTTTGAATACTTTTAGGTATTTCAATATAGACGACTCTTACCGCTCAAGGTATATACGATATCATTTTCCCCGTTAAGGCAGATTGGTTAAATATATGGACCAATTTGCCTTAACTGAGAACATGGTGTCGTACAGGCTTTTCCTCTCGAATTTTCCTGTGTGGTGGGATGGCCGAGATATAATGTCGTACCAATGAATTCAAAAGCCGCCCTCGACTGTCGGAGATCTCTCAACGAGATGGCTGAACAGTTCAAAATTCACCTGTTGAGGGTGCTGGGCGACAGAGATATACCAGGTAATTGTAGAGCAGACTAGCATGCGAGACCAGGAACTAACTTACACATGCCAGGAAAACTGGAATCTGTGGGTATGCCTCTAGCAACACGTAAGCTAGGTCTTCAGCATCAGGCGCGAAGGGCAACGAATGATAAATGGTCTGAAAGTGGAGGTTGTGAATATTTCAAAAAAATATTGCCTATTATAGACTTGTAGAGGTCTACAGCTTATCCGTCGCTGGCAAGAACAGACGTTTCAGTTATTGTGTCCTACATGATAGGTCACTGTCTGATCGGTAAACATACTGACAGACTGAAGGTTGCAAGTAACTACATGCAAAAAATAATTCGTTTCACATAAAGGAAATGTTCACCAAGTAAACTTGTGTTCCAAACAACATTGGTCTTTGTTTACGATAAAAGTACATGCGTTTTGGGATAAATTCTTTCAAGAGACTGTGACAAATATAGAGATTTATTTATTTATTTCATTCTTAATACATAAAACATGTTATTTGGGATTTCAGCTAATTTTTTTTTTTGTTTTATACCCCCATAGGATGGGGGTATACTAATCTAGTCACCCCGTTTGTAAATTGCAAATTTTGCTCATGAACATTCCACTAAGGAACAGGGACAAACTTCATGTATCAATGAGTGCAGTCCGATTCGAGTTTAAGCCCAATGATAAGGGGCCTCCTTTTTATAGCCCAGTCCGAACGGCGTGCCGCAGTGCGACGCCTCTTTGGAGAGAAGTTTTACATGGCATAGTACCTCACAAATGTTGCCAGCATTATGAGGGAAAACCACAGCTGAAAATTTTTTTCTGATTATCTCGCCAGGCATTCAGCGTCATAGGCGGACATGCTAACCTCTGCGCTACGATGTCCTCGTTTGTAACACCTCGAAATATTCGACTTAGACCCCATAAAATGTATATATTCTTGATCGTTTCGACGCTATGGGTCGATCTAGCCATGCTCGTACGTCCCGTTTGCAATCCCCAGCGACCTACATCAATAAGAAGTATTCGTGCATTTCAAGCGGTTAGTCTTACACGTTCGACCGCTACCGTAATTTCCATAGACGGACGGACATGACTAGATCGACTTGAAATGTCGAGACTATAAAGGATATATAAATAATTTATGGGGTCGCAGATCAATATTTCGAGATGTAACAAACGGAATGACTAGATTAGTATACCCCCATCTTATGGTGGTAGGTATAAAATCAAATAAGCTGTCGCAGGCATCTTACCAGCGCGTCGCCTATGGTCTTAAATAAACCCACTGGCAACCTATTCGCCGTATTGTTATCCAAAAGCCTGCTTACCAACAGTCCTAAAAAAATTCTCTTCATATCCATAGCATACTCTCTATTTAAATTGTGAGTTGTACTTTATTACAGCTCCAAAGAACCGCGTTTTTCTTTTTTCTTCTAATTTATGCGAGAAAAGACTTTTCTCCTTGCCATTTTCTCCCGATACCTCTCCATTATACTACGTGTTGCTACGGCATCACTAGTCGCACCATGGGTGCAATAATAGATTTCCCAACGTCTTCCAAAGAACTGGCAATGCTGATTAATATGTAATAATATTATCGGGATAAAATAGGAGGCCACCGTGGCGCAGAGGTTAGCATATCCGCCTAAGACGCCTATTGCCTGGGTTTAATTACCGGCGTGTACATCAGAAATTTTTTCACGCTGGTTTTTCCCGTACCACTGGTGCCTACATTTGTGATCCTTTCATTTGGCATCCTTCCATGTTAAAAACTTTTCCACTAAGTGGTGTCACTATGCGGTACGCCGTCGGACTTGATATAAAGAAGAAGTCCCTTATCATTGAGCTTAAAACTTTAATCGGACAGCATTCATTGCTATGAGAGAAGTATCCTCTATTCCTTAATGGAATGTTCATGGGAAATTTTGTATTTAGGAACGAGGTATGGTTACTTCAAGCAGTTGACTGAGTCGAATTGAATATACCGAAGCCGTCTGATGTATTTAAAGTTAAGCCACGTCTAGCCTCAGTGTTCTGCGTCAGGTCGTACGCTTCTTATAGTACTGACTTCATTTGCAGCGAAAATGCCAAATAAATTATTGCGAAGCACGACAGACTCTATTCTTCGCCAGCACACAAACAGAAGTCAAACAACAACACACAACAAAGACAACAGCGTTGAAGCAGAGTTGATTGCTGACCACTTCGTGAGCATTTAATTACATTTGTGATTAATTAAAATAAAATTTATACTGACGCAGCGACATGTCGCTACTATTGTGCTCATAGAACTCAGTACCTCTTCTACTGAAAGTGTTCGCATTTTCTTCGTCACCATTGTTTTAAAATGCGTTTTGACAGTATTTCGGGCGAAAAGTCGAAGTCAGCACTAGGCTTATTGCACGAAATCATAGGGAATCCTGGCTATTTGGCATGACGAAACAATTATTTGTACAAAAACCACAAATCATATGGGGCAATCCGCCATTTTGTCATCAAGCTGATGGTACTTTTGCCAACACACGCAAAGAAATTTGTGTGCGTGTGTGTATACGAGTGCGTGCATGAGCAGAGAATATGCGAGAAAGAAGATAACACCAATGAGGATGCAAACAAAAATCTGTCATCTTAATAAAGTCAAACCTGGCCAGCTGCTAACGGCTGTTCGCGTGAGACCACCTTTTTAAATCCGCCTTGGCTATTTGGAAGCAATGATCAGTGATAGCTACTCAGATCTACCGTCGGGTGTACGAAAAACACACTTGATTTAACTAAACGTCAATCACAACAGGATCGACGATTTGTTCTCTCATTGATCGCTCTGATGATTGTCAGCTATGCTAATGCATGTGGAGGTGGAAAAATAATCGACAGACAGTATTTTTTTTCAACACCTACACTACTGCACTGACTTACGTAGCATTAAATAATCTTCCGCACATCTCCTACGGGGACTTCTATATGTGTTTGTGCTTATTTACATACGTTTAGTTTGGTCATATATACAAATTTGATGCGGAAATTTCCGCATCGTCCCACGTGATCATATTTACTCGTTTAGTTTGTTTATTATTTGTAAATGAAAATACCAAGTGACAGATAATAATTGTCCAAATGAATGCCATAAATAAACAATCGCTCACTTGTATGCACATTCATACTGGCGCACAACTAGCGAATGCCAAATTATTTGCAATAATCAATATTTTATGTGTGTTTATCGAAACCTGTGCATATTTGGAATTTCAATTGGCCACACACACACTCACAAGTCGGCCTGTAATGATGCCGCACCAATGGCGATGCCCGTGCTAGCGAGGAAAGGGAGGCGGATCTAGACACAAAAGCAGACATGAATACAAATTTAATTAATTACTTTTCTATCAACACATAGCGTTTGGTAAAAAAAATGACAATTATTCTTAATTCACCACCACCACCAAAGGAAACCTACCGAATTGAGTGTGAAATTGGCATAAAATGCATCGGTTTTGAGTTTTGTGTCGTCGTAATTAAGTCATTGGGGAAATGTCGCACCAAATAATGTCACAAAATGTTTGTAGACCGCGAGCAAACATCAACTCGCACTATTCGGGCAAATCGAGTTTCAGTGACAGACTAAACAAAGGTTGGCAACACTTCGATCAATAGACAGCTTTCATGTCGCCAAACAACACAAACATGTGTTTGCAGCATATGTACATTTGACATTTCAGTCTACGGGGAATGCGAGCGGCTGAAATCAAAAGTCAGACATATGAGTTGCAGGCATTAGAATTCACCAGCCTCAGGGTTTGATCTGCTGTGTCTGCTGCTGCTTCCAACAGTCTGTCCCTAGACATCAATTGCCTAAATAAAAGCCTTAGCTACATCATTGTCAAGAGCGACAAAATTGCAAAGGCAGTCTTTGCAACAATCGGGAATTTAGAGGAAACCATGACTACAAGAGAGTAGTTACAGCAGGAGGTGGTCATGTTGCCAGTGAACAGAGTCAACATACAATGTTGCAAATTACATTAGAATGAGAATGTTAGCAACTGCATGTTCGTTCTTTCATTACATTTATGGAAGTTATTAATTAAATCTACTCAATTGTTAACTGCCATGTACGGCGAATTGTAAAACATTTAATTAACAAATTAATTGAAGTTGTTCAAAATGGTGCCATAACAACATACACATGTACAACGATTATTTTTAATTTAATATAAATTAAAAATAACGTAATTATTATGGAATAAACATGTCATCATACGGGTATCAAATATGAATTATCACACGCACAACACTTGTCTTGTACAACGTTTTGGAAGCGACAGGTTTTGTGCACCAACATTATAGTCAAATACGGTGTAAGCTTTTCTAAATTTACTTTTTTTAACTTCAACCAAAAGTTCTCTTATATATGCGAAACAAAATAAAGAATGAATACAATTTGTTTTAGGGCTCTTGAAGGATTATTATGATCATTCAACGAATGGTAATTGGACGTATTTAAGCAGGCTTGGTACATGCCCAAAGCAAAATGTCCGTAAATATAACGCTTATAGACGGGCTCTCTCGACCAAAACAATAATCCTAATCAAAATCCGGTTTTTATGAGCAACCAAAAAATTAGATATGGGAGTCAAACGGCTTTTTTTGTTTGTTTGTGGCGCATAGACACAAAAATGGGCAAACAGATATTCACAGAACGTTATTTTTGGAAAAGCAAGGGATTACTTCAAATTTTGTTATCAAAAAGGGGGCGGACCCCTGTTTCGAAGATGACAGATTTCAAAGATAATTGTTCTAATTAAAACGAAATTTTGTACTCACTTTTATTCCAACCCAAAAACAAGGCTTGATTATTTAGTTGGTATTTACAGAAGTTTTTTCACCACCCAAACTCGGAAAAGATTTTCAAGGACCTCGATTTTCTGCTCTCCTTCTGCAATTACTCATTCCCAGCTTCGAGATGTCTTTCTGCCCTTGGTCTTTCCTCAGAATTTCTGTCTTCGAAGTAAAATATCAGGTTCCTCTTCATTTTCTTTTTAGCGTGGGCTTCTTTATTCACAGTCAACGTACTCATTTCCATATTTATTTAAAAACGTTTGACTATGCCAACGTAGTCAAATAGCTCGTGGTTTATACTATGTCGATATTCACTACCAACGGTGATTGGACCATATATTTTGCGAAGAATCTTTCGTTGAAACACTCCAATTACTACCTCGTTTGATACTCAAGCACTCATGCTTTGAAGTCATATAACAACAGTGTATTTATTGTATAGTTGTAAGTCGAGAGGTGGCTTTATACCTGAATTGTTTGGTTAATTCAAGCAACTTTTCTCCAATATTATTGTTCGGATTATTTTGAAACTGGTGTCATTCGCTTCGTTCAGAGAGGTCCTTCGCTATTCTAACTGAGAACCATCAACAAGCGCCATTCAGCAGAATCTTATCAATTTTGCAGGAATACCAAATACAGACCACCGGAGGCCACCGTAGCGCAGAGTTTAGCACGTCCGACTATGACGCTGAACGCCTGGGTTCGAATTCTGGTGAGACCATCAGAAAAAATTTTCAGCGGTGGTTTTCCCCTCCTAATGGTGGCAACATTTGTGAGGTACTATGTCATGTAAAACTTCTCTCCAAAGAGGCGTCGCACTGCGGCACGAACTCGGCTATAAAAAAGCGGCCCTTATCATTGGGCTTAAACTTGAATCGGACTGCACTCATTGATATGAGAGAAGTTTGCCCCTGTTCCTTAGTGGAATGTTCATGGGCAAAATTTGCCTTTGTTTAATATTTATTCTATGGTGGATTCACCCGGTCCGAAGCCGCAATGATAGGGCTCAATTATCTCTTTGACTTTTAATCTCTCACACACCACTCTCAAGAGTATCTTGCATGTGATGGGTGGAGACTTATTTCTCTGTAGTTGGCTCATACTTTTCTTGTGTACTTCGCATAGGTTGCTGTGGTTCCAGATCACGCAGACGCTTCTTCCACACGCTTCTTGCCACATCGCGTCGCTGTTACTTGCACCTCCGTCTTTCTAAGAGGAATACATTCTATACCGTCGTCAGGACTGGATTCTGCGTTAACCTCGTCTTGCAGTGGGAAAAAATATTCATCCAATATTCTAAACACATTATCTGTGTCTGTTACTAGATTTCCTTCATTGTCTCTGCCGGAGCATGGCCAGTAGGAAAGCCATCGTTTAGATGTTTAAATTTTTTGGTAGAATTTCCGAACTCCATACTGACTCCTGTACATGGCGTTTCACTCACAATCACTCCTTCATTTCTCACGTTGCTTCTAATTCTAGAGTTGCTTCTATGCCACTCAAAGTCTAACCATGGATTTCTTTGGGGAGTCTTATTGATACCCAAGTAGGGTACACAAAGCTTGGACCAGTATCGGTCCATCTGGTACTAGTCTCAAGATTAAACAGTGTGTCAGCTCGATGTCAATAAATACCGCCAATGTGTACGCCTTGGTATCTAAGGATTCTTCTGTTTGTTTGTATTTGATCAGATCCCTGGATTGCCTACTATTGAGTTGCCCAAAAAGTAATTGCGGATTTTTTAAAAGAAAGTAAATGCATTTTTAATAAAACTTAGAATGAACTTTAATCAAATATACTTTTTTTACACTTTTTTTCTAAAGCAAGCTAAAAGTAACAGCTGATAACTGACAGAAGAAAGAATGCAATTACAGAGTCACAAGTTGTGAAAAAATTTGTCAACGCCAACTATATGAAAAATCCGCAATTACTTTTTGGGCAACCCAATATTTATCATGATATTCCCAATACGTTATATGGTTTTGGGTAGAAGGTACGTACGGCGTATAGGTTTGCAGGCCTTTGGTGTTGGAATACGTGCCTCGCCGGACTTGGGTATTAATACCACCCATGCCTTCTGCTAGACTTACGTAGTATTGGGTTGCCCAAAAAGTAATTGCGGATTTTTCATTTTGTCGGCGTTGACAAATTTTTTCACAGCTTGTGACTCTGTAATTGCATTCTTTCTTCTGTCAGTTATCAGCTGTGACTTTTAGCTTGCTTTAGAAAAAAAGTGTAAAAAAAGTATATTTGATTAAAGTTCATTCTAAGTTTTATTAAAAATGCATTTACTTTCTTTTAAAAAATCCGCAATTACATTTTGGGCAACCCAATATATGCGAGGCTTAGGCACGCTGTGAAAATAGCGTAGCTGGGACTGCACGAGGTTATGCATAAAATCGAAGAATCGTTCGATGATTGGCGGTATTCATTGAAATCGAGGATGGCTTTTAACAATGTGCCTACTGACACACTGATCCAAACCTTAAACTAGTACAATAAGCTAAGGAACAGGGGGATAAAATGTGCAGGTAAGTGAGAAAGTGGCACAGGGCACGACACAGGGGGCATTTTATCGCCACTCCTATGGGTGATCACCATAAATTACCTATTACGGATGCTGACTTAGGACGTATATCCGACGCATAGCCATACAAATTAAGTGTGAGGCAGTCATTGTCGCTATGAGACTTAGGGCGACGGTAGAATGGATAAAGGAGAGGAGATTGACACTCACTGAAAACTTATCACGTCAGGAAATGAGATCCGTTTCCGATAGAAAGACTTCAACTATGAACATCTGTAAGGACAGAAAACTGGGCATCAGGGTAACAACAACCAGGACCGCAAGGTCACGAACTGCCTTGGAGTATAAGAAGGAGATTAACGTCTTCTCTGAGGATAGAACGATTCGCATTGTTTTAGTACCGGACCATAGCAGAGTAAGGGAGAATGAAAGAGCAGGCAATTTGGCAGTAAATGCTGCAGTTAATAAACTTGGTTAACCCAAAGCCTTTGGGATCAAGGCAGTCTGATTTAGGAACGTGGGCGACTAACGCATGTAACACTGTGGAACAGCGAAAAGATCGGTAGAACGACGAAAATCCTATGGGTAGATCCGGATCGTGAGAAGACTGAAAGGAAGTAAGAAGGAGATCAATATTATTATTGGTATCATCACTGCATAGATAGGACTACGAGCTAACTTACGGAAAATCGGTGAGGCAAGTGATAGCTTGTGTAGGGCATGTGGGGATGGTGAGAAGTTGGAACATTTCCAATGTTAATGCCCGGCTTTCGCAACAGGCACTTAGGTGGGAATACAATAATAGACATTAAACGACTTAGGAGCGTGGTATGGAAATTAATTAGCGATTTTGTTGGTAGCACAGAATTCCTGACTGATATTTTTTTATTCGAGGCTACTTTTTAGTATTTAGAGCACATAACAAGCAGATTACTGGTTTAGGTATATATCCATATGGCATGGGGCTGATTAATATCCGTACCCTCTTTTCCGCCTAACTTAACCTAAACATATCGCGGAATGGAGTAGGTCATTCAAGTGGAGCATCCCTTGCCATCTGTTGCGTTTACAGCTGCTCGACGTGCAGTGCTAGATCGTACCCTTCTCGCGCGAAAGTTAATGATCCGATATTCAACCAATATTCGCTCCTCAAATTGATTGTACGTCCAATACGCTGGATGAATTCTTTTCAATTTATCACAGCATGATCAATTTGGTTGTTCACGTTTTGATCGGGGGACAACGATATCGTCTTGTAAAAATCTCGATGTTGAAATCTGGCGCTGATAAACGTTTTTTGCTGCCGCGAAGTCTATGGGTTTCAATCCATTATCCAATGTTTTCTAATGAAAGCTTAATTTTTTACTATTAAACTTAGGTTTTGTCTTTTCCTATCAGGGCATTAAAGTCATCTAGAACGATTTTTATGTCAGGTGCGGGGCTGCGTTAATATGCTCTCTCTAGGCGTTTATAAAGTGTATCCTTGATCTGTTCGTCATTGTCTTCCGTCGTGGCATGGGTACAGGTAAGACTGATATAAATGAATTTGGCTTTTATGCCGATCCACCGAAGTCAGTCTGAAGACAAGGTGTTCGATCTCCGACCAACCACAAATCTACAGTCATACTCATGTCTCGTATCATGGCAGCTAACGCGTATTTTCGGCTTCGTACTTTTCCCATACATCAGCCAGTGCACTGCACTTTCTTTGTGTAGAGTTTGGACATTACAGGTGCATATTCCCAAATTGTGTTCCTTCATTTGCTGCCGGGGGTTGTCAATATTAGTATAGCTGGTTTTTCTCTTTTTTGGTTTTCACAGTAATTACAGTAATTAGTATTTTCTGCAAGGACAGGTTGCTAGCCCCGTGCCTTAATAATGTTTTTATATATTTAGTTTGGGGACTATAAAAATATGTGAGCTTCGCCGCACACATCAGTCAACTACCTCAGTTGAATAAGTCCACAATTTAGATGAGGGAGGAACCAAGATAGGCCTGGACTTTCCCAAGTTAAAGTCACTCATCGCCGTTGCTTGGTATGACCCACCCAAAAACAAGAACCTCATATACAATTGAGGATTCAATTAGTTGGGGGAACGCCCCACCCCACAAAGGCCTTATTTCTAAATATTTAATCATTTTTATACCCACCACCGTAGGATAGGGGGTATATTCATTTAGTCATTCCGTTTGCAAGACATCGAAATATCAATTTCTGACTCTACAAAGTATATATATTTCGGATCGTCGTAAAATTCTAAGACGATTTAACGATGTCCGTGTGTCTGTCCGTCTGTTGTAATCAGTCTACAGGCTTCAAAAATTGAGATATTGAGCTAAAATTTGGCACGTCTTTTTGATGCACGCTGGTTAAGTTCTTGAACGGGCCAAATCGGACCATATTTGGATATAGACCCGAAAAAGGGTCTAATGCCCATAAAAACATTACTTTTGATCCAATTTTGCTAAAATTTTAAACAGTGAGTAGTTTTAGGCCTACCAACATCTGACCTAAATATGGTACAGATCGGACTATATTTAGATATAGCTGCTCTATAGACCGATCTCCCGATAAAGGGTCTGAAGCCCATAAAAGTCCTATTAATTATCCGATTTAGCTGAAATTTGAAATAGTGGGTAGTTTTAGGTCTCCCGACATCCGCCCCAAATATGGTTTGGATTGAACTTTATTTAGATATAGTTGTGCCGATTTTGGGTGCATAAGTTATCCAATTTTTATCAGATTATGACGAAAGGGGGTTTACATATATACCCGAGGTGGTGGGTATCCAAAGTTCGGCCCGACCGAACTTAATACTTTTTTACTGGTTCTCAATTCTTTCATTCGGTTCAACTATAACTAAAATATTGCATCAAGCTGAAGATTAGATACCAATAAACAACTTAGTCCAGAACAAATTTCCGCACTTTATAAAATTGACTGCACCACGTCGGTCTCTTTGTGTAAGCGTTAAGCAATTTAAATTGTTAAGGAAATGCAAAACAACAATATGTGATTAATTTTCACTCATGAGACTATTATTAAGCGTAACCTTTTCATTTGTTATTTTTTCTAAATGGAACGAACAAATCTCAATTTAGCAGATCATTCCAATGCGATCGCATCATATCCAGGCATGGTGAAAGTATGCAAACGGTACACGCCGCCAGTCGATTCTCATCAGGCAGTGGTCCAGCAACTTAACGAGAATCAATTAAAATTTGCAATTATTATTATTGTTGTTGTTCAGTAGTCGCGGCATATTGTCAATGTTTATGGCTTTTCTGTGCTCTGTGTTGCATATTCCCACAATGTTCCAAGTGAGATTTTTCTGTAATGAAAAATAATAAATCGATTAAGGCGAATTGCATTCATGGCATATTTCATAGACACACATATTACAATTGAAATGTTTCTGTTTTTATGCGTCGATGAATCAATGCATTAGCGAATGAAATCCATATTCATGAACATTAGATCGACTACTGGAATAAAAGAGTACTCTTAGATAGATATCATTATTAAATGATCAATTGAAAGAACGTAGCAGATATTTTGGATAATTTTATTTAGATCGCATCCTTATTAAAGAAAGAATGAGTTTCTTGGAATATTCTGTTCACTCTATTTCCAATACAATTTGGTGCTCCTAATGCCCTTAAAAAAATCTTCATAATGGCATATCCATCTCCGTCTACTACTTAATTTTTCTGAGCAAAATATGTTTATATAATTCTTTTAATTTTTGAATAACACTATTCTATAGCGTTAGCTCCTTTGAAGCATTTGTTGTTGTCAAAATATTGATAGACTAGCATATCAGGAATACATAAACTTGACCCCTCTTTCACTGTGATTATGTAAAGAAGAAATCATAAAATAGTTTGCCTGCTAAATTTCCATTATAAAACCTGACACCGGTCTATTAAAGCCTTTTCCCTCCTAATAACCGAACTGCAATGTTTCCACATAATGCAGCTGTCAAAATAGTCATTGACTCACCTGTAATTTCCAACTTTGTAACTTGTTTTCCTGAAGAGATCAATCAGGAAGATGAATGTTTTTATTGAAAAAACAACAAATAAAATCAAAACGAATGTAAAGTATTTCAACAGAATAAAACATGTATTTTTGATGCATATTGATCACATAACGACTTTTACAACCATCGTCATATGATGGGGATATAATGACATTGTCCTTCGATTTCCAATGCATCGAAAGTTCTCTGGCGATTTCCGTTTAGTACATAGAAAAAAATATCACGAAAGTTTCTTTAATTAAAATTTGATTAAAACTGAAAAGTTTCGATTAAAAATTTAATTGGTTCGAACATTATTTATTTGAATCTGATCTTTTTTCAACTACGATCATGATTGAAATGTGCGCAATTTGCGGTAAAAAAAATTAATTGATTCAATAATTTTTTTATTGACACTGAAAATATTTTCATAATGAATGTAATCGGAATTTGTATCTTTTTCAATTAAATGTTTAGTTATTACAATAATATTTTTATTGAATCGGAAAAGTTTTTAAATAACAAATACAATCTTAGATTCTATAAAGTATAAATTATTACTCGTCCTGTCAATGAAGCAAAGTTATATCTGTCTGTTTTTCGAAAAACATCTAGCCGCTCGAAACCATGCCAAATATTTCTTTCGATTTGCTTATTGAATCTATTGACGCAATTCTTGTCCTTATCCAATCTAATTATAACAGTATATTCTAGACAAATGTTTTTCCATTGGGTTGACTTCCCCAATAGATGTGATTCAAAAATATACTTTAATAAGATATATTAATTACTGCTACTTGGTATCACTATCCAGACATAAACCGCCCCAAGTATACAATTTGTATATTTTCGATGCATTCAATTATAGTTTTTAGCGATCCAATAAAAAAGTTAATTAAAAATTTCAAAAAATGTTGAATATTTTTTTAATTGAAAATATTTTTAATCACCTTCTTCAAAAACTGTAAATGATATTATCATTTTCGTACTTTAATCAGTTTCAATTAAAAAATTAGTTGAATCAATTACTACAAAATTTTCCATGACTATTCCACACGGAATACTTCTCTCATTCCAGTAAGTGCAGTCCAATTAAAGTGAATCTCAATGATAAGGAGCCGCCTTTTTTATACCGAACGGCGTGCCGCATAGCGACACCACTTGGTAGAGAAGATTTAACATGTGTAGAGATGGGCGATGGGTAAATACCCAAAAGATATTTGCCCGGTAAATTGGGTTAATACCCGGGCATTTACCTATTATACCCAAAAGCTAGGCAATTATAATTTTGCAGATATCTTGGGTATAAAAACATTTTTCAAAAAATTGTTGATGATTTCGTATTCTTTGTATATAAACCTGATCTTCTGATCTCATAAAATCGAATTTTAGTATATATATATATATATATATATATATATATATATATATATATATATATATATATATATATATATATATATATATATATATATATATATATATACTAATAGCCGCTATATAGACCAATGTCCAGACTTAAAGGCTTGAGGCAATAAATTGGTCATTTTTCATCCGATTTTGATGAAATTTGGCACAGTGAGTTCTGGTAGACCCCTATTTATTTCTGTGAATTGCGGTTCAGATCGGACTATATTTGGATATAGCTGCCCTTAGACCGATTTTTTCAGATGGTTTCGCCAGGATTCGAACCCAGGCATTTAGCGTCATAGGCGGACATGCTAACCTCTGCGCTACGGTGGGCTCCGAAACCCCGAATAATATGTTCTATATATCAAGAATGAAAAGTATAGTCAGGGTAAAAAAAACTTTATATTTGTTACAAATTCTTGCAAAAATTCAATGCAAAACAACATGTACTTTTATCTTAAACAAAGTCCAACATTTTTCAGAAAAGAAGTTTACTTGGCAAACATTTCCTTTATGTGAAACGAATTGTTTTTTTGCGTGTATACAGATTAATTCATAAAAGTATGCGAACGGTCTGTCTGTCGATGTAAAATTATGTACAGGCTCAGATCACAATTTTTATACCCTCCACCATAGGATGAGGGTATACTAATTTCGTCATTCTGTTTGTAACTCCTCGAAATATTCGTCTAAGACCCCATAAAATATATATATTCTTGATCTTGATGACATTTTAAGTCGAACTAGCCATGTCCGTCCGTCCGTCTGTCTGTCGAAAGCACGCTCACTTTCGAAGTAGTAAAGCTATCCGCTTGAAAATTTACACAAATACTTCCTATTGGTGTAGATCGGTTGGGATTGTAAATGGGTTTTATCGGACCACGTTTTGATATAGCTGCCATATAAACCGATCTGGGATCCTGACTTCTTGAGCCTCTAGAGGGCACAATTCTTATCTGATTTGGCTGAAATTTAGCATGAGTTGTTTTGTTATGACTTCAAACTACTGTGCTGTGTATGGTTGAAATCGGTACATAACCTGATATAGCTGTCATATAAACCTATTTGGGGTTTTTACTTCCTGAGCGTCCAGAGTGCGCAATTCCTATCCGATTTGGCTGAAATTTTGCACTATGTGTTTTATTATAACTTCCAACAACTGTATTGAGAATACTTCAAATCGGCCTATAACCTGATATAGCTATCATATAAACCGACCTGGGATCTTGACTTCTTGAGCCACTAGAGGACGCAATTATTATCCGATTTGGCTGAAATTTGGCATGAGGTATTTTGTTATGACTTTCAACAACTGTGCTAAGAATAGTTCAAATCGGTCCATAACCTGATATAGCTGCCATATAAACCAATATGGGATATTGACTTCTTGAGCCTCTAAAGGGCGCAATTATTACCCGATTTGGGTAAAATTTTGTGCTACGGCTTCTCTCATGACCTTTAACATACGTATCGAATATGGCATGTATCGGTTTATAGCCTTATACAGCTCCCCTATAAACCGATCTCCCTATTTTACTTCTTCAGCCTCTAAAGTGCGCAATTCTTACTAGCTTTGGCTGAAATTTTACACAATTTTACACAATGGCCCAAAATGAACCATTACTTGATATTGTTCCAATAACATAGCAATTCTTTTCTTTTATCCTTTGTTCGCCTAAAAAGAGGTACCGTGGCAAGAACTCGACGAATGCGATCCATGGTTGAGGGTATGTAAGATTCGGCCCGGCCGAACTTAGCACGCTTTTACTTGTTATTCAATAATTTGGCATACATTTTTTTAGCCTAAAGCCTATTGAAACTAAAAGAAACAGGTTGAGATTTGGATACAGCTCCCATATATAAGTTCATCCGACATTCCGCCACACCATTCAACGTCACTTTCTTCGAAAGAGGTAAATCCCTGCCCAGAATTTCTCTTGTGGCTATCATAATGACACATACCTCTGCCTGAAAGACCAACACTCGTTCAACAGGCTCACCGACATACTGATTATACCGCCAACCCAGTCCTGACTGTGATAGATCTTTACACCTTCTCCATTCCTTGACCAATAGATTTTGAGACTAAGGATTTAAGGTGCATATATTGTACAACTAACATTATCTGGTTTAGGTATAAAGTGTTCCCCAACTTTAAATAGTAGCGATGCTTATCCAGGCTCTATAGTTTATGTTGTAAAAGACTTTTCATTTTCCCAATTGTAGTAGAGGAAATATTGTTAGCGATCATGCGTTGCCGTACGCGTACTTCTTCGGAAAGATTCAACACCGACAAAATATAATTAAATATTAAAAAAATTCTGTATAAATAGCCGTCATAACTTGGATAAGAGTAAACAAAGAAATCAGTTAAATAAAGGGTCAAGGCTAGGGAGCACGCGATACTTTTCCACCAGCTGTAATGAAATTAGCAAACCTGATAAAATTTTGTATTCTTGAAGTAAAAATATATAGAAGGCCAACATATAGCCAATCTTATCCAAAGATAATTGACGGACCATTGGCAATGTGCAAAAGACACCTAATCATCCATTAACTTAGTGAATTACTGATAAGAAAGCCGATTTTAAAGTTCAGATATTTAGAATTGCTAAACTACTTCAATTCTCTGTTACTACTGAGAGAAAATTCATTATCTTTAGAAAATAAAACAAAACAAATAAAAACCAGTAAGCAAGGGCAAAAGTCGGGCGGTGCCGACTGTATAATACCCTACACCTACCCTATAAGTACAATTAGGGAGCTATATCCAATTTTGATCCAATTTTGATGGACCTCGGCGAGCAAATATGATCAAACTGTAAAACCTACGCTTGACAAATGACAACATTATGGCAAATTACCCAAAATCTGACGAACATATATATGGGAGCTATATCTAATTCTGAACCGATTTCGAGCAAACTTCTCAGATAATGCTGTAGTCGTCGAGGAAAGCATTGTGCAAAATTTTGGCAAGATTGTTCAAATAATGCGTTTGCATTGGCTCTTGGGGTGAAAATCTGGCGATATACATATATGACAGCTATATCTAAATCTGGGCCGATTTCTATGAAATTCACCAGTAATATTGAGAGTCATAAGAAAATCCTTCATGCAAAATTTCGACAGAATCGCTTATTAAATGAGCAGTTTTTTCAATAGTTGTCAAAATCGGAGAGAGATATATGAGAGCTATATCTAAATCTGTACCGAATTCGAGCAAACTTCTCAGACACTGTGGTAGTCGTCGAGGAAAGCGTTTTACAAAATTTTGGGAAGATGGGCCAATAAATGCACTTGCTGTGACTCTAGAAGTTAAAATCGGCGATATATATATATATATATATGAGAGCTATATCTAAATCTGAACCGATTTCCATGAAATTCACCAGTAATATTGAGAGTCAAGAGAAAATCGGTCAACAAAAGACCATTTTATTGTAATATTACTGCAAATCGGACGAACATATATATTGGAGCTATATCTAAATCTGAACCGATTTTTACCACACTCTATGTATATTGTGGTAGTCGTCGAGGAAAGTGTTGTGCTTGCAGTGGCTCTAGGAGTGCAAATCGGGCTACATCTAAATCTTATCCGATTTCCATGATATTCTCCAGTAATATTAAGAGTTAAGAGAAAATTCCTCCTTCCAAATTTCGAGAAAATCTATTAACAAATGACCATTTTATTGCATTATTCGGACGAACAAATATATGGAAACTATATCCAGATCTGAACCGATTTTTCCAATTTCCAAAAGGCTTCGTCTCTAGGCCGAAAAACATGCCTGTAACAAATTTGAAGACGATCGGATGAAAACTGCGACCTGTACTTACTACACAAATTAACATGGACAGTCAGACGGACGGACAGACAGGCGGACATAGCTAAATCGAATCAGAAAGCGATTCTGAGTCGATCGGCATACTTTTCAATGGGTCTATCTCTCTTCCTTTTGAGTGTTACAAACAAATTCACTAAGTTATAATACCCTGTACCACAGTAGTGGTGTAGGGTATAATGAGTTAAGCTACAAATGATCGAATTACATATACCCTCCACCATGTATCGAACTATAAAAATCTTTTTAAAGATTTCTTCATAGGCAGTAACAAAAAGAAGTTTGCCCAATTCAGACCGTACTTAGCAGGGATGTGGGAGTTCATAACAGTACACTGCGTACAAAATTTCAGCCAAATGGGATATAAATTGGCTCATTTACAATCCCAATCGACCTGCATCAATTCGAACAATTTGTGCACACTTTGCAGCAGATAGCAGCAAAAAAAGTTTTAACATAACCAGATTGTTTATAAATTTCATGACAATCAAAAAATATACACTTTCTGTGCTCTTAAATCAACATTTCGAACTATTACAAACGGAATGATACATTTAGTATTTCCACATCCCAAAAATTTGAAAATGGCCTTTATGCCCATGAAAAAAGACAAATGGTCTAGTCCAAGAACGACTAGGTAGATAAACAGACAGACAGATGATAGCAAAAATAAATTTTTTTTTCAGGAATAAAAAGAAGAACTTATCTGCCAGTCAATGCGAAACACGTGCGGCTATTGCCTTCTATTGACTATTGTTATAATTCTGCATATTAATTTCAAACACAATTTTAAGAGTTTGGGGAATATTAACTGGAGTAGTGTATATCGTAGTCATCATAGTATTTTTATACCCTCCACCATAGGATGAGGGTATACTAATTTCGCCATTCTCTTTATAACACCTCGAAATATGCGTTTGAGACCCCATAAAGTATATATATTTTTGATCGTCATGTCATTTAAAATCGATCTAGCTATGTCCGTCCGTCCGTCTGTCTGTCGAAAGCACGCTAACTTTCGAAGGGGTAAAACTAGCTGCTTGAAATTTTGCACAAATACTTCTTATTAGTGTAGGCCGGTTGGGATTATAAACGGGCCAAATCGGTCCATGTTTTGATATAGCAGCCATATAAACCGATCTGGGGTCTTGACTTCTTAAGCCTCTATAGGGCGCAATTCCAGTCCGATTTGACTGAAAATTTTCACGTGGTGTTTTGGTATCACTTCCAAACACTGCGCTTAGTTTGGTTCAACTCGGTCCATGTTTTTATATAGCTGCCATATAAGCCGATCTTGGGTCTTGACTTCTTGAGCCTTTAGAGGTCGCAATTCTCGTCCGATTTGACTGAAATTTTGCATGTAGTGTTTTGGTATTACTTCCAACAACTGTGTTAAATGTGATTCAAATCGGTTCATAATCTGGTATATTTGTGATATAAACCGATCTTGGATCTTCACTTCTTGAGCCAATAGAGCGCGCAATTCTCATCCGATTTGGCTGAAATTTTGCATGAGATGTTTTGTTATGACTTCCAATAACTGTGGTTAGTATGTCGCAAATTGGTAAATAACCTGATATAGCTGCAATATAAGCCGATCTGGGATCTTGACTTCTTGAGCCTCTAGAGTGCGCAATTCTAATCCGATTTGGCAGAATATTTGTACAACGGTTTCTCTCATGACCTTTAACTGACGTGTCTAATATGGTCTGAATCGATCAATAGCTTGATACAGCTCCCATATAAACCTATCTCCCGATTTTGCTTCTTAAGCCCCCACAAGGCGCAATTCTTATTCGAATGAACTGAAATATTACACAATGACTTCTACAACGTTCAGCATTCATTTATGGTCCGAATCAGACTATAACTTGATATAGCCTCAATAGCATAACAGTTCTTATAACAACAGTTCTCTTCTGTGGTTGGCAGACTTGCTGGATGATCTCAGACTAGCTGGCGCCGAGACCGATTCGAGAGAGTATCTTTGGAATTCGCTTCCCGGTAGGGAGGAGTGGTAGGCGTATGTTGTGTTTGAGGAAAATAAGACATCGTTATTCACAGATGGCTCCAAGTTAAAGTCAGGGACTAGATTGGAGGTATTCTCCGAGTCACTCAACATCGATATGTCGGTGAGACTGCAGGACGAGTATACGGTCTTTCGAGAAAGGTCTGTGCCATAACAATAGTCGCTAGAAAAATTCTGGGAATCGAAATACCGTGGTCGAAACTAAGGATCTATGTGGACAGTATTGTGGCCCTCAAGGCCTTAATTTCGAGGATGCCGAAGTGCGTAAGAATTGGGTTACCGATCACGATGGTATTTCGGGCAAAGAGAAGGCGGACGAATATGTTAGGAATGACATATATGCCTCTTGTCTAACTACTGGACACACTGGAAGGGATGGCCATTACGGAGGCGGGTGCGCTGTGAGAGTCTGTAGGGACACTCTGCTCTAACCCCAACAGGAGGAGGGCAAAGAATCTACTGGCCTTTGGTAAGACGTAACTAAGTACTATTACAGGAGTTATAATCGGGCACTGTGCTATATGCCGCATGACCTCGCATAGAGGAATCCCGCTTAATGTGCTATAGGCCATATGACCGCACATAGGGGAATCCCGCATAATGATTACTGCAAGGTGAAGTAGAGGAGACGATCGAGCACTTGCTCTGCTCATGTCCAGATCTACGGAAGCTTGGTGAGACGGTTTTTCTCCAATCTTGGCGATCTTTCATGTGTGTCTCTTGGAACCCTCCTTAAGTACGAGGACAGGCTGTGGTTTTGACGGTGGAAGAAGTAAAAACCTACACAGGAGTTCTTGTATATGTACTCGCAAAAAATAAATCGTTTAGAATAGCTTTGCGACAAAAATATCTGTTTTATTGAGGGAGTACTATTTTTATAGTAACTGTAATATTTCCCTCCACTGTTGAACGTTAGTCATGAATTTGCCATTATTTGTAAAAGTCAGTCTGTTTATGGCAAAACTTTTAGGAACTATGTCCGTGATAAGACGCGACAATCCAAAAAAAATTTAAGCCAAAAAAGTTTTGTTTGCAACAAATGACGCTTTGTTACAGGAGAAGATTAGCCTTTTTCATTGTATGTATCAACCCATCTTCTCAGATTTTTGCACAAATTCTTGCACGAATTTATCATCAAATGTCTTCTAACAAAAAATCATACACTTTGGTAGTTTCCAATGTCGTAAGGAAGAGTGTTGTATTGCTTTCATGCAGGCAGTGTGGATTACACATTGCCTGAGCCGGATTGGAACTACAATATCCCTGGTAACAGAAGTTACATAGACTGCTATACGGATGGTGCCAATCTAGACGACAAGGGGGGCTTTGGGGTGTACTCTGAAGAACTGGGAATGGCCTGCAGTGAATATCAAGCGGAGATCCCTGCAATTAAAGAAGAGGTGGAGTGGCTAAGATACAATGTCATTACGACGACTGGCATAAATATCTTCTCAGACCACCAAGCAGCCAGTAAATCCCTGGAGAACGTATTTCTGAACACAAAAACAGCCCTCGAATGTCGCAGATCTCTTAACGTGAAGACTCAGTAGTTAAAAATTCACCTGGTTTGGATTCTGGGCAACAGAGATATCCCAGTGAATTGTAGAGCAGACTAGCTTGCAAGACTAGGATCTACCTTACCCACTCCAGGGGAACTGGAATTTGTGGGTATGCCTTCTCTGAATTCAAAAACCACCCTCGACTGCTGCAGATCTCTTAGCGAGATAACTCAATAATTCAAAATTCAGCTATTTTGGATTCCGGGCAACAGAGATATCCCTTACACACTCCAGGGGAACTGAAATTTGTGGGTATGTCTCTAGCGACATGTAAGCTAAATCTTCTGATTCAGGCCTGAAGACAACGAATGAGAGATGGTCACAAAGAGGTATTGTGATCATTCCAAAATTATGTAGCCGAATTTAGACTTAAAGAGACCTACGTAGCGCAAAGGTTACGCCTTTTACCCCCTCCTAATGCTGGCGACGTTTGTGATGTACCTTGCCATATAAAGACTTCTTTCCATAGAGGTGTCGCAGTGCTGCACACCGCACAGTGGGAGAAAATCGAAAAACACTATTAAAAAATATGCCATTTAAGAACGTATAGATACAACTTTTTGAAATGTAAAATGGTTAAAGCTGAGGTGTTATCGAGATCAAGTTCAAAATTTCAAGAAACTTAGTGGTCCTGGCGCCTATTGGCAGGCCCCTAAAGTTGGCCACCTCGGCATTTTGAAAGATTGTCCAAGTCTTCATTTATGGACCGGTTTTGAAATTTCTTTTTTTTCTGAATATTGCTACAAAAATTCTGCTTGAGGTATACAATTTATCCACTGGTTTCGGGTATATACGAGTTTAAAGTTTTATTCGTAGAAATTTAGACCGAGATTGGCTACGTATTTTGCAATTTACGAAGACACTTACGGTTCGATTTTAATTTGGATTGGAACTTGACAAAATTTGCAACGTTTCCGCAGCAGTATGCATCAACATACGATAATTCAGTTAAAAGTTATACAGTTTGGAAATCACAAAAATGTGAAAAGTGGACCCCTGGCGAGAACATCAGAAAAATTGTTCAGTAGTTGATATCTCCTCCTAATGCTGCCGACATTTGGGATGGTCTTTGCCATGTAAAGACTTCTCCCCAAGCAGGTGTTGCACTGCGACAAGCCGTTCGTACTCGGCTCACTATAATGGAGCTTAAACTTGAACTGAATATCACTCATTCATATGTGACAAGTTTGCTCCTGTTCCTTAATGGAATGTTCATAGCAAAATTTGCAATCTAGACTTAAAGAGGACCACCGCTTTGATGTCACTGACTCGAAAAGACATCTCAGTCATTGTTTCAGTCATGACAGGTTACATTCTGATCGAAAAACATGCTGACAGCATGAAGGTTGCAAGTAAAGACTTCTGCAGATGCTGTGAGGACGTCGAGCAAGAAGAGACCATAGGAAAGTGGAGTGCAAATGCACACAACCTATTACACAAATTTGTGTACGCGAACAAGAATATAAGCCCATGGGCTTGGAAATATTACGCACACTAGCACATGTACCCAGCACTGCTATAGAACATCTGCTATATATGTGTCCCGCACTTGTCTCATTATTCGCAACTTGTTGGGCTTTTTAATGCGATCTGAAAGGCTCAACGGTAGGAACTGTGGTATCAAAATGGACGAAATCTTTTAAGTATAAATAAACTTTTATGGGCTTTAGACCCTTTATCGGCAGATCGGTATATATGGCAGCTATATATAAATATAGTCCGATCTGAGCCATATTTGGGTCAGATGTGGGGAGGCCTAAAACTACTTACTGTTTCAAATTTCAGCGAAATCGGATAAAAAATAAAGCTTTTATTCGCTTCAGACCCCTTATCGGGAGATCGGTCTGTATGGCAGCTATATCTAAATATATTTCGATCCGAACCATATTTGAGTCCTATATTAGGAGGCATAAAATTACTTACTTTTACAAATTTCAGTGAAATCGGTTAAAAAATAAAGCTTTTTTGGGCTTCCGACCTTTAATCGGGAGATCGGTCTATATGACAGCTATATGTAAATATAGTCCGATCTGAACCATGCTTGGACCGGATGTCGGGAGGATTTAACTAGCCCACTCTTTAAAATTTCAGCGAAATCGGGTAATAAATAAAGCTTTTATGGGCTTCAGACCCTTTATCGGCAGATCAGTATATATGGCGGCTATATATACATATAGTCCTAAAACTAATCACTGTTTCAAATTTCAGCGAAATCGGATGAAAAATAAAGCATTTATGTGCATTAGACCCTTTATCGGCAGATCGGTCTATATAGCAGCTATATCCAAATATGGTCCGATTTGGCCCGTTCAAGAAATTTTTTAGCATGCATTAAAAAGACGTATCTGTGACAAATTTCAGCTCAATATCTCAATTTTGTAGAGTGATTACAACCGACAGACGGAGAGACACACAGACATCGTTAAATCGTCTTAGAATTTTACGACAATTCGAAATATATATACTTAGTAGGGTCGGAAATTGATATTTCGATGTGTTGCAAACGAAATTATTAAATGAATATACCCCCTATCCTACGGTGGTGGGTATAAAAATATTATATATTGCCCATATAAACTAATCCCAAGATGTGACTTGACTAAGTGGGCCAAGATTCGGACCAACCGAACTAAGCTAATTTTTACTTGTTTTTTCACAAAGATTTACCCAAAACTATCACAAAAAATTAATCCTAGTCTATGACGAAATATGGATTGAGTTGGTGCAAAAATTTTTCTTTAAAAAAGCTTAAACAAATTATAATATTGGTGTAAAAAATGTTCACAACACAGCAGACAGAATAGCAGCCCTAAAGTAGACTTCAAATTTTTAAAAGAAAAAATCGTAGATCTAGTATTCGAAAATCAATTTTTACAACGGAAATCGTATTTGATGTCATTCTCCACCACCTTTTGAATTATTTACCCAAATGGCTTTGCATTTTAAAATAGCATAACTTTGTATTACGCATAATTCAGACACCTTCGAAGATTTGAATTCTTTATCCCCGCATTTAAGTCTGTATTTGTTGTCTGTCATTTGGAAAAGTCAACATTCTGCTCTTCCTACTTGTAGTCTGCTTGTCTTCCATTTGTATTTACTTTATTTAAAATTCCACAGACTTGTGTGGAGGTTTGTTCTCCGAATTCCCTCTCAAAACAAAAAAACACGTTCATTAAATGTATGCCACACTCGTAAATGCAGTGCAAATACATGGAAATGATTCAATTTTTTTGCTTGACTTTTTCGGAAATTTGTGTGAATTGTAAAACGTACCATAAACATATTAAAAATACGCAGCATCTTTAATTTCCTCGTACAAAAAGAACAAAAATTAGATAATAAACTAGACAAATGTTTTCCAAGACATCTCTGAGTACAAACAACCGCACTGGCAGGCAGAAGAAGTTCCACTTAAGATTCTCATTTCTTTTAGGACTTGTCTGACTTGGCGGATGTGAACATTTGTGTGGCTTTTTAAGCGATGGTTCAAGGGTGGGAACTATTGTAGAAGGCATCTTCCTTCTCCTTTGGTATCACAAAATGTCGAAAATGTTTAGGTGGGTCTGATTGCAGACTGCCACTTAAACCTAACCTGAATACAACCAACGACAATTTTCGTAGTTACAACGATTTGGGGCATCCTTTTCAGAATGCGAAAAAACAAAACAGCTAATGAAACATATGAAACATTTGAAATCAAATTCTTTAAATTCATAAATTTATGAACAACTTTTTCATTTTCTATGAAAATCGTTTGCAGGCTTAACAGGCATTTTAACGGAAGTGATTATTTTTATGCCTTTAAAATGTATTTGAATGTCACATCAAGTTTTTATCGTTCTCTCCAGTCATTGTCCAACGATCTGCCACGAAATTCTAAACATTTGAAACCTCTGCTCTTAAGAACTTTTGTGGAAATGGCAAAGAAACTTCTTATGAAAAATCATGGCATGTCAGGGTCAAAAAAAAAATCATATCATATTCAACCAAACTATGTAAGCCGCACAAATATTTTTTTTCTATCTTTCTTTGGCAAATTTTTATTTAATGTTTTTTCTGCCGAAAAATCATTTCGCAATGTTTCTTTATTTCATTCTCTAGTGTTTGCCTAGCATGTGTGGATTCCAGCCATTTCATTGGTGCTGGGATGCGGTGGCGTTCTTGTGGATTTTTGAAAAGTTGACGCATCGTATCCATAGCTTGCCTGACAATGTAAATAAACGTTAATGCAGTTAAAAATGCTTAAAGGCAACATGGCTAATAGTGAGTGATATGAAGATTCCGAAACAAATAAGAAACCGGGTCTAAAGATAAGATAATAAAAAGCTTATAACTATTTTAAAAGAAATGACATTTCTACCTGCTTCTTTTAATGTCGGTATTAAGTTTGTGCTTCACAGTGTAATATGGTATGACGATTACTTCGCCAGTCCCAGTTAATGTATCACTAGTTGAATTACAAGCTGTGCAAGATGTTCCGGCATAAGGATATATACTCCGTTTGTATCACCATGTTGTTTGTATGTTTGTTTGTTTGTTTGTTTGTTTTCTAATCTCAAATACCTTTCATTTGAGCCACATATTGGCATGGTCGGTAAATTTGTATCCTTTAGGGGGGGTTTTAGGGAAGGGTGCCCCAAAGACATGATCCCACATTTGGATATCAGATTCGTATTCTACTGGCAAATACCTTTATTTGAGCCCCATATTGTGATAGTCAGTAAATAATTGCTATCTCTGGGGTATTTTAGGAAAGGGGTAGACCCCCGGAATTGGGTATCAATTGCGAGATCTACTCCCGAATACCTTTCATTTGAGCCCCACATTGACATGGTCGATAAATATGCCCGATTTTGGGGTGTTTTGGGGAGTGGGGTGGTCCCCCAAACACTTAGCCCTGAAAATATGTCAGTATCGTGCTCTATTCTCATATATCTATTATATTCATTTATTTAAATTTCATATTGCCATTGGCTTCGAAATTGGATATTATATTCGTTTTCTAATCTCAAATACCTTTCATTGCAAAAGTCAGCAAATATGTCAGGTTTGGAGTATGGGCACTAAAAACTATCAATATCGAGCTCCTTTAACGTCCTATTTGGGGGTTGTCATGGTAGTGAGACGTCCCCTAGGCATTTGGTTCCGAATGTTGATATCAGATTCGTGGTCTACTCCCAAATACCTTTCATTTGAGCCCCATATTTTGATAGACGGCAAACATGACTGGTTTGGGGGGTGTTTTGGGGGATGGGCCGACCAATCAGTGACTTGGCCTTACAAAAGTACATCAGATTCGTATTCTACTCTAAAACCAAGCTTATTTGCGCCTCGTATTGCAATGATCAGCAAACACTTCCTATTTGAGTGGTGTTTTGTGGGTTGGGTGGCCCCATAGACAATTTTTCCTAAATATTGATATCAGATTCGTGCTTTACTCCCAAAGACCTTTCATTTTAGCCCCATATTGCTATGATCGTAAATTTGTCTACTTTTGAGGGTTATTTTGGGGAGGTGCGACCCCCCAAAACTTGGTGCTCAGATACTCAAATACCGTCTATTAAATCCCCATATTGCCACGTTCAGAAAATAAGTCCGGCCTAGGGGGTTGCTTTGGGGAAGGGTTGGACCCCCAGAAACTTGGTTTCACATTTATAAATCAGATTCGTATTCTACTCGCAAATACCCTTCATTTGAATCTCTTATTGCCATGGTCGGTAACTATGTCCGATTTAAGGTTGTTTTGGGGTTGGGGTGGTTCCCCAAACACTTGGTCCGACAATTAAATATCTGATACGTTTTCTAATCTTAAATACCTTTCATTTGAGTCCCATATTATTGTGATTGGTCTATATATTTATTTGGTAGATTTTGGGGGCGGCCCGCATCCGAAATTTGGATACCACATTTTTGTTTTTAGGTTACTATATGAGAGTACACAAAATTTCGCTTAAATCGCACCATCCATCTCCGATATCTGGCGTTTCTGAAAATTAGGGTAAGGAGGAGGGTCCGCCCCCTTCCGATTTCAAAAAATGTTGTACCCTATTTTCACCACGGGACCATTATGCACCATCAGTGAAAATTTCATGAAAATCGGTTCAGTCGTTTTTGAGTCTATCAGGAACACACAAACAAACAAACCGACAAACAAAAAGAAATTGATTTTTATATTGTATATAAGAATTTATGTTTGTATTTTACTTCTCCGTAAAAAGGTGTCACGCTGCGGCAGGCCGTTCGGACTCGGCTATAAGAAGGAGGTCCCTTATCATTGAGCTTAAACTTGAATCGGATAGCACTCAATGATATGTGAGAATTTTGCCCCTCCCTGTTCATGAAATTTTCATGGGCAAATCGGCAATTTGCATTTTACGGCCGGTCATGTGCTTTGATTACTTTTGGCATTTTTTATAAAGCGTCAATTTTATTGCTCTGCTAATGACCAACTGTCCTGGCTAATGCAATGGCTTTGTGGCTCATTTCTACTTATATCGATATTATATGAAAAACCATATGGAATGGAAACAGCCATTGACATACACATCTCCATTTGCCTACTGGTCAATATCTCATTCAAGAATCTTCTTCAAAATTCTTCCTTCTTGTGCAAAAAAAAGTGTATACCCTCCACCATAGGATGGGGGTATACTTATTTCGTCATTCTTTAAAGTATATATATTCTTAATCGTCATGACATTTTAAGTCGATATAGCCATGTCCGTCCGTCTGTCTGTCGAAAACACGCTAAGTTTTGAATGAGTAAAGTTAGCTGCTTGAAATTTTGCACAAATACTTTTTATTAGTGTTGGTGGGTTGGGATTGTAAATGGGCCAAATCAGTTCACATTTTGATAGAGCTGCCATATGAACCGATCTTGGGCCTTGACTTCCTGAGCCTCTAGAGGGCGCAATTCTCGTCCGATTTGACTGAAATTTTGCACGTGGTGTTTTGGTGCCACTGTGCTAAGTATGGCGCAAATCGGTACATAACCTGATATAGCTGCCATATAAACCGATCTGGGATCTTGACTTCTTGTGCCTCTAGAGGGCGCAATTCTCTTCCGATTTGGAAGAAATTTTGTGCAACGTTTTTTGCTTCTTGAGCCCCAACAAGGCACAATTACATTTTAAGACAACAACAACAATCCATCTCTTTAAACAGGGAAATGCCGCATAATTGCTTCATAACTATTTTATGCTTATGAGGCACGTGTACTGTGTATGGTTTACAATAACGATGACCCTTTGGCGTATGCTTAAAACTCTTTTAAGCTGGAGTTACATACCACGCGCAGCACTCATGCGTACTTGAGCAATCTAAAGCGTCCACATACGTTCTTTTGCGCACGAATTTCCAAAAATATTGTTATTTATGTCATTTTCCAAGTGAATTTCAACGGAAATTGGCAATGATGTGGTTTAATATGATTTTAGTAAAACAATTTCTCTAATTTGCCGACTGCAAAACAATTTTCGAATAGTAAACATATTCAAAACATATGTTTTGCGCCTTGAAACGCGTTCAAAGTTGAGAGTTCGTTACCTTCTTCTGTCAGTTGCGTGCGTGCGTTTGTTGTGTAACTCACACAATACAAACTAAACAATTTTAAGTTTTTTCTGCCATGCACTCGTAAGTACGCATAAGTGATGCGCGAGGTATGTAATTCCAACTTTACAAACAGCGTGTGCAATAAACAGCAACAAATGACTAACATCAGTGTGTGTAGGATAGGAGTGTGACCGGAACCATTTTTTTCAATTTTCATTTTATTTCCTCTCTTTCATTTTATTTCTTCTAACAAAACCATCATTAGTTAAGCAGCAGTAATTTTTAGCAAACAACAGACTTTTCCGCGGTCAGACTGCATATTGCAACTGCAATAGCAGTATTACTGCTGCAATAGCAGCAAAATTAACTACTAACAGTTAGCAGACAGTGTTTATCAGCAGACTTTTTTCTATGAGTGTAAAAGCTGAAGTTTTTGTCGGATTAAGCTGAAATTTTGCGCGGTATTTTGTTAGAACTTCCAAAAAACGTGCTATGTACTGTTTAAATCGATCTATAACTTGATTAAGTTCCCATATTAACCGATCTCCTGATTTGATATGGAGTCCCTGAAACTGTTGGTCATAGATTTTTGGTAAAACTCCCAACATCCATGGTACGTATTTATTATCCAAACTGGTCTACAACCTCAAATACAAATGCAAATATTGCCCATGAACGTTCCACTAAGGAACAGGGGCAAACTTCTCATATATCATGAGTGCAGTACGATTCAAGTTTTAAGCTCAATGATAAGGGTCCTCCTTTTTATAGCCGTGTCCGAACGGCGTACCGCAGTGCGACACCTCTTTGGAGAGAAGTTTTACATGACATAGTACCTCACAAATGTTGACAGCATTAGGAGGGGAAAACCAGCGCTGACATTTTTTTCTGATGGTCTCGCCAGGATTCGAACCCAGGCGTTCAGCGTCATATGCGCTACGGTGGCCTCCAACAACCTCAAATAGCTCCCATAAAAACCAATTTCGCTATTAATCTTCTTCGGCCCATAGAAGCTTCAATTTTAAGTTGAAGATTATGGAGAGGTCAATATACAGATATTTTAGGTCCAAGATTTCTTAGGGCAATTCTACTGAAAAGGCCCTGCATGGGTCGATTTCATTGAAAGCCCTTTCGTTGCCAAGAAGTATTAAAGTAAATAGTATAAGTACGTATAATTTTTTTAGACGTATAGTTTTCAGTTTGACTGCAATTTAGATTGCCATTTCAATTACTCCGTTTCATGCGACGCAACACGAACGGGTAATTGAAGCAAATATATATCGATCTCGAAACACGTTTATTCTAAAGAATAATGCGCTTCCTGAGAGACGCCATACTGTATGCGGCTAAGGAGTATTTGCGTTGTGGAACAGAATAACGAAGAAGACCCAAATAAGTTCAACCACATCGCGCGCCCCAATTGGACTTGCTTCCATACACTTTGTGGAAGAATTTGCTGGTGGATTTTGGTTAGAGAGTTTACAAAATTCAATTCGGATAAGACTTGAAAACGAACGCCCATCAAGCGCGTCGCACCATCGATCAATAGGCTGAAATGAGCACCACATTTCACAAAAAAATTTTGTTTAGTGGTGAAGCGCACTTTTGATAGTGGTTAAGGATTTTTAATACAATGTCTGAAATTCAAGGTATTCTCTGAGCGGCTAAAAATACTGTACCACTATATCCGATAACAACGAATGAAAGAACAATAGTACTTATATTGTACACATTGGTCCAGACTAAAATACCACGTGGGCTTTTGCTTACACTCTAAAGAGCAAAGGTACATCGAGGACTTTACCCGATCAATGTAATGTATGAGGAGATCTCCTCAATTATTAAATCCGTAGAACGTATATCTGAATTTAAAAAACGCCCTCAATAGTCGCAGATCTCCCAAGAAAATGGCTTAACAGCACAACATTTGTATAAACTGCAAAAAAATGGGAAGTAGCAAAGCCGATTGAGCTAACTGGCGATAGTTAAGATTTGGCTCTACTCTAAACTTTTTCCCATACAGATCCGTGACTCATTATAGCTACTCAAAATATAAATATTTTGTAGATGGTGCATATTTTTTGTTGATACTTCCAGCTTCTGTTTTTGTTTTTCTTGCTCAAAGCTTGAACTTCAATGATAAACTCTTAGCGTTACGGTTACGGATTTTGTTACGTTTGCTTGTTGTACGGTGCATATTTCAGAAAGGTGTAGGGTGACACGGTGGCTTTGCCGGCTACTCGTCGATTTGGGTAGGTTCTTCACCGTGAAATACACTTGCAAACGAAAACATAAATTCTTCGTGTCCAGAAATACATAAAAAAAAGGATTTGAGGTTATCGGACTGACAATATAAAAGAAAACACGACCAATAAAGGCCTACACTCGGGGATTAACGTCAGACATTTGGTTTGAGCTTCCCACCCCTTCTGCCGGCTAATAACCAGACAGCCATGTATTGTTTGATGCTCAATCATTCCAAAACAATACCCTACCAAAACAGTACGTCTGACTAGCCATCATTGGACCCGAGTATTAAACCACATTCCAACACTACTTACTTCCATCATTTGCAACACCCTGTACCGACATCGAATAAATTTACTCTGACATTCCCATTTTCTTTAAGAGAGTGAGCGAAAAAGATTCCATTTTCATAAGAATTATATCTATAAAATTTTTATTATAATTCATTCAAGCCTATATAAAAAATGTTTAACAAATAAATGCTTAAAACTAGGGTTATATACATGCATGTTTATTTACAATAGAGAAAAAAAAAATTACAACAAAACGAGATCATAGATGCATCTATTAAATAAAATGTATATATTTTTTTCTTTTTTATTTTATTTTTCTTCCTTTTTTTTTGTTTTTTGTTTACTCACCCTTTAAGAGTACAGGCCTATACTCTGAAAGAGTTCAATTGCAAATAAACTCCCTTTTTTTTTTACAGTTCTCTTTGATAAACTTCTGCTATCTCTTTTTTTTTCTCTCTTACTAAGTTTCTCATTGACATTTCTTATTTTTATTTCTTTTTTTTTTTATTTTTCTTTATTCTCTTCGAATAACTCTTATTTCATTGGTTTGTGTTATTATCATTCCTTTCTTTTGGAGAAGACAATTTTTTTTTTTTTAAAGCAAATTATAAAAAAAAGCCACAAAAACAAAAAAACTTGGCCTCATAATACTGTTTCTTTTATGTGTTAAACAAAAAAATAAAAAAAAATTATCTTGCTTGGACAGCTTCAAAAATCTTGCTTTTTCGTATGTATTTAATTTATGGGTACATACTTCAATTATTTTTTTTTTGTTGTATACATATATATTTACACTTTTTCATAATTTCAATAAATGCCTATATTTAAAAAAAATTACATATTTCTGTATTTTCTTTCTTTTTTTACTTTTTTTTTATACAAAAGATAAAATTTATAATTTCAAACTCTCAATAAGATGTTTATTTGTTTTACTTCTGCAAATGGCTTCTTAGGTCTCGACTTAACGGCATGGTACGGCAACCAAAGGAAGAGCAATTGGGGGGGGGAATGTGTACTTTCACGTTCACTTTCAATTCCTTCGGTTTTATTTTGTGGTCTTGGGACTTTATTACATAGTTTTGTTGTAAGACTTAACAGGTTTTAGATTCTTGCATGTACTTCTTTTTTTTTTTTCTTTTTGTTTCAACTCTGGTGGTCTCGGCACCAATCGTTCTTTTTTTTTATATTCATAGCACCATTGTCACATTGATTTTTTTTTCTTAACATAACCTATGATTTTATTTTAAGGTTTTATTTTCTTTTGCATGCTGTGATGTTGACTGGTTTCTCAATTCTTCATATATATACATATTTTTGCTTAATTTATCTTTTTTTTTTTTCTTTTAAACATATTTTATTTCTTTGTTTTTGCATACAGATATTAGTTATGCTATTATTTTCTTTTTTTTTTTTTTTTTTTTTTTTTTAATTGTTCTGTAACCACGATCTTGCTCTATTTTTCGGCTGTCAGCCCAACCAAAAAAAAAACTTCTCAAAAAAAAATGTGAATGTCAATACCAGCGTTGTTTTTGTTCTTCTCTCTCGTTTTTTTTTTTTTTTTTTTTTTTCCACTCATCTACATTCATTGGTTTATTTTCTCAACTCATTCTTCCACATCGGTAGACCCATTTCCAACACTGTTTTTGCGTAGAGATGCATTCAAATTTCAAATATTATTTTCCGATCAAATTGGAATGGAATATACGTTACAGGCTCGCATCCATCGATACCTGACTCCAGGTATGGAATGTGTGCGTAAAACAAGAAAATTATTGTGGTTGTTAATAAAGATAAAATTCGATATCATGCTTCTGGTATCCTGAAAATGTGTGGCTTCGACCCACGCACAAAAGCTAGTTGGGTAATATCGTCTCCAATCAAAGCACAAACAAATCTTTTCCATGGTAAACTCCCATCAGCTTACCATCTAAACCTCCAAGTTTGTATAAGGAGTTCCCTAGGACCTCTAATACCACACATTTTACGTTCGCAGGAGCTAACTTAGCGTTATAGTTATCCACTTTGCTGCTTAACTTAAAGTTCCGGCGATATACGACCTGCCCTTTCTTAAATGATACTTCTTTTGACCTTAAGTTATATTTCCTAGCACATTCCTCATATGCCTTGTCCAAGTTCTTGTATACCTGATTCCTAATCAACTGAAGTCGGTCCCCTGTGCGTAAAGCAAAATCTGCATCCTTAACCGTATCCAATTTGCGATAAATAGCATAGGAGGATGCATGTTGAACCATGTTTAAGCCAAATAATGAATAGAACGGGGCCATTCCTATGGAACTGTGCGATGTACTCCTGAGGGCAAATGCTATATCGCTAATGGTTTGATCCCAGTTTCGCTGATCTGGTCCAATATACGATCTGATCATTTGAAGGATCGATCTATTTACCCTCTCTGCGGCATTAGATTGGGGTCCATACATTGCCGTGCGGATATGCCTTACACCATATTTGTCTAGAAGGTCCTTAAACAAAACTGAGGTAAATTGTTTACCATTGTCGGAATGGACAAACTCAGGGATTCCGAAAACGTGAAAGACATGCTTTTCCAAGAATTTCGCAACATTCACAGCAGTTGCAGCTCTCATTGGCTCCAGGAAAACAAACTTGCTAAAATGGTCAAGGCACACAAATAGCACAGTGTTTCCATCCTTAGTCCTTGGGTAGGGACCCATAAAATCGATGTATACCCTTTGGAAGGGTCGTTCGGATATGAACTGTTTGCCCATGACCGGTCTTTTAAAAGAGTTCGTGTTTTTATTTGTGCAGCAGGTATCGCAATTTTAACCACCAACTGAACGTCCTTTACCATTGCAGGCCAGTAATACTTTTCTCGGATACGGGATAAGGTTTTATGGATTCCACCATGACCAGATGATGGGGAGCAATGAGCGGCTTGAACTAAAGCATCCCTTAACTCTCTAGGCACCCAAAGTTTCCACGCTTTGTCCTCTGCTAATGCATCACCCGTAGCAAAGTTCATCCTCTTGTAGATGTATTTCTCGGATACACAAACATCCGGCATAACTATCTTATGCATCTCAATACTATTCCTGAGACCTGCGTACTCCTCTGAGTCAAAATATGGGCTAGTAAGATCAAGGTCCAGTAAACGGTCCATCAAAAGAATCTCTTCCATATGAGCTCTGGACAGAGCGTCGGGTACTACATTCTGTGACCCACGACGATGCTCAATATGGAATTCAAATGCCTGTAGTTTTAGGCTCCATCGTGCCAGTCTCCCTGCTAATTCCGTTTGGCTCATGAGCCACTTGAGACTCGCGTGGTCGGTAATGATGGTGAACGGCAAACCTTCTATGTAGGGCCTGAACTTCTTGACGCTTAGAACAGCCGCATAGCACTCCAGCTCAGTCACGCTGTAGTTGCGCTGGGCTTTATTTAATTTAGTGGACATATAGGCTATGGGATGTTCATGCCCTTCTTCATCCAATTGGAAAAGGACACCGCCGACTCCTAACGTGGACGCGTCACATTGGACGTAGAAACGCTTTGAAAAGTCCGGGTTCACCAATACTGGAGCAGATGTCAATCTATCCTTCAATTTCTCAAATGAAATCCTTGCATCTTCCGACAAGGAAAAACTGCGAATACGCTCTTTAACCAAACATTCGTGGAGTGGTGCCGCTATAGAAGCATAATTCTGAATAAAGCGGCGGTACCACCCACACATTCCCAGGAATCGCCTTAACTGCTTCGGGGTTTTCGGTTCCGGAAATTCTCTGACAGCTGCCACTTTATCCTTGTCTGTCCGTATGCATCCATCTCCCACTACAAATCCCAGATAACGAACTTCTCGTTGGCAAAACTTGCTTTTCTCGAGGTTTATTGTGAGACCTGCCTTTGTCAAATATCCTGCCACTTCACTCAAAAGGTCCATATGAGAGCTGAAATCGGCAGAAACCACTAGAAGATCGTCGAGGTATACGAAGACCTTATCGCGAATACCCGCATGAATAACCTTATCCATCAGTCTACACATTCTCTGGGCGGCATTACACAAGCCGAATGGCATTACCGTAAATTGGTATAATGGCCGCCCAGGGACTGTGAATGCGGTTTTTTCCCTCGACTTTTCTTCTAGTGGAATCTGCCAAAAAGCGTCTTTTAGGTCTATGGCAGATATATACGTCGTCTCCTGAAGCCTGCTAAGGATACCCTCTATATGAGGAAGAGGGTATGCATCTTTTACCGTTCTGGCATTCACCTTTCGGGCATCGAGGCACAAACGATTCTTTGTCTCTTTCCTCACAAGAGTAACTGGAGAGCTCCAGCTACTATTACTGGGCTCTATGACGCCAAGCTCAATCATACGGTCCAACTCGTCGAACAGGAGCTTTTGAATAACGGGTGATACCGGATAGTGTCTCTGCTTAACAGGGATGTCCTCATCGGTCACTATTATCACGTGCTGCTCCAATGAAGTACGGCCTAAACCCAAGATGGCAAAAGAAGGAAATCTAGTCATTACAGATTCAAGTTGTTTACATTGTTCCTCGTTTAGAATGTGCTGATTAGTATTAGTTTCTGGTACGACTACCTCGCTAATCTCAGTCGTGCTACAGCCTAGTTCTCCTACAACTGAGAGCCCAAATTTCTTCCAGAACTGCACCCCAAAGTAAAATTCTTGCTCTAAGCCAGGGACTATCAAAAAGTCTAGTTCTTGTGTTTGCTTTTCCCACACAACTGGTAGCGTTATCATACCATAGACTTTAGCAGTTCCACCATTTGCTGTTCTCACATTTTGTTGTTTTAGTATAATAATATCCTTTTCAAGACCCTTTACAAACTCCATGGCATTTTTGCCTATGCAACATGCACCAGCGCCAGAGTCCAGCAATGCTGTAACCCGCTTACCTCCAACATCTGTGCTAGCGAAGAATCTATTGTCCCCGTCTAAGGTTATTATCGTCTCTACACACAACCTCTTCCCTTGTTTAATTTTCAAAACTTTTTGCCTCAATTTTCCAATTTTCTTATAATTTTTACTAGTTTTCTTAATTTCATCTCCAAATATTCTTGCCCTTGCATCCTGATAATCCAATTTTCTTTGATGCAATGTTTTATAATTCACTGGTGGTTCTTTATGGGCATTTAAGGTACTATTATCTTCCCTTTTCAATATAGTTATTCCGGAATTTTCATTTCCTGACAGAAACTCCCGGTCCTTTCTGCCACATCCAATTTTTTTGGCGTGAAAGTGCAAAAAGAGTCATCTTTTCCACACGCAAAGCATTTCATTTCATGAAATGTCGATCGGCAAACACTTTCAGTTTTTAGATCCTTAAAATTTTTTCTGTAAAAATCGCCTGGCATACCACAACTAAAGCACAGGTTCAGATGGAAGGGAGAAAGACAAAATCTCTCTTCAGGTGATATTTGAGAGGGCTGACTAGTCTGGGAAGTCTCATTGCGAACATATCTATTATTGGCTGCAGTTGGGTTTCTAGCAAACTGCTGTCCATTTGGTGTTTTAGAAACCTTCGTATTATTCATAAATTTGTTTGGAGCAGACATAGCCTCTAAGGAAACATCCACTCCCTCCTCATTAGTGTTCCACACTGAGATTTCGTTTACTTGTCTATTTCGTTGCCTATTTTCTTTCAAGAGTCGTTCTGCCCTTTTACATTCGGTCCTCAAGTCAGCAATTGTACTTATATTTGCAGAAAAAGTTAGGCTGGCCAAATTGCTTCTCAAATTACCCCTAACTATTTTCACTAAATCAGCCTCAGGGATCTTTTTACGGAGTCGAAAGGTGAGATTATGGACATCCGCGTAATATTCTTCAAACCCCTCTCCGGACTGTTGTTTCCGTTCCATGATTTCTTTTATGATTTCATAATCAGTATCTGCAGACCTAAAGTGCTTCAATAACTCCTTTTTCAAAACAAAATAGTCAAAATCCATATCTTCAGCATTATCTTCCAGTATCTGCCAGTACCATTTGGCAGCACTACCAGATACTAAACAATGAAAGTCACTAAGTAACTGGCTATGAGAAATATTATACTGCTCCCGCATTCTCTCTACACGAAAGATAAAACTTTCTACTGTCATGTCACGACCTGTACCATCAAATTTGATGTGCCACCTGTCCAAATCAATAGGTTTCCGGATATCAAGCTCTCTTGCACTATAGGTTATATCCCTATCTCTATTGGACTGACTTGGCCTACCCCTGTTCGCACCATCTCGATTCGGTGTAGACTGGTGCTGCTGTTCATCTATTTCCGGTGCATGACCGCTTCTAGGTCCAATTTGGGCCACGTTAGCTTCTCTATCAGGATCTCCTGGGGTCGAACTCGAGCCATTGGGAGGGATAATTGCTGACGCATTCCCAGAATGCTCAACCTCAGCTACGCGTTGGCTAAGCGAAAGCATATCACCTCTCATTTGACGAATTTCGTTCATACATGATGCCATCATCTGACTTTGCTGGTACAAAACGCTCATTAATTGTCTTATCTGGTCGGGGGGACCTGAACCACCCGAAGGATTCTCGTCCTGATTCTGAGCCAAAGGAGCGGTACCTTGATCCTGCGACATATTGATAACCCTAGCTAGTTTCTGCGAAAAATTAAGTTGACTTTCGTCACCACTTGCTGTGCTACTTCCTATAGTGTTGCCAGGTGTACTACTAGTAGCAGGTCCTGATAACCTACCAAATATGCGGTTGGCGCACCTATTTAAAAAATCAGTTGGGACAAAATCGATATCTTTCTCTATCCCTGTGTCAATTTGTGTCAAAATAGAGCCTACGACCTGCGATTCTAATGCTCGAGCCACACTTCTAGTTACCCTTCTATCCTGTGAAATTATTCCACTAAGTGGGTTCTCCGATTGACCTTTCGATTTATCCATATACAATTTCCTCAAACAATATAGGGTTACAAAACCCAAAACATGAACTGAGTGCAAATCTATTCAAAAAAAATTAAAATTTAATTTGCCCAAAATATGATTTTCAATGCAAATCTATTAAAAAAAATGTAATTTAAAAAATAAGATAAAATGTATCCATATACATAACTTCAAAAAATTTTCAAAATAATTTCCTTTTGTTTATATAATTTAGTCGATAGTTTAGGTGTTGCAAATGATTTCGGTTAGTGGTGCACGTGAAAAGAATAAAAACAAAATTCTTCCCAAAAAAAGTCTGGTCACATCATGAAAAGTTCGACTTGGAATAGAAACAAGGCTGACCAAAAATTTTTTTTTTTTTTTTTTTTTTTTTTTTTTTTTTTTTTTTTTAGAAAACAAAAAATACAAAAATTTATAGGATCACGTTGTAAGCGGATTGCCACATTACCGGGGAACCCCATAAAAACAATATTACAAATAAAAGAAACTCAGAACCATTTGGCACTCGTGCCGTGCTATTAATCCGTATTTCTCAACACAGATAATGACTGAAATTCACAAACAAAACCCTTTGAAGGAAATAGATGGCATTTCAGTCTAACTCTTTTTATAGGAAGTTGACAATAACAAAAAAAAACTTTACACAAGGTATCCTGACGTTGGGCGCCATATGTTACGTTTGCTTGTTGTACGGTGCATATTTCAGAAAGGTGTAGGGTGACACGGTGGCTTTGCCGGCTACTCGTCGATTTGGGTAGGTTCTTCACCGTGAAATACACTTGCAAACGAAAACATAAATTCTTCGTGTCCAGAAATACATAAAAAAAAGGATTTGAGGTTATCGGACTGACAATATAAAAGAAAACACGACCAATAAAGGCCTACACTCGGGGATTAACGTCAGACATTTGGTTTGAGCTTCCCACCCCTTCTGCCGGCTAATAACCAAACAGCCATGTATTGTTTGATGCTCAATCATTCCAAAACAATACCCTACCAAAACAGTACGTCTGACTAGCCATCATTGGACCCGAGTATTAAACCACATTCCAACACTACTTACTTCCATCATTTGCAACACCCTGTACCGACATCGAATAAATTTACTCTGACATTCCCATTTTCTTTAAGAGAGTGAGCGAAAAAGATTCCATTTTCATAAGAATTATATCTATAAAATTTTTATTATAATTCATTCAAGCCTATATAAAAAATGTTTAACAAATAAATGCTTAAAACTAGGGTTATATACATGCATGTTTATTTACAATAGAGAAAAAAAAAATTACAACAAAACGAGATCATAGATGCATCTATTAAATAAAATGTATATATTTTTTTCTTTTTTCTTTTATTTTTCTTCCTTTTTTTTTGTTTTTTGTTTACTCACCCTTTAAGAGTACAGGCCTATACTCTGAAAGAGTTCAATTGCAAATAAACTCCCTTTTTTTTTTACAGTTCTCTTTGATAAACTTCTGCTATCTCTTTTTTTTTCTCTCTTACTAAGTTTCTCATTGACATTTCTTATTTTTATTTCTTTTTTTTTTTATTTTTCTTTATTCTCTTCGAATAACTCTTATTTCATTGGTTTGTGTTATTATCATTCCTTTCTTTTGGAGAAGACAATTTTTTTTTTTTTAAAGCAAATTATAAAAAAAAGCCACAAAAACAAAAAAACTTGGCCTCATAATACTGTTTCTTTTATGTGTTAAACAAAAAAATAAAAAAAAATTATCTTGCTTGGACAGCTTCAAAAATCTTGCTTTTTCGTATGTATTTAATTTATGGGTACATACTTCAATTATTTTTTTTTTGTTGTATACATATATATTTACACTTTTTCATAATTTCAATAAATGCCTATATTTAAAAAAAATTACATATTTCTGTATTTTCTTTCTTTTTTTACTTTTTTTTTATACAAAAGATAAAATTTATAATTTCAAACTCTCAATAAGATGTTTATTTGTTTTACTTCTGCAAATGGCTTCTTAGGTCTCGACTTAACGGCATGGTACGGCAACCAAAGGAAGAGCAATTGGGGGGGGGAATGTGTACTTTCACGTTCACTTTCAATTCCTTCGGTTTTATTTTGTGGTCTTGGGACTTTATTACATAGTTTTGTTGTAAGACTTAACAGGTTTTAGATTCTTGCATGTACTTCTTTTTTTTTTTTTTCTTTTTGTTTCAACTCTGGTGGTCTCGGCACCAATCGTTCTTTTTTTTTATATTCATAGCACCATTGTCACATTGATTTTTTTTTCTTAACATAACCTATGATTTTATTTTAAGGTTTTATTTTCTTTTGCATGCTGTGATGTTGACTGGTTTCTCAATTCTTCATATATATACATATTTTTGCTTAATTTATCTTTTTTTTTTTCTTTTAAACATATTTTATTTCTTTGTTTTTGCATACAGATATTAGTTATGCTATTATTTTCTTTTTTTTTTTTTTTTTTTTTTTTTTTAATTGTTCTGTAACCACGATCTTGCTCTATTTTTCGGCTGTCAGCCCAACCAAAAAAAAAACTTCTCAAAAAAAAATGTGAATGTCAATACCAGCGTTGTTTTTGTTCTTCTCTCTCGTTTTTTTTTTTTTTTTTTTTTTTTCCACTCATCTACATTCATTGGTTTATTTTCTCAACTCATTCTTCCACATCGGTAGACCCATTTCCAACACTGTTTTTGCGTAGAGATGCATTCAAATTTCAAATATTATTTTCCGATCAAATTGGAATGGAATATACGTTACAATTTTCAAACCCTAACATATGGCCCCACATTATTTGCTCTTATTTTCGTTATCTCTTCTATTAATTGTGCCCATCCACGAGATAAGATTCGGGCAAACAACATTTGCTTTTCAGTCTAATGTTTGACTTTCACAAAATCTTCAGCAAATATTTGGGGACCAACCCAAACTTGAAATACAAATTCGGTAGCAAGGCAGGCAAACGGACACAATGGATAAGAAATATTTTCGCATTGGAAATCTAGATTTTTTGCGTTTATGGCAATTTAAAAGACAAATGGCAACCGATAAATCTTAGCCGTCTTTTTAACCATACCCTCAATAAGTTAATTGATAAGGTCGAATTTCGAAGTTTGAAAGTTGGGGCTATTTAGGGGTATTCAAAAAACGTGTCTCGAGGCAATCGTTTCTGTTTGTTCTTGTTTTGGGCAGCTTCCGTTGTAGTTTTTTTTCTTTCAATTTATGCAACAAAATCAAAGAATTTTATATTCAATTTATCGTTGAGCTAACGATAGAAACCCTGGAAGGAATAAAAGGGGTTTCCGCTCGGATACTTAAGGCGGCACTTGAATTCAAACACAGCTGCCAGCGGTACAGTCTTGGATTGAGATAACTCTAGTATTACCATCTCCAAGTTCATGCTAGACATATGGATCAAAGCTAGAGGACATAGTGTGGCGTGGGAGTCTACATTGAGAAACCAGGAACTGAGACCTGTTTCTGATTGCCGGACCATATTACGGTCCTGAAGGCGGAGATCTGGGCGATCAGGAATGCGTGCGGTGGTGGAGTGTCAACGCGAGGACCACGAGTGTGAACATCTTTGCGGAGAGTAAACTGGCCATCAGTGCAATAACAACAAGTACGGTAAGGTCACGGTTAGGAGTTTAAGAAAGAGATTAACTTCTATTCTGAGGATAGTACGATCCGCATTGTTTGGGTGCCTGGCCGTAGCGGGGTAAGGGGGAATGAAAGATCACACGATTTGCCAGTAAAGGCCAGAGGAATGTGGTAAATATACTTGGGAAACCCAAAGCATTTCGGGTGGAGGCAGTCCGAGTTAACAACGTGGTCTACTAACTAGTAACAGCGAAACTGTCGGTAGGACAGCGAAAATCCTATGGACAGACCCGGATCGTGAGAAGTCTAGGCTATTACTGAAATCAGACAAGTTCTCACTGAAATGGGAATCTAAATTGGTACTCCTTTTGACTGCCACAACACACACACAGCAAATGTTCTATAGTCTCTTCTTCCTCAATGTTCTCACAGCTTCTGCAAAAGTCTTACTTGCAACTTTCAGTCTGTCAGCATGTTTGCCCATTAGACAGTGACCTGTCATGACAGACACAATAATTGAGACCTCCTAGACATCGACAGCAAAGTGCTGGCCTCTTCATTTCTAGATTGGGCCACCCAACCCCTACTTTGTGACCATCTGTCATTCTATGCCCTTCGATTTAGCTTACATGTCGCTAAAGGCATACTCACAGATTCCAGTTCCCCGGGAATGTATAAAATAGTTTTTACTCTCGCAAGCTCGTCTGCTCTACAATTCCCTGGGATATTCACGTAGCCCGACACCAAGAACAAGTGAATTTTGAACTGTTGAGCCATCTCGTTGGAAGATCAGCGACATGACATCAACATTGTCGTTATGACAATATACCTCAGCCATTCCAACACTTCCTAAATTGCAAGGATCTTCGCTTGATACACACTGCAGTGGTCGGGTAACCATTTCGATATGGCCAGTTCTAGATCTTTAGATTACACCCCAAAGCCCAACTGGTCGTCTAGTTTGGAACCATCCATATAGAAGTCTATGTAACTTCTATTACCAGGGATATCGTAGTTCCAATCGGTTTTATCAGGAAGCACCTCAGGCAATGTGTACTCCACAATGCCTGGGATATCGGGCATTGTGTCAAAGATATCACAGAATCCGTAGCCGCCACATGACCAAAGAGAAAGCTCCCCTAGCCTCACGGCAGTGGTCGCAGCAATTTTTTTAGCCACAATATCGAGAGGCGTTAGATGTAGCAGGAAATTCAGTGCATCAGATGGTGTCATCCTCAGTGCGACTGGGATGTACAAACAAGCCATCTCTTAGATCCGGTTAAGTATTAAGCAGTAGGTGGACTTTTAACGCTCCGTCCACCAGACCACAACACCATATAGCATTGTAGGTCTAACAACTGCAGTATATACCCAATGCATGGCGCGCGGTCTAAACCCCCGAACTTTTGCCACTGGCTCTCTTGCAAGTGTATAGGGCAAGAGTTGCCATTCAATTACCTGTCCTACACCATGATATTTTGCGCTTTCTGTAAATGGAACATTCTCTCCACCCAAGCAGGCAGGTGTCACTGTAGGCAACTTGTATCTCTTGCTTAAAAGAACTACTATTGTCCTGCACGGATGTACACCTAGACCACTTTCGGTAGCCCATTTCGCTGTTGCACGTAGAGCTTTCTGAAGAATATCTCTTAGAGTGCTTGGAAACTTCCCATAACCGCAATTGCCACATCATCAGCATACGCGACCACTTTTACGCTTTTCCTTCCAGAGACAATAAAGTATTGTTATGACTATATTCCAAAGAAGAGGAGACAGTACACCTCCTTGAGGTCTTCCTCTGTTGGCCTATATTTTTAGATCCACAGATCCTAAGCCTGCCGTATTGCATCTTGTAGTCAGTAAGTTATTAATAAACTTTCTTACGGTAGATTCGATCCCTAGAAACTCCAACTCCTTCATGATTGACGTCGGTTTTACTTTATTGAAAGCACCTTCAATGTCAAGTAATGCTACCATTGTAAATTCCTTGACTGCGAGAGAACCCTCTATGTAGCCAACTAGGTCGTGAAGGGCAGTTTCATCGGATTTGCCTTTACTATATGCATGCTGTTGCTGCGACAGGCGATCCCCAGGAATCTTTGCCCTAAGATATGTTTCTATCAACCCCTCAGGAGTCTTCAGCATAATGGATGACAAACTAATAGGGCGAAAATCTTTCGCCTTCGTGTGATTGGGTTTTCCTGCTTTCGGAATGAAAATGACCTTCGTGACCCTATGACATGCTGATACAAGCAGAGTATATCTCCCTAAGTCAAGGAACCAGTCTCTCAGACACAACTTGTAATTCAACCGATGATATTCTTATCGCCCAAAGGATTTTCGGCTCAGACACAATTTCCATAATAACCTCTGACGAATGCATAGCAATGAAAACCTCTTCTGTCGCTTCGTTGTCCGTTGGAGAATTTCCCGAGAAATATATACCAACAAGCGGTTCTAATGTTTCCTCACTAGACATTATCCATACAATATCTCACTTCTGAATATAGCCCACCGTAATAGGTCTCGAGGACCGAATCTTCCTTAGATATATACTCCACGGTGCTACACAATTCCACCCAGGATTTGGTCTGAGCCTTTATATTTTCTTAGGTCAGCCTTATATATGTCCCAATCGTGTGGTCCTTTTGGGGCTTTCGCTCTGTTGAAGATTTTCTGCAGTCCTTCCTTAGACCAACCAGATTTGGGGTACTCTAACCTTAACATGGCTCAAAGTAGCCCCAACCAGATAAATGTCTTATATAACCCGGTTTCAAGATTTAAGTTCCTAAACCCCTGGAAACTTATTTTTGTTCTGTTCCTAGATACACTAAACTCAATTTTGTCCTTTCTTTACATTCTTAGTTTAATAAATCAACGAGCAAATTTGTCCATGTACCTACCACTAAGGAACTAGGGCAAACTTCTCACATATCAATTAGTGCTGTCCGATTCAAGTTTTTAGCTTAATGATAAGATTAGTTTAAAAAAATAGGAGTTTCCAAGCAAAGAAAAGTTTAGAATCATCTTTGAAGTAAAATGAGTCTCAGGCAGCAATCGAAAATCGAAATGGAAGATATATCAATACAAAAATAATTCTTTGGCTGGCAATCATTACCAAAATCATTCGATCCTTTTTTTTTTGGTGTAATTTTCATAAAATATGAAGTCTTGTCTTTTGAGATAATCACTCATTTGCATTTCTGATATTAATGGAATCGTTTCTTCTTAATCAAACTAGGATTAAGCCATTAAGATTGCGAGAACACTGGAAACATTCTTCCCAAAAGTTGTTTCCTGCTGAGTGTTGTATTTTATTGAACGCATGCCGTGAAGATAAGAGAAATTCCGGATCAGGACTGATGTATACAATCTTAAATAAATGCTGACAATAAAAAGAAAAAATCCAAATCGATAATATAATCAGAAACCTTTTGTCAACAACTGAGTCTGTTTCCTATAGAATTTCAATACCAAATCTTGCTGTGATTCAGAATAGCTACTCTAGGCCTTCGATATTTAAGCACCATCTTGTAAACAAAAATAATTTTTCTAGGCTATTTCTTCACAGAGTAAAACACATATTTCCTGAATTGCAGCCATAAAGAAAATTTAAATTACCGGATCAGGGCAGTTGTATACGAATAATCCCTAGCATATAAAAAAGAAACAACCCACAATTGATAATGAGTTGAGAAATGTTTGCTATTATCAGCAATATTTGTGCAGTAAGACTGACTTCAAACACATTACAGGCAATGGTAATTAAAAAAAGGTAATTTAGAAGACCACTGTGGCGCAGAGTTCTGCCTCTGACGCCGAACGCATAGTTTGAAACCACGGCTTGAACATCAGAAAAATGTTTCAGCGGGGGTTATCTTCTAATAAATGCTGGCCATATGTGTGAGGTATCCTGCCATGTAAAAACTTTTCTACCAAGTGGTGACAAGGCTATTACTGAAAAGAAATAAGAAGGAGATCAGAATAGATTTCGATATCATTACGTGGCACATAGAATTACGTACTCACTTATGCAAAATCCGTGTGGCATGTGATAACATGTGTATAATCAGAGAAATTTGTTAGTAAAAACAGCAAATATGTTTGCAATAGCAATAGAAAGTTTGCTGAAAATGGGACATCAGTTATTTTTTTTTGTTAAAACAGCAAACATTTTCCGCTGTTTTCAAATGGTAAATTATAAAACAATTAAAAAGTGCTAAGTTCGGTCGGGCCGAATCTTGGGAGCCCATCACCATGGATTCTGCTAAAAATTTATACAAAATAAATTCAGTTGAAGTGCATAATTTTATTCTACATACCAAACTTTGTTAAACCAGCACAAATTAAAGCTTCTAGGAACCGAACAAAGATATTCGAGAGATGGGTTTATATGGGAGCTATGCTAGCCATAGAACGATTTGGAACGTACTTGACACAGTTGTTGCAAGTCATAACGGAACACCTCATGGAAGTCATAATAGAACACTATGTGCAAAATTTCAGCCAAATCGGACAAAAATTGCGGCTTGTAAGGATTCAAGAAGTCAAATCGGGAGATCGGTTTATATGGGAGCTACATCAGGTTATAGACCGTGTTTGGCCTTGCTTGGCACAGTTGACGGAAATCATAACAAAACACTACATGCAACATTTCAGCCAAATTGGACCAAAATTGTGGCTTCCAGGGGCTCAAGAATTCAAATCGAAATGTCGGTTTATATGGGAGCTATATCAGGTTATAGACCGATTTGGATCGTACTTGGCACAGTTGTGAACAGAACACCACATGCAAAATTTCAGCCAAATCGGACTAAAATTGTTGCCTCCTGGGGCTCCAGAATTCAAATCGGGAGATCGGTTTATATGGGAGCTAAATCAGGTTCTTGACCGATTTGAACCGTACTTGGCACAGTTGTTGGAAGTCATAACAGAATACCACATGCAAAATTTCAGAAGTCAAATCGGGAGATCGGTTTATATCGGAGCTATATCAGGTTATAGACCGATTTGGATCGTACTTGGCACAGTTGGTATTAGTCATGACAAAACACCACATACAAAGATTCAGACAAATCGGGCAAAAATTGTGGCTTCCAGGGGCTCAAGAAGTCAAATCGGGAGATCGGTTTATATGGGAGCTATATATCTAAATCTGAACCGATATGTCTCATTGGCAATCCCCAACGACCTACATCAATTAGAAGTAAATGTGCAACATTTCAAGCGGCTAGCTTTACGCGTTCGACTGCTATCGTGATATCAACAGACGGACGGACATGGCTAGATCGAATCAGATGTCGAGACGATCCAGAATATATATACTTTATGGGGTCTCAGATCAATATTTCGAGGTCTTACAAACGGAATGACTAGATTAGTATACCCCAACCTATGGTGGTGGGTATAAAAAAATCAAAAATATCATTAATATAAAAAAAATTAGATTCCATCTTAACAAACGTAAATTTTTTTCCAATTTCCTATGATTTGCTAATTTTTGAACGAATTTAAACAACAGCAGACAAAATAACTACTACTACGAGCATTATATTTGTGATTTTAAACATAATAATTGACCCCTTAAAGAGTCAACTTTTTTCATTAATATATAACAATGCCTTATTTGTTGTTTAAAAGTTCAAATCTGTTGTATGGATTCATTCAAAAGTTTAAAATTTCAAATTTAATATCAGCAGACAGTGTTTGCTGATATCAGCAGACCAAATTTTCTGGATATAAGGCAGGTGGGGAAGATTATGAGAAGTTAGAGCATTTCCTACGCCAATTTCCAGCTTTCGCGATTAATAGACACCGGCACATAGGTGGGAAGGCCATACCAAACATGAACCAACTTAGGGGCGTGATATGGAAAACATAAGGATTTTGCAACAAGCACGGAATTCTTAACAAAGATTTTTTTTATCCCCTTCACCATAGGATGGGGGGTATACTAATTTCGTCATTCTGTTTGTAACTACTCGAAATATTCGTCTGAGACCCCATAAAGTATATATATTCTTGGTCGTCGCGGCATTTTATATCGAGCTAGTCCCTCCGTCCATCTGTCTGTCGAAAGCACGCTAACATCCGAAGGGGTAAAGCTAGCCGCTTGAAATTTTGCACAAATACTTCTTATTAGTGTAGGTCGGTTGGTATTGTAAATGGGCCATATCGGTCCATGTTTTGATATAGCTGCCATATAAACCGATCAGGGTCTTGATTTCTTGAGCCTCTAGAGTGCGCAATTCTTTTCCGATTGGAATGAAATTTTGCACGACGTGTTTCGTTATGATATCCAATAATTGTGCCAAGTATGGTTCAAATCGGTCCATAACCTGATATAGCTGTCATATAAACCGATCTTGGGTCTTGACTTCTTGAAGCTCTAGAGTGCGCAATTCTTATCCGATTGGAATGAAATTTTGCACGTAGTATTTTGTTATGATATCCAACAACTGTGCCAAGTATGGTTCAAATCACTTCATAACCTGATATAGCTGTCATATAAACATATCTGGGGACTTGACTTCTTGAGCTTCTAGAAGGCGCAATTCCTATCCGATTTGGCTGAAATTTTGCAAGATGTATTTTATTTTTATGTTCAACAACTGTGTCAAATAAGGTTCAAATAGGTTCATAACCTTATATAGCTGCCATATTAACCGATCTGGGATTTCGACTTCTTGAGCCTCTAGAAGTCGCAATTATTATCCGATTTGCCTGTACGACGGATTCTCTCATGACCATCAATATACGTGTTTATTATGGTCTGAATCGGTCTATAGCCCGATACAGCTCCCATATAAATCGAGCTCTCTATTTTACTTCTTGGGCCCCCAAAGAGTGCAATTCTTATTCGAATTGGCCGACATTTTACACAGGTCTCCAACATATAATTTAATTGTGGTCCAAACCGGATCATATCTTGATATCGCTCTAATAGTAGAGCAAATCTTTTCTTATATCGACCGAACTTAGCACGCTTTTACTTGTTTACTTTCTAGTATTTAGAGCGCACTACAAGCCGATTACTGGCTTAGGTGTATGTCCATAGTGGCATGGGGGTTATTAAAGTATTCCCTGTTCCTCAATAGAAGTTTCATGGGAAATTTTGTAATTTAGTAGTAATTTGGAAGGTATCATTCTTAAATGTATATGTATTAATTTTTTGCTAATGAAACATCAATTAAATACCAGGAGCCATAATATGTGCACACTTTCATGGCGCCTGGATAACAAAATGATAGCAGTTGTATCATAAACTCTGCTGACTTTTACTCTGTCGTTATTTTTGTTCTTTGTGGGTCAATGTCAAACTGCATGAAAAAAAAAAAAACAAAACAAAAATACAAATCAAATCTTAACAACGATTAATGACAAATGTTATGCAGTACATATTCACTGTTGAAACGAATTAAAATCACCAAACAATATACGAGTGTGTAAGTTTTCATTTTATTTCAGCGTATGAGTCACTCAGTTTAAACTACTGGGACAAACGAACTAAATTTGGTTCATATTTATTATCTGTACTTATTGGGTTGCTCAAAAAGTAATTGCGGATTTTTTAAAAGAAAGTAAAAGCTTTTTTAATAAAACTTAGAATGAACTTTAATCAAATATATAATTGTCATTTTATTCGATAACCTTTTGCCATCTTCCTGGCAAATTTAGTATTCCACGCTCATAGAACTTCTGGCCTTTATCTGCAAAAAACTGAACCAAGTGCGATTTTATAGCCTCATTATTGCCGAAAGTTTTACCATTTAAGGAGTTCTGCAAAGATCGAAATAAATGGTAGTCTGATGGTGCAAGGTCAGGGCTATAAGGGTGATGCATCAAAAGTTTCTAGCCAAGCTCACTCAGTTTTTGGCGAGTGACCAAAGATGTGTGCGGTCTAGCGTTGTCCTGGTGGAATATGACACCTTTATGATTGACCAATTCTGATCGCTTCTCCTTGATGGCTGTATTCAATTTGTCCAATTGTTGACAGCAAACATCCGAATTAATCGTTTGGTTCCTTGGAAGCAGCTCAAAATATACCACACCCTTCCAATCCCACCAAACAGACAGCATAACCTTCTTTTGGTGGATATCAGCCTTTGAAGTGGTTTGAGCTGGTTCACCATGCTTGGACCATGATCGTTTTCGACTAACGTTGTTGTAAACAATCCATTTTTAATCTCCAGTTATGATTCATTTTAAAAACGGATCGAATTCATTGCGTTTAAGGTGCATATCACAAGCGTTGATTCGGTTTGTTAAATGAATTTCTTTCAATACATGTGGTACCCAAATATCAAGCTTTTTCACCAGTCCAAGACTTTTTATGTGATAATGAACGGTTGATTTTGGTATATTTAATGTCTCTCCTATCTCACGCTCAGTTTCATGACGATCCAATTCGATTAATGCTTTGATTTGGTCATCATCAACTTCATTTGGCCGACCGAAAAATCTGCAATTACTTTTTGGGCAAGCCAATAGATTTGAAATTTTTGAATTTAAAAGTATTTTACTGCCAATGCAATACAATACAACTACAACTCAAATGTACTAAAACATTGTAAATAGAATCCATATGTTTCAAACTTTCATGGCACAAATTATGTTACTTTGATACTTATCTTACAATTTGTACTTTAGTATTTATAGACACTTTTTTATGTAATAAGCTCTTGATTTTAAAGAAAATGTTCTTACTTGTCTATGGTGCATGAAAATTCCATGAACGAATAGATCCACTATGAAAAAACCATAGCAATATAGTATCATATAGTGAAGGTATTTATCGACGAGATTACAGATGCGGAGAAAGAAAATTGTGGCAAAAACCATGGGCTATTGTTTTTGGGAAAATTTTACTGAATTACTTGAAATTAGGAAATATTTGAGTACTTTTATACACTCAACCAAATTTGTTATACAAAACAGCAGAAATGTTAGCGAAAACAGCAGTTTTTGTCTGCTGAAAATGGGAAAGCAGACATTACTGCTGTTACAGCAAACACAGTGCTGCTGTGTTAGCAAACATTTCGGTGAGCTAAATCAGCAAACAAAATCTGCTGTTTTAAACACAAAAATCTGCCGATTATACTTCTAGAGCCTATAGAGGGCGCCATTCTTATCCGATTTGGCTGAAATTTTCAACATGCATGCCAATGGTCTGAATAAAAGATTCAAATGAAAACCAGTATGAAAAGGCAAAATTCGGGCGGTGCAGACTATATAATACCCTACACCACCGAGTCAACATACATACTACCTTCAACAATTGAAACCTATAGAAAACTGAAAAGAACCTTGTAAGATTTCTTTTTTTTCGATAGGACTTAAATCGTCGCTATCGCAGACTTAAAGGGCCATATCGGATATATATCTAAATCTAGGTCAACTTTAAAGAAATTCAGCACACGTGCTTGGATGTTAAACACCTGACAATAAATTTCATAAAGTTCGAACCAAAATTGTGGCGACTACAGCCTTAAAAGGCCATATGGGATGAAAGATATATGTGGAACCCGTATCTCAACTTGAACCAATTTTCATAAAAACAAAAATAAACGAGAAATTTTGCAAGATTAGTCAAAAAATGCGATTGCAATGGCTCTCAAAGTGAAAATCGGGCGATATATATATATGTATATATATATATATATATATATATATATATGCCAAAAAACATGCCCATGCCAAATTTGAAGACGATTGGATGAAAATAGCGACCTGTAGTTTGTACAGAAATTAACATGGACAGACGGACGGACATAGCTAAATCGAATCAGAAAGTGATTCTGAGTCGATCGATATACTTATCAATGGGTCTATCTCTCTTGCTTCTGGGCATTACAAACAAATGCACTAAGTTATAATACCCTGTACCACAGTAGTGGGGTAGGGAATAAACATGTGTGGAAGTAATCTGATAATGTACACCACTACTGTTGTACAGGGTATTATAACTTAGTGAATTTGTTCTAAACACCCAAAAGGAAGAGCGATAGACCCATTGATAAGCATACCGATCGACTCAGAATCACTTTCTGACTCGATTTAGCTATGTCCGTCTGTCTGTCTGCCCATGTTAATTTGTGTACAAAGAGCAGGTCGCTATTTTCATCCGATGGTCTTCAAATGTGGCACAATCATTTTCATAAGCCTGGAGACAAAGCCTTTTGAAATTGGAAAAAATCGGTTCAGATTTGGATATAGCTCCCATATAATCGTCCGATTTGGATTGAAATTGGAATTACATCGTCATTTGTACACCGATTCTCACGAAATTATGCACGAGGGTTTATCTTATAAGACTCAATATTATTGGTGAATTTCATAGAAATCGGTTCATATTGAGTTCACATATTTATCTTTGTCCGATTGGGACTAGTATTGCAAAAATTAGGTCATTTGTTAACCGATTCACATGAAAATTGGCACAAAGGATTCCTCTATGACTCCCGGTATTGTTATTGAATTTAATAAAAATTGGTTCAGATTTAGATATAACCCCCATATACATGCTTTCGTCCGATTTTTAAAAATACTCAATAATTTAGTAATTTGTTAAACTATCTTCGCAATATTTGGCAGGAAAGTTTCTCTTCTAACTCTTCTGATGACTGATGTATGAAATTCATTCAAATTTGTTCAGTTTAAGATGTATATGCATGAAATGTTTGCGTGCCCACGGCTACAAAGCAGCTGCCAAAATGTTTTCCCGATAATAAGTCCCATTTACTTTGACGTCAAGCTTGTTAAAAACCAATGGCTGCCTTCCGAACACAATGTTCGGAAATTCACCACGTTTGTGCAAGCGCAGCGAATACTTTGCTCTTTAAAGTCAAACTTTTTTACTCTCTTCAAGATTGTCTTTTGAAACTTTTCAATATATTTTGCACCTTTTCAAGGGAGATTTCGGATCTTTAGCCATTTCTTGAAATTCACTGAATAGGGGCCTTCACTCGCCGAAAAATTTAAGGTTTTATTGTAGTTTTTAGGACAACCACGGATTTCTTTGAATTCATGATTGTGTGCCTTTTGGAACTTTTCAATATATTTTGCACCTTTTCAAGGGAGATTTTCAGATCTTCAGCCATTTGTTGAAATTCACTGAATTGGGGCCTTCATTCGCCGAACAATTCAAGGTGTTATTGTAGTTTTTTAGGATCACCACGGATTTCGTTGAATTCGAGCCTGCACTCGGCAAACCATTTCATTTGCTGTTGTAGTTTTTTAGGACCGCCACCATGGCATTTGGCAAAGATGTCAGTATCTTATTGGTGATTTATAGTACGATTAATTTACATTTTGTTCACTTTTAGGTGTTTGATATCGTCAACAATAGCCGATTTAGATTTTCCAGCCAAATGTAACGCAATCACACTATTAAGCATGAACATCATCACAAATAACTTTCATTCTATAACCAACACAACAGGATGGGGTGTATACTAATCTAGTCATTCCGTTTTTAACAACTCGAAATATTGATCGTAAAGCCCATAATGTATATATGTATATTTTTGATAGTCTTGACATTCTGAGTTGATGTCCATTGTCCGTGCGTCTGTCGAAATCATGATAGCGTTCAAACAAATGACGATATCCGCTTGAAATTTTGTTCTAATACTTCTTATTGATGTAAGTCGTTGGGGATTTCAAATAGGTCATATCGGTACAGATGAAGCTACCGTATAAACCGATCCCCAGTTTTGACTTTTTGAGCCCCTAAAGCCCGATTTGGCAAAAATTTGGCACAAGAACTTGTGTTCTGAATTTCAGCATCCTTGCCGAGTTTGATTCGAATCAGTCTATAAATGAGCCCCCATAAAAACCGATTCCCTGATTTGACTTCTTGAGCCCCTAAAAGCCACCATAGTCAACCAGTTTGGCTGAAATTTAGTTCACTTACTTCTGCTATGACTTCCAACATCCGTGGTAAGTATGATCTGAATCGGTCTATGTACTGATATATCCCCCATATAAACCGATCCCTGGATTTAACTTCATTCGCTCCTATTGATCCCAATGTTCACCTGATTTGGCACAAAGACTTGTGCTATGACTTTCAGCGTGCGTATCATGTATGATCCGAATTGGTCTATAAACTGATATAGGATCCCTTAAATACCGTTACCCCGATATGATTTCTTGAGACCATAGAAGCCTATTCCCGATTTTATTGTTACAAAATAATTTAAATGCTAACTGAGTTAATAATGGTAAATTTTTGGCGAAATCCAGAATGGATCCATGGAGCCCCAAAATTCGGCCCTGCTGAGCATGTTTTTACTTGTTCCATAAATTCAGATGCAAATGCTTTTTGTGATTTGTAAACAATATAAGGAGCTGCCAATAAAACAAATATCATGACGCTGTCATTTCTAGCTTGACCGATATGTCAATGTGAACTTGGTAGCACATCGTGTAAGCTAGCCTGTTTAATGACTTGGTTATATCCAGCAAAACGACTCATATGTTTTTAAGCATATGTATGTTTAGACATGAGTATCTATGACTATCTCTATCAGCTGTCGGTCCGTCTGTCTGGTCTTAAATTGTCAACAGTAGTCATGAGGTCTTCGAAGTCATTCGAGTGTGCATGATTTTCATTTGTTTTCGTTTGTTCCACCCGTTCGGATAGATAGATACAAGGGGGTTAGATATGCACGTAATACATGCAAACACATACACACACATTCATATGTGACTATGATTTTTCCATGCATATACATGCGATGAAAATACAATTTTAGTTTATTGACTCTTGAAAGCAGACAAATAAATTTCAATTTTTGCTTGCGAAACTTTAAACATAACATTTGCAATAACTTTGCATTGCAATGGAAATGTAGACTTGTTCGTTCCACTACCAAATGTTGGTAGTGTACCAATCTATATACAATAGTAGGGATTTCGGTCGGATTTTTTGCTAGAAATATCAATAACAAAACAATTCAGTAGGTTAGGTTAGGTTGAAAAGAGGGTGCGGATATTAATCCGTTCTAAGAAACTATGGGCATACACCTAAGCCATTAACCGGGCTTGTTATGCGCTCTTCTTACTAAAAAGTAACCTCAAAAAACAAAATCTAAGTTACGAATTGCGTGCTACTTATAAAATCACGACCCTAAGTTGGTTTATATCTGCTATTGTGTCCTCACCTATGTGAGGGTGTGTGTTAGCCGCGAAAGGCGGGTAATGACATAGGAAATGCTCTAACGTCTCATCACCTTCCCCGCTTGCCCTACACAGACATCACTTGTCTCTCCCTAGTACGACTAGGGTTTCGTTCCATTATGATACCAAAAACTATACTGTTGTCCTTCTTACTTCCTTTCGGTAATAGCCTCGTCTTCTCACTATCCGGATCTCACCATAGGATTTTCGTCATCCTACAGACCGTTTCGCTTTTCCACGTTCGTTTCCGTGTTCGACGCCTACGCCCTTAACTCGGAGTATGTCGACCCGAAAGGATTCGGGTTAACCAATTTTATTGACGGCAGTCCTTTGGCCATCATTACCAAATCGTCTGCTCTTTCATACCCCCTTACTTCGCTATGACCCGCTACCCAAACGATGCGGATTTTGTCATCCTCGGAGAAGGCGTTAATCTCTTTCTTACACTGCAAGACTGTTCGTGACCTTACCGTCCTGATTGTTAGTGCCCTGAAGGCCAGTTTACTGTCCGTAAAGATATTCACACTCAACGCGAACACCACACCACCTCACGCATTACATGATCGCCCAGATCTTTGTCTTCAGGACCGTATTATGGTCTTAATAACTTTAATTGGCTATGACAGAACATTTGTTCCACTAGCTGAACGTAGAATAGTGTTCCAAGCGCCTCGGTCTTCAGAGCTTATTTTATAATCTCTGACACCAAGTTACGAGGTGTCTCCCACCACTTGACCTTTCCATCGGGCTCTTGGTCGTCCCTGTTTGCGTTTATCATCGTGTTTGCCTTCAAAAGAATTCTTTGCTGGAGCTTCTTCATCCATTCTGAGAACATGACCTACCCAACGCAGCCATTGTATTTTGATGCGTGTAACTATGCTCTCGTCGCCATGCAGCTCATACAACTCGTGGTTCATACTATGCCTGTATGCTCCATTAACGCAAACTGGTCCATATACTTTACGAATAATATTTCTCTCAAACACTCCAAGCACTGCCTCATCTGCTTTCACAAATACCCATGCCTCAGAACCATATAACAACACGGGTAGTATCAATGTTTTGTACAGTGCAATCTTCGTCTATTGAGAGGTGGCCTTGTTTCTAAACTGCTTACTTAATCCGAAGTATTAGTATTATTCTTCCAGTATTATTCTTCGCTTTATCTCAAAACTGGTCTCATTCGTTTCGGTTACGGCAGTGTCGAGGTATATAAAGTTTCTGACTATCTCAAAGTTGTGGTTCCCAACATTCTCCATTTTCTTTATCTGATCGGTTTTACAAGGCGTTTTTGCAGTTGAAACCATTCATTTCGTCTTATCTCAATTTACTACCAGATCCATTTTCACTAACTCTCTTTCGATTCTTTCAAAGGCTGCAGTTACTTCTGCCGATGATCGACCTATGATGTGGATGTCGTCGGCATAGGCTAGTAGCATGAGTTGTCTTACGCGTAGTGTGCCATATCTATTCACATCTGCATTTCGTATAATCTTCTCCAGCAGGATATTAAAGGGATCACACGATAGACAGTCTACTTGTTTGAAACCTCGTTTGGTATTAAATGGATCCGAGAGATTCTTACCTATTCTTACTGAGGAACGCGTATCAGCAAGTGTCAGCCTGCAGAGTCTTATTAATTTTGCAGGGATACCAAACTCAGACATGGCTTGAAATATCTTTGAACGTAAAGGGGTATCGAAATGGGTTTTGTAGTCAACAAAGAGATGTTAGGTGTTGATTTGTCATTCTCGGGTCTTTTCGAGGATTTGGCTCAGTGTAAATATCTGGTCTAGGGTGGATTTACCATATTATGGTCAGGCAGTCTAAAATAGATCTTAGTCCCTGGGTTCACAATGTTTTCCCCCAGGCCGACTCTATTCTCTAGCTTTGATCCATCTATGTAGAATGATCACCCTGATGGTAATGCCAGGATTCCGTCAGTCCAATACTGAGAAGCTGGCAGCAGTTCCTCGCTCAACCCTAAATCTCAATTTGGAACCTCAAAATTTCACAATGTCCCCGGAAGATTCCTATCTAACTTAATCCCTACTCGCATTAAACATAAGCAGGCCTAGTTGCATCATCTTAATTATCTTGACTCTACTATTAGTGTATGTATAAATGTACTCAGTTATGACTAATTTATTACATATCGATGTCTAAATGTCACCTTTACATTTGATGCGAACAAATTTCTTCAGTGTTATTGACAATTTTATGGTTTGTATGTCGAAAATGTGTCATGCTATAACAGGTGTATTCGAATGATGCAATAAAATTTTTTACAAGCGTTAATATTGATTTTCGATAGGGAAATTTTAGAAAACTCAAGGGTAATTCTCCATAGCTTGTAAATCATCAAGTACAGCAATAAACAAGTAACAAATGTATTATAGATTCGGTGTCGGGTGAGGATTTTCACTTGCTTAAAGAAGATTCCACTTTAAGGTATTACCTAAAAAGTCCTCGAAATATTCAGGATATGAAATGGCAAGCAGGAAGTTTAATCATTTATTTTCCATCGTATTTCACACGTCTATCAACATTCTCTGTCATAATGGGCATTCATTCCCTCATACTATTGTATGTATGATTGATAGACATGATGAGAAATGCTGACCAAAGAAAACGTAGTCCATGGAATGTGGCAAACATTTTTCTAATACGTTTCGACATCAAAAAGATCAGCAACATCATCACAGCTGCAGATTAAAGTCACTTTAGTGATGACCACTGCCATTCATTGCTGCAATACGCTTGAATGAACGAGTAAAACTCGCCAAACAGGAACCAAAACTGCAAACAAATAGAGAGCTTGAAAGAAAGAAAAACAACAACAACATCAGCGTATACACAAGCAAAAGCAATTTCCTCAAGCGCCAGTGGGTTATTGTAACCGCAGCATTCGAGCAAAGGCAGCCGAAATAGACAATTGCAACACCGCCCCAAACCAACACCGGATGTCATCGACAGCACTTGAAATTGAAAGTAAACAAATAAATACGGTTCCAATCACAGTACACGATGTATAATTGGCAGCGGTTATTTAAACCCAACAAAGTGAGGGGAAATGAAGGAGCCTTGCACTGAAACGATGGACAATAAATGTCCTGTTTAAGTAAAAAGCATTCAAAGATTTAATTTCTCATTATTCTTGCATTGAATGAAGTCAAAGTCAAGAAGTATCCTTGATAACAAAACCCCAGAAGAAAGGCAGAGGGAACTTGGAGGTAACTAGTAAAAATGTGCTAAGCTCGACCAGGCCAAATCTTGGGAACCCACCACTATGGAAATTTACATAAATGAACTTAGTACGAGGGCGCAAGTGTAGATAAAGTTCAACATTTTTTGTAGATCAGCCAAACATTTAAGCTTCTCGGGGCCATAGAGTGCTAATCGAGAACTGGGAACTCTCAGATTATTTTCCGATTTGAACCATTCTTACAATGGATGCGAGTACGTTGAGTGTGAACATCTTTACAGACAGTAAATTTGCCATAAGTGTAAGAAGGAGATTAACGCCTTCTCTTAGGATGGCAAAATCCGCATCGTTTGGGTGTAAGGGGGAATGAAAGAGCAAACTATTTGGCAGTGACGGCCAAAGGACTGCCGTCAATAAACTTGGTTAACCTTAAGCCTTTCGGGTCGACGCAGTCCGAGTTAAGGGCGTGGGCGACGATTGCATATGCAACCCTGTGGAACAGCGAAACTGTCGGTAGGACGGCGAAAATCCTATGTGGAATCCTGATAGTGAACAGGCGAGGCTATTACTGAAAGGAAATAAGAAGGAGGTCAGTATAGCTATTGGTACCATAACGGGATACATAGAACTACGAGCTCACTTATGTAAAATCGGTGCGGCAAGTGATAGCATGTAGGGCATGTGGGGAAGATGATGGGATGCTGGAGCATTTCCTTTGTCATTGCCCGGCTTTCGCGTCTAACAGATATTGGCACTTAGGTGGGGACACTATACCAGACATGAACAATCTTGGGGGAGTGGCATGGAAACAATTAACGATTTTGTAAGTAGCACAGAATTCCAAACTTAGATTTTCTTTTTCGAGGTTACTTTTTATACCCACCACCGAAGGATGGGGGTATATTCATTTTGTCATTCCGTTTGCAACACATCGAAATGTACATTTCCGACCCTATAAAGTATATATATTCTTGATCAGCGTAAAAATCTAAATGGGTAGATAGCCATGTCTGTCCGTCTGTCTGTTGAAATCACGCTACAGGCTGTAAATATAGAGATATTGAGCTAAAACTTTGCACAGATTCTTTTTTTGTCCATAAGCAGGTTAAGTTCGAAGATGGGCTATATTGGACTATATTTTGATATAGGCCCCATATAGCCCGATCCGCCGATTTAGGGTCTTAGGCCTATAAAAGCCACATTTATTGTCCGATTTTGCTGAAATTTGGGACAATGGGTTGAGTTAGGCCCTTCGATATCTTTTTTTCAATTTGGCTCAGATCGGTCCAGATTTAGATATAGCTGCTATATAAACCGATTTCTCGATTTGAGGTTTTGGGGACATAAAAGGCGCATTTATTGTCCGATGTCGCCGAAATTTAGGACAGTGAGTTGTGTTAGGCTCTTCGACATTGCTCTGCAACTTTGCCCAAATCGGTCCAGATTTGGATATAGCTGCCATACAGACCGATCTCTTGATTTAAAGTCTTTGCCCCATAAAAGATACATTTATAAACGGTTTTCGCTGAAATTTGACGCAGTGACTTATGTTAGGCTTTTCGACATCCGTGCCGTGTCAAACATCTCAAAGTGAACAAAATATTAGTGTATCGCACAATAAATCGTTATAATAATACTGGCATGTTTGCCAAACCTGCGTTCGTATGGAGCTTGACAAAGACCACAAACAATTGTAGCGACAATAACAACAACAATTGAGTGTGAGACACTTTTTCTAGCGTTACAATCTTCTATCGGAACACTATTCTAATTTCGGATAATGGGACAAATTGTCTGTCATAGCCAATTGAAGTAAGTAAGTTTACTTAATAAGTATATGATATCATCGGTTAAACAACTCTTTCCTCACTATTTATATAATCACCACATAACCGAAAAGATCTATTCTGTCTTGTTAGACAGTTTCAACTTTTGAGAGAACATCTATCAATTAAATGACATTGTCCAGTCAAAAATATAACTTTCCTGTTTGCAAATCAGAATTATGGCTGTCATCATCGGCTAAAGCAAAACAAATCATAATTTAAGCGCTGCATAGATTCGTATCTCGGTATTTAATTTATTACATTTTACATTCGTTTACTGCAAGGTCTCAATCATTCTCTAAAGCTCATGTGTTTATGCAAAGTGCAAAAAATAGGGATGACGGTTCAGATTATTTCTGCGAGTGGGGATATAACAAATCTATTGAAATGATTAAATAATGCACTAAGATTTCCTTTCATATGTTTTACTTAAACTTACTGCTAAAAATAGAATGAACGCAAATGAGTCCAAATCTCTTTTTGAGTTTTCCTCATTGCGCTTTGGCATCCCTGCATCTGTACAATTTACCCAGTAATTGTTGCAAGTGGCTAGTTTCAAGGGTATACACAACTGCTAGCTTACTCCGATTAAAAGCACCCATTTAAATTGCGCCAACACCACTGCCAAAAGCAAATTGCGAATATAGCAAAAAAAACAGCTTCCCTGGAAATGTATAATTTTTTTGTATGCCATACTACTTCCTTTTTCATGTACGAGTATGTGTTGTTGCAACCTTCTCCCAGCATTGGCTCCGCGAATGGCCTTAATAAGTAACCTAAGATAGATGCCAGTCAAAGTCATTCCCGACATTTACAAAATCAAACTTAATTAGGTTAATCAATTACACTGTACCTCATACGGGCTGGTGCCCATGAATTGAACGATGGCGCATAGCTCATTTGTAACACAATTCAACTAACCTTTAGCTATAATTATTTCCTTATTACTCATGGATCGAATTCATAGGCTGATGATGTGGGAAGAATGAAAAGCGAATGGGATGCAATACCGGCTTCGTATGGTATCCAATGCCAGTCAATTCATTTTCCCCTTTGTACAGTTAACAAAAGTAACAAAATTAAATATGTTACAATTACAGAACGGTTTGCTACAATGTTATAAAGATTGTTATTAATTTCACCATGTAAATGTTATAAATCGTTTGATTGGCTTGGTATGAGAACTACCCTTTTGTGAGGGGGAAATGTGTATATAATGCAAGCAAGAGAAAGGATGGTATAGACATAGTGGTCAAGCGGATCACAAAGGTCCTGAATGAGTCGCTTGTGTCAGCATGCCCTAGTGCCAAGCCAAGGGGCAAACAGCTACCGCCATAGTGGAGCCTAGAGCTGGTTGGTCTAAGGAAGGACTGCAGAAAACTCTTCAACAGAGCAAAAGCCACACGATTGGGACATCTACAGAGCGAGCTAAGAAAATATAAGGGCGAGCTGACAAAGGCTCAGAACAAGTCCTGGGTGGAATTGTGTAGCTCCATGAAGCATACATCTGAGACCTCTAGGCTTAATAAGAGGCTTAGGAAGATTCTGTCCTCGAGACCTATTACGGTGGGGTATATTCAGAAGTCATAGAATGTATGGACAATGTCTAGTGAGGAAACACTAGAACTATTCGTTGATACACATTTCTCGGAAAATTCTCCAACGGACAACGTGGCACCAGAAGAGGTTGTCACTGATATGCATTCGTCGGAGGCCATCAGGGAAATTGTGTCTGAGCCGAAAATCCTTTGGACAATAAGAAATTTCGACCCCTTTAATTCGCCAGGCCCTGATGATGTATCACCGGTTGAATTACAAGCTGTGTCTGATAGACTGGTTTCCTCGCTTAAGGAGATATATTCTGCTTGTATCAGAATGTCATAGAAAGCAGGAAAACCCTACCATATGAAGCCGAAAGATTTTCGTCGTATTTGTCTGTCATTCTTTATGCTGAAGTCTCTTGTGAGGTTGATAAAAACATAACTTGGGGTAAAGATCCCAGGAGATCGCCTCTCGCGGCAGCAGCAGGACCTAGTCGGTTACATAGAGGGTTCTGTCGCTGTCAAGGAATATAATGTAAAACCGAAGTCAATCATGAAGGAGTTGGAGTTTCTTGACATCAACTCTACCATAAGAAAGTTTATTAATAACTTACTTACTAAAAGATGTATTACGGCAGGCTTGTTAACTGTGGATCTTAAAAGATGGGTCAGCAGAGTAACACCTCAAGGAGGTGTACTGTCTCCTCTACTTTGCAATATAGCCATTAGCAATATATTATTGTCTCTGGAAGAGAAAGGTGTAAAAGTGGTCGCGTATGGTGATTACGTGCCAATTGCGGTTAGGGGAAAGTTTTCGGGCACTCTAAGAGATGTACTTAAAGAGATGTACTTAGAGTGCTCTAAGCGCAACAGCAAAATGGGCTACCGAAAGTGGCCTGGGTATAAATCCGTGTAAGACAGAAGTAGTTATTTTCAGTAGGAGATACAAGTTGCCTACAATGGAAGCTGCCTCCTTGGGTGGAGAGTATGTTCCATTTGCAGAAAACGCAAAACACCTGGGTGTTTTGCTGGACAGAAAATTGAACTTCAAATCCAACATTTCGGAAAGGGCAAGAAAAGCCACCATTGCCCTATACGCCTGCAGGAAAGCCATTGGCAAAAGTTGGTGATTTAGACCGCGTGTCATGCATTGGGCATATACAGCAGTTGTCAGACCTATTATGCTATATGGTGTTGTGGTCTGGTGGACGTCGCTTCAAAAATCCACCTACTGCTCAATACTTAACCGAATCCAAAGGATGGCTTGTTTGTGCATCACAGCCGCACTGAGGACGACATCATCTGATTCACTGAATTTAATGCTGCATCTTATGCCTCCGTACATTGTGGCTACCCAAATTGCAGCGACCACTGTGATACCACTCTAGCGACAGACCATGGCTTCTGGCGGGAATCGAACCCACGACCCCTGCACTGGTAATCCAAGCACGCTACCAACTCGACTACCGGGGCGCCCCCCAAACGCGTCCCATGGTGGTTGGTGTGTGTGGTTTCTGGCTTTCCTCTTCCATTGCAAAAATTTTCCGATCATTGAGCTGATCTCGAAGGAGGGACAAAGGAGAAAAATTTATATACTTTATAGGATCGGAAATGGACATTGGATGTGCTGCAAACGGAATGCCACTGGAGGCTAGCGTAGCGCAGAGGTTAGCATTTCTGCATATGATGCTGAAAGCCTGGGTTCGAATCCTGTTGAGATCATCAGAAAAAAACTTTCAGCGGTGGTTATCCCCTCCTAATGCTATACTTCATGGCTTTCAAAATCCGTGGTAAGTATGGTCAAAATCGGTCTATAACTTGATATAGCTCCCATAGTAACCGTTTCGTTGTTAGCGCAGGAAGAAGAAAACAAACTCCACGTCATAAATTTTTTTCTTGAAGTGGAATTTGTTTTCTTTCTTGCTGTACTACAAAAAGAAAATATTCTTTAGAGCGTGTTTTCAGCCTAGAAGACATGCAATTCTCAGTGTATTCGCAGATGAGAAAAGCCATGTGTCCAGTGGTGCCAGGCGCAACTGCTACCTAGGAAACCAGTCAATGCTATTACAGCAACGCCTTTACTGCTTAACTATAAACAGAGAACCCTATGGTCTGCAGCCGTACGATTGTATAAAATAGGAGTATAAACTTTAAAATCAAATCTTATGCTGTTGACGAGAGGCAGTGAATCGACATCAGACAAATCTGACTCTGTTTACGAGTTAATATTTTCTCCGTTTATGCAAATGTTGGCGGTGTCACTTTGTTTTGCAGTCTGTTGACTTGGTCAAGCTTGAAAAAAATTAAAACAAACAAAAGAAAATGAAAAAGTCATGAGTCTCTGTGTGCTGGCTCATTTGCTCGCAACTGTCTATGCCGATGAGATGGTTATTAGACAAGCGCATTCGGTGATTGCAAATGTAGTAAGACTTTAAACAAATTAGTCTTCAGAGAATTGGTTGCCATAGATAACTTGAAGAGATTATTATTTCGAATTTGCGATTCTCTTCAATTTTATGGCGATTCGTGTACTAAAAAGTGAGGTGTTACCACATCTTTCCAAAAAAATACAACAAATAGGTATGTTTTTAGACTAACCAACCGGGAAAGTTCAGGAGTAAGAGCTGCTTATAAAATGGCTTATTTTGGAGACACAAGACATGCGAGAGACCTTCCCTAATCCTTGCTATTTAACAAAACGTGTTCAAGAATATAGGGCCTTCTCTGCTCATATCCAAGAGTAAGGCTTACAGAAGGCCTTAATGCCGAAGGAGGTTTTGAACGTGTAGGACAACAACAACAAAGATAATGATCCCTTTTGAGAGAGACAACTTAAATTAAAATTTTTCTCTTTCGAATCTCCGAAAATCTATTTTTAGAATGAGAATTTTATTTTTACATTTTCGAAAACTTAATTTGCTTTCGCCGGCATTTGATCCACTGACCCTCTGTTCGGTAAACCGATGTGCTATTTACTGGGCTATCGCACAGCGAACAATGACTTCGTCAAAATTCAAATATGTGTTTGATATCGGCTTGCTTTTTATACCCTCCACCATAAGATGGGGGTATACTAATTTCGTCATTCTACTCGAAATATTCGTATGACACCCCATAAAGTATATATATTTTTGATCGTCGTGACATTTTATGTCGATCTAGCCATGTCCGTCCGTCTGTCCGTCCGTCCGTCTGTCTGTCGAAAGCACGCTAACTTCCGAAGGAGTAAAGCTAGCCGCTTGAAATTTTGCACAAATACTTCTTATTAGTGTAGGTCGGTTGGTATTGTAAATGGGCCATATCGGTCCATGTTTTGATATAGCTGCCATATAAACCGATCTTGGGTCTTGACTTCTTGAGCCTCTAGAGTGCGCAATTCTTATCCGATTGGAATGAAATTTTGCACGACGTGTTTTGTTATGATATCCAACAACTGCGCCATGTATAGTTCAAATCGGTCCATAACCTGATATAGCTGCCATATAAACCGATCTAGGGTCTGGATTTCTTGAGCCTCTAGCGTGCGCAATTCTTATCCGATCAGAATGAAATTTTGCATGACGTGTTTTGTTATTATATCCAACAACTGTGCCAAGTATGGTTCAAATCGGTCCATAACCTGATATAGCTGCCATATAAACCGATCTTGGGTCTTGATTTCTTGAGCCTCTAGAGGGCGCAATTCTAATCCGAATGGAATGGAATTTCGCACGACGTGTTTTATTATGATACCCAAAAACTGTGCCAAGTATGGTTTAAATCGGTCCATAACCTTATATAGCTGCCATATAAACCGATCTTGGGTCTTGACCTCTTGAGCCTCTAGAGGGCACAATTCTTATCCGATTTGAATGAATTTTTGCACGAAGTATTTCGTAATGATATCCAACAACTGTGCCAAGTATGGTTGAAATCGGTCCATAACCTGATATAGCTGTCATATAAACAGATCTGGCGATTTGACTTCTTGAGCTTTTAGAGGGCGCAATTCCTGTCCGATTTGGCTGAAATTTTGCATCACGTATTTTATTTTTACCTTCAACAACTGTGCCAAATAAGGTTCAAATCGGTTCATAACCTGATATAGCTGCCATATAAACCGATCTGGGATCTTGACTTCTTGACCCCTAGAGGTCGCAATTATTATCCGATATGCCTGAAATTTTGTACGACGGGTCCTCTCATGACCATCAACAAACGTGTTTATTATGGTCTGAATCGGTCTATAGCCCAGATCCCATATAAATCGTTCTCTCTATTTTACTTCGTGAGCCCCAATGGGCGCAATTCTTATACGAATTGGCTGAAATTTTACACAGGTCTCTAACATATAATTTAATTGTGGTCCGAACCGGACCATATCTTGATATCGTTTTAATAGCAGAGCAACTCTTTTCTTATATCCTTTTTTGCCTAAGAAGAGATGCCGGGAAAAGAACTCGACAAATGCGATCCATGGTGGAGGGTATATAAGATTCGGCCCGGCCGAACTTAGCACGCTTTTACTTGTTGTTCGTATTTTCTTTCGTTTACTTGTGTAAAAACATAAGAAATGCTCTTTTAGAAGGTTTTTTTGTGAAGTGAAAAGGTTTCGCTACAAGGTCTTATATAATGGCAAAATTTGGAAGGACGTTTAGAGTTTGTTTTGCTACATTTGAGGTTGATTTAAAGGCCCTTCTTTTTTCCATTTTCCCCACTATAAACAGAGTACTACTTTTTCCCCGTGTTTTCTCCAGCATTTCGCCGAAATTTTTCGCCTGAAAAGCTGAACAGAATACTCAGCTTAAATCCGAACTGATTTGTTCCAATATTAAAATTTTTAATTTCTAGGTCATAATAAAAGTTATTGTGCATCGGCTATCACAGCTCCCCATACCATCACTTCAGATGGAAACTTACTTAAGGTGGGCGGCCGTTCGCAGGCCCAAATTCCACAGTCATTTTGGAGTACACGATGTTCGGAAATACACCGAGTTAGTGCAGGCGCACTAACTCGAGTCTAACTCTTTTGTTTGCTTTGGTGTAAGATCGCGTAAGATAGTGGTCACAAAATTAGCCGACCTGAATTAATGAATTAAAATTCTAATTCCGCTCGGCTCATACGTGTTTTGTTCCCAAATTTAAAAAACTGGCTCGGTGGAAATATTTTTATATTTTGGTTGATGCCTATTTGGAGAAGCTATGATATCACAGTACCAATCCCTAATGATGGTATAGAATAGCAGTCACCCGACTGAAGAACAATACGGCAGCAGGAACCAAAGGGTTGCCAGCTGAACTAGTTAAGACCGAAGGCGACATGCATCAGCTCGTTTGGGCGAACTGGCTACAAGAACGCATACCCGATGGTTGGAATCACAGCATACACAAAAAAGGAGACAAGACGAAATTTCCCAGCTAGAGGGGAATATGTCTCCTCCCCATCGCATACAAGATAATCTCGAGCGTACTGTGTGAAATATTAAAACCTGAAGTCAATGAGATATACGGGCCCTACCAATGCAGCTTTGGACCTGGAAATCCACCCTAGACCAGATATTCACACTGCACCAAAGACCCGAGAGGGACAAATCTACACTTCGTTGATCACAAAGCCGCTTTTGACATCCCTATACGTTCTAAGGTATTTCAAGCCATGTCTGTGTTAGGTATCAATGCAAAATTACCGAGACTCTGCAGGATGACATTGCAGATACACGTTCCTCAGTAAGAATAGGAGGTTTCAGGCAAGGGGACAGCTTATCGTGTGATCTTTTAAATGTCCCGCTGGAGATGATGGTTCGATGTGCAAAGGTGAATAAATATCACCAGAAAACGCATGCTACAACATCGATATCATGGGTCGGTCACCGGAAGTGGTAACTGCAGCCTTTGTCAGATTCGAAAGAGAATCAAAGAAAGCGGGTCAGAATGAACGAAGAAGCTCCAGCGAAAAAGTCATTTAAAGACGAGCATTGTGGTAAACGCTAACTGGGACGAACAAAACTCAAATGAATGATCAGGTGGTGAAAGACATCTAAAAACTTGGTGTCAGAGATTGGAGAAGGAGCGCCGAAGATAGAGGCGCTTGAAACACTATTCTAAATTCGGCTAATGGGACAATTATTCTGCCATTGACAATAAAAGTAAAGTAAAAGACAGATCTTACTACAAACAGGGAATCGAAGCCACTGAAGATCGCTGGAAAATGTGCGTCGATTAAAGGAGATTATGTTGAGAAATAAACAAAAAAAATGAGCAAATTTGTTGTCTTTCCTTTGTAGTGCGGTAACTTTTGGGACCGCCTTATGCCACTATTGCGTGGATTTCGTTGAATTCGAGCCGCCACCGCTGCACCATTACAGGTATTGTTGCAATTGTATTGGACCATCACTAGCCGATTTATGGCGCGATTCTCCAACATTTTGTTTACCTTGATGTGTTTGAGTTCGCCAACAATAGCCGTTAGTGATTTTCCACACTATTACGCTCAGAATCCATCAAGAATAACTAGCTTAGAACAAATTTAGAAGCAAATGCTTTTGGTAGCTTGTTAACAATATAATGAGCTGTCAGTAAGTGTTTTCGTGTACCTAAAATTTTTTGCAATTTTTACTGGAATTCGTTAGCGAGAGAAAGCAACTTTTGAATGTTCGAAAATTGATAACCTCCAAATATCTGCTGGGAGTTTTTTGCAACTTTGAGCAGATGTTTTATGAAGGTCAGCTGTTTAATGAAAATGCAAAATTAACCACAAAAACCATAGAAAGTAATAAAGTGGTTATTTGTGATATTTACATTTATTTCATTACAATTGGCGTTGTTACAACCATTATTCTGGTGCAGAAAATTAATCAAATTTTATCTCAACAGCTGTTGTTCTGCAAATTTGTACTGGAAATAGTTCGCATACTTTTGCTGGCATATTTTTTCAAAAGAGTAAAATCCCTCTTAATTTCTAGTTTAGTTTGACAGATAACCAGTGTGAACTTGGTAAAACGTGGTGTTAGCTATTGCGTAGGTAGCAAATACCGATTTTGGGCATAAGCTATCAGAACGTCGAGGAATAGGAAGCTAAAGATCATCTGATGTGCACGTGGGCTGAAGTGACAAAAAGATGGCGTCCTGATTCATGTTCTTATACATTGAAGGCTTTTCTAAATTCATGGATGCGTGCATTTGCAAACTATCAGGATGTTCATAGTTATCTGGTTGGTTCTTGTTTCAGCTTAATACTAGCAGAGTTAGACTATTTGCTAATTTTAATTGTTCGGCATAGATTTTTGTTTTTGGCCACTGACTCTGATTTGGCTTTGGTTTTCTCAGCGAAATTCTTTTTATTTCATTCAATCAATTAATCTTTCGGGCGATCATATAACCTGATAATAAAATCTCTGACACCAAGTTTCGAGGTGTCTCCCACCACTTGATCTTTCCATCGGGCTTTTGGTCTTTCCGATTTGCGTGTACCACCGTGTTTACCTTCAAAACACTTCTTTGCTGGAGCTTCTACTATGCTATCGTCGTCATACAGCTCAAACAGCCTGTGGTTCATACGTCTCCTATATTCCCCATTAAAGCAAACACTCCAAGTACTGACTCATTTGCTTTCACAAGTATCCATGCCTCAGATCCATATAACAACACGGGTAGTATCAGTGTCTTGTATAGTGTAATCTTCGTCTGTCAAGAGGTGGTCTTTTTTCTAAACTGCTTACTTAATCTAAAGTAGCATATGCTTGCCAGTATTATTCTTCGCTTTATCTCTTTATCTTCAGAAATATTCTCTAAAGTCACTCTAATTAATGATTTTTATTTCTCGTCGTTAAAGTAAACACCAAATAATTGTCCCACGTTTAGATGCCGATTTTTTATTCGTTAGCGAAAACAGCGTATTTTAATAATGTTGATTATCGTTAAAAGTGGCTACTGAATACCAAATTCGATAATTTTTCTCTTATCGCTTTTTAACTAAACGATTTACGTTAAAACATTTTACAAATACCACTACAGGTGGTGACACCGTTTGTCAACCTACCAAACCAGTATAAGGGAATGGTTAGGTTAGGTTTAAGTGGCAGTCTGCCATCATACTCACTTAGACGTTTTCGTCCATTGTGATACCACAGGAACCACAAGAGGCCACCGTAACGCAGAGGTTAGCATGTCCGCCTATGAAGCTGAACTCCTGAGTTCGAATCCTGGCGAGATCATCAGAAAAAATTTTCAGCGGTGGTTTTTCCCCTCCTAATGCTGGCACCTCCAAAGAGGTGTCGCACTACGGCACGCCGTTCGGACTCGGCTATAAAAAGGAGGCCCTTATCATTGAGCTCAAAACTTGAATCGGACTGCTCTCATTGATATGTGAGAAATTTGCCCCTGTTCCTTATTGGAATGTTCATGTGTAAAATTTGTTTGTATTTTGATACCACAGGAACAGAAGAAGGAAGATGCCTTATAGTTTCTAACGTTGAACCATCCAGATCGCTTTAAAAAGTTATCTCGTTAAGAAATCTGCGACAGTCGAGGTCGGTTTTTGAGTTCAGAAATACATTCTCCAGGGATTTAATGGCTGCCTGGCTGTCTGAGAATATATTTAAGCCAATAGTCGTAGTGACATTATATCTTAGCCATTCCACCACATCCTTAATTGCAAAGATCTCGGCTTGATACACACTGCAGTGGTCGGGTAACCATTTCGATATGACCCGCTCTAGATCTTTAGAGCACACCCCAAAGCCCATCTGGTCGATTAGTTTGGAAATATCCGTATAGATGCCTATGTAACTTCTGATACCAGGAATATCGTAGTTCCAATCGGTTCTATCAGAAATAGTGGTACAGTAATTTTTATCAAAAAGCGGGCCCAGGTAGGGTGTAATCCGCACTGCCTGGAACATCGGATATTGTATCAAGGATAACACAGTGTTCGTAGCCGACTCATGACCAATGACAAAGCTCCCTTAACCTCACGGCAGTGGTGGTTCCAATATGGATAGCCACAATGTGCAGAGGCATAAGATGTAGCATTAAATTCAGTGCATCAGATGGTGTCGTCCTCAGTGCGGCTGTGATGCACAAACAAGTCATCCTTTGGATCCGGTTAAGTATTGAGCATATAAGGGAATAGAAGTCAAATAAAATTTATTGATATTTGTGCAATTTTAAAAACAATTGGTTTCAATTTTATTCAACCATTCATAGTAAAGGTATTTCTGCAGGTGGCCACACTTAATTGTTAAAATCATATCTTGGCAATCCTGAAGACAAATGTTCTACATAAGCCTGCACTGGTAATTTATCCAGAACTCCCTCATACTGGAAAAATGTAATTTTCATACAATCTTTGCTGCACTGCACTGTATAGTACTAAAATAAAACAGGGATAATATGCGCGGAATGGCAACCCTCTTTGCCATAGCAAAAATGAAAACAAGTTTTCGCTTTCATCCAAGCGTATCCATAAAGCCAACAGCTTACGAGAGTGCGTTTAAATTTTAGAACGTCATTTTAAAGGCTTGCTGAACTTCTAGTCCAAGTGTAGCGCAGCCACAAACACCACCAGCGATCGTGGTGCGGCATTTATTCTCCCGCAACGGCTAGTATTTTGTTTTAATGGTCATGTGGGTATCTTGGCGGCTTTTTTTAATGGTTGCTTCGTTTCTTGTTTGCTTTGGCTTCTAGGCAAGAGAAACGTAAGAGGATGAGAAGAAACGACTTTGTTGTAAAACTTGTTTGTGCAAATCGGAATGCAATGCAAAAAAAACGAAATCCTATCGACACCAGAGGCGTGAAATGATTTAGTACCCGCTTCAATCACTTACGTCCGAACAAACAAATTTACTTCGATAACATCGCATCTTATCAAGATGATACAGACACAAGTCAAAGGATTAAGTAAAAACAAGTAAGAGCGTGCTAAGTTCGGCCGGGCCAAATCTTATATACCCTCCACCATGGATCGCATATGTCGAGTTCTAAGTGCGGTATCTCTTTTTAGGCAAACAAAGAATATTGAATAAGAACTGTTATGCTATGGAGCTGTATCAAGTTATAGTCCGATTCGGACCATAAATGAATGCTGAACATAATAGAAGTCTTTGTGTAATATTTCAGTTCATTCAGATAAGAATTGCGCCTTGTAGGGGCTCAAGAAGCATAATTGGGAGATAGGTTTATATAAGAGCTGTATCAAGCTATTGATCGATTCAGACCATATTGAACACGTATGTTCAAGGTCATGAAAGAAGGCGTTGTACACAATTTCAGCAAAATCGGATTAGAATTGCGCCCTCTAGAGGCTCAAGAGTCAAGATCCCAGATCGGTTTATATGGCAGCTATACCAGATTATAAACCGATTTGCCCCATTTACAAGTCCAATCAACCTACACTAACAAAAAGTATTTGTGCAAAATTTCAAGCGACTAGCTTTACTCCTTCGAAAGTTAGCGTGCTTTCGACAGACAGACAGACGGACAGGCGGACGGACATGACTGGATCGTCTTAAAATGACATGACGATCGAGAATATATATACTTCATGGGGTCTCAGACGAATATTTCGAGGTGTTACAAACAGAATGACGAAATTAGTATACCCCCATCCTATGGTGGAGGGTATAAAAATAGATCCATTGAGTTTTAACTAGGGACAAAAATAACATTAAAGTGTGCTCAAATATTTGTGCAAATTTCACAAATTATTACCGGAAGTCGTTTGCGTTCTTTATTAATGAGACCAAGCTTAATGTTGAGAGAATTGTGAGATTGCAAATTTATATTGGGGTTTTTATCCCAGCAGAAATTTTGCACAAACTTTTACTGGAAGAGTACGCGAACAGACCTAATAATCACAATTCAACAGCCATTTCAATTATTGGCAATTGCTTTAATCCATGTACACATTACCATGGAAGTCAGAAAGGCAGTTGTACTTGCTGGATTTGGTGAGGTTCAATATGGAGTTACATTCTCAACCGGGTTCCGCGATTCATAAATCGAAGAGGGTTTAGAAATAACCTAATAAAGCAACAGACCGCCTAGGTAGGTCACCTTTTGTAAGTTTAGGTGAGGGTTTAGTGACTCGGTCTTTTAATACCAAAGGGCACATTTTGGCAAAGCATCTGCCCTTTTCTTGAACATTAACATAGATGTTCTCTTCTTTGATCTGGACATTTTGAGCTTGGTTTTTAGTCTTGTGGACGAATTGTAATAATTTTTGGGTCTTCTTTTTTTTCTATTGTGTGCACCTCCCGATTTATTCACTTATTAGACGTCACTGACTTATCTGTGGACTTAGCACGCAGCTTATGCATTTCCTCAAACGGCATTAGGTACCAAGCGACCCAAAAGCCCATTAAAAATAAACAACTGCATATAAAAACGTTCGTTACTTCCATCTCTCTGTAACAGCTTGCAAAAGAAACAACAAAAGCATGAAAAAAGCTACTAAGTAGGCAAACATGAGAGCACATCAAACAATGTATTGTACATAAATGAGAGCCCAACTCGTTGGTAGAAAAAATGAAATTCGCTCATAATTAAATGAAGCCTAAACACCCAGCAAGAGTGTATGTAGCTTGGTTGAATTTCGATTTTTTTATTTGTTGTCAGCGTTGCCACTACAAAAAAAAATCCGACCAAAATTGTTCAAAAAATCTACCAAATTCCCACCCAGCGGATCAAAATTTTTAACCAAAGGCTGGTACCATATTCGTTTTTCACAGGTGAAAACACATGTTTTACTTTTTTGAAACACTACGGTTACTTTTTTGAAACACTACAAAAATCTCAATGATAACATAATACATCTATGTTAATTTTTTCATAAGTTATAAGGGAATGTCCTACTGAACGAAATCAGCATGTTTTTTTGCTTCAAAATCTATGATTACATTCATTAAAAAATTTCGCTAAAAGTGAATATACGGCCCTTAAATCAAAAATCAACATTTATGACCTCCGAGACACATTTATTTAAAATTAAAATGACGTATTTTGTTTGTTTTGTTGATATTTGATTATTTCGATAGTGTGTCAGTGCTGCCAACGTTAAGGACAAAAGCAAAACAAAGCTGTTCCATATAGTCTTGAAAATGGCTGAACCGATTTTCATGAAATTTTCACAGATGTTAGATTTTGGCTCCCCGGGGAAAATGAGGTATTTCATTTTTTGAGATTCGAAGGCGAACCCTCCCCCTTACCACAATTTTCAAAAACACCAGATTTCGGAGATGAGTGCATCAATCTAAGCAAACCTTCGTTGGACCCCTTATGGTAACCCAAAAACACAAAATTGGTATAAAACTTTGGGGTCAAATAACCAGGGGGACGCCCCATCCAAAAGCCCACCCAAACGGATATATTTACCGATTGGAGCTATACGGGTATCAAATGAGTAGAAAAAGAACTTGGTTCAGCAAGTAAGAGCGTGCTAAGTTCGGCCGAGCCGAATATTATATACCCTCCACCATGGATCACATTTGTCGAGTTCTTTGCGCGGTATCTCTTTTTAGGTAAACAATTCTTTAGGCAAACAATTGAATGCTGAACATTGTAGAATTCATTGCGTTATATTTCAATCCATTCGGATAAGAATTGCCCTTGTAGGGGCTCAAGAAGCAAAATCTGGAGATCGGTTTATATGGGAGCTGCATCAAGCTATAGATCGATTCAGACCATATTGGACACGTATATGGGAGAAGCCGTTGTACAAAATTTCAGTCAAATCGGATAAGAATTGCGCCCTCTAGTGGCTCAAGAAGTCAAGATCCTAGATCCGTTTATATGGCAGCTATATCAGGTTATGGACCGATTTGGCCTATTTGCAATCCCAACCGACCTACACTAATAAAAAGTATTTGTGCAAAATTTCAAGCGGCTAGCTTTACTCCTTCGAAAGTTAGCGTGCTTTTCACAGACAGACGGACATACTAGATCGACTTAAAATGTCATGACGATCAAGAATATATATACCTTATGGGGTCTTAGACGCATATTTCGAGGTGTTACAAACAGAATGACAAAATTAGTATACCCCCATCCTATGGTGGAGAGTACAAAAACTTGACCCCAAGCATCGGGGGGTCTCCCAAACCCCAAAAAACTACCCCAAAATGGACATGTACACCGATTGGGGCAAAATGGGTATCAAACGAAAGGTATTTGAAAATAGAGTACAAATCTGAACCACCAAAAACCACCCTACAGAACATACTTACCGACTGGGACAATAAGGGTATGAAATGAAAGGTATTTCGAGGTAGAGTACATATCTAATAAGAGAATTTGATCCAAGTAGCCTACGGGCCCTTTCCAACCCCAAAAACGTTCATGTATGTCCAACGTCGTAAAATGGTTATCAAATGAAAGGTCTTTGGGAGTAGACTTATACTGTACTTTAATTGGCTATGAGAGAACATTTGTTCCACTAGCCGAACGAAGAATAGCGTTCGAAGCACCTGGATCTTCTGCGCTCACTCTAAAATCTTCGACACCAACTTTCGAGGTGTCTCCCACCGTTTGATCTTTCCATAGGGCTTTTGGTCTTCCTGGTTTGCGTGTACCACCGTGTTTGCCTTCAAACACGCTGACAACATGACAACATGACCTAGCCAACGCAGCCGTTGTATTTTGATACGTGTAACTATGCTATCGTCGTCAGGTAGATAAAGTTGATGACTACCTCAAAGTTGTGGTTCCCAACTTTCCCCATTTTCTTTATCTGCTCGGTTGTACAAGGCGTTTTGGGAGTTGAAACCATCGATTTCGTCTTATCTCCATTTACTGCCAGACCCGTTTTCACTGACTCTCTTTCGTTTCTTTCAAAGGCTGCAGTTACTAGTTCCGGTGACCGACCCATGATGTTGATGTCTTCGGCATAGGCGAGTAGCTTGTGTTCTGGGAGTAGACTACGAATCTGATATTCAAATTTGAGATTAAGAGTCGGGAGACCGCCCCACCAACTAAATACCCCTCAATAGGCCATGGAGGTTGATCGGGACAATATGAGACTTAAATGTATATGGCTGTAAAGTAAGAATCTGATATTAATATAACGATCCAAGTACATAGGTCATGTCCAGCATTTCAATGGGACAAAAGTATTTGACAGTAGAGCAATCATTTAATGTTAACAATAGGGGTCCAAGGTCGGGGGAACCAATCCGCTCTTCCCAATAAAAAACTGTCATGAAGGCCGATTGACCCATAGCAACTATATGTAAATATAGACCGATATTTAATTTATTCAGTAAGGCTATAAAAAGTTCTTACACAACTCTTTTTACCAAATTCATTGGTCAAAAACTTCAACTTTTATGGGCCAAACAAATTCAGACGATGGAGATCGGTTTATGTGTGTGGCACTTATCTCCAAATATAGGCCGATCATAAGAAATAGGACATGGATAACGAAGAGCTTAACAGTCCTCACTGTGCCATGTTTCAGCGAAATAGGGCAATAAATGAGCCTTTCATAGGTCCTTTAATAGGGAGATCGGTCTATATAGGAGTTATATATAAATATAGACCGATCTGGGCCATATTGAACACGAATTTCTAAGAGCCTAACACAGCCCACTGTGTGAAATTCCAGCGAAACCGAATAATAAACGTGCTGATATAGTCCCAAGAACTTAAATCGGGAGATTGGTCTTTATGGAATATTGTAATTTGTAATTTTGTAATTTTGTAATTTTGTAATTTATTGACACCCGCACAACAAGAACGCATGTTCTTATGATTATAGTACGGGAAATTAATCCTTTTAAAGTTACAATGTTAGACAAAGTATAAATAAATAAATGTAAAAAAAAAAAAGAAAAAAAAAAAAAATCAAATATAATAAGCTTGAAACTAACAAAATATAAATAGGATGTTAATTTGAGTAATAAATCAAAAATAAGAAAAATATTGGTATACAATTATTTACCGCTCACAAATCAAAATTAACACTTGACATATTTATTTTTAACAAGACTTATCTAGAATCCCTAAAGTGATCTAGTAATTTACCTTTAAATGTTACAACGTTACTGATGGTTTGAAGGTCGTGCGGGAGAGAGTTCCAGAGCTGAACGGCGAATATAAATAGATGCCATTGAGAGACTAAGCTACGGTGTATCATTGGAATCAATTTGTTTCCTCGGTTCGACCTTGCAAATCTGATTCTCTCAAATAAATGAGATGGTGCCTGTGTATATATTATCCTATGTAAAAAGGTCAATGACCTCATGAGCAAAACATCACGAAATGATACACCATATAAGGATCTGGAGAAACGGAAAGTGGAGTCTCGTCGACGAAGACCATATACATAGCGTACCACACTGTTGAAGAAAGTATCGATCTTACGACTGCTTCGAGAATCACAGTTTGCAAATAGCTCACAACCGTAGAGTAGGCTAGGTATAATATATGACTTTGCCAAAAGTATTCTTACCCAAAGAGGAGTAAGTTGTTGAGTGGACCAAAGCGAGCGAAGCTTTGAATACCCTTGACCAACAGCGGCATTAATATGGTCTGTCCACGACAAGGTACTGTTGAAAGTCACCCCCAGGTTATTTGCACGAGCCACGATCTCTAACCTCTCATTAGCAACAACAACAACAGGATCGCAAGTGAAACGTGAAACCCTTTTCTTAATAACCATGCACTTCGACTTGAGAGGATTAAGGCACAAGCCATTAGCATTTGCCCATTCATAAATTCTGGACAGGTCATGGTTCAGCATCCTGACATGGTCGTCTAAGCATTCCTTCGTGCTACTTATATAGACCTGCACATCATCAGCATACATGTGGGTCTTACAAAATGAGAGCTGGTCTGGCAGGTCGTTGCTATATAAAGAAAATAGAATAGGACCCAAGATTGAACCCTGGGGCACTCCTCGAATAACAGGCAAGGGACTAGAAACTGATGACTTCGAAACCACGGATTGGGTACGATTGGAGAGATATGACATGATTAAACGAACAGACGAAGACGAGAAATGAAACAGGTTTTTTAATTTTGCTGCCAACATAGTGTGATCGACCGTATCGAATGCCTTTGAATGGTCGAGGAGAACAAGCAAATTCAATTCGTCATTCTCCAAGTTACTCCTGATATCCTCCACCACATCTGCTAGAGCACTTATACAACTACGTCCGGGACGGAAACCTGACTGCTTCTCATATAAAAGAGAGTTCTCATTTATATACGAAAATATCTGTCTATACATTATCTTCTCAAAGACTTTGGACAGAAAACACAAAATGGAGATGGGCCGAAACTCCCTACAATTCTTGGGTAAGGGTATAACTTTAGCGTACTTCCATGCCACCGGAAATGAACTTCTGGTCAAAATGCTGTTAAAAATGTGGGTAATGTATGGCAAAATAAATGGTAATAGTACCTTGAGAAATCTTGGTTCAATGCCGTCGAATCCAACTGCATTTGACTTCACCATGGAGAAACCAAGTACCACATCGTTCTGTTCTATACCCGAAAATTCAAAACCTTCACTGTGACGATCCCCAAGAGTCAACTCAAAGTCATAGAAACTAGGATCTATGGGGTTTGTTGGAATATTGGTGAAAGTAGCATTAAGCTGGTCCACATCCACATCAGTGATGTTATCGGGGGATCTGCGACCGATACCAATGTCGTGAATGGTCTTCCAAGTCTTCCTCGAACCGATCGCAGAGGTAAAACGTCTGAGGTAGTAATTGATCTTGGCAGCTCTTATCAACTTATTGACACGGGATCTGTTGGAGCGATATTCCTCTCGTAGGTGCGACGTCCTAAAACGTTTCCATCTACGGTATGCAGTGTTTCGGGACTCAATTGCAACACGAATATCTGCCGAAAACCAAGGTTTAGTCTTCGAACAAATTTGTCTCATTTTGATCGGGAGCACAAAATCTTGGACAGCGCACACATTTCTAGATAAAAAGTTCACCTGATCGTCTATCGATTCCATGCGGTATAGCAGACTCCAATCGATATCAGAAATCAAAGAAGGTAAGGCTTCGTGGTCCAGACTATTGAAATCTCTATATGAGTAAGACTCCTCCCTTCCAAGGATCTCAAAGTTGTAAGACAGAAAAATCAAGTCATGGTTGGAGAAGCACGATGCGGACAGTTGGTCATACAATGAAACTTTAGAAATCTCACTGACAAAAAACAAATCAAGGAGGGTACTGGAACTGGACGAAAAATGAGTCGGCATGGATGTGTTGAAAGGTAATAAGCCCAATGAAGACATCTGGGCTGTGAGACTTGAGTCCAAAAGAATGTTGGAATTTAGATCCCCTGCAATAATGACATCCGGGTAGGTAAACGTAAGGTGTTCCACTACTTCCAAGAATGGGTGTATGTCAATATTGTTATTTGGCCTATAGACACAACCAAGTAACAGCTTCCTTTCCGTGGCAGATAATTCTATAAACACATATTCAATGCTATCATCAGCCACTGATCTGGCACAAATGCGAGTCCTCAGATTGTCGCGGACATAAATCGCTGTGCCGCCTCCTCTGCGTGGTCTATCAGCCCTGTAGACAGTATACCCAACAAGATCAATGAAAGAATCAGGAGTAGTCTCCTTCAGCCACGTCTCTGATACGCAAATAGCATCCAAACCTGAATTCTCAAAGATAAATCGGAATTCATCAATCTTATTATTCAGGCTTTGGGCGTTAATGTGACATATCTTCAAACCACTCCGTTGGCCTGCCAGAATTCTAATCATATTCGCCGTCAAGTCCCTAGTGTTATGGTTAGCTAGGCTCGCCATATTTTAGGATAAAATAATAAATCAAAATTCTACCATCAGTATAGCTGCAGAGGAATAAATGATCACAATTAATGTTGTAAAAGTTGTTAAATTGAAGATAGTGATAAAAGAAATAAAATATTAAAATTAAATAGGTAAACAATTTAAAAAATGATTTAAAACTAGTTATAAAGTTTGAAAAAAGTATTGTGTAATTTCCGTGAAGTTTGAAAAATTTACTGAACGTTGGTATTAGCAAAATGCGGTGAGAATTCGTTATGCCGAAATCTATTTAGGGCGTCAGCATGTTCAATAACTACAGGATCATCGTTGGGGCCATGTTTAACAAACACGAGTCCCTTGAATGTGAACGCCGAGTAAATAAGTTTTTTCTTCTTTAGCGATACAGCATCCTGAAGTATTCTGTAGTTGGTGTTCGATAGGTTCTCGTTTATGTAAAATTTGTGATCCGAGTCGAGACCTAATAAACGGAGCAAAAGGGAATTGCCATTTTTTTTCCTGAAAGCAGACAGTGACTTCAGGAAGAAATTTTTGTCATAAGGAGACATAAACGTGGCAATAATAACGGCATCTGGTGAATTGCGTTCTTTTGTATTATTTCTATTCTTCAAACGGTGAATCGTTTTGAGCTTGGGAGAAGGAATGTTGCAGCTGGCACAAATTTTCCCAAATACGTTAAATAGATTTTCATTTTCGTGAAACGGTACCCCATATTGAGTGGCCTAATGCAACTCGCTGTCTCCAATTTCAGCGAAATCGGACGACAAATGAGCCTATTATGGGCCCAAGACCTTACATTGAAAGATAGGTCTATATGGCAGTCATATCGAAATATAGATCAATCTTATCCATAATCGGTGCGAATGTTGAGGTGCCTAACGCAACTCATTGTGCCCAAAACCTTAAATCGGAAGATCTGTATATATGGCAGCTATATCCAAATCTGGACCGATCTGGGCTGTATTGAACAGGGATGTCTAGAAGCCTAGCACAACTCGCTTTCCCAAAATGTAGGGAAATCGGATAATAAATGCGTCTATTATTGGCCCAAGACCTTAAATCGGGAGGTCGATCCATATGGCAGCTATATTAACATCTGGACCGATCTGGGCCGTATTGAACAAGAATTTCAAGAGGCTTAACACAGCTCACTGTCCCAAATTTCAATCGAAATCGGATAACAAATGTGGATTTAATGGGCCTTAAATCGGCAAATCGGTCTATGAAGGGGCTATATGATGATATAGCCCATATTCTAACTTAATCTGTCTATGCACAAAAAAGGAGTATGTGCAAGGTTGTAGCTCAATATCTCGATTTTTAAAGACTGTAGCGTGATTTCAACAGAAAGACGGACGAACTTGGCTAGATCGTCTTAGATTATTACGACGATAGGGAACATATAATCTTTAAAGAATCGAAACTGGATATTTCGATTTGTTGCAAACGGAATGACAAATTAATATATCCCCATCCATCGGTAGTAGTACAAAATTTTGTTAATGTTTGTGAAGGATGTTGAGAGGACCCAAACTTCTCACTGTGCTAAATTTTGTCAATTTCGGAAAATAACAGAGTCTTTTACAAGACCATGACCTAAGATTCAAATACAACGCACCATCTTTACTATACTCGGCACAGGTATCACCTAATGCAACCCACTGTACCAAATTTCAACAAATAAAAAATCCACCCTCTATGGGCTCAAAACCTCGCAGATCGATTTATGTGTCAGCTAAATTGAAATAAAGTTCGATAATAACCATATTAGGTCCTAATATCTGAGGACCTATTGCAACGCATTGTTCCAAAGTTCGGCGGAATCAGAGAACGATTGCGGCTGTTATGGATGGAAGACTCCTAAACCGATATATCGGTCTATATGGCAACTATATCCAATAAAAATCCAATTTTGCCCGTTGAACGGCTTAACCTGCGTATAGAATATTTACGGATCTGAGCCAAATTTTAGCTCCATATCTCAATTTTTGAAGGTTATAGCGTGATTACAACAGATTAACACACAGACGGACGGACAGAAACACAGACATCGTTATATATACAAACATTTTTTTGGGTGGGGAATGGATATTGCGATGTGTTGCTAACTGAATGAATACTCCCTCCCATGGTGGTGGGTTTAAAAATACAATTTCGCTAAAAATCTACCAAAACCGAAATTGGCCGTGAATTCGACCAAACCCTTAAAATTGAAAGTAAATCCTACCAAAATTGCTAGAAAAAGCCCAAATCGGCAACGCTACTTGTTGTTTTGTGTGGTTGGACGAGAGTACAGATATCATAATCTTTAAGAATCAAAGAGACCCCCAATACACACACACATACAAATGTTTAACTAACGAAAACGCAAGTGATCATAAAATAATCAATACTCTTATAATCTCACAAAAGTCCACTTCTCTCAAAACAAAACATTGCCGTCAATGTTGGGTACGCTGCAGTCGTTTTTGTAAAACATACATATCTACTCCATTATCATGGGCAACGTTTATTTACTCTCCCGCAACTTCATCATACACATGCACGTACATACTGACTTCCCAAGTATGGGGTATTTGTATTGGCGTCGAAGCTAAGCGGCGCTACATCTCTGATTTTGTGCACTATGACAACGCTGTTTGCGTCAATGTTGATGCTGCTGCCTATGATGGAGACATGCCACTTGAGTATAGTGGTGCTCCAAAATCAATGCTGCCACTTTGGTGTCTTTTTGATTCGGCTACCGTTTACTCAATGCACTTAACAGCTGTAGTTTGCAGGTATGTATGTATGTGCATCAAACATGGACGATTGCTCTCCAAAAAAAACCGACACTATGGAGAGCCAAACACTCGATGAAGGAACGAGTTTGGGCCACAAACTTATGTGTGCTGCTCTTTTTTTGGGGGCGGGGGGCTACATGAGTTATGACTGACCGACCAACTGGTGGTTTGTCTGCCAATATGACAGTGAGGTGATTGTAAATGTGTATTGTTAAAGTGTGCAAGGGAACTGACTAGCCAACGATCGTTGGGGTTTGTTTGGCGCTGCGACAGAGCTGGTGCGCTCTTAATAGCCGCCAACGTAGACGCCGCCTCCACTGCATGCCGTATACAATTCTTTGTTGTTTACTTTTGTTCGCATTCGATTCGATTATTTAGGCTCAAGAATATCACTGTTGGCGTCATGGTTGTCGCTGCCGTCGTTAACACAAGCCCCCATGGACGACGCCGTTGCTGTTTTCGTCGTTGTTCAACGAATTCGTTGTTATTACCGATGCTGTTTTTGTTGTCGTCTGTTTTCGTAGTAGTAAATTTGGTTACTTTCTGAGACGTTGACGGAGAAATTTTCGATCAGTTTAAGTTTTTCATTTGCCCCGAACGCAAGCAAAGAAAATTTACGATACCTTCCTTCCTCAGCATAAAAATACAAGCAAAAAAAGAAATAATAAAAAAAAGAAAATATATACAAGAAGAAAACCACAATATTTAAACGCGTTAATACGGTACGGTACGATTGCGCTTGAAAACCCCCTCCTTATATACAAAACAAATTTTTTAAAAAAGCCAAATGTGTAAATGTTACAAGAGAAAAATTTTTGAATTATTTTTTTTAAGTGTGATTTTTACTGTTTGTTTTTGGCAACAAAGAAATCTTAAACACCTAAAACATGAAAACAAAAAGAAGAGGAGAAGAGAGAATACGAAATAACCAACCACCAACCAAAAATGGTCAACGAATTGTCATACAAAGGCACAATTTCAAATTAAAAGGAAAACAACCGTTAAAACCGCAACACCAACAATAACAAAGACCAAACAAAACACCGCGCGAAAAAATTATTCAGTTTTGTTACCAACAAATAAAAACCATTCGACTTCAAATTTGCAATGCTTCGAGTAGAATGTCACATAACAAATCAACTCTAGATATTCTTGTCTCGTTCAGACAACACCTTTTACTTTTTTTAACTGTTTTTGTTAAAAAAATTGTTGCTAAAATTTGTTTATGCCTGTTTTTAGTGAAATATTCTTTTTAATTTATTCAAAGTTTTATTTTTTTCTTTTGTTTTTATGCCTGCATACATGCATTTATTAGCGTTTTTCTCTTTTAAATTAAAAACAATTTACATATTTGCATTGTTTTCCTTCTGGCGTTTGCACTTTTGTGCATCAGTATGTTAGTTAGAGCGTGTGCCAAATGGTAAAAAAGTTTAAGGGTTGGCAAAAATATGACATTTGAGTGTGGTAAACATTTTTTTAAGTAGTCTAGGCGCAAGCTAGGTAGAGTTTAAAGTCACAAGCCCAACAACAACGAAATCAAAGATACAACCTTGTAGGAATGGGTATAGAAATTCCCAGTCTTCTGTCAAACTTTTGTACACTGTCAATTGATATCTTAGTTTTTATTTGCATTGCCACGTACAGCAGTCATAAAATTAAGAGATTTGTGATTATAAACGTATTGATTATAAACTAAAACATTAAAAATGTGAAAAAATAAACAAATCATTTGACATAAGAGTGTACTTGGATACAACTCTGAAATTTGAACTTTTTGTCCGCTGGGCTTGTGACGTTACCTTCTTAGATCTACCCAGGGCGCAAGCATAGACTATAAATTTAAAATAGATAAACGATTAGATACTTGAGTTTTTTTGTTTTTTAGAACATAAAAACTAGAAAAACGCAAATAAATTAACAAAAAGAAGCCAACAAGAAAGTTAAAAAGTGTTTTGCAAAAATAATTTAATGTTGTAAAATAACAGTATCCACAATCAATTAAAGTACGTTTACATTGGCAGCTAAATTCGGATTTATGACCTTTTCGAGATTTGAGTGCTAAATCCTGTGTTTTTTTTTCAGTTTTTACCATACAAAAATAAATACGTTTTTTGAAAGATTTATTATTAAATCCCAAATAAACCCGATTTCATCGCTGAATAATCGATAAAAGTACCAAAAATGCAACTGTTTTCAACTGTTGTATGGATGTGTGTGACATGCGCATTCATGTATACGCATGTACGCTTGTGTATGTCGCTTACTTCCCAAAAAGCAGTTCAAACGGACAGGATTTGTTTTTTGATTTAGTTAAATCCAGATTATAACAAAATTCAATGTAAACGTGCTATTAAAAACTAGTCAATACACCTATCTATATTGAACATCTTTAGGGGCAAGTAAGATTTTTGACAGCAGCAATGCAAATTTTGACGTTTATAGAGCAATAGTTGCATATTGGAAGTTGTGAATAGATACACAGGTCTAATTCATATTTACCTGTGGCGATTGCTATCCACAATAATTAGTTTTTGTATTAATGACAATATTCTAAAAAATATTACATTGTCAATTAATAATAAATAATAAATGCTTCATCTTTGAAAGAATTTAGGAAAACATATGGGAAATGGTTTTTATTAGAGACATTTCGAACCGCTGTGTAAAATATTTTTTGGACGGTGTCGTCATCGGCAATCAATTGGTTTTTACATATGTGTTAATATCTTGATATAATAATAAGAGCATGTATCCAAAATAGACAGTTTTCTATCAACAATTCCCAAGTATTTAATTGTTCTAATTGCAAGTTTACTAAACTATTGCTTTATACGCAAGTAATTGATGATTTTCAATACATTTTGATGATTCCAAGTAGAGTGGCTTGTTTTTGGCTGGCAGAAACGTCAACATTTGCATAGAATGACAAGATACCGTTTAAATTTCTTTTCTCACCAGTGGAAAAATATTTCTACCATGTCATTTTTACATCTCACCATAGTATTTTGTTACCATTTGGCACAGCCTCTTAGCGAACAAATATAGCCATGCATGCATGTGTACATATGTGTGTGTGTGTGTTTAGACCTCAATATGTGGACATCCATCATATAAATAAAACTGAAACCGAAAAAATTGTTTTAATTAACCTTGTTTTCCACATAAAATGCAGGAAAGTCTAAACTCAGAGGAAAACCTCAGTTGAATAGTGTGTAAGAAATGCATTGCAACGATGTTCTATCTCTTTTACGCAAAATACAAAGAAAATTAGTTATTCTAAATTAATGTCAATCTGGGGTTTTAAGACATCTGTTTACCTTTTAATATGATTACTAAGTTCGAGTTTTTCAGTGAAAGTCATAGAAAATACTACGTACTCCAGAATATTTGCTTACCAAATATTAACATGAATGTCGTTTCAACATTTCGTCCAACTCGCTGAATACTTAACGGTACGCAGTGACCTGTGAGATAGGGATCTTCAAGTGCACCCTATTCAAGTGTTAAGTTGGAGTGGGGCAAACGTTGAAGACCTACCGTAGTTCCACTAAAAAGTTTAGTTTAAACGAGAAATATTTTAAAGGAAGCATATCGTCGAATGTATTGCACGAAGAGGCTAAAAAGAGGTTTGGTTCATCTAGGGGCTATATCCATTTATGGACCTATCTGGTCCTTACACGATGTGGGTATTAGAGATTGTAAACTCTACATCAGATTTCTAAGTGTTTAGGGTAAAAAATGTAAGCGGTGGTAATTTTCCCCTAATACTGGTGACATTTGTGAGGTACCATGCCTTGTAAAAACTTCTCCCTAAAGAAGTGTCCCACTCTGTTCGGACTCCATAAGAAATATCGATACTATCGCTAATTTCTCGTCACCTATATCAATCAAACGAAAATGAGAAATAACTTTGCCGATAATAACGATAACAAAAATAACTATCTATATTCCTACAAAAAATAAAATATCGATAGTGCCATCGATATTTTGCCAGCTCTAGTTTGATCGGCCTTATAAAGGACATTGCATGCATATGTAATTGAAGGACTTACTTTGTATACCCTCCACCAGAGGATGGTGGGTATACTAATTTCTTCATTCCGTTCGTAACACATCCAAAAATTGATCCGAGACCCAGCAAAATATACATGTTCCTGATTGCAATGACATTCTAAGTCGATTTAGCCCTGTCCGTCCGTCGGTCGAAAGCGCGCTAACTTTCGAAGGAATAAAGCTAGGCGCTTGGAATTTTGCACGAATACTTCCTATAAGTGTAGGTCGGGGGGATTGAAAATGGGCTTATCGGTCAATGCTTTGATATAGCAGCTATATAAACCGATCCTTGATTTTGATTTCTTGAGCTTCTAAAGGGCGCAATTTTTATTCGATTTGGCTGAAATTTGGCATGAACAGTTTTGTTTTAACTTCCAATAACTGTGCCAAGTATGGTCCAAGTCGATCTTGACTTCTTGAGCCACTAGAGGACGCAATTATTATCCGATTTCGCTGAAAATTAGCATGAAGCGTTTTGTTTTAACTTCCAACAACTGTGCCAAGTACGGCACAGTTGTTGGAAGTTCCCCGCTGGGGAACGCAATTGTCTGGTTAAAACCTGATATAGCTCCCATATGAACCGATATTGATTTCTTGACCCGCTGGGGAACGCAATTGTCATCCGATTTGTCTGAAATTTTACAAGAACTGTTTTGTTTTAACTTCCAACAACTGTGTAAAGAATGGTCTAAGTCGGTTCAAAACCTGATATAGCTCCCATATAAAACGATATCCGAACTTGGCTTCTTGAGCCGCTAGAGGGCGCAATTGTTACCCGTTGAAATTTAGCATGAAGTGTTTTACTGTGCTAAGTATGGTCTAAATCTGTTCATAGCCTGATATAGCTCCCATATAACCCGATCTTATGATTACACTTCTTGAACCTCTAGATGGAGCAATTGTTATTCGATTTGGCTGAAATTTTACACAATGGTTTGGTCTCCAACACCCAAACCAAGTATGGCCCCAATCGGTTCATAACTTGGTGTAGCTCCAATAGCATTGCAATTCTTATCAATTATCCTTTATATATATATCGGGCAAAGAACTTGGCATATGCGATCCATGGTAGAGGGTATACAAGATTTGATCCTGCCGAACTTAGCATGCTTTTACTTGTTACCAATTAATTTTCAGCTTTGGCTGCACTCAGAAATTGGGAACATTTACTTTCTTCCGTACGAGACTTATTTCGAACGGAGTTGTTGATTTTAAAGTGCTTCATACCATCGTGCACCGTGGAATGATTAACGTTATTTGATATTTGACTTTTTGTTTTCTAATTTTTGCTACGATAAATCAATGATGAATGTTTTCCTTTTTTAATGTGTAATTGCCATTTCTTAAAAAAGTGTTCACATAACTCCATTCTTAACAGTTTTGTCTGACTCCTGAAAGATAAGTTGCGTTCAAGTTAGCTTAGAGTGCCTGTAGATCCCATATATAACAATCCCGTTATTCTACTTCTCGAACTCCTATAAAGGGAAACAAAGTTTAAGTCTTTTAAAATCTCTTCCGAATATTTCATCCTCTGAACCGACCCCCTTTTATGCTGCATTTTTTTCCTTTTTTTGTAAAACCCCAACATTTAATCAGCTCATACCATACAATTAATATTTTTCATCACTGTAAAAAATACTTCACAAAACTCCTCTTGTCTAAACAGTTTTCTGAGGTATCATCGGGTTTTTAACTAATAACATTAAGTTTTTTTTTTCTTTTTGATAGAAAATTTGTTCCATTTAACCTACAAAAAAGAACAAGTTGATAACTTTATAAACTTTTTTTAATTTGTGTTCTTTTATCGAGAACAACAAAAACATATCAATACACAAATAAATATCAAAAATACCACTTTTAGGCCTGGCATACATACATCCTAAACTTTTTTATCTTTTTATAGTTTAAAACCAGAGTAGTTTTTATTTGTTTTTATACAAATATTGTAAAAGCTTTGGCCCATATGAATAAAAAAGTCTATTAAATCACTAAACTTGATTTTGTCATCAAAATTATTTAAGATGTCTTTTGTTTCTAACGGTAGATGTGACTGAAGGAAGTTGTTTTTATGTCGGAATATTCGTTCTTGAAAATACGAGTTGGGCTCAAATTAAATTATAAAAAAATAAGGTAGTATAGAGATCGACATTATATTTTTTCCTATGAAAATCTTGCTTCGTTTAGTATGTCAAAATCAGCTGATTTTATTTATTTTGATATAGATTTGGCAATTAATTCTCTTTACTTAATTACAATAGTTTTTTCCTTTTTGGAGTTGTAACTGTCCCAAATCATTTTACTGAATTTAACCCGGTTTTAACATCTCCATTAAATATAAATTTTAGATGTTTTTATTGATTTTATTTCTCTTTACTCTCAAAGTAAACAAAATTTCAATCCTAAACTGAACTCACCAATATGTATGTATATAAATATGTTTTTTAATTATATTCTAATAATAATTATTGGTGAATTAAAATGCTCATTTAATTAATATTTCTCTAATACAAATCTTTTTACAAATATTATTGTCTTAGACATAATTAAATATAAATAATTAAATAAATAACAAAATTGGCTAGAAAGGGAGAGATAATCAAATTAAATTTTGAAAAACTCGTTTCAAAGGGAAGAAATTCGTACACTCAAAAAGTTTTGGTACTTAAAAATCCAATGTTTGTTATGAAAGCAGTACTGCCTGATATTTTGTTAACTTTCTGTTTGATATAACAACAGAAAGTATCAGCTGTTTTTGTTACCATAAGATTTCATTCAGAACATTGTTGCTAAATAAGAACATAATATTGTATTAGTATGCTATTTTTAAACGGATTGTTTTGTTCTTTTAGTAAGAAAATTTTACAAATCAAAGTTTTGTACACAATTTTTATGTATAATACAAATACAAATATAAAGCACATTTGAAGAAGATGCGTTGTAAAACAAAGTTTATTTCTAAAACCATTTTGACATTTCAATTTACGGCATTTGCCACTCAAAGTAGTTTCTTTGGGGGTCGATTTTTGTTGTTGTGCTAATGACGCTACCTCTTAATTGTACCATTGCATTTGTATTGCACTTGGAAGTTTGGTTTTCGCTTTTACTTCTTGCGGAATGTTTCTGCATCATCTCCACCATTAAAGTTAAGTTTTCCGTTCAGCTTTTCGAGCGGAATGCTGTCAAACTTCTCATATAAAAAAAACGTCGAGGAAAAAGCAGTACTCTGCTTTTTGTGAAAAAATTGGCGAGAAAACTTCTAGTGACAACTCTTGAAACCATTGCCGGCATCATTTTTGTTTGTTTTATTGGTTTCAGTGGTTCGATTTTCTTTATTTATTTGCGAAAATAAATTAAATAGAGAAAACATTTGATTGCTGTAAAATTTCGCTCGAGAAAAAATTTAAAACATGTTTCCGTGACTATCCCGAAAGCAGAATAGTATACCAACCCTAAAGCTGAGTATTCTGTTCAGCTTTTCAGGCGTAAACGCTGGAGGAAAATAGGCGAAAAAGTAGTACTCTGTTTATAGTGAGGAAAATGGTAAAAATAAATTTTAGTGGCAACGCTTGACATCATTGTCGGCATCATTTTTGTTTTATTGGTTCCGATGGTTCATTTTTTTCTTTTTGTTTTTTTATTTTTTTGCGAAAAAAATTGTAAAACCATAAGTGCAGAAAAAAAGTCATATTTCGCTCGCGGAACAATTAAAGATTTCCGCGACTATTCCGAAAGCAGAATAAAATACCAACCCTAAGGTGAAGTTATATACCACGCGCAGCACGTTTGCGCACGTATGCATGTTTGTCAAAATAAGTTAAAATAAGAAGCTTTATATTTGCTTTGCTTTATTTTAGTACTGGATAGACTAGCCGTGAAGGGCTAAAATTAAACGAAAAAAAAAATTCCACTGCAAGTCTGTTCATTTGCAATGTGGTGGTAAGACCGTTTGCTAACCTATCAAAAACAATAGGAGGAAAATTGGAAAAATATATGTAAAATTTATAAAAAAAATTTGCCCGAAATATGTGAGCAAATACTTTATAAATAATTGGTTTTCATTTTATTTTGCCATTCACATTGTAAACATATCATGGCAATCCTGACGACAGACGTTCTATGTAAGCCTTCACTGACAATTTATTCAGAACTTCGTTGTCCTCGATACATGTATGTCATATTCATACAAATTTCATTGCACTGCACTATTTAGTACTACAATAAAACACAGCTATTGTGTGTGTTAAAGATGGTACTATGTTAGTTTTTCGCGTTAAAAATTAATATTTTGTCGCTATTACTTTTGAAACACTTTAAACAACTAAGGACAAAGTTAACCAACTTTTAAACGCGTTCAAACCGCTAAATATACTCTTCAAAAAACCTTTATTTAAACTCATTTTAGACAACATTATTATTGGGTTGCCCAAAAAGTAATTGCGGATTTTTCATGTAGTCGGCGTTGACAAATTTTTTCACAACTTGTGACTCTGTAATTGCATTCTTTCTTCTGTCAGTTATCAGCTGTTACTTTTAGCTTGCTTTAGAAAAAAGTGTAAAAAAAGTATATTTGATTAAAGTTCATTCTAAGTTTTATTAAAAATGCATTTACTTTCTTTTAGAAAATCCGCAATTACTTTTTGGGCAACCCAATATAAAATTTACATTGAAATTAGCTTTGAAAATATCATAGATAAGCTGATTTTTAGAAATTCATATACAACAAAAGGCACATGATATGTAACTCAACCCAAAGAAAGCATTTGGGGGCATACGTGCTGCGCGTGGAATGTAATCTAACTTTTATTATGCGTTTTGAAAGTTGTTCGGTCCAACAGTCGAACTCCGCATTAGGCTTTATGCGTTTTATGACAAATAGAAGCGCAATGTTGCAATCTTGTAGAAATCTCGGTTGGTTATTCGTGTCTCTCTTACCATGCCTCCTTGCAAAAAGAAATTAAAAAATTTATAATTATATATATATATATATATATTTCTACTTTTTCTTCTAGTGAATTCGTGATAAATTTATGTGAAAAAGAGAAAAAAGTCAATAAATTTAAACGTAAATTCAAAAATATCTACAAAAAAGAATAAAATCCAAATAATTCGCAAGTGCTTTTACCTAAATGCAATACGAAGATTAACGAATTTATAGAAAAGTTTTACCAAGTTGTTGAAATATTTTGAAATGTGACTAATTTTTATTTTATATATAACACACTAACAAACAACAACGCAAGCAAAAAGTGTTCTTTACGACGACAACAACAACAACTACATTTTACAGCAAGTGAAAGAAGTATACAAAAAAGCAAAGCTGTTTATTGCAAATTTGCAAATCTAAACAAAAAGGTTGGTAAATCACATATTTGACATACGTACATATGCATACTATATTTTATATATAAATAGAAAAAATCAAAGCTGTGTTTCTTTTTGGGTAAAGAATATGACAAGGGCCAAAAAAATAAAACATTCCATGGGGCATTGTGTTTGTTTTATTAGCCTAATTAAAATTTTAATGTATGTATATTTAAGAGTTGCCCCAAAGTATTTCGTCTTTGTTAAGGTGACGGACAGACATCCATCATTAATTTCAAATTACCATTTCCATGAATTGTTTTGCTTTGGGTTATTGTCTTAATTATTTTATTGTATGTCTGTCCAGGCTTCTTTTTTTCTATTTTGTTAGCCGGAGAAACATAAACACGCAGGCACACACAAATGTCAAGCAATTTGCCATGCGTGAATGTGTGCATGTTTTGCAACTGAGAGAGGAAAAATGACTAACAATTTTGTTTGACCTTAAATTGTTTTGCAAATTCCGCTATGACATTGTTTTTTGTTAATATCTCCAAAAATAACAACAATGCACCACACGCATACGCGCACTCCAATCAACAACACCTCTGTCCGTCATCGTTAACGCCATAATTACATTGACAGACAGAATGTGTAACTCCCGTCTCTGGCTGCTCACGGTAATGCACCCAACTCTTTTGCTCCGAATATGCAAAATTAGACACGGACATACAAGCATACATACATGTGCCTTATATGCGGCTCTTTATTTTGGGATAGCAACCTATACTGTTAAGCTATATGCACTTCGAAGCACATGGTCAGAAGAAACGGAGAGAGTATGATAATGCCGGCCATTGTTTTCAAACAGTGCCATTAACTCGATATGAACGAATCTTTGTACACCAACAATTTGAAATTGTTGCAAAATCATTCTCTCATAAATAAAGTTTGTTGGTAAATTGGGGCAGGTCAGCTGAGTGATGATTTATCTCGATCAGCTTAATCGCCAGCACAAGTGTTGCCAAATCGTGACATGTATAAAAAAGGCTAAAATAAGAATTGTAGTTTCTTTGTGGGCGCGATAAATAACTTGAAAATTGGGGAGACCTAAACAAATGTTTATAGACGATGCTGTTCCTTTAAAATGCCAAAAAATGGTCCGTTTTCTAAATCTGTAAACTATTTTCTCTCCATAGAAAATTTATACCTACTTCTTACCGTTATGATTAGTTGTTGCATGACAATGAGTAAAAACATACATTTCATTCAATACAGAAGTTTGGACTTACCTGCCAATCGTTTAAGTGAAATTTTGATATTTTTGCCAAAAATGTAAAATATGTTAATTTCTTTCCAATATTCTATACAAAATACTCTTTAAGCAACCAGCAATATTTGGAAAGATATGACCATTTTCTTTTTATATTTTGTTCCAATTACCTATCAGCCGCAAAAAATAAAAACCCCAAAAAATCTTGCAACAGTTCTCAAACATACATACACACACGTTGAACTTTTTTGTGTGCAATAGGACCCAAATCAGGCAAATATTGATATATCTAGGGGCTGTAGAGGACTAATTTGGAAATCGATTTATATGGAAACTGTACCAGGTTATATTGTAGATTAGTTTGGACAAAACTTACCATGGATGTTAAAAGTCATAATAAACCACTTCGTGAAAAAGTTTTGCCAACTAGGATAATAGTTATGGCTTCCATGTAAAATAAGGAGATTGGTCTATATGGAAGCTATATTAAATTATAGAGCGATTTAAACTGTATTTAGTACGGTTGTTGGAAATCGTAGCAGAATACTATGTGCAATATTGCAGCCAAATCATATAAGAAAGAGACTCCCTATACGGTAGCTATTATATCCAAATTTAAAGAGAAATGGTCTATTGGCAATCCCCAACAAAATTTCAAGCGGACATCTTTATACGTTCGACCCCTATAGTGATTTCTACAGGCGGACGGACGGATTTGTCTAGATCGACTTAGAATGTCAAAATTATCATAAATATATACACATTAAAGGATGGCAGATCAATATTTCGGGGTGTTGCAAATGGAATGCCTAGACTGGTATACTGCCCATCCTATTTTGGTGGGTACGATATACTGGTAGTTGGCTTTATTACTATTACCACCCATTACTATAGCCCACCCCAACGACCAGCAATAAGGCTGATTCAAAATGTTAACATTTAAAATAATTATTTATTGATGCAACGAATCAGCCTACGAAACAAATACATTTTGTTGTAAATAAGTACTTTTGCGAATGCAATGATCGTATGATTATAATAAAATCATCGCTACATATAAAATCGCTAAATTATCAACACTGGTAATAAACGGTTTTTTCTCTGCCCAAGAGAGCCAAACAGAAGCTAAACTGCCGTTTAGGGGAGTTCAGCAAACGATGTTGCCGATGCTACGCCGTCAAATTTGTTGGCGCGTACCGATCAATTTTAGCGACTGAGAAGCGCGTCATACAAACTGAACTCAACTGCTTGTAGCTCATTTAGGACTCACGCTCACAACTTCACTTTCGCTTTCGTATAAATCTGGTTTTCGCATTTTGCATTAACAATTTTTTTTGAGTGTAAGAAAACATCTGTGCTTGAACGCACGCTGCTGGTCAGTGGATTAGGTATGCCAATGGTCTACTTGTCACCGGTTTTTATACAGGTGGAAATATAAAAATTTCTATACCAAAGCAGGAATAGACGCAGTGGTTAAATTCGTTTTCCTTTTTAAAAATTAATACATGCGATACCGCGATACCCCCTCTCTAGGGAAGTGATTATGTTGAGTGGCTTTTCGTTTGGTGGCCGGTTCGTTTTCCGCCTTGTGATTTCTGGTTTGGTCTTTTGTTTTCCATTTCTTATGCTTCGGCTTGTCATTTGAAATGGTTAGTTATTACAATTCAGTCTGGCTCCACGGCAGACTAGCCTCAATGGCCCACCACCTAAATTGGAGGCAACTCTAGAGGCAGCAGGCTCGGGCGAAACAAAAGAAGAAAAAACAAAACCCACCTCAATACATTTCAAATCAAAATGCCAAAACGAAACCAACAATTACTAACTTAAAGTCATTAATTCGTTTTGGCCACAAAACAAGGCGGTAGGCAAGAAGCAGGTCTGACCGACCGTCTTTGGGACTTTTTGTTTTGGGAAGTTGAGCTGCGGCAGCGGCTTTGGATTTTTAGCGCTTCGAGTGTGTTTTGGGGCTTCTTAAGGTCATCAGCACAATAAAAAAAATATGATTTGATTCGCTTTGTGTCTTGAGTGGTGGAAAAAACGCTCACATACACAATCAACCGGCTGTAAAGAGCCGATCCGCTCATTGTAACTGGCTTTTGTAATGGCAGAGCTAGGAAATATTTGGTTATTGTTCGCTTCCATTTGTTTTTCTTTAAACTATTGCCAACTCATACCATAAGAGGTATTACTGGTGGCTCTGTGTTTTTGGTTTATCGATGAGTTGCACTCTGTCTTTTATTTTGGACTTCTATCCACCCTAAACATATGACAAATAATAAAAATAAAAGAAAAATAATGGTCGGTCGATTGAAGTATGACTGCATTTTAACAGCTTCAGGCTATTCTTAAGCATCATGTTGCTGTGACCAATCAGCTGATTGATGAGTTTGGACAATCCGTTGGCAGCCTAAGTAACAGATTAAAGAAAAAAACGGAATTGCTTTAGTGCTGACGACATTGAGTTGAGTGATGTCCATAGAGAATGCTATTAAATTATTCCGAGGTTACAGCCATCCATTTATTTATGTATGTCGGAAGATCCATTTGTCGCATAACATGCAAGACATCTACATACATACATACATATGTATGTATGTCTCTAGAATATTGCTACAACGATGTCATTAAATAACAAAACATTAATTTTACTCTTTTGTCATATTTTTTTTTTAATAAAATGAGCAATTTTTGATGCTAAGCGTTATACCTACAAGATTTCGCAATGTATCAAATTTTCAAAATATTTATCATCGTTTGATTAAAAAAATCAAAATGGTTGCAATGTAAAGGCGACAATTTTTTCATGGTTACCTTTTTTAAATAAAAGATTTTGAACAAAAAAACTTTCAGATTTCATTCAGTGGGACATTCACCCATAACTTATGAAACAATTTTAATAAAAGTATTATGTTATCATTGCTATTTTTGTATGGTTTCGAAAAAGTAATCGCGAAAATCATGTGTTTTCAACTGTGAAAAATGAACATAGTACCAGCCATAAACCTGTAATCGTAAAGCGTTGGCAACATTGGAGCCCCAATACAACAAAATACGCCTGTGCAATCTAATAAATGGATTTTCTTGTTCGTTCGGATACTATCGTGTTTTTATACACACCACCATAGGATGAGGGTATACTAATCTCGAAATATTGATCTGCGACCCCATAAACTATATATATTCTGGATCGTCTAGACATTCTGATTCAATCTAGCCATGTCCGTCCGTCCGTCTGTCGAAATCACGATTGCGGCCGAACGCGTAAAGCTAGCCGCTTGAAATTTTGCACAGATACTTCTTATTGATGTAGGTCTTTGGGGGATTTGCAAATTCGCCAGATTTGACTTCTTGAGCCCTTAGAAGCCTGAATTTTCATCCGATTCGGCTAAAATGTGGAACAACAACTTGAGTTATGACTTCCAACATCCATGCCGAGTATAATGCGAAACGGTCTTTAAACTGATATTGCTTCCATATAAACTGATCCCCGGATTTGACTTCTTGAGCCCTTAGAAACATCAATTTTCATCCGTTTAGGCTAAAAATTGGAACAATGACTTGAGTTATGACTTCCAACATTCATGCCAAGTATAATCCGAATCGGTTTAGAAACATATATAGCCCCATATAAACCGATCCCAGAAATTGACTTCTTCAGCCCTAAGAAGCCCAAATTTTCACCTGTTTGGCTGAAATTTGGCGCAAACCCCTATCTTATGACTGCCAAGTTTTATCCGAATAGGTCAATATGGTGATATATACCTCTAAGTACTGACATCCCGAAATGACTTCTTGAGTTCAAAATAATTCAAATGCAAACTCAGATAATAACGGATAATTTTTAGAGGAATCCATGGTGGTGGGTACCAAAGATTTTACCGAATAGGTCGCAGACCGACTTTTCAGTATTGCTAGACTTATGCACCCCATCCTTCTATGGTGGGTATCTATATATATACATAAAAGAGTTTCGTGACAGGCCGATTGGCTGAAGCTAGAATCATAAAACTTGACACAAATGTGGGTCTTGGGTCGTAATCGCGTGATAAGACCGGATTTTGTGATTTTCGTACGTTTATTAAAAAGTACCAAATGATGAATGTTTGCCCAGCCCAAATGGGAAAAACTAAGATTTGGTAATAAAAATTTTCCAAAATAGTACCCGAAGTGGGAGAAATAGTACGAGTAGTGCCGCAGTTGGTAATATTTGGTACCTTCTTTACGGGTTGAGCTAGAGCTCTCAATTTTCGTTTATAGGTACACTTTAGCAACCTTAGTTGGGAGACTATATGGGTTTTTGAAAATTTGTACATTAGGGTGGTGAAAGGCATCAAAAAGGAACGAAATAGGTGAACATTGCACTAGGCGAACGGTTAGAGCTAGAACTCCGAAATTTGGTATAAATGATTGTTGTTGCGAAATAAAGAAATAGAAACATTATGAAAAATAGTACTGGAAACGAGAGAAAACGTACGTAAAGTACCGCATTTGGTACCATTTAGTTTCTTTACGGATTGAGCTATGCAAATGGAAATTTGCCCATGAACATTCCATTAAGGATCAGGGGCAAACTTTTCACATATCAATGAGTGCTGTCCGATTCAAGTTTTTAAGCTTAATGATTAGGGACGTCTATTTTATGGCAGAGCCCGAACGGCGTCCCTCTTTGGGATGAAGTTTTTACATGGCTGCCATACCAAATGGTACAGTAACTCCAAATGTCGCCACCATTAGGAGGGGATAACCACCTATGACAATTTTTTTCTGGTGTTCTTGCGAGGATTCGAACCCAGGCTTTTTGCTTCATAGATTGAGATGCTTACCTCTGCGCTACGGTGGATTGAGTAACAGCTCCGAATTTTAACATGTAGATACACCTAGGAAATATATGTTTGGTAACTAAATGATTTTTTCATACATCGTACATTTTGGTACCAAAAAGTACTAAATAGTACGATATAGCTTATTTACTTTTTCAGTGAAAGGAGACGGGTAAAATTAAATAATTTGGTAAAAATGGTGGTAGTCTTGACAAAAATGCGATAAGTTGTACCAAATACGAAATCGAACCAGTAGTGGAAGAAAACGTACTTAAGTGGTAGTTTTTAATAGAGTGATCTAGAGCTTTGAAATTTGGGATACATGTATAATTTGACAATATATGTTGGGCTTGGAGATTTTGTACATTTAGGGTTTTAAACGTACAAAATGATACCTTCTCTACGGATTGAGCTAAAGCTCTCAAAAGTGGGATACAGGTACCCCTGGTACTGGGAGACCAGATGATTTTTTTTTAAAATTCCTACATCTAAATACTAAATCGTAGAAATTGGCATTTTAATCAATCCCCTTTTTTAACACAACAAACATTTTTTTAATTGATAACTTCTATCATGCTAAATTAAAAGATATCACCACATTGAGGTTGCTGCATGTACCAAGCATAGTATTTATAGAATAACAACATAAAGGTCATTTGATAGATGACACAGCATAAATGTTGATTGTTTTTGGATTTTTCATTGGGTTTTACCAATGAATTGTTAAAATTCATCATTTTTTTAGTGTCTTAAACAACCTCGACATATTACGCTGTTCCAGAAACACCAACGGATAGACAAGAAAAATTGTGTAAGTCACCACTCGATGGAAAGATCGATGAAGGTGGATATGCAGTTGTTTAAATGTTATTAAGATTTTTAAAGGTTAAAGTTATCAACCTAGTTTAATAATTTAAAAATATTGCTAGGAATAGATTCAATCTTTTACTGTTTATGTTTGTGTGATATGTTCAACTAAAAAGCTTGCAAACTTTGTTAACTTCTAACACAAGATGAGGATATATTGGGTTGCCCAAAAAGTGCGGATTTTTTAAACGAAAGTAAAGGCATTTTTAATAAAAATTAGAATGAACTTTAATCAAATATACTTTTTTTACACTTTTTTTCTAAAGCAAGCTAAAAGTAACAGCTGATAACTGACAGAAGAAAGAATGCAATTACAGAGTCACGAGCTGTGAAAAATTTGTCAACGCCGACTATATGAAAAATCTGAAATTACTTTTTGGGCAACCCAATACTTCCGTTTGCAACACCTCGATGTATTGATCTAAACCGATAGCGATATACTTATATACCAGCTGGGCAGGGCCCGCTCCGCTGCGCCATCTTTCACTCACCTATTTTATCTGAGCCCTATACTGGCACGGTCAGGAAATAAGTCCTGGTTGGGGTGCTGGTACGGCCTTATTTGTGCTCTACTCCCAAACACCTTTCATTTGATCCTTATTTTTCTATATGGTCGGTAAATATGTTTGGTATCAGATTCGTGCTCTAGTCTTAAATATCTTTCATTTGAGCCCCATATTGTCATTATTGGTTTATATTTCCATTTGGCGGTCGTTGGAGGTGGCGGGGCGCCCCTAGATATCCCACCCTAAATAAGGATACCAAATTTCTGTTGTTGACTTATTATAAACAAACTAAATTTCGTTTGAAAGAAACACTTGACCTCAAAATTGGATATCAAATTAATTTTCTACTATCAAATACCTATTATTTATTGCCATAAAAGGCAAACATGGCCGGTTTGAAGGGACTTTAATGGGCGGACCCTGAAATAATATCAGCACCGTGCTAGAGCACGATTTTATTTGAGCCCCAAAATGTCAGGCAAAAACCTTTTATTGCTGTCCCATTCTATCCTGATCGTCCTTAATTTTTATCTAGCCATGTCTGTCCGTCTGTCGAAGGTTAGGTTAGGTTTAATTGGCAGTCTGCCATCAGACTCATTTCAACGTTTTCGTCCTTTGCGATACCACAGGAAGGAAGTTGCCTTCTAGTTCCTAACGTTGAACTATCCAGATCGCTTTAAAAAGCCCAATAACTTGCGAATGTTCACATTCGCTAAGTCAGACAGGTTCTCAAAGCAATGAGAACCTAAAGTGGAACTCCTTCTAACTGCTAGTGCGGGACACACATACAAAAGGTGTTCTATAGTCTCTTCTTCTTCTGCAAAAGTCGTTGCTGGCAACCTTTAGCTTGTTTTCCGATTAGACAGTGACCTGTCATGACGGACACAATGACTGAGACGTCTGTTCTAGCCAATGACAGCAAAGCAGTAGACCTCTTCAAGTCTAGATTAGGCCACATAGTTTTGAAATGCTCACCGCCTCATCCGCTTTACAATTCCTTAGAATATCTCTGAGGTCCTGAACCCAGAACAGGTGAATTTTGAACTGTTTAGCCATTTCGTTGAGAGATCTGCGACAGTCGAGGGCGGTTTTTGTGTTCAGAAATACCTTCTCCAGGAATTTAATGGCTGCCTGGCTGTCTTAGAAGATATTTATGCCAATTGTCGCAATGACATTATATCTTAGCTATTCCACCACTTCCTTAATTGCAAGGATCCCTGCTTGATACACACTGCAGTGGTCGGGTAACCTCTTCGATATGACCCGTTCTAGATCTTTAGAGTACACCCCAAAACCCACCTGGTCGTTTAGTATGCCATCCGCATAGGAGTCTTTGTAACTTCTGTTACCAGGGATACCGTAGTTCCAATCGGTTCTACCAGTAATTTTTATCAAAAATGAGCTCATGTAGGGTGTAATCCACACTGCACCACAGTGCATCAGGTGGTGTCGTCCTCAGTGCGGCTGTGATGCACAAAGAAGCCATCCATTGGATCCGATTAATTATTGAGCAGTAGACGGCGCTTCAAAGATCCGTCTGAAGAAAGAACGCTAACCTTCGAAGAAGAAAAGCTAAACACAAATACTTCTTATAAGTGTAGGTCGGTTGGGATTGGGATAGAGCTATAGGGATATTAAAAAACAAACACATAAAATGCCTGCAATTTGAATTTGAATTGATGGTGCGGTCCGTATAATTTAATGTTTGATGATTATTTCATGCAAATGTGGACCGTGACTACGCCTCAAATGGTCCATCCGCTTAGTTCAATTTTGGCATAATCTTTCCAACATATCGGCCGGTATCTCACAAATACATGCTTCAATGTTGTCATCCAATGCGGTAATTAAAGCGGTCTTGTCTGTATAGAAGAAAATTGGATATCATCTCACGGTAGCGCTCACCATTCACAGTTATGTTACGATTCGCATAATCTTTGAAGAAGTACGTTCCAATGATGCCACCAGCCCATAAACCGCATCAATCTGTGACTTTTTCTGGATGCATTGGTAGCTCTTCCAATGCTTCTTTCTGATCTTCACTCAAATCTGTCTGATCTTCACTCCAAAGTCGACAATTCTGCTTATTTACGTAGGTCGATTAAAGTGTTTTAGACTGCTGACAGAGATCCGGGCGATCACGGAATGCGTGAGGTGGTATGGTACTAATGCGAGGACGTCGAATATGAACATATTTACTGACAGTAAAATTTCCATAAGGGCAATAACCAGGTCGGTAGGGTCACGAACAGTCTTGCAGTGTAAGAAGGAGATTAACGCTTTCTCTAAGGATGGCAAAATCCACATTGTTTGGGTGTCGGGTGTAAGGGGGAATGAAAGGGCACACGATTTAACGGTGAAGGCCATAGGACTGCCATCAAAAAACTAGGTTAACCCGAACCCTTTCGGGTCAGCGCAGTCCAATTTAAGAGCATGGGCGATTAATGCGAATGCAACCCAGTGGAATCGCGAAACGGTCGGTAGGGCGGCGAAAATCCTATGGGGGGATCCAGATCGTGAGAAGACGAGGCTGTTACTGAAGGGAAGCAAGAGGGGGGTCAGTATAGCTATTGGTATCACGACGGGACATATAGGACTACGAGCTCACCTCTGTAAAATCGGTGTGGCAAGTGATAACATGTGTAGGGCATGTGGGGAAGATGATGACACGTTTTCGCTGCTAACTGACACCGGTACTTAAGTGGGGATATAATACCAGACATGAACCAACTTAGGGGCGCAGCATGGAAAACAATCAAGGATTGTGTAGGTAGCATGGAATTCCTAACTTTTCTTATTTGAGGTTACTTTTTGTACCCTCCACCATAGGATGGGGGTATACTAATTTCGTCATTCTGTTTGTAACTACTCGAAATATTCGTCTGAGACCCCATAAAGTATATATATTCTTGATCGTCGCGGCATTTTATGTCGATCTAGCCATGTCCGTCCGTCTGTCTGTCGAAAGCACGCTAACTTCCGAAGGAGTAAAGCTAGCCGCTTGAAATGTTGCACAAATATTTTTTATTAGTGTAGGTCGGTTGGTATTGTAAATGGGCTATATCGGTCCATGTTTTGATATAGCTGCCATATAAACCGATCTTGGGTCTTGACTTCTTGAGCCTCTAGAGGGCGCAATTCTTATCCGATTTGAATGAATTTTTGCACGACGTATTTTGTTATGATATCCAACAACTGTGCCAAGTATGGTTCAAATCGGTACATAACCTGAAATAGCTGCCATATAAACCGATCTTGGGTCTTGACTTCTTGAGCCTCTAGAGAGCGCAATTCTTATCCGATTTGCCTGAAATTTTGTACAATGGATCCTCTCATGACCATCAACATACGTATTTACTGTGGTCTTAATCGGTCTATAGCCCGATGGTTTATGGTTGAATTTTAGACCACACTGAAGATGTTTTGACAGTGAAACATAACACGAAACGTGCGGGAGCTTTTTAAACCAGTGTTGCCAAAAAGATGATAGCTAAAAATCGCCATTTTGTTACTAATGACTTGCAACATAAATGTATGATCCAAATCGCTTATTTACCTGATATAGCTCCCCTAATCTGGTTATGGAAAAAGTCGTCCACAGTAGATAGGCATTGGAGCTATATCGAACATTATCTTAAAGGTTTTTCCAAATATTGCGTCACTAATTATTAACGTATGTCCAAAATTGGACGCAATTAATTGAAGCGGTTAATAAATTTTAATCGTTCATTGCGGTATTCCACAATGGGCCCCGTTTAACACAACAACGAATGCTTATATAAATAGACATTTTTATGTATTTATGACAACAATCTAATCCGTATCGGATTATCAGAACACCCAACGATTTATTATCGTCGTTTTCAATACAAGTGGCGAAATGTCCAGCGAAAATGACATTTCATCTTGATACGACTCAAAAGGACAAATAAATAACAAAACGTAAATTTACAAATCCAACTGGCTATGATTGCCGATTGGCTATAATTAGCGCCATAAATCTAAGAAATCAATAAAAATTCGAATTGTGTTGTTTTTTTTTGTTGTTGCCAAAACCAACCCCTTTTGCTCAGTGGGCCGAGTTAATAATAATCTAATCCTCCTACTACTTTTAGTACCACTACTACACGCCACTATTATTGTCGCCACAAACGTTGCGGGAAGATTTGATTTTTATCTAAAAGCAGTAAGCGGCACAAAATAAATCTAATAAATTATTGTCGCGACTATTTGTATGTGTGCACCAAACATATTCGTGCATTCGGCACGTTTTTGACATAAATTTTAAAATACTATTTAAAATAACAATAAATATGTTTTTCTTATTTTTTTTTTGTAGTATTTTTGCATTTAAACAAAATGAATTTCAAGCACAATTTAATGCATTTGTTTTGTTTGTTTTGAATAAAGTGCTTGCTGTACACAGTAGCTGTCTAAGAGGTTTGTTGCAAACTAACAAACAAATAAAGAATGTTTTTTTTCACATTAAAAGTTAACAATCTGACTTTTTCTTTAAAACGAATAAGTGGCCAAAGTCATGTGATGTTCTTCGAACAAAAGATGATGACCTCTACATTAAGCTTGCCAACCTTTTTTTCCATGGTAGCAAGTTTCCCAGCAAACACGGCGTATTTAGATTCCATACTTCCATAGCCATGTCAGTATCTAAATTTCTCCAAACGTTTCGGTTTTGCGCGCTTCTTCTCAAAGTTTAAAGATGCGTTTCTTCACTTGATCTTTTCAACAATTGCTTGCCAATTCGCCGCATTATCGACTCTGTTCATTGTAAGCCTTTTGCATAGTTAGGTTAGGTTAGGTTGTAAAGAGGGCGCAGATATTAATCCGCCCCATGTCACTGTGGACATACATCTATGCCAGTAATCGGCTTGTCGTGCGCTCTAAAAACTATTAGGTTGCCCAAAAAGTAATTGCGGATTTTTTAAAAGAAAGTAAATGCATTTTTAATAAAACTTAGAATGAACTTTAATAAAATATACTGTTTTTACACTTTTTTTCTAAAGCAAGCAAGTTACTTTCAGTAACAGTTGATAACTGACAGAAGATAGAATGCAATTACAGAGTCACAAGCTGTGAAAAAATTTGTCAACGCCGACTATATGAAAAATCCGAAATTACTTTTTGGGCAACCCAATATAAAGTAACTTCTAAAAAGAAAATTTTAAGTTGGGAATTCCGTGCTACTTACAAAATCCTTAATTGTTTTCAATACCACTCCCCTAAGTTGGTTCATGTCTGGTATTGTGTCTCCATCTAAGTGCCGGTATCTATTAGACGCGAAAACCGGGCAATGACAAAGCAAATGCTTCAAAGTTTCATCATTTTCCCGCATGCCCTACACATGCTACCACTTGCCGCACCGGTTTTACATACGTGAGCTCGTAGTTCTATGTGTCCCGTTATGATACCAATAGCTATACTGACCTCCTTCTTGCTTCCTTTCAGTAATAGACTCGTCTTCTCACGATCTGAATCCCCCCACAGGATTTTCGCCGTCCTACCGACCGTTGCACTGTTCCACAATGTTGCATACGCATTCGTCGTCCGCTCCCTTAACTCTTCGGGTTAACCACATTTATTGACGGCAGTCCTCTGGGCTTCACCGCCAAATCGTCTGTCCTTTCATTTCCCCTTACTGCGTTATGACCCCGCACCCAAACGATGCGGATTTTGCCATCCACAGAGAAGGCGTCATCTCCTTTTTACACTGCAAAACTGTTCGTGACCTTACCGTCCTGGTTGTTATTGGCAATTTTACTGTCCGTAAAGATGTTCACACTCGACGTCCTCGCGTTAGCCCACACCACGTAACGCATTCTGTGATCGCCCAGATTTCCGCCTGCAGGACCGAATTATGGCCAGGCAGTTTAAAACATATCTCAGTTCCTGGGTTCTCAATGTATACCCACAGGCCCACTCTGTCCTCTAGCTTTGATCCATCCGTGTAACATGATCTTCCAGATGGCAATTCTAGGGTGCCGTCAATCCAAGAATGTGCCGATGGCAGCAGTGTCTCACACTCGACTTCAAGATTCATTACAGGTATCCGATCGGAAACCTCTTCCCTTCCTTCTAGGATTCCTATCGTCGCCTCGATTATACCGCGATGGTATGAGCTGCTCCCATCCTCAATTCATTCTCCCATCGCCTTAAGTCTCATAGCCACAGTGGCTGCCTCACACTTAATCTGTATGTCAATGGGTCGGATATCTAGAATAGTCTCCAGTGCCCTAGTGGGTGTGGTCCTCATCGCTCCGCCTATGTCAAGAGAACATGTTCTCTGCATAGTTAAGTTTAGTTTAATTTGAAGAATTTCTTATCCGGTTTTTTTAGAAATTCTTCAATGTCACGCATTAGGTAATATTCCAATATTTTCTTCTGATTATTGGCTTTAGGAGTACTACGAATACGTAATAGTTTGATTTTTGCAATAAATCCTGACTTGTGTAAGTGACACTCAATGCGCAGTCTTGCAGGTATTCACATTACGTTATGAATTATTATATACTGTGGATATATGGCGTTTTCGAATTCCAGAAAATACCAAACAAAGCTTTAACTGTTCAAGTTCCAATGATAATAAAAGTAATAAACGCCACTTAATGATATGCAGTTTTAATTAAAATCACTGGTGGATAATACTGTTTCAATCGGCGTTTCGATATGTCATATGCTTATGTAAGAATAAACATGGCTTGTATGAATATTGATGGGGATGCAGGTTTGGTTTATAGTTAGGATAGTTTATTGAAGAACATAATTTAGATCTGTCTACGCTTCTTCTTATTTGGTAATAAAATAGATCACAAAGTTCAATGATTTTATAATTAAATATCATATTAAATATCAAAGAACTATTTAGAAAGGTACACAGAAATTGTAATTAAATTTTAATTGAAAATAAAAACATTTCAATTAAAAATTAATTGAATCAGTCATTTTTATGCCCTCCATCATAGGATGGGGGTATACTAATTTCGTCATTCTGTTTGTAACTACTCGAAATATTCGTCTGAGAACCCATAAAGTATATATCCTCTTGATCGTTGTGAAATTTTATGTCGATTTAGCCATGTCCATTCGTCTGTCTGTCGAAAGCACGCACGAAAGAGTAAAGCTAGCCGCTTGAAATTTTGCACAAATACTTTTTATTAGTGTAAGTCGGTTGGGATTGTAAATGGACCAAATCGGTCCATGTTTTGTTATAGTTGCCATATAAACCAATCATGTGTCTTAACTTCTTGAGGCTCCAGGGGGCGCAATTCTCGTCCGATTTGACTGAAATTTTGGATGAGGTGTTTTGTTATGACTTCCAACAACTGTGCCAAATAAGGTTTAAATCGGTTCATAACCTGATATAGTTGCCATATAAACCGATCTGGGATCTTGATTTTTTGAGACTCTAGAGGACCTAATTATTATCCGTTTTGCCTAAAATTTTGTACGACGGATGCTTTCATGACCATCATATACGTCTTATCGGTCTATAGCCTGATATAGCTCCCCTATAAATCGATCTCTCCATTTTACTTCTCGAGCCCCCAAAGGGCGCAATTCTTATTCGAATTGGCTGATATTTTACACAGGTCTCCAACATATAATTTAATTGTGGTCCGAACCGGACTATATCTTGATATCGATCTAATAGCAGAGCAAATCTTTTCTTTTATCCTTTTTTTTCCTAATAAGAGATGCCGGGAAAAGAACTCGACAAATGACCGGCCGAACTTAGCACGCTTTTACTTGTTTTCAATTACGATCGTGGTTGAAATTTTGGCAATTTTCAATTAAAAAATTAATTGATTCGATAATTTGTATACCCTACACCACTACTGTGGTACAGGGTATTATAACTTATTGAATTTACAAATGGTCATTTGTTAACCAATTCTCTCGAAATTTGGCAGGAAGGATTTTCTTATGACTCTTAGTTTTTTTTTCAATTTTGCACAACGCTTTCCCCGACGACTACCACATTATCTGAGAAGTTTGCTGGAAATCAGTTCAGAATTAAATATAGCTCCCATACATATGTTCGTCATATTTTGGGTAATTTGTAATAGTGTTGTCATTTGTCAACCGTAATTTTTACAGTTTGAACATATTTGCTCGAAATTTGATACGGATTGTTTAATGCAATGCAAATTTTGCTCATGAACATTCCACTAAGGAACAGGGGCAAACTTCTCACATATCAATGAGTGCAGCCCGATTCGAGTTTAAGCTCAAAGATAAGGGGCCTCTTTTTTAGTCCGAACGAGTCCGAACGGCGTGCCGCAGTGCGAAACCTCTTAGGAGAGAAGTTTTACATGGCATAGTACCTCACAAATGTTGTCAGCATTAGGAGGGGAAAACCACCGCTGAAAATTTTTTTGATGGTCTCGCCTGGATTCGACGTTCAGCGTCATAGGCGGACATGGTAACCTCTGCGCTACGGTGGCCTCCGATTGTTTAATAAACCATTTGAAAACATCCGCCAAGGTCCATCAAAATTGGTTAAGAATTGGATATAGCACCCACATTGTACTTATAGGGTAGGTGTGAGGTATTATACAGTCTGCTCCGCTCGACTTTTGTCCTTTCTTACTGGTTTTAATTGAATCTGAACTGTTTTCAATTAAGATCGTAATTGAAGTGTTTGTCATTTTCTATTAAAAAATGTATTGATTCAATAATTATACCCACCACCGAAGGATGGGGGTATATTCACTTTGTCATTCCGTTTACAACACATCGAAATATCCATTTCCGATATATATTATATATCGGTATATGGATAGTATATATATTCTTGATCAGCGTAAAAATCTAAGACGATCTAGACATGTCCGTCCGTCTGTCTGTTGAAATCACGCTACAGTCTTTAAAAATTGAGATATTGAGCTGAAATTTTGCACAGATTCTTTTTTTGCCCATAAGCAGGTTAAGTTCGAAGATGGGCTATATCGGAATATATCTTGATATAGCCCCCATATAGACCGATCCGCCGATTTACGATCTTAGGCCCATAAAAGCCACATTTATTATCCGATTTTGCTGAAATTTGGGACAGTGAGTTGCGTTGGGCCCTTCGACATCCTTCGTCAATTTGGCTCAGATCAGTCCAAATTTGGATATAGCTGCCATATAGACCGATCCTCAGATTTAGGGTCTTAGGCCCATAAAAGCCGCATTTTATATCCGATTTGGATGAAATTTGGCGCAGTGAGTTGTGTTAGGCCCTTCAACATTTGGCTCAGATCGGTCCAGATTTGGATATAGCTGCCATATAGACCGATCCTCCGATTTATGGTCTTAGGCCCATAAAAGCCACATTTACTATCCGATTTTGCGGAAATTTGGCACAGTGAGTTGCGTTGAGCCATTCGACATCCTTCGTCAATTTGGCCCAGATCGGTCCAAATTTGGATATAGCTGCCATAAGACCGATCCTCCGATTTATGGTCTTAGGCCCATAAAAGCCACATTTATTATCCGATTTTGCTGAAATTTGGGACAGACATTTGCCTTAGGCCCTTTGACATCTTTCTTTTATTTAGCCCTGATCGGTTCAGATTTGGATATAGCTGCGATATAGACCGATCTCTCGATTTAAAGTTTTGGGCCCATAAAAAGCGCATTTATTGTCCGATGTCGCCGAAATTTGGGACAATGACTTGTGTTGGGCCCTTCGATATTTGCCTTCAATTTGGCTCAAATCGGTCCAGATTTGGATATAGCTGCCATATAGACCGATCTCTCGGTTGAACAATGACTTGTACTTATAAGCATTTGGTCTAAATCGGAGGATATCTATAGAGCTGCTACGGGGCATAAGGTATGCATTTTTCACTGTATTTTGACGAAATGTGGTTCACATATATACCCGAGGTGGTGGGTATCCAAAGTTCGGCCCGGCCGAACTTAACGCCTTCTTACTTGTTTTTAATTGAATCTGCACTTTTTTATACCCACCACCATAGGATGGGCGTATACTAATCTAGTCATTCCGTTTGTAACTTCTCGAAATATTCATCTCAGACCGGATTAAGTATATATATTCCTAATCGTCTTGACGTTCTGAGTCGATCTAGCCGCGAAAAGCTAGCCATTTGAAATTTTGCACAGATACCTACTATTAATGTAGGTCGTTGGGGATTGCAAATGGGCCACATAGGTTCAGATTTAGATATAGCTCCCATATAAACGATCTCCCGATTTGATTTCTTGAGCCATTGGAAGCCGCAATTTTTGTCCAATTTGGCTGAAATTTGGCATTTAGTGTTCTCTTATGACTTCCAACAATTATGTCAATGCTGTACTTTTTTTGTTGTCTCTGCCATGTGCTTCGCTGAACAGCAGGAGTCCTACACAATCCTAGAAGAGATCATGACACAATTACCAGGTAGTGTACTGTAAGCAGCTGAGTACAATTTTTGCTCGCGAAGTGCACTATCTGTCAATGAGTTTTTGTTGTGTGTGTGCATTCTAGTAAAGAACTATAACACACACAAACAACGAAAAATGTCGCGAACTGGTAACATACTCAACATCAGAGTTGTACTAATCACTGATTTTGACAGATAGTGTACTCAATATTTTGTTGTTGGGCAACTGCCACTACCTGCATATGAATATATCTTGGAAGAGATTTTCGCAAATCGCATAAAGAGGAAATTGCGTTCAAATATTCGAGAAGAGTAATCTGTTTTCCGCGACCCTGTCTATTAGCTGTACCTTTTCCAATGCATGTGGGCGTGTACTGACTGATTTTTTATCTGCGACAATTACACTATTCCCATGGTAGCATATGATTAAGTACATCTGTTAAGTTGTATTGATGGCTTCGAATCCTTGTATTGATGCCTTCGAATACCGGCCGGGCACTGCTACATTTTTTTTATTTTTTTGCCTGTTGGGGCGAATATCATTAAATTTTACAATTTTTTTTTGTTTCTCTTTCGGGACGAGCTCAATGATCAGAGATTTTTTTTGCAAATAGTAAAGGAAAGCCAGAGATCGCAAAACACACCAATCACTATGGGACGCATTTCGTCTTTGGTTAGAAGACTTTTCAACCATATTAGGTGTGATGGCTTCAAGGGCCGTCAAGGTTTCAAATTTATCAAAAATATTTGAAGTGGTTTAATTGGTACAGAAATATAATAGAGCATTGGGTATTGCAAATTTTGCCCATGAACATTTCACTAAAGAACAGAGCCTAACTTCTCACATATCAATGAGTGGAGTCCAATTCAAGTTTAAGCTCAATGATAAGGCGTCTCATTTTTATAGCCGAGTCCGAACGGCGTGCCGCAGTGCGACACCTCTTCGGAGAGAAGTTTTACATGGCATAGTACCTCATAAATGTTGCCAGCATTTGGAGGGGAAAACCACCGCTGACATTTTTTTTCTGATGCTCTCGCCAGAATTCGAACCCAGGCGTTCAGCGTCATAGGCGGACATGCTAACCTCTGCGCTACGATGGCTTCCTAGAGCATTGGGTATACATTTTAGTAAGAGTCCTTTTAAGTTATAGGTTTAAGGAATTGCAATGATATTGCTTATAGCAATGTATCTATTGCTTCCTCATTTTCAAAAAAAAAATACTTCAACTAGTTTATAACTAGTTCTATGCAAATATTTTGTTTACTTGTCATACGACACTTATAACCTGTCACAATCAATCACTTCCTAAGCTAAGCTGCTCCCACTCGTTGATTTTGATAATACACTCACTATCTGCACCTGTACTAAGGTGAGCTTAAGTTTTTTATTGTTTAAAACGTCAATTAAAGTTTTTATTCTAATCATTTAGACAGGCACAAGTATTTCATTGGCCCCACTAGCCAGATTTGATACACAAATGGGCAATACAATTCTAAAGCGAAACGCCAGGTCCTCTTTGAAAACAAATAAAGATAATTCACAATGGCTTTGTTGTTAGGTATTCAGAAGGTTTCTTTGATATTTTTTGCTGTTACTAGCCGAGTATGGCTGGCAGTTTGGTCAATCAACAAATTTCCGGCTATTTGTATGACAGTCACATCTGACTACGAATTCAAAAATAATAAATCTATTTTGGTAGAATTCTTAAAACAATCACACGAAATTAATAAAATGAAATTATTATTATTATTATTATATTCTTCTCTCTACTTACTATCAGCGACACAAAAGAATTCTTATAATTGACATATTTTTGCGTCTTCTGCTAGAAGCTTAGTGTTGTCATTAAGGAATTGGATTTTTCGAAATGATTTGAGTTTCATTATCCCAAGCAAAAAAAATGCCATTGTGACAAATTTAGTTTATGCTACAAATGCAGCAGGAATTAAAAAAAGGTAATGGGATTTGAAAGTGCGGTTTTGCTATTAGAATGGAAGGAAGTTTGCGATGCTTCTTTAATCATAGCTAGTGTTTAAACCATATGCATTAATAAATGATAATGAAAAAACAGAAAAAATTAAAAATATTAAAAATATTTTTTCCGGACTTTGCCACTGGGAGAATTTGTTAAAAAATGCTCCACGAAACTTAAAGCTAAGGCTTAAATGTTGAGAAAATTTTGTTCCTGTATACAATAAATTTTTTACGAAACCAAAAATTCTCAGTAGAACCGAAGTTGTGGACATTATGACGGTGAATTTCGATCTTGGATCACTGTGCGAGTTCAAGCATAATAGTGTGTTGGCGACTTCAAACACCTCAAAGTGTACAAGATGTTTGTGTACTTTACTATAAATCGTTATAATGATACTGGTAGCGTATGCAAACGCTATGCTGATGGTTCAATAACACCTGAAAAGGTTCGTCGCATGAAGACTCGGATCCAACGAAATTCACGCAACACAGTGAACAAAAATTAAAAATTCAAAAATGAAAGTTATTAAAAATGTTCTTACTAAATTTTTAATAAAAACTTCCAATAAGAAGTATTTAAAAACAAGTAAAAGCGTGCTAAGTTCGGCCGGGTCGAATCTTATATACGCTCCACCATGGATCGTATTTGTCGAGTTCTTTCCCGGTATCTCTTTTTAGATAAACAAAGGATAAAAGAAAATAATTGCTTTGCTAATTGAATTGAATGTTGGAGACCATAGTACAAGTATATGTGTAAAATTTCAGCCATATCGAATAAGAATTGTGCCTTTTAGGGGCTCAAAAAGTAAAATAAGGAGATCGGTTTATAGGGGAACTGTATCAGGCTAAAGGCCGATTCAGACCATATTTGACACGTATATTGGAGGTCATGGAAGAAGCCGTTTTACAAAATTCCAGCCAAATCGGATAATAATTAGGCCTTCTTGAGGCTCAAGAAGTCAAAATCACAGATCGGTTTATATGGCACCTATATCAGGTTATAGACCGATTTGAACCCTATTTGGCAAAGTTATTGGAAATCATAACAAAACAACTCATGCAAAATGTCAGTGGGTAAAGAAGCCCAGGTTTAAGATCGGTTTATATGGTACCTATGTAAGGTTATGGACCGATTTGAACCATTATTTGCACATTTGTTGGAAATCACAAAAAAAAAACATCTCATGCAAAATTTCAGCCAAATCGGAAAGGAATTGCGTCCTCTAGTGGGTAAAGAAGTCCAGATTCAAGATCGATTTATATGGCAGCTATATCAGATTATGGACCGATTTAAACCATACTTGGCACAGTTGTTGGAAATCACAAAAAAACATATCATGCAAAATTTCAGCCAATCGGATATCGGATAAGAATTGCGTCCTCTAGTGGCTCATGAAGTCAAGGCCCAAGATCGGTTTATATGGCCCATTTACAATCCCAACCGACCTAAACTAATAAAAAGTATTTGTGTAAAATTTCAAGCGGCTAGCTTTACTGCTTGGAAAGTTAGCGTGCTTTTGACAGACAGTCGGACGGACAGACGGACGTACATGCCTAGATCGACTTAAAATGACGATCAAGAATATATGTACTTTATTGGGTCTCAGACGCATATTTCGAGGTGTTACAAACAGGATGACGAAATTAGTATACCCCCATCTTATGGTGAAGGGTATAACAAGTTTGCTTATGACTCGACACGAAAGAGAATGAGATGAGGAAGGGGGTACGTATGTACCACACTAGGCAGAGAACATAGAAGCCCTTTGTGTGGTAAATAAGAAAAAGAACGCGAGATATTCCGTTCTGTCACACACTATGGATGCACCAAGTCTCGCCACCGTCACATAAATTTGGTGTAAACCAAGAATGGCTAAAACTCGTGTTTATATCCTAAAATTTTGATTAGGTTAAGCTGGTTTAGGTTGAAAAGAGGGTGTGGACATTATTCCGCCCCATGCCACAATGAACATACACCTAAGCTCGAAAAGGAAAATCTATGTCCGTGCTACTGCAAAATCGTATTTATGTCAGGCAGTCGAAAACAGATCTCATTCTATGTAGACCCCAAGCCCAATCTACCATGATCTTCCAGATGGAAAATTACTTTCACGAATTTTTGTCATTTGAATCAATATAAAAAATTGTTCCATAACACAACAAGTAAGGACAGGCTAAAGTCGGGCGAAGCCGACCTTTGATACCCTACACCATATTGGATATGCAGGCTAAATCGTCGAATTTAAAATTTGCTTGAATTTTATATCAAAATACGTACATATGGTAGGAGCCATAGAGAAAATCGTTGTGGAAAATCAAAAACAGATCTTATTCCTTGGGTTCTCCATGTACACCCCAGGCCCACTCTGTTTTATAGCTTTGATCCATCTGTGTAGCATGATCTTCCAGGTGGAAGATTACTTTATGTCCGTGAAGATAAAGTTAACTTTAACTAGCAGAGACACAAACCCATTCAATTAGCAGCACACTGTTACGAGCTTAGCAGAGCTATGCTAACAATTTAACAGAAAAGATCTAGAAATAAAATCAAGAAAAATAATGAAAAAATTCATAAGAAACGACAAAAAGAGCACTAAAAGGACCACAAACATTGCGAATTTTGTAAAAAACTATCTAACAAAGTAATAAATGCATAAGAAACAAATCTTCAACACCAAAAAGTCCAAAGCGAAAAGTAGAAAAACTAAGAGGGGTGCCGGGTACCCACTTATAGTGAAGGAAGCTCTTGATGCCTAGGATCTAAATCAAAAAGCAAAATATGCAAAAAGCCGCCAGTATTTGAGATAATTGCCATTTAAAGTTAAAGTTAGAATTAACAGAATGGCCCACTGTGCAAAAACTAAGAGGGGTGCAGGGTACCCACTTATAGTGATGGAAGCTCTTGATGCCTAGGATCTAAATCAAAAAGCAAAATATGCAAAAAGCCGCCAGTATTTGACATAATTGGCATTTAAAGTTAAAGTTAGAATTAATAGAATAGCCCACTGTGCAAAAACTAAGAGGGGTGCAGGGTACCCACTTATAGTGAAGGAAGCTCTTGATGCCTAGGATCTAAATCAAAAAGCAAAATATGCAAAAAGCCGCCAGTATTTGAGAAAATTGGCATTTAAAGTTAAAGTTAGAATTGACAGAATGGCCCACTGTGCAAAAACTAAGAGGGGGGCAGGGTACCCACTTATAGTGAAGGAAGCTCTTGATGCCTAGGATCTAAATCAAAAAGCAAAATATGCCAAAAGCCGCCAGTATTTGAGATAATTGGCATTTAAAGTTAAAGTTAGAATTAACAGAATGGCCCACTGTGCAAAAACTAAGAGGGGTGCAGGGTACCCACTTATAGTGAAGGAAGCTCTTGATGCCTAGGATCTAAATCAAAAAGCAAAACATGCAAAAAGCCGCCAGTATTTGAGATAATTGCCATTTAAAGTTAAAGTTAGAATTAACAGAATGGCCCACTGTGCAAAAACTAAGAGGGGTGCAGGGTACCCACTTATAGTGATGGAAGCTCTTGATGCCTAGGATCTAAATCAAAAAGCAAAATATGCCAAAAGCCGCCAGTATTTGAGATAATTGGCATTTAAAGTTAAAGTTAGAATTAACAGAATGGCCCACTGTGCAAAAACTAAGAGGGGTGCAGGGTACCCACTTATAGTGAAGGAAGCTCTTGATGCCTAGGATCTAAATCAAAAAGCAAAATATGCAAAAAGCCGCCAGTATTTGAGAAAATTGGCATTTAAAGTTAAAGTTAGAATTGACAGAATGGCCCACTGTGCAAAAACTAAGAGGGGTGCAGGGTACCCACTTATAGTGAAGGAAGCTCTTGATGCCTAGGATCTAAATCAAAAAGCAAAATATGCAAAAAGCCGCCAGTATTTGAGATAATTGGCATTTAAAGTTAAAGTTAGAATTAACAGAATGGCCCACTGTGCAAAAACTAAGAGGGGTGCAGGGTACCCACTTATAGTGAAGGAAGCTCTTGATGCCTAGGATCTAAATCAAAAAGCAAAATATGCAAAAAGCCGCCAGTATTTGAGATAATTGCCATTTAAAGTTAAAGTTAGAATTAACAGAATGGCCCACTGTGCAAAAACTAAGAGGGGTGCAGGGTACCCACTTATAGTGAAGGAAGCTCTTGATGCCTAGGATCTAAATCAAAAAGCAAAATATGCAAAAAGCCGCCAGTATTTGAGAAAATTGGCATTTAAAGTTAAAGTTAGAATTGACAGAATGGCCCACTGTGCAAAAACTAAGAGGGGTGCAGGGTACCCACTTATAGTGAAGGAAGCTCTTGATGCCTAGGATCTAAATCAAAAAGCAAAATATGCAAAAAGCCGCCAGTATTTGAGATAATTGGCATTTAAAGTTATAGTTAGAATTAACAGAATGGCCCACTGTGCAAAAACTAAGAGGGGTGCAGGGTACCCACTTATAGTGAAGGAAGCTCTTGATGCCTAGGATCTAAATCAAAAAGCAAAATATGCAAAAAGCCGCCAGTATTTGAGATAATTGGCATTTAAAGTTAAAGTTAGAATTAACAGAATGGCCCACTGTGCAAAAACTAAGAGGGGTGCAGGGTACCCACTTATAGTGAAGGAAGCTCTTGATACCTAGGATCTAAATCAAAAAGCAAAATATGCAAAAAGCCGCCAGTATTTGACATAATTGGCATTTAAAGTTAAAGTTAGAATTAATAGAATAGCCCACTGTGCAAAAACTAAGAGGGGTGCAGGGTACCCACTTATAGTGAAGGAAGCTCTTGATGCCTAGGATCTAAATCAAAAAGCAAAATATGCAAAAAGCCGCCAGTATTTGAGATAATTGGCATTTAAAGTTAAAGTTAGAATAAACAGAATGACCCACAAAAATTAATATTTTATCACATTTTCATATATATCATATATATGTTATTTTGTATAGCATTTTTTCTATTCGTGCTTATAAGGCCGGTATGATTTAAAATACTATTTAATATATATTATCACATATAGCTCATTTGATTGTTAATAAAAATTTAAAGCAACTTAAGCTTATTAATTTCGGTTAAATTAGTGTTTATTAATTTTAAGGTACTATTAAATGTAGCTTATTACTAGAAAACTTTTTAAACACTAAAAATATAACATTTATGATTTTGCCTTTTTGTCGTTGATTCAAGAAATGAACAAAAAGTTGATGTTTTCCAATTAAATACATACTCAGAAATTCTAAAATTACAATATAATTAAAGCTAATTTTATAGATTAGATGTGTGGAAAATTTAGCTTTGCTACATTTTTTTATCAACACATAATTAAAATTATTAATATTTATAGTACGTAATATAGTCATTTAAAATGACTCCCACCAAAAATTTAGAGATCTCTGATTTCTAGAACGATTGCTTTTAGGGTTGTAAATATATCCATCTAAATAGTTCTAATGCTTAAGCTATGGCCAGAACCCATGTTACTTAGTTTATGTTTTTTCGCAACTATTTCAATATTGATTGGAATCATTTAAATCTATCATTTTAAAGTAACCTAGTTCTTTGAGTGTCGGCATAGTTCACATTGAAACGGTTTGATTTGGGGTTCGGTGTAATAATATTCTAAACATCCTGAACATATTGGACGCTTGCATGAAGTACAGATGTTTTCAGGTTGTAAAGATGCACCGCAATGCAAACAAATTTGCTGCATATCGTCTGCATTTTCTATGAGAACATTTCTGATATGGTTTCTAAATTGTTTTGGGTCTAAACTCGCCATTTGTGTTTTGTTTACTATTGATTCCACGAAGTAACTTATAAAGACGCCACAATTGAAATTATCTTTTTGATGTGGGTGTTCTATAACAAGTCCAGGACGAATCTTGAATTTTTTGTTGGAAAGTTTTAAATATAGTATCTCCTTTGTTTGCTATGCTTGGTGCTGGGTTCAAATAAGAGAATTCTTTCGTATTGACATTAAGATATACCAAGGTAAAGTGAGAGCAATGTAAAATTGGGATAAATATTTGTTCATGTGAGTTGATCGGAATTGTGGTTTCTTCGGAACCATAGAAAAAATTTTAACCTTCTTCACAGGTGGTTGCGTGTGCCCTCGGAGGTACCATTGATAATATTGTTATTGAAATAAATGTGTCTACTATTGAATTGTATAGCTCTTCTCGCCCTTCAATGCTTTTAAATTCAACAACATCTAATTCTGAAATTAATGGGAAATTATTGCCTAATTTTTCGTGGACATTTTGGAACTTCAAAACCACAAACCTCCGTTTACGTTTAATATTCCTAGGCAAATTAATAAAATTTTGTGTCATTACAGTGCAGCATAGTTTTTTATTAAAAATTACTTTTTTCTTTTTGGGTGTTCGTTTCCAAACGTCCTCTTCCAATTCTATATTATTTTTAATTGTCTGTTTTGGAATAATCTTCCCTTTTAAAAACTCTTCATCTATTTCGGCTTGCTTTGCTCTCACGTAAGTAAGGGATTTACGGACGTACTCTGTTGCGCGTATATTAGCGCCGCCATCTAAATTAACATTTTTTACCAAATTGAAATAACCTTCAGCCGGGCTATTGGCAACGCTTGTCCTTGTCTTGTCTACAAAACTGCCCATTAAATTCGTCCAAAGTGGTGCGTACGGAACATATTTGTCTAACATAACATCAGCAAGTTTTGGACAATAAAACTTATTTGGAATAAGTCCGTCTTTGGTATCTTTCCTAGCTCTTACATTTTTTAAAATGATTTTTCCTCTTCTGTAGAAAGGACTCCGTTTAAACAACGCGTTCGGCACTTTTAAATTACTCTTTTCGCTTGCCACAAATTCTGTATTTGATACCAAATTTTTAATTTTTTTTAAAGAATTATGAGATTGCTTTACCTCTTCGGTATAATTCTTATTAACACATATAATAAATACATTCTGTAGCCAAGCGTAAAATTCCTTTAAATTACTGGTATTTACTGCAACGCTTAGTTGCCATTTAAAGAAATGAAAAACTTCATCTTCTACTTGGAGTTTTTTTAAATCTTGCACGACTATTTTCATGAAATGCGCACAGCATATTTGGACTATTACAAACTTTGGTCTATGCTTCTTCCAACAAGACCAATAGCAATTTGTTAAATAGCTCTCCATGGTGCATATATTTTTTTCCCTGTTAAAAACACCTAAAATAGCATTTATAAGGGCTAAACTCCAGTCCAGTCCATATTCTGTTAATTCTAACTTTAACTTTAAATGCCAATTATCTCAAATACTGGCGGCTTTTTGCATATTTTGCTTTTTGATTTAGATCCTAGGCATCAAGAGCTTCCTTCACTATAAGTGGGTACCCTGCACCCCTCTTAGTTTTTGCACAGTGGGCCATTCTGTTAATTCTAACTTTAACTTTAAATGCCAATTATCTCAAATACTGGCGGCTTTTTGCATATTTTGCTTTTTGATTTAGATCCTAGGCATCAAGAGCTTCCTTCACTATAAGTGGGTACCCTGCACCCCTCTTAGTTTTTGCACAGTGGGCCATTCTGTTAATTCTAACTTTAACTTTAAATGCCAATTATCTCAAATACTGGCGGCTTTTTGCATATTTTGCTTTTTGATTTAGATCCTAGGCATCAAGAGCTTCCTTCACTATAAGTGGGTACCCTGCACCCCTCTTAGTTTTTGCACAGTGGGCCATTCTGTTAATTCTAACTTTAACTTTAAATGCCAATTATCTCAAATACTGGCGGCTTTTTGCATATTTTGCTTTTTGATTTAGATCCTAGGCATCAAGAGCTTCCTTCACTATAAGTGGGTACCCTGCCCCCCTCTTAGTTTTTGCACAGTGGGCCATTCTGTCAATTCTAACTTTAACTTTAAATGCCAATTATCTCAAATACTGGCGGCTTTTGCATATTTTGCTTTTTGATTTAGATCCTAGGCATCAAGAGCTTCCTTCACTATAAGTGGGTACCCTGCCCCCCTCTTAGTTTTTGCACAGTGGGCCATTCTGTTAATTCTAACTTTAACTTTAAATGCCAATTATCTCAAATACTGGCGGCTTTTTGCATATTTTGCTTTTTGATTTAGATCCTAGGCATCAAGAGCTTCCTTCACTATAAGTGGGTACCCTGCACCCCTCTTAGTTTTTGCACAGTGGGCTATTCTATTAATTCTAACTTTAACTTTAAATGGCAATTATCTCAAATACTGGCGGCTTTTTGCATATTTTGCTTTTTGATTTAGATCCTAGGCATCAAGAGCTTCCTTCACTATAAGTGGGTACCCTGCACCCCTCTTAGTTTTTGCACAGTGGGCCATTCTGTTAATTCTAACTTTAACTTTAAATGCCAATTATCTCAAATACTGGCGGCTTTTTGCATATTTTGCTTTTTGATTTAGATCCTAGGCATCAAGAGCTTCCTTCACTATAAGTGGGTACCCTGCACCCCTCTTAGTTTTTGCACAGTGGGCCATTCTGTTAATTCTAACTTTAACTTTAAATGCCAATTATCTCAAATACTGGCGGCTTTTTGCATATTTTGCTTTTTGATTTAGATCCTAGGCATCAAGAGCTTCCTTCACTATAAGTGGGTACCCTGCACCCCTCTTAGTTTTTGCACAGTGGGCCATTCTGTTAATTCTAACTTTAACTTTAAATGCCACTTATCTCAAATACTGGCGGCTTTTTGCATATTTTGCTTTTTGATTTAGATCCTAGGCATCAAGAGCTTCCTTCACTATAAGTGAGTACCCTGCACCCCTCTTAGTTTTTGCACAGTGGGCCATTCTGTTAATTCTAACTTTAACTTTAAATGCCACTTATCTCAAATACTGGCGGCTTTTTGCATATTTTGCTTTTTGATTTAGATCCTAGGCATCAAGAGCTTCCTTCACTATAAGTGGGTACCCTGCACCCCTCTTAGTTTTTGCACAGTGGGCCATTCTGTTAATTCTAACTTTAACTTTAAATGGCAATTATCTCAAATACTGGCGGCTTTTTGCATATTTTGCTTTTTGATTTAGATCCTAGGCATCAAGAGCTTCCTTCACTATAAGTGGGTACCCTGCACCCCTCTTAGTTTTTGCACAGTGGGCCATTCTGTTAATTCTAACTTTAACGTTAAATGCCAATTATCTCAAATACTGGCGGCTTTTTGCATATTTTGCTTTTTGATTTAGATCCTAGGCATCAAGAGCTTCCTTCACTATAAGTGGGTACCCTGCACCCCTCTTAGTTTTTGCACAGTGGGCCATTCTGTTAATTCTAACTTTAACTTTAAATGCCAATTTTCTCAAATACTGGCGGCTTTTTGCATATTTTGCTTTTTGATTTAGATCCTAGGCATCAAGAGCTTCCTTCACTATAAGTGGGTACCCTGCACCCCTCTTAGTTTTTGCACAGTGGGCCATTCTGTTAATTCTAACTTTAACTTTAAATGGCAATTATCTCAAATACTGGCGGCTTTTTGCATATTTTGCTTTTTGATTTAGATCCTAGGCATCAAGAGCTTCCTTCACTATAAGTGGGTACCCGGCACCCCTCTTAGTTTTTCTACTTTTCGCTTTGGACTTTTTGGTGTTGAAGATTTGTTTCTTATGCATTTATTACTTTGTTAGATAGTTTTTTACAAAATTCGCAATGTTTGTGGTCCTTTTAGTGCTCTTGTTGTCGTTTCTTATGAATTTTTTCATTATTTTTCTTGATTTTATTTCTAGATCTTTTCTGTTAAATTGTTAGCATAGCTCTGCTAAGCTCGTAACAGTGTGCTGCTAATTGAATGGGTTTGTGTCTCTGCTAGTTAAAGTTAACTTTATCTTCACGGACATGATTACTTTTACGAATTTTTGTCATTTGAATCAATATAAAAAATTTTTCCATAACAAAACAAGTAATGACGGTCTAAAGTCGGGCAAAGCCGACCTTTTGATGTCCTACACAATATTGGATATGAAGGCTAAATCGTCGAATTTAAATTTTCGGAACTTTAGGAGAATCCCTCGTGCAAAATTTCGTGTGAATCGTTTTACAAATGACGATAAATTTGCAATTTTAGTCCGAATCGGACGAAAATATATATATATATATATATATATATATATATATATATATATATATGGGAGCTATATCCAAATCTGAACCTATTACTATGAAATTCACCGATAATGTCTAGACTTATGGAGAGAATCGGTTTACAAATGACAATATAATTGCATTTTAGTACAAATCGGACGAACATATGTATGGGAGCTATATCCAAATCTGAACGGATTTTTTCTAATTTCAATAGGCTTTGTCTCTGGGCACAAGAAAATGCTTATATCAAATTTGTAGGCGATCGGATGAAAATTGCGCCGTGTACTTTGTACACAAATTAACATGGACAGACGGACATAGCTAGATCGAATCAGAAAGTGATACTAAGTCGATTGGTAAACTTATCAATGGGTCTATTTCTCTTCCTTTAGGGTGTTACAAACAAATTCACTAAGTTATAATATCCTGTATGAGATTGGTAACACTTCGTGTCAGCTACTCTGTACTGCATTATATAAGGGTTTTTGAACGCACTTAGATAACCATAACTGATAACCAATCTTCACTCCCTTGAACGTTTTAATGATTCAAATCAGTTTCATTGGTAAAACCATATGATGGAAATACATTTTATATGCAGCGTCTGTTTGTGGATTGACGAATGGTATGCCACTCTACTTGGAGAGTTTATGACATTTTGAGTTACTTTTCCTTTTAATAACTTCAAGATAGTCTCAAGGCTATGTTCTCATGGGAAACTAAACTTATTCCAAGATTAATTACAATTGATTATAAGCTCCTAACAAATGTGACAGGTCATAAAATAAGGCTCACACAAACTGGTTATTCAATGCTCTCCAGCTTACTCGTGTTCTAATCACACCCACAAATTCCACACTTCTAGTTTTAGGTCCAGCATGCCACATTGTTAGCTTACATTGTTGTTCCATTGTCCACGTCTTCTATGCGACACGCCAGACTGCCTCCACAAAGCAAGGGGGTGGCCTGGCGTATATAACGCCAAATGGTTCCAAGATCAGTGTTCGTCATTAACTGAACCGTGTGATTGGGAATTTATTGAAAGCAAATTTGTTGTTTTCTCGAGGGAGTGAAAACCAGAAAGAAAAAAGAATAGCAAAAAAACAAATCAATAACGTAATTGATCTCGTTTAACAATGATCGTCAGATGATAACGTGAAAACAGAGAACTTACTTTTCATGCTGTTTGTAGGAATGTTTAAGACCAGCAGCGTAACAAATATCTCAAACAAGTTGTAGGACTTGGTACCTTGTAAAACCAGGAAGATATGCAGCACACCATCCACGGCCTATGTATATAAAATTATTCTACCATCGAAAAAAACAGACTGATAAGGATTTTCTATACCTGCTTGCGGTTTGGCAACATCGATAATAGTTTTCCTTGAAGCTATTTATTAAGACGTAATAAAAAAATCGATTGCGCGAAAAGAAAACAAGAAAACCGGCAGTAAAGTTTTTATATGAAACTAAAAAAAAAATAAATTTACATTACCTTGACACCTTTATTACAGGTTTAAGTAATTTATTATATTTTTACATTACAAATAGCGCAGTGTTTGTTTAGCGTACATACCTTCGAGTATATTGACATTCTAAATTACACAAATACGTATGTACCTATTATTGTTCGAATTGCTAGTGGACACTACGACAAAGTTGTATTAGGAAAACATTTAATTTTCATAAACTTACTGGCACACGTTAAACGGTGTTACCTTCTGGGCTGGCCGAATTTCGTATGCCGTCCACATGGATTGGGGAGTTGTATTAGAATTAGCCTATACTTGGCCTAACGGATGAGAATTGCTGGGGCACACGTTGTAAAATCTGAAGTTTTATCAGGTTTTGGACCTACTTGGCCCATACTTGCCAGTCGTAATAGAATTCATCATACAACCATAGAAATTATTTTTCTGATATCAGCAAGCACTGTCTGCTGATTTCAAACAGAAAATTTTCAACTTTTTGCGGGTTAGGATGTGAAAATGTTTACGATTACTTCTATCGCCGTATGCTGGCGTTCGTTGGTGTCAATGGTACCAACTAAAAACCCACCCTGTGTTATCCCGGGAATTTAATTCCACCTCGAAATCGCTTTGGCATTACTTCGACGTGGACCCCATATCTGGTGATTATGCAGCAGATATTTTCCCATCCTAACCCGCAAAAAGTTGAAAATTTTCAGTTTTCATTGTATCTGCGTCCAGAGCTCCGCATTTGTACTCTATACTGCTCTATACCGCTCCATCCAGGTTCATCTTTTTCCTGCACAGTTCTTCTAGTTCTTTAACATTCTTTGGACTATTGTCCCAGGTGAAATGTCGCCAATCGCTATTTCCAGTTCCCTGAACTAGCGTTCGTAGTGAAAGAAGGGTAGATCTTCATTGCCTGCAACTTCAAACACCTCAAAAAGCTAGAAGTATCATATGTAAGCATTCCCGGAAGTAACCATGACATGTAACGTAATAGTTGACATTACCCTGATTCCTATATCTTCCCATCCGTATATCGTCGCCTGCTTTGGCTCTGGGGCCACCGTAGCGCACAGGTTAGCATATCCGCCTATGACGCTGAACGTTTGGGTTCGAATCCTGGCGAGACCATCAGGAAAAAAAATTGTCAGCGGTGGTTTTCCCTTCCTAATGCTGGCAACATATCTGAGGTACTATGCCATATAAAACTTATCTCCAAAAGAGGTTTCGCGCTGCGGCGCACCGTTCGGACTCGGCTATAAAAAGGAGGCCCCTTATCATTGAGCTTAATCTTGAATCGGACTGCTTTTATTGATATGTGAGAAGTTTGCCCCTGTTCCTTAGTGGAATGTTCATGGGCAAAATTTGCAAATTGCCCTGGCTCTTATTTATCGATCTTTGTTATGATCTCTCGTATGGACCGTGTATAATCCGTTTTAAACCTCACTCTATGCTCTCTGCGGTTTGCACCTCGCTGTGTAAGAGCCATGCCCGCTTCTAGTCCTGTAAGTCTATTGGGACCACTTCAGCTATTACAAGAGATGTGGGTTCCTCCACTGCCCGGTAAGATGATAGATCCTAAGAACAGCCGTCTTCTGTACCGAGAGCAGGGATTTCCTTCTCTTCCTGGTAGGACGATAGTTTCTAAGATCTAACGTTTTCTATAACGAGAGCAGGGATTTTGCTCGGCATGCCGTCTGCAGTGTCTGGCCCCATATTTCGTTCCCACAGAGGTGGATGCTACTGCATATCTCCATTAAGAGTCTGCCCACCAATGTTTGTAATCAGTCGACTGAGTTTCACCGCTATCCTCACGGCTTTTGTCGTCATTTTCCGGATTTGTTTTGCATGAAAAAGCTTTGTTTCCAGCACAATTCCTTTATATTTCAACGATCTGTTGGTCTTCACCAGTATGTCGTCTGTGCGTATGTCCACTTGCACTGGGATATTTTTTTTCTCGTTAAGAGCAGCAACTCCGTCTTCTGCATCTCAAGCTGCAAGCGTGGAACTATAGCCAGTTTTTTGCCGTTTGCATCACCTGTCGCAGTTTGAGCTCTGCAACTTCCGTGTCTCTTGTCGTAATGATTGCAGTGATATCGTCAGCATATCCAAATGGAAAAGTTCCATCTGTCATTTCAGTTCGCAGTATTCCATAACTGGGATTCCAGAGACGTGGTCTTAGTATGGAGCTCCGCACAGCACCTGATGTGACCTCATATTCAAACATTCCATCTAGAGAGTTATAGATTAGGATCCTGTTCTACAAGGAACTTCTCATTATACTTATCAGATACGCTCGTTCATTAAAGTCTACTCTGAGTACCCGGAGGGCGTCAGATCATCCGAGGCAATTGAATTATTTTTTCAGACCATCTGTGGTCAAGAGGATAATTGACATGGTGTAGGGGTTTCTTCGCCTGTCCGCCCCTACCAAAATACATCTCTGAGAGTTCCGAACTTCCAGAAGCCAAGTTCTCTCTTTGAGAGGTTACCACCTTCAATAATGACGTCCTGGAGACGTGGTTTTATGAGTCGTTCCAAAAGATTGCTGGCCATATCCAGCATACAGAGTGGCCAGTATGAGGACGGGGATGTAGGATCACATTCACTTTTTTCTAATGTGCACTAGCATTTGTTATTTCCATACATCCGAAAATCCTCTTTCTAGTAGACACTAGTTGAACATTCTTAGAAGAAATTCCGTTCTGTTTCCAGCTATCTGCCTGAGGACCTTGGTATTTAATTGGGACCGGAGGCTTCATTATCGTTCCTTAGCTTCATTATCGTTAAAGAGCGCCCGTGGGCTCTTCATAATCTTCATATTCTCTACGTTCGTGTCGGTGGAAGAGTATGTGGATTATAATCTCCATTTTTTTCAGTTCATCGACGCGGTTGGGCTCCAAGCCGAGTTTTTTTTATCAAATTTTATATCCACGGCCTCAAGGATTTCGATTTATGACTCATATTTACTCTCCCACTTTTTTTGCTCTTTTCTATTACAATAGCGAGTAACATTTGGTCTCCTTGTATAGAGCTAGTTCTATCACAACCGCAATCCTGCGGCGAATTTTCGTATATCTACGTCTTACCATACCATTAAGACTCCGTTTATCACGAGATTCCAGATAATCGGCGAGAAGGATTTCCATGAATCGGCGAGAACGCCCACGCTGCATAGCATTTTAAAAACTTAGTTGATATTCGCGAAGGTTTATACTGCGTACTCGTAAGAGGCGTCTCGAAAACTCGAAGCATTTCGGCGAGGGTCATTTCTACCGAACTGTTGTACCCAACTGAAGTTATTTGGTATCAATACCTCTTTCACTCTCTAGTCAAACCGTCTTTCCGTCGTTTTAAGTAAAAACGATGACAAACTTATTGGCCTCTAAACCTTCAACATACTGTTGTTCACGTTTCCCTACTTTAGGGATAAAGAGTTCCTTGACTTCATGGCCTCGGTGTGAAGGACAATACCAGCCTCAAATTTTGTTTCAGCTATGACATGCTAATTACAAGGGATTCCTGCAAAAGTACCGAAATAATTCCATGCGGTCCAGCTGATTAAAACTAATAGCAAGTGTATAGTGTCTGCACCATCATTCACAGAAGCAGTTCCTTTGGATTATGCTATATTAGGGATCTATAGTGTAAATTTTTAGAATTTTTACGATTACCAAGAAGTCGACATTTTAAGTTTTCATACCCTCCACCATAGGATGTGGGTATACAAATTTCGTCATTCTGTTTGTAAAACCTCGAAATGATTGCAGTGATATCGTCAGCATATCCAAATGGAAAAGTTCCATCTGTCATTTCAGTTCGCAGTATTCCATAACTGGGATTCCAGAGACGTGGTCTTAGTATGGAGCTCCGCACAGCACCTGATGTGACCTCATATTCAAACATTCCATCTAGAGAGTTATAGATTAGGATCCTGTTCTACAAGGAACTTCTCATTATACTTATCAGATACGCTCGTTCATTAAAGTCTACTCTGAGTACCCGGAGGGCGTCAGATCATCCGAGGCAATTGAATTATTTTTTCAGACCATCTGTGGTCAAGAGGATAATTGACATGGTGTAGGGGTTTCTTCGCCTGTCCGCCCCTACCAAAATACATCTCTGAGAGTTCCGAACTTCCAGAAGCCAAGTTCTCTCTTTGAGAGGTTACCACCTTCAATAATGACGTCCTGGAGACGTGGTTTTATGAGTCGTTCCAAAAGATTGCTGGCCATATCCAGCATACAGAGTGGCCAGTATGAGGACGGGGATGTAGGATCACATTCACTTTTTTCTAATGTGCACTAGCATTTGTTATTTCCATACATCCGAAAATCCTCTTTCTAGTAGACACTAGTTGAACATTCTTAGAAGAAATTCCGTTCTGTTTCCAGCTATCTGCCTGAGGACCTTGGTATTTAATTGGGACCGGAGGCTTCATTATCGTTCCTTAGCTTCATTATCGTTAAAGAGCGCCCGTGGGCTCTTCATAATCTTCATATTCTCTACGTTCGTGTCGGTGGAAGAGTATGTGGATTATAATCTCCATTTTTTTCAGTTCATCGACGCGGTTGGGCTCCAAGCCGAGTTTTTTTTATCAAATTTTATATCCACGGCCTCAAGGATTTCGATTTATGACTCATATTTACTCTCCCACTTTTTTTGCTCTTTTCTATTACAATAGCGAGTAACATTTGGTCTCCTTGTATAGAGCTAGTTCTATCACAACCGCAATCCTGCGGCGAATTTTCGTATATCTACGTCTTACCATACCATTAAGACTCCGTTTATCACGAGATTCCAGATAATCGGCGAGAAGGATTTCCATGAATCGGCGAGAACGCCCACGCTGCATAGCATTTTAAAAACTTAGTTGATATTCGCGAAGGTTTATACTGCGTACTCGTAAGAGGCGTCTCGAAAACTCGAAGCATTTCGGCGAGGGTCATTTCTACCGAACTGTTGTACCCAACTGAAGTTATTTGGTATCAATACCTCTTTCACTCTCTAGTCAAACCGTCTTTCCGTCGTTTTAAGTAAAAACGGTGACAAACTTATTGGCCTCTAAACCTTCAACATACTGTTGTTCACGTTTCCCTACTTTAGGGATAAAGAGTTCCTTGACTTCATGGCCTCGGTGTGAAGGACAATACCAGCCTCAAATTTTGTTTCAGCTATGACATGCTAATTACAAGGGATTCCTGCAAAAGTACCGAAATAATTCCATGCGGTCCAGCTGATTAAAACTAATAGCAAGTGTATAGTGTCTGCACCATCATTCACAGAAGCAGTTCCTTTGGATTATGCTATATTAGGGATCTATAGTGTAAATTTTTAGAATTTTTACGATTACCAAGAAGTCGACATTTTAAGTTTTCATACCCTCCACCATAGGATGTGGGTATACAAATTTCGTCATTCTGTTTGTAAAACCTCGAAATATGCGTGTAAGACCTAAAGTACATATATTCTTGATCGTCATGACATTTTATGTCGATCTAGCCATGTACGTCCGTCCGTATGTCTATCGAAAGCACGCTTTAGAAGGAGGTGCAAGAAATTTTGCACAAATACTTTTTATTGATGTAGGTTGGATGGTATTGTAAATTGGCCAAATCGGTCCATGTTTTGATATAGCTGCCATATTAACCGATCTTGGGTCTTGACTTCTTGAGCCTCTAGAGGGCGCAATTCGCGTCCGATTTGAAAATTTTGCACGTGGTGTTCTGGTACCACTTCCAACAACTATGCTAAGTATGGTTGAAATCGGTTTATAGCCTGATATAGCTGCCATATAAACTAGTCTTGGGTCTTGAATTCTTGAGCCTCTAGGGTGCGCAATTCTCGTCCGATTTGACTGACATTTTTCACGTGGTGTTTTGGTACCACTTTCAACAACTGCGCCAAGTATGGTTCAAATCGGTTCATAACCTGGTATAGCTGCCATATAAACCGATCAGGGATCTTGACTTCTTGAGCCGCTAGAGGGCGCAACTTGTTTTCTGTTACTGAAGAGTACAAATTTCGACTTGCCCTTCATCGGATCAATTTTTCAAAGTGAGCAAATTTAACCATCAGCCTTCATAATCGATTATTCGACTTTTGGTCGCAAGTCAACTTCACAAAAATCGATTAATTGATCAAAAGTCGATTGTGTGATTTTTTGATCCATATGCTATATTGTAGTCGACAAACTCCTTCGGGCTGTCGCAAAAATGGGCCTCCAAAAAGACTTCCACTTAAATACAGAAAACAGACATTAGAATCGTTAGTGGTTTGTTGGCAACTTGGAAGTGGTTACAAAAGTTCTCAAACTGACAAAATGCCCTAGACCTGTTGCTCTAACTGTTTTCGCCACTTGAATTGACTCACGTCCCTCAAATCTTTGTATCGTATATTAAAAAAATCGTATTCTCCTCTTTGCTTCTTCTTCTTCTTTTCTGTTTCGCCCTTTTGGCCATTAACTTTTAATTGATGTATTCAAATTCCTTAGATTTTAATTGACGACTGATTGGCAAGAACAAAAATACTTCCTTTCAAGAATTTTGTAAAGTTTTCTTTATTGTCAGCCTCAATTTGAATTTTGGCTTTATTGGCTTAAAAGACTTCCTATGTGCCTAAGGCAAGAACACAAGACAATTGTCGCCAAATTCTACAATATGAGCATGTTGAAAAGTGTTTATCGGCTTATATGATAGGGCACTCATATGCCATGTACTAAGATAGATGACAACGAGAGAATTGAACAAAGAATTGCTGTATTATTTCCATACAGTTTTTAATAATTCCATTTAAATTCTATTGAGTTATCCAATGGCAACAAGACTCGTATTCACGAAAGTATGGACACAGGTATGATTTGAGCTGTGAATGGTAATTTTCGAAATAAACAATCAAACAAAAAATGAAACTCAATCATAACGAGCTATAGCTGGTGCTGTAGCCATAACTGTAGCTCTTCACTCAAGTGACACCTTCTTGTGTGATAATAGTGTGATTATTTGAAATTTTTGCTTTTGCGCTCAATTCATCGACATCTACAATCTACCCGACGCCGAAGACTACGGCGAAAACAAGAATTCGTGACAAGAATCTCGCTTGCCATTGAAAACGAAAGACAAGAAGAGGAAGTTGTTGGTACTACGCTACGTCCGTCCCAACGCTCGTTGTTTGATCATTCATAGACAATAGCGCCACGATGTCTGTGTTCATTTTTAATGGCTCTACGGTCTGTGTCAAATTGTTGGTGTCTCTCGCATATTTTGTTTAATTTTATTATCAAATGTTATTATTTTATGCGAATGAATTCGTTATGAGCTGCTCGGGCATGCTAGGTAATCGAATTCATACGTATTGGTATATGGATGCCATCAGGGCACAATATGGGTCATTTCATGTAGAAATAAACGCCAACCTGAGTTATAAACTATTTCATCTATATTACTGATTACTAATGTTCTCTTGTTTAAATTCTTAACCGTTAACAAATTTTAACTAAACCTAAGTTAAGATCGTGAACTAAATTGTGTTATGTTGTGTATTTACGAAAGCAATGTTCTGAATATAAGCATAATAAGTTTGGGCCATATTGGACCCTATAGAGGTAGAAACAAATAAAAACGTGCAAAGTTCAGCCGGATCGAATCTTGGAAACCCACCAACGTGGATTTTGCTTAAAATGTCCACCTATCAATTTTCTGCAAAAATGTAAGCTATAGTGGCTGTAGCACCCTGTGTTATCTTTGAAACAATACCCTATGTTACAGATAGTATGGACCACACATTGCCTGAGCCGCTCTTTGATAAGAAGTACTGTACAACTATTTCTGATAGGACCGATTGGGACTACAATATCCCTGGTAGTAAAAGTTACATAGACTTCTATACGAATAGTTCCAAACTAGACGACTAGGTGGGTTTTAAGATGTACTCTGAAGAACTAGGACTGGTCATATCGAGAAGATTACCCGACCACCGCAGGGTGTATCGAGCGGAGATCCTTGCAATTAAGGAAGTGGTGGAATGGCTAATTTCAATTTTAAGTTTTCGTTTCTTTGGGAACTTTAATGATTTAGCGAATGTGAACATTCCCAAGTTGTTGGGCTTTGTAATGTAATCGGGATGGATGGTAGAAACTAGAAGGCATCTTCTTCTGTTCCTGTGGCATCGTAATAAACGAAACGTATAAGTGAGTCTGATGGCAGACTGTCACTTAAACCTAACCTAGGGGTTGTAGAAGGGATATCGGTTTATATGGCAGCTGTATCAGTTTATGGGCCGATTTGGATCATACTCGGCGCAGACTCAGGAAGACAGAACACTACATGCAAAATATAAGATAATCAAAGGGCTCTAGCTGTCAAACCGAAGGACCAGGGACGTAGCCAGGATTCTATTTTGGGTGGGGCCACACCACATTTTCCAAAAACGAAAACTTGTCAAAGTTCTTTTGTTACTGTAAAATTGTTAAAGATACCTAAAATTTTTTGTTGATTGTAGTCGCTAATAAGCGCAGAAACTGGCCCATCGGCTCATATATGGCAGATAAGTTTTAAACCTAAAAAATATGTTTGATAAGGGTGCTACGCCTTGTAGGTGCTTAGTTATGGCCCATCAAAGGCAAAATTTGTGAAAAAAGTGGAGAAAAAAATTTTTGTTTTTCAATTTTTGAAATTTTTCCTTTTTTATGGCCTAAATATTTTAAAATTATCAACCAAAAAATAATTTTTTTAAATTTGCTGTCACAATTCGTAATTTGTTTTTTTTTGGAAATTTTAAGTTATGGAGCATATAACAAAAAAACAACAAATTTTGCCCATGAAGAGGAGAGGGAAGAGGGGCAAATTTCTCACATATCAATGAATGCATTCCGATTAAAGTTTAAGCTCCTATTTATAGCCGAGTTCGAACTGCCGCAGTGCGAAGGGTGCGGATGTTGAAAAGACAGTGCGGATGTTAATCCGCTCATGCCACTATGGACATACACCTAAGTCAGTAATCGGATTGTTGTGCGCTCTAAATACTAAAAAAAAGTAACCTCGAAAACAAAATCTAAGTTAAGAATTTCGTGCTACTTACAATATCCTTAATTGTTTTGCATACCATGCCCCTTAGTTGGCTCTTGTCTGTTATTGTGTCCCCACCTAAGTGTCGGTATCTGTTAGACGCGAAAGCCGTGCAATGACAACGGAAGTGTCATTAGAGTCTCATCACCTTCCCCGTATGCCCCACACATGCTATCACTTGCCGCACCGATTTTGCAAAAGTAAGCTCCTCGCTATACCGACCTCCTTCATACTTCCTTTCAGTAAAAATCTCGTCTTCTCACGATCCGGATCATCCTATAGGATTTTCGCCGTACTAGCGACCATTTCGCTGTTCCACAGGGTTGCATACCTGTTGTCGCCAAGAATTGAGCCCCTGGCCTGACCTAAAATTTGTCTTTGAAGAGTATTATTTGCATTAATTTTTGTCATTAAAGAAAATAGGTTCGTGATTGAGTTAAGGCAATTTTCAAATAAAAAAATAACTGATTCAATAATATATTAAATTTTATCTGAATATATTTCAATTACGATCGTAATTAAATTTTTTTGTCATTTTCAATTAAAAAATTAATTGATTCAATTATTTTTTTAATTGAATCTAATTTTTTTTCCAATTACGATTACGAATATTTCAATCATTTTTTAATTGGATCAATTAAAAAATGAATTGAGAATTGCAACAATTTCAATTATTTCTTTAATTGGATCATAAAAAAAATTAATAGGAAATTTCAAAAGTTTTCAATCCTTTCTTGTAACTGAATACGCAAATTTTTTTTAATTTAAGAGTTTTTTAATCACCTTTTTCAAAAAAAAATTTGATTGCAGCAGTTTTAATTAAAAAAAAATTGAATCAATTAATTTGTGTACTTATCGTTTTATATTTTTCCATACTAGGCGGTATGTTTTTGTTTTGATGCCATACGGAGTTGCTTTATTATCAATAACATATGGTATATATATTGTTATTCTAACACACCTATGGGTACATCTTTTCCATATATGGCAATGGAATAGAAGAATTACATTTCACTAAATTATTTTAATTACATTTTAGATATCTAACTTGGATTTGCCTATCTTTAGTTCAAATGTAGTGCACTAGTTCGTTTTATAGTCTTAAATAACTGTAGGTTTGATTTGCTAAGATCGTTCCATCTCATCGGGAATGCTCCATATCTAGTATGACATATGCACGAATACTTGTACAAACGGCCAACGTTTGTATTGAATTCAATCAATAATAAATTAATCAAAGTGTTGATTAATTCTGATTGGATTTCACCGAAGATAATTGCTTAAGCAAAAAAAAAAAAAAAAAAAACACAATTTCTTGTTATTTGTGTTTCTATCCTCACTTGATGGCATTAAACTAAAGAAAACAGCAAAAAATAAATACTTGTGTCTTCAGCGCGTAAGCAATGGAACGTCGTCCATCCATTCATCCGTCCGGCTGTCTTTGTTAATTCGTTTTCAACCACTGGTGGTGCCAATGACCTCTGAAAACTAACTATTTAGTTTGTTAAGTGTTCCAAAAGTACTATCGATTTCAAAATTAAAACAAAAAAAAAACTCGAAACAATACGATTTGAAAGTTTTATACTCTTATTGCTGTGCTTGGTCACTGGCCGCGACAAATCTAAGCGCGATTCCCACCTTTGGTCAATACATTGTTTTGATGTGCTGTCGGAATTCGAATTTTTGAATTCATTAAAGATTTACACAAAAAAATCCAAATACTATTATGAAACCTTATCGATTTTGACAACAACAGCAACTACAGTAGCCAGAGCAATAACAACAACAACACAAAATATTTACAAATATTTGAAAATCTCAAATAGGGATTGGGGCCATCTTGATGAGATCAAAGTAAAAATATTTCCTTGAAATGTAACAAATCAACCATACAGAGTAAAATGTTGTAAATATCTTAAAGAGATCCCATTCTCACTTAATTTTTTTGGGTGACCAAGACCGAATCTGTGATGCCACAGTCATAATTATCTTCAAACGCTACAGTTTTGTGCGCTTCTGCTTTAATTCTAACCACATCTGATTTCGCAAGCACCCATTTGTGTGTTCTATAATATGCGAGTATAACATGTAGAACCAATGCCTTGCAGAGCGAGATTTCAGTTAATTTTTGGTCGAGATGACTTTTTAGTATTAAGAGCGCAAAACAAGACGATTGCTGGCTTAGGTGTATGACCATAGTGGCATGGGGCGGATTAATATCAGCACCCTCTTTTCAAACTATCCTAACCTATTGTTTGGTTTGGTTGGTTTTTAATCATTTTTCTAGGGCTCGTAATTTCAGAAATTCTATTAATAAACCACCAACCCTACACCACCAATGTAGTACAGGATATTATAGATTTGTGCATTTGTTTGCAACGCAAAGAAGGAGAAGAGCTAGACCCATTGATAAGTATACCGATCGACTCAGAATCACTTTCTGATTCGATTTAGCCATGTCCGTCTGTCCTTCTGTGAGTCCATGTATTCTTGTAATCAAAGTGCAGGTCGTATTTGCTTGTCCGATTGTCACGAAATTTAGCTTATGTCACTTTTTTTGCCTAAGGACGAACGCTATTGTTTTTGAAAAAAATAGGTTCAGATTAAGATATAGCTCCCATATATATCTTTCATCCTATATGGCTTTTTACGGCTGTAGAAGCCACAATTTTCGTCCGATATTTACAAAATTTGAGGTCTACATATGTGTGCAAAATTTCATAAAAATCGGTTCAGATTTAGATATAGCTCCCATATATATCTTTCATCCGATATGAACTTTTAAGGCTGTAGACGCCACAGTTTTAGTCCGATCTTTAAAATATTTTTCGCGAGGTGTTTTATTTGACGTCCTAATATGTGTGAAAAATTTAATCTAAATCGGCTCAGATTTAGATATAGCTCCCATATATATCTTTCATCCGATTTGAACTATTAAAGTTGTAGAAGCCACTATTTTGGTCCGATCCTCACCAAATTTGGCGTGGAGTCGTTTTTGTGAAAAATTCCATAGAAATCGATTCAGATATAGATATAGCTCCCATATATATCTTTCGTCTGATTTGGCCTTTTAAGTCTGTAGAAGCCACAATTTTGGTCCGATCTTTATAAAATTTTGCACGATGTGCTTTATTTGACGTCTTCATATGTGTACAGAATTTCATAAAAATCGGTTTAGATTTAGATATAGCTCCCATATATTGTATATCGTTCACCCGAATTGGCTGTAGAATCCACAATTTTCGTCCGATTTTGCATGAGACGTTTAAATTGACGTTGCAATACGTGCGCAAAATGTCATTAAAATCAGTCCTAATTTAGATATAGCTCCAATGTGTATATTTCATCCGATATGAACTTTTAAGGCAGTAAAATTCACAATTTTTGTCACATCTCTACAACATAGGGCGTGAAATATTCTATTTCATGCCTCAGTATGTGTCTTTTAAATTGGCACAGGTATCGATATAACTCCCATATAATCTTTTATCCGATATGGCCTTTTAAATATGTGGAAATCCAAATCTTTTGTCCTATTGTAGATAAATTGCTATTTAAATTGGTATCCAAATTAGAGTCTGACTAGATTTCGAGAAAGTTCTACATATAAAAAGTACTACATGCACTAGGTAGTGTACGGTATTATATAGTCGGCACCGCCCTACTTTTGCCTTTCCTTACAGGTTTTTCCTTACAAATGCACCATAGGCCGCGTGGGAATATCGCGCAGGAGTTGTCTTGATGAGTATGAAGAGGAGACTATCGAACACTTGGTCTGTTCATGTTTGGGTCTGCAGGCTCTCCTTTGTGGAAAGGGCGATTCTTCTGCGACCTGAGTGATCTTGTGAACATATCTCTGAGATTTGTGAATGGAACGGGATGGTTCCGACGCAGGGTGCGACAAGATCCGTCAGAGGTACATTCGTGCTTGAGCGAGAGATAGACTTTTCACCCTTCTCGCTATTCTTCCTGTTTCTTTTATTCGTATACAACCTCTGCATATGGTCCGAGGTCTCACATCTTCTTTGTTTTCTCTTTTTATCTGGGGACTCACAATGAGCCAAACTGGGCTACGAGTGAACTCACCAATGGTGAGCAACCCATTCAACCTAACCTACAAATTCACACACACTTTCCTCCAGTTTTTCTTTGTTATAGCAAATATCACTCACTCTGTGTGTAGTCTAAGCATGCTCGTATATCATTCATGTTGAATTATAATTTTAATGGACACATATGATTCGAATTTAAAATACGCAAGCAATTTGGGGAGGGCAACTTCTCAATGGGACACACCTTGCGAATGACGTCACTAACTGGTGGCCGCCGTTTTTTATGGACAGCGGCATTATTCGACCAAAGGTCTTTAACCACAACATTGCGGTTACGTTCAGGAAGGCCGGGGGGGCGAAGAATGCTCTCTAGAGCAGCTTTTTTGTGTGTTTTGTACAAAATTTATTGATCAGTAAGAGTGGTGAGTCGCCGCTATAGAAAAACACCAGACTATAAAACAACAAAAAAAATCTTATAATTACGGAAGTTTAACCAGATCTTGTTGTTAATACTTTTCTTGCACTTTGCCCACAAGTGGAAAGCATGCCATTGGTGGATGTTGTAGATAAAGTTTTAACATTATTTGCATTTAGTAAATTGATTTTTAGTATTTACTGCTTTACGCTTAACTGCATATAGGGGAGTTCTTTCGTCATCTCCTTTGTTTGGTCAGGTCTTTGTGTGATTGCGTGTCTCATAGCATCAGCTTGGTGTTATCTGAAAGGTTGCTACTTCAAGTACTGGTCGAAAGAATAGTCACGAAGTCATACAACAAAAACTTTAAGCTTTTGATGTTGTTTTTTCTTGCAATGGAATTTCCTTAACGTTGAAACCTGCGTAGGTTTTTTAAGCTGTTTTATTATCTGTAACAAAAGAGGCCAAGAGATGCGGAAACCAACGCTGGGTCAATTGGAATTGTTTGTTTTTGTGATCTTTAAGAAATAGGGTGAGTCATAAAGAGAATGTGAATTGTTTGTTTAATGAAGCACAGTGGTGCAAAATCGTAATCCATGGCTAAACATTTCAATATATTTCACTATCAATGGATTTTTTACTTTTTTTTCAAACCTTAGTGCAATTAATGCCAATACCCAATGTATGGCGAAGTGAAATAGAGGTTAGGTTGGGTTAGCTAAGAGTGGCAGTCTATTTCCAAACAGACTCACTTAGAAAATTTTATTCCATTGTGATACCACAATAGCGCCAAACCAGCCCCTGGTAGGAATCGAACCCACGATCCCGCACTGGTAATCCGAGCGCGCTACAAACTCAGCTACCGGGCGACCAAAATAGAGGTAAGTTTAGGTTATATGAAACCACCGCAACGCATAGGTTAGCATGGTTGCCTATGATGCTGTACACCTGGGTTCGAACCCCGGAGAGAAAAAAATTTTCATGTCCGTCTGTCCATGTTAATTTTTGTACAAAGTACAGGTTGCAATTTTCGTCCGATTGTCTTTAAATGTGGTACAATCATGTTTTTCGGTGTAGAAACGAAGACTATAGAAATTGGATAAAATCGGTTCAGATTTGGATATAGCTCACATATATATGTTCGTTAGATTTAAACTAATATTACAGTAATGTGGACATTTTTTAACCGATTTTATCGAAATTTGGCATGTAGGATTTTCTCTTGACTCTCGATATTACTGGTGACTTTCATAGAAACCGGCTCAGATTTAGATATAGCTCTCATGTATATAAATCGCCCGATTTTCACGCCTAGAGCCACTGCAAACGCATTTATTGACCAATCTTCCCAAAATTTTGTACAACGCTTTCCTCCACGACTATTTGAAGAAGTTTGCTCGAAATCGGTTCAGATTAAGATATAGCTTCCTCATATATGCTCGTCCGATTTTAATAAATATTGCAATAAAGAGCTCATTTTTGAACCGATTGCCTCGAAATGTGGCAGGAAGGATTTTCTTATGGCATGAATGCGTTGAAGACGGTCAATGTTCTTGCACCTTGAAACTCACTTTTTCAGAGCCATAGTCGAGGTAAAAGGAGTGACTTCCACACATTTTTCTCATTTGAATCAATAACAAGTAAAAATGTGTTAAGTTCGGCCGGGCAGAATCTTGGGAACCTACCACCTTGGATTTTGCTATCAATTTCGACTAAATCAGGCAAAATTTTAAATTATAAACCGATTAAGACCATATTTTGCACAATTGTTGGCAGTCGTAACGAAACACTACGTGTAACATTTTAGCCCAATCGGATAACAATTCCGGTTTCAAGGGGTCAAGAAATCAAATCGGGATATCGATTTATATGGGAGCTGTATCCAAATCTGAACCGATGTGGCCCATTTGCAATCCCCAACGGCCTACATCAAGAAAAAGAATTTGTTTTTGTTGGGTCGCAGGGAGGAGGAGGAGCATGTTCGCCTATGACGCTGAACGCCTAGGTTCGATTCCTGGTGTGACCATCAGAAAAAATTTTCAGCGGTATTATGCCATGTAAAACCTCTCTCCAAAGAGGTGTCGCACTGCGTCACCCACATCGGACTCGGCTATAAAAATGAGGCCCCTTATCATTGAGATTGAGCTTGAATCGGACTGCACACATTGATAGATGAGAAGTTAGTCCCTTAGTGGAAAGTTCATGGGCAAAAATTTGCAATTTACTTTATTGGGTCGCAGATCAATATTTCAGGGTGTCACTAACGGAATGACTAGATAAGTATAGCCACATCCTACGGTAATTGGTATAGCAAATATTTTCATATAAACAATGTGGTCGTTTCGGAATTAAGTTCAATATTGCCAAGTGTTAAATACGGAATGATGTACATAGTTGGTGTACCTCATACCTTGTAATGAAGGCTGTAATTACCAAATAATCCATGCCTCAGAATACTGGGAAAGTCGTCTACGCTTACTAAAATTTATTTGATTTATTTGACATTATCTGCCAGCAGTATTGGTAATATAAAATAAGAAGGCTCATTACAACATTTAAGATTAAAAACTTCTGAGTGATGATGATACGCCATGGCATGTCTTTGAAAACCACAATGACTACATCAACTAAGGCCTAATGAATTTTTTTTCTTTGAGGGGGTTACAGGTTTGACTTTGTAATAAATTGGGCACATGTTATTGATACACAACCATAATTGTCAATGTAAGAATGTAAAACACTGGCGGCTGCTCAAAATTCTTATACAGATATTAACATTGGAATAATAGACTCATTTAGACATCTTTCACAATAAGTTAACAAAAAATAATACACAAAAAAAACGAAACATTAACACAGACAGACTGTCAAACACACCCATCTGAGTTGAAGAAACTGCGCCCGAAAACGACCTTTGTTGCATAATACACTGAACAAAAACCAACATCAATTGAGCAATGATTGAAATGTGTTAGGCAAATATTTTGATATGTTAGCTAGTATCGATAAAGTTCAATGACTTATTCAAGAGGGTGTCTCAAATGAAAACAAAATTCTATGAATGTATGGAGATTAAAAGACAAAAACAATCCATAACAAATTGGAATTTGCTTTCGTCTGTTTTTTTTTTTTGTGGTTTTTTTGCTCCGGTTAATGACAATTTTAATGCCGTTGGCTCAGTTTAAAACTTGATATTATTTACTCCTCATGTTCTCATGTCAGCGTCATATGATTGATATTGACAACTGCGACTCACTACTGTTTTAGGTGTTGTACTGTCAATAATTGTCCAACACTATGGTGCCGCGGGGCAGTCAGAAGAACAACGAGTAGAGACCAGCATTTCTTTCCATTTTTGTAATCGTGTGCCGGATTTAATTCTGTCTGTCTGTCTTCTTTTTTCCATTTTGTCTTTGTTTGTTGACTTGTTATTTAGTTTCAAGTTTCATTAGCCAATACATTTTTGCTAATCTCTTCAAAATTTTTAGGAAAACAAAAATATGATGACCGGTTTGGATTGGGAATTTGTCACCACTGAACAATTTTGAGAACCTAAGATGAAACTATGTAAACAGGCAATGTGTCCGGGTGTATTATTTCAATAGGTGCCCCCTTGTTGCCTGGGGTTCTTTTAAGTTGTAGCCATAGCACCTTCCAGCTATTGCATGCCCTTGCTTGCTTAATATTGTAACAAAATCAAGTTGCTTTATTTATAAGACTTTTTATAAGTTTGAATCTCCTTCATATTATTCTCTAAGTGTACGAGTGTGTGCAATATTTCTGCATTTGAAATTGCCTACGATACACAAAAAAAAACCAATTTTTATTTTCATCGTTGTCGAAATATTTGGCTCACTGCCCACTCGATGCTTTTACTTGTTGAGATGGAGGTATTTCTTGTTGTTTGTTTTTTTGATTCCCCTGAAATTATTTAAATTGCACTTTACGTATGTATTGGGGCGGTTTGTTATTGTTGCTCTTTTTAGTTGAGTTTGTTTTTAATTTGCTTTGTTTCGTTTGTAAGGTTACATATTTTGTTAATTATATCTACTATCCGTATATACATACACACATACTCATACAAAGCGTGTGTGTGTGTGTGTTTTGCATTTTGTTTTTCTTGTATTTACCATATTGGTTAGCTTTTTGACTACGATGCAACACTGTTTAGTGTTTTTTATTTTTTTGCGGATTTGACTTTGTTTTTGCAAATCGTCGACATAGAAAATCGAAAGTGAATGCAGTGCAATGTAGTCTGCTTGGTCTATGCCATCCACTGTGCCATGGTGGGATATTCAAAATGCGATGTTCGTTTCAATTATGGTAGATTAAAGTATGAAACTTTGAGCATAGCAAGCAAATTTACTCAAGTGAATATTCTTTTGCCAAGAGTGCATCACCATAAAATAATTTTCAATATATTGATATAAGTTTGATTTTCCAAAGAGTGCACTATTTTAAGGTTCTAAATAAGATTAATTTACATTGTTCCTCGTCGATCATTATCGGATTTTTATCGAATGCCAAAACATCGAAGAGACAATTGCCGTGTTTTATTTTAATAGGCTGTTTATACAGCACATCATGATCGTACTTATCGATGTACGTGTTGATTACCGCGGTACACCGAGTTTTTTTTTTCATTATTTGTTTTTTTTTTTTTTAATTTTCCATACTTTTCTTCTCTTGTTATAACTTTCTTTTGGACAGAATGTGTTTTCCAATATCTGACTAGTTATGATTACACATCGATAGACGCCAATTATCGAAGAAATCAAATGATTTTGATTTTTCAGATATGACTTATGGCCATGTGTTTAATATGTCGATCCGTTTGCAACACATCGAGATATCCATTTCCGACCCTTTAAAGTATATATATTGTTGATCAGCGTAAAAATCGAAGACGATCTGTCTGTTGAAATCACGCTACAGTCTTTAACAAGTAAAAGCGTGCTAAGTTCGGCCGGGCCGAATCTTATATACCCTCCACCATGGATCGCATTTGTCGAGTTCTTTTCCCGGCATCTCTTCTTAGGCAAAAAAGGATATAAGAAAAGAGTTGCTCTGCTATTAAAACGATATCAAGATATGGTCCGGTTCGGACAATTAAATTATATGTTGGAGACCTGTGTAAAATTTCAGCCAATTCGTATAAGAATTGCGCCCATTGGGGCTCACGAAGTAAAATAGACAGAACGATTTATATGGGATCTGTATCGGGCTATAGAACGATTCAGACCATTATAAACACGTTTGTTGATGGTCATGAGAGGATCCGTCGTACAAAATTTCAGGCATATCGGATAATAATTGCGACCTCTAGGGGTCAAGAAGTCAAGATCCCAGATCGGTTTATATGGCAGCTATATCAGGTTATGAACCGATTTGAACCTTATTTGACACAGTTGTTGAAAGTAAAAATAAAATACGTCATGCAAAATTTCAGCCAAATCGGATAGGAATTGCGCCCTCTAAAAGCTCAAGAAGTCAAATCCCCAGATCTGTTTATATGACAGCTATATCAGGTTATGGGCCGATTTAAACCATACGTGGCACAGTTGTTGGATATCATAACGAAATACTTGGTGCAATAATTCATTCAAATCGGATAAGAATTGTGCCCTCTAGAGGCTCAAGAAGTCAAGACCCAAGATCGGTTTATATGGCAGCTATATCAGGTTATGGACCGATTTGAACCATACTTGGCACAGTTGTTGGGTATCATAATAAAACACGTCGTGCGAAATTCCATTCCATTCGGATAAGAATTGCGCCCTCTAGAGGCTCAAGAAGTCAAGACCCAAGATCGGTTTATATGGCAGCTATATCAGGTTATAGACCGATTTGAACCATACTTGGCACAGTTGTTGGATATCATAACAAAAAACGTCGTACACAATTTCATTCTGATCGGATAAGAATTGTGCACGCTAGAGGCTCAAGAAGTCAAGACCCAAGATCGGTTTATATGGCAGCTATATCAGGTTATGGACCGATTTGAACCATACTTGGCACAGTTGTTGGATATCATAACAAAACACTTCGTGCAAAATTTCATTCCAATCGGATAAGAATTGCGCACTCTAGAGGCTCAAGAAGTCAAGACCCAAGATCGGTTTATATGGCAGCTATATCAAAACATGGACCGATATGGCCCATTTACAATACCAACCGACCTACACTAATAAGAAGTATTTGTGCAAAATTTCAAGCGGCTAGCTTTACTCCTTCGGAAGTTAGCGTGCTTTCGACAGACAGACGGACGGACGGACGGACGGACGGACGGACGGACGGACGGACGGACAGACGGACGGACAGACGGACGGACATGGCTAGATCGACATAAAATGTCACGACGATCAAGAATATATATACTTTATGGGGTCTCAGACGAATATTTCGAGTAGTTACAAACAGAATGACGAAATTAGTATACCCCCCATCTTATGGTGGAGGGTATAAAAATAGAGATATTGAGCTGAAACTTTGCACAGATTTTTTTTTTTGTCCATAAGCGGGTTAAGTTCGAAGATGGGCTACATCGGACTACATCTTGATATATCCCCCATATAGACCAATCCGCCGATTTAGAGTCTTAGACCCATAAAAGTCACATTTATTATCCGATTTTGCTGAAATTCGGGACAGTGAGTTGTTTTAGGCTCTTCGACAGCTTTCTTCAATTTGGCTCAGATCGGTTCAGATTTGGATATAGCTGCTATATGGACCGATCTCTCGATTTAAGGTCTTGGGCCTATAAAAGGCACATTTATTGTCTGATTTTTCCAAAATTTGAAATAGTGAGTTGTGCTGGGCCCCTTGACATCCTTCTTCAATCTGACCCAGATCAGTTCAGATTTGGATATAGCTGCCATATAGACCGATCTCTCGATTAAATGTTTTGGACCAATAAAAGGCGCATTTATGTTCGCCGAAACTTGGGACAGTGAGATGTGTTAGGCTCTTCAACATCTTTTTGCAATTTGGCCTAGATCGGTCCAGATTTGGATATAGCTGCCGTATAGACCGATCTCCCAATTTAAGGTTTTGGGCCCATAAAAGGCGCATTTATTGTCCGATTTCGCCGAAATTTGGAAAAGTGAGTTGAGTTAGAGCCTCTGACATCTTTTCAATTTGACCCAGATCGGTCCAGATTTGGATATAGCTGCCGCATAGACCGATCTCCCGATTTGAGGGTTAGGCCTATAAAAGGCGCATTTATTGTCCGAATTCGCCAAAGTTTGAGACAATAAGTTGTTTTAGGCTCTTCAACATCATTCTGCAATTTGGCCCATTTCGGTTCAGATTTGGATATAGCTGCCGCATATACCGATCTCTCGATTTAAGGTCTTGGGCCCAAAAAAGGCGCATTTATTGTCCGATTTCGGCAAAATTTGAGACAGTGGGTTGTGTTAGGTCCTTCGACATCCTTCTCAAATTTGGCCAAGACTTGGATATAGCTGCCATATAGACCGATCTCTCGATTTAAGGTCTTGGGCCCAAAAAAGGCGCATTTATTGTCCAATATCGCCGAAATTTGGAATAGTGATTTATGTTAAACCCTTCGACATCATTCTTCAATTTGGCCCAGATCAGTTCAGATCTTGATATAGCTACCACATAGACCGATCTCTCAACTTAAGGTCTTGGGCCTATAAAAGGCGCATTTATTGTCCGATACGCCGAAATTTGACACAGTGTCTTATGTTAGACTTTTCGACATCCTTGACCTATATGGTTCAGATCGGTCTATATTTGGATAAAGCTACCAAAAAGACCAATATTTTGTTCTACAAATTGAACAATGACTTGTACTTATTAGATCACTCAATGTCCGTGTCGAATTTGGTCCAAATCGGACCATATTTCGATATAGCTGCTATGAGGGCAAAAAGTATACAATTTTAACTGGATTATGACAAAAGGTGGTTTCCATGTATACACGAGGTGGTGGGTATCCAAATTCACCCGGCCGAACTTAACGCCTTTTGAATTGTTTTTATCATCATCAAAAAACAGCAGAAAATGCTTGCTGTTTCAGCCAAAACTACTACTGTCCCACTTTTTGCTAGTTAAACTTACAATTTTCTATGAGTGTAAATATAAACATGGAATTGAGTACCAGGTCACGGCTGAACTTGGTACCTACTGGCCTTTGCAAACAATATTTTTACAAGAAATTTTAACCCTTTTCATATAAAGACTTACTGAGCAAGCCGAAATATTGGGTTGCCCAAAAAGTAATTGCGGATTTTTCATATAGTCGGCGTTGACACATTTTTTCATAGCTTGTGACTCTGTAATTGCATTCTTTCTTCTGTCAGTTATCAGCTGTTACTTTTAGCTTGCTTTAGAAAAAAGATTAAAAAAAGTATATTTGATTAAAGTTCATTCTAAGATTTATTAAAAATGCATTTACTTTCTTTAAAAAATCCACAATTACTTTTCGGGCAACCCAATAGTTTAAGAAAGAAATTATATCATTAAATTTTGTTAGGTATGAAATAATTAGATCCATGCTCGATTTTTAGTTTTATTTTTTCCAAATGCAATTATTTTATATAATTTTTTAATTTTGTAGTTTCAAATGTTGAACTGTCTTTTTCTTTTTCTAAGAGTTTCAAACAACCAAAAGACAGCTGTTGCTTTTACAGTTACGTATGTGTTTTGCGATTGTACGTGAGGATTGACACGTTATTGGGTTTTTGTTGTAACGCCCATCATTACCTCAAGCTCTGTGTCGTGGCATCGAATATCCCCAATGTGTTGATGGTCTCTGGTCTGCGTAATGATTAATCGCTTACGTTGTGAGTGTTGCTTTTTTTTGGCTTTGTCCATTTATTGTGCACGATTTGCGCTTTATGTTCTACGAACAAAATCTGCACAGATTAAGCATTTACGGCAAAAATGGCAGCTTGCTTTTCCATTCTACTTAAACCAAAGGCCTTTAGTATTGCAGTGTTTTTTTTATTCTCTTTCTTGGCTTTGCAATTGTGGGGCGGCAATCTCTCATGGTCATAAAAAGTATTTACGAGTACTTTTAAGTTTATATCTCAACGTTGAAAAATGAAGTACGTTTATATGTATGTGTGCACTTACACATGGTTAACATACCTACATATGTACGAGTGCAAGTATGTATGGCTGTATAAAATTGTTATAGATCATAGGTCATTAAACATTTTAATTAATGAGGCTCCTCTCCTCATGGACATTCGAACTGTCACTTGGAGTCAATTTTTCCGCTCTTATCATCCGTCATCCGTGCATAGCACTTTTATGTATTCCACTTCACGACGACATTGCTGGCTGATGGATCGTGATGGAAAACTACAGCAAATATTGTATAATTTTAATTTAAACCGCAGGGAAAAGCTGTATATGCCAGCCAGCACGTGATAAGAGTCTGTATGTATGCAAGTATGTTAGTAAAGGCCCAATGCTGAAGCAAATAGTGAAGGCGATGTGAGGACGCAGAAAACTCCAAACATAGGGTGAGATTAAATTTTTGTTTTTACCACAGGGCATAAAACGGCAGATTAAATAGAAGTTCTGGGGAACTATAGATTTTTTTCCATATTTTCAAAACCAATAAGTGTTACTTGTGAACGGCGCTGTTTACTTTCGACTATCTCAAGTCACATGTGTTTGGCACTATAAATCATTATACCCTACACCACCACTGTGGTGCAGGGTATTATAACTTAATGCATTTATTTGTAACACCCAGAAGAAAGAGAGATAGACCCATTGATAAGTATACCGATCGACTCAGAATCACTTTCTGGTTCTGGTTCTGGTCCGTCTGTCCATGTTAATTGGTGTACAAACTACAGGTTGCAATTTTCATCCCATCGTCTTTAAATTTATTTTTATTTTTGTCGTAGAAACGAAGCCTATTGAAATTGGAAAAAATCGATTCCGATTTGGATAGTTCCTGGGTCCTTAATGTAGAACACCAGGTCCATTCTTTCGTCAAGCTTTGATTCATTCGTATAACATGAACTACCAGATGACAATACCAGTGTTCCGTTAATCGAATCCTCAATGTTCGTCTCAGGCATCCGATTCGAAACCTCTTACATTCCTTTCAGATTTGTTATGATCTGCTCCTATCCATTCTCCCCTCGCCCACAGTCTCATAGCAGCTACCTCATACCTTATCTGTATGATAAATACACAGAAAAAAATAACACTTAGAAAAAACCTACTACCAAATTTGTATATGAAGCTTCAAAATTCTCAACGAATTTTGGCATTGTTAAAGTTTGTAAAGATTTGACAGATAAAATAGTTGGCATTTTTTGAATTTTCAACAAATTATTTAGAAAATTCGGCCAAAAAATATGTATTTCTTTTTTAAAAAAAATTTAAGTGGTTTTTACATTTATTTTTTAATTGAATTATCATCATAGAGTTATTTCATCATGCATAAAATTATGTCGGTAGGCTAGAGGATTCATGCAAGGCTATCAAACATGAGATCATGAGTTCAAAATCACGCGTCGGCAAATTTAATAAAATTGGTTTTTAGGTTATTGTAGAGAGAGTGACAGAAAAAAAAACCCGAGAGGGAAGCAGTAATCGAACGAGACAAGCAGCAGCAAGCCGAACAAAAAAAAAATGCAAAATACTAACACACCGAAGCGGTGTTTGGTGGTGCAAGACAAAAACCACCACATGTGGGGTTTTTTGTCTTGCTTATGAATATAGTTGTTGTTGTTATATGTTGGCATGCAAAGATTGCCTTTCAACAACAAATTTGTTCTTTCGGTCACTGAGACTCAAAATAAATTGTTGCAGGAAAATTAACAAATTTCGTCGTCGTTTTTTCGACAAAAGTTATTGTTTCTCAAAATAATTTTTATCTGTGTATGTTTACACCCATAGAATGGGGATAGACTCATTTCGTCATTTCGTTTTTGCCACATAGAAATATTGATCTGAAACCCAACAAAGTACATACACATATTTCTAATCGTCTATCTACATGACGAAAGCGCGATAACTTTTGAAGGAGTAAAGCTAGGCACTTCATATTTTGCACAAATACTTCCTATTAGTGTAGGTCGGTTAAGATTGGTTAATGGGACATATCGATTATATATCTTGAGTCCCTAAAAAGCGCAATTCTGATACGATTTGGCTGAACTTTTGCTCAATGACTTCTTCTGTGACCTCCAACATTTGGGCTAATTATGAAATTTGGCTGGCCCGAATCGGTCCATTACCTGGTATAGCTCAAAAAGCATAGTAATTTTTATTATTATCCTTTATTTGCTTAAAAAGATATGCCGTGCAAAGAACTTCACATATGCTATCCATGGGTGAGGATACATAAGATTCGGCCCGGCAAAGAACTTCACATATGCTATTCATGGGCGAGGGTACATAAGATTCGGCCCGGCCGAATTTTATGTTTTTTTATTTTTATACCCACTACCGAAGAATGGGGGTATATTCATATTGTCATTTCATTTCGTTATTCATTACGGATTCTACAATATATATATATAATTGATCATCGTATAAATCTGAGGCCATTGATCTAACCATGTCTGTCCGTCCGTCTGTCCATCTGTCTTTTGAAATCATGCTACAATTTTAGAAATAGAGATATTGAGCTGAAATTTTGCATTATTTTTTTTGTCGATAGGCCAGTTAAATTCGTAGATGGGTTGTTTCGAAATATATATTGATATAGCTCCCATATAGACCGATCTGTCGACTTAAGGTCTAAGACCCATTAAAGCCGAATTTTTTGTCCAACTTCAGATCGGAATATCTTTCGATTAGCTGCCAATACCGATCTCCCGATTTAAAGTCTTTGGCCCTTAAAGGGTGCATTTATTACCTGATTTCCCCAAAATTTGGAATAGTGAGCTGTGCCACCGTGGCGCAAAGTTTAGCATGTCCCCCTATGACGCCGAACGCCTGGGTTCAAATCCCGGCGTGAACATCACTTACTAATGCTGCATATGGGAGGTATCATGCCAAGTTAAATCTACTCTACCAAGTGGTGTCGCTATGCGGCATGCCGTTCGGACTCGGCATAAAAATAAGACCCTTTCTAATTGAGCTTGAACTTTAATCGGACTGCACTAATTAATATGAGAGAATATCCCCTGTTCCGTAATGGAATGTTCATGGGAAATTTAGGAGCAGTTAGAGCTGTGCTAGGCCCATCAATATCCGTGTCGTGTGTGGTCAAGGTTATATATACCATATATACCGATCTCCTGATTTAAGCCCTTGTGCCTATAAAGGGCGCAATTATTACTCAATCTCGTTGAAATTTGGTACAGTGAGCTATATTAGACCCCTTGATATCCGTGTTCTATATGATCCAGATGGGAAATTTGGCACAGTGGAGTACGTTAAATTCTTCAATATCCGTGTTCAATTTTATCTAGACCAGACTACATTTGGATGTAGCTGGCTTATATACCGATGTCTCGATTTAAGGTACTGGGCCCATAAAAGGCGCATTTATTATCCGATTTCATCAAAATTTTATACTATGAGTTGTATAAGACACATACAGAATAGGTCCTATGCATTCTTCTTGAATATGGTGAAGATCAAACTATATTTTGGTGTAATTATATTTTGATATATACAGATCAATATCCCATTTTATGACCTTGGACTGTGAATTGTCTTAGGTTAGGTTAGGTTGAAAGGAGGGTGCGGATATGGGTGAAGGGTGAATTATGTTAGACACCTCCCCGAGTTTTGTCCAAATCTGACCAAATTTCGGTATAGCTGCTTTGGGTTCTTAAGTGGTGCATTTTTTACCGGATTTTGGCGAAATGGGGTTAATCTATATATATTCGAGGTGGGTGAATACCTGTATCAAAAATTTTTTTTTAATTGTTTAATTATTTTTTTTTTTTTTTAACTTTTGAAGCGAATCATTGCAAATATTTAAACTTGCAATAAATAATAAAATTATTTAAGTAAAATTTTCTGGAATTTTTGTATACAGTAATAAACCCTCTTCAACTTGAGTAAACATTGGCTCTCGGTTTTTGTATGGCTTTGCATTGAAGTATGTATACCATCTTTCTATGATTTCGATTTTACCATTATTTACATTCTTGGCCACAAAGTACACTCAGAAAAATTTGTTAGTAAAAACAGCAAAAATGTTTGCTGTTACACAGCAGAAAATCTGGGACAACAGTAATTTTTTTCTAAAACAGCAATAAATTTTGCTCATTTAAAATAAGGTATAAAAAAGGTAAAAAATTTGCATCATTATTTGAAAAATTTTTGTGTTCCATTTTATCTTTTAATGTTACAAGAATGTAATGTAAATTTTTTTCCAATTTTCTATAATTTGCTGATTTTTTGAACGAACTTGAATAACAGTAGGCAAGATAATTATAGCAATTATATTTATGCTTTTAAACAAACAATTAATTGGCAAATTGTTTCTATAAATATATGCACTCATAGAAAAAAGTTTGCTGAAAATAGCAAATACTTTCTACTGAATATTAGTAGTTAATTTTGCTGCATTTGTAGCAGTAGTTCTGCTATTACAGCAGTTGTTCTGCAATTTTGGACCAACAGTCTTACTGCTAAAACGTCTGTTGTTTGCTGAAAATTACTGCTGCTTGATTGTGTAGGCGATGTTAGAAAAAAAAAAATAGAACACATATGTAAATGTGCGTCTCAGTGGATGTTTATAATCACCATTGAATATAAACTTTCCATAATCTTTTTTCTTTAAATTTAGATGCAAAAGGCCATGCCAGTCATCTACACATTAGTAGAGCAATAACAAAAATAACATTTCGAAATGTATACCAGGTAGCTCTTTGCAGTAATATTCCACAAAATTTCTAAAAAATGCCTAATGTAATCAAAACAAGTAACAGGTAAACATAAAACATAGCATACAATTTTTTTCAGCAGAAAATTTATTCACTTAAAACAGCAGATTTTGTTTGCTGATTTAGCTGACCGAAATGTTTGCTAATACAACAGCCGTAAGTTTACTAAAGCAGCAGTCTGTCTGTTTTCCCATTTTCAGCAGAGAAAAAAATTCTGTTGTTATACCCAACATTTTTGCTGTTTTGAATAACAAATTTAGTTGAGTGTAGCAAATGCCCTTATTGTTGTTTAGAAGTTTAAAATTTTTGTGTGGATTCATTCATAAGTTTAACATTTTTATACCCTCCACCATAGGATGGGGTTATACTAATTTCGTCATTCTGTTTGTAACTCCTCGAAATATTCGTCTAAGACCCCATAAATTATATATATTCTTGACCGTCATGACATCTTAAGTCGATCTAGCCATGTGCGCATGAAATTTTACACAAATACTTCTTATTAGTGTAGGTCGGTTGGGATTGTAAATGGGCTATATCGGTCCATGTTTTGATATAGCTGTCATATGAACCGATCTTGGATCTTGACTTCTTGAGCCACTAGAGAGCACAATTCTTATCCGATTTGGCTGAAATTTTGCATGAGATGTTTTATTATGACTTTCAACAACCTTGCTGAGTATGGTTCAAATCGGTCTATAGCCTGATACAGCTGCCTTATAAACCTGTCTGGAGTCTTGACTTCTTGAGCCTTCTTGAGCAATTCCTATCCGATTTCGATTACTGTATTCAGTATGGTTCAAATCGATCCATAACCTGATATAACTGGCATATAAATCGATCGATAAATCGATGGATCTTGATTAATTTCATATCAGCAGACAATGTTTGCTGATATCAGCAGACTAATTTCTTTGGGTGTACTCTCTTCTCTAGATGGCATAACGATTATTGAACTTTATGGATTGGTTACAATTTATTGCTGTAACTGTCTGCTGCATCGCATTGCTGTAAATGCGTAAAGAGACATTAAAGTTTATGTATGAGACGGGTGGCAAGGAAAAACAATTTCAAACCTATTATTTATTATAGCTGGTAATGTATTCCTGGCTTGAAATTCAGACAATGATAAGAATTTTATTTGAATGGAAATTTTCCACAATGAAATTAAAAACACTAGCAACTCTTAAAGATAGGACGCAATGATCAGCTGGCGCATAAGAAAACCTTAGGAGCTTGAAGGAAACATTCAATTCTCTGCTTATTTTTGCCTTCAATTTCAAGTGAAATTTTCTTATAAATCAATCAAAGTTAAAGTTGATGGCAAAATTTTTTAATTAGCTTATAAAGAGGAAGTTTATAGATCATGCTTTGCGAATTGTTAAGTTAATTACATTATTTAGTCGATACCTTGTACTAACTTCATACATTATTATTAAGTATATATAATATAATTATTGACATTCATTAACATTTTGGTGGCTAAGTCACCTATTTTGCTCTGTGATGACAAAAAAAAAATTATCTATGTGTTATCAAATGGGGCCTGAATCCGAGTATAGTCCACTGACCCTACAGCAGCGTGATTAGACCAATACTTACTAACGCCTCAGTAGTGGACTGGACTGCTAGGAGAAAAAGTGCAAATCAAGGACTATACTATACAACAGAAACAGTTTTCAGCGTTGATTTTCCTCTTCTAATGCTGGCAACATTTGTAAGGTACTATGCCATGTAAAACTTCTCTCTCGAAAGAGGTGTCGCTCTGCAGCTCGCCGTTCGGACTCGGCTATAAAAAGGAGGCCCCTTATCATTGAGCTTAAACTTGAATTGGACTGCACTCATTGATATGTGAGATGTTTGCCCCCTGTTGCTAAGTGTTCATGGGCAAAATTTGCATTTGCATTTTTGTCCATAATACGGTCCTGCAGGCGGAGATCCGGGCGATCACGGAATGTGTGAAGTGGTGTGGTGCTAACGCAAGGAAGTCAAGTGTGAACATCTTAACCGACAATAAAATTGCCATAAGGACAATAAGAACCAGAACGGTAAGATCGCGAACAGTCTTGCAGTGTAAGAAGGAGATTAACGCCTTCTCTGAGGATGGCAAAATCCGCATCGTTTAGGTGCCGGGCCACAACGGAGTAAGGAGAAATGACAGGGCAGACGTGAAGGCCAGTGGACTGCCGTCAATAGACTTGGTTAACCCGAAGCCTTTCGGGTCGACGCAGTCCGAGTTTAGGGAGTGGGCGGAGAATGCGCATGCAACATTGTGGAACAGGGAAACGGTCGGTAGGGCGGCGAAAATCCTATGGGGGGATCCAGATCGTGAGAAAACGAGGCTATTACTGAAAGAAAGCAGGAAAGAGGTCAGTATAGCTATTGGTATGATAACGGGATACATAGGACTACGAGCTCACTTATGGAAAATCGGTGCGGCAAGTGATTGCATGTGTAGGGCATGCGGGGAAGCATTTCCTTTGTCATTGCCCGACTTTCGCATCTAACAGATACCGGCACTTAGGTGGAGACACAATACCAGACCTGAACCAACTTAGGGGAGTCGTATTGAAAACAATTAAGGATTTGTAAGTAGCACGGAATTCCTAACTTAAAATTTTCTTTTTAGAGGTTACTTTATAGTTTTTAGAGCGCACAGCAAGCCGATTACTGGCTTAGGTCTATGTCCATAGTGACTAGTAATAGACTAGACATAGTAATATCTGTGCGCCCTCTTTTCAACCTTACCTAACCTATCGAATGTAATTAAATCTTATGTGCAATGTGTAGGTGAGTGTACAGCACCTAATTTTGTTCCATTCTAAGGCTAGTAGCTCCGCTTATGTTATAAGCTAAATTACATATTTAGACGCTTTGACCGACTTTATAAACGAATCAATCCGCAAATCTGTGCGCCTGTAGATATTACGATAGCATACGAACGAATCTAATTCGGAATAGATTTTCAAGCGCCTCAATCTTCTATGCCCAAAATAGGTATCTTTCTTAAGATGCGTCACTAGCAGCTGGTTGCAACCAAAATTTTATTCTAATTCCCAGAATTCTAAGCATCGCGATATCGATTCACTTATTTATAGGTATGAAAGGTTCTGTTCTTATGTACTCTTGGCCATGCTTGAACTTGAAGTTTTTTCTACCACCATTGATTAATTGGCTAAAATCATGGGAACAATTCATTACCACTTTATTAAGCCATAAACCAATAATTTATTCAACTTTGACACTGTTCAGAAGATAGACGAGACAAAATAAATAACGAGCGATATCAGTGGCGTTTTTTTTTTTTTGTTCACATATCAACTGTGAGTACAACAATACGAAAAACACGTGCTTTTTGCCATTCATTCGTTCATTCATGAGTGCAAATAAATTTATAAACAATTTGTTTTAGTCAATACAAACCACCAAAACACCAACCAACCAGCCAAGCGAGACTCACACATCGTTTATTTTAGATTTTGAGATGTGATACGGGAGTATGTTGCTCGCTGTCATATTTGTGAATCGATCCAATGAATTTCATCATTTGATGAACTTAGATAAATATCCCTCAAAAGACACACACACACTAACATTGCTGTGCCCGCGAAGAAAAAAACATGAAAACAAGTTTATGACAAAATATATTTAAAAGTTTTGATAAAAATAGACATTCGAAACTAAGAGGGGGCGATAGCAAACACTAATCATGCGGTTAACAGCAATTATACCAAGTTCAGTAGTTAATGCTCATTCATACCCTTCATGTTATTTAATTGCTGCAATCAGTTGTACTTGGACTACTATGCATTTTTTTCAGAACATAGGGTGGGACTTTGGATTCTCTGGGCCATTTGGTGTCGTGGACATTTATAAAATTAACTAGTAACGAAAGCGTAAAGTCGGGCTCAGCCGACTATATAATACCCTACACCACTGAGTCTACCCACTTACTTACTTTAATTGGCTATGATAGAACATTTGTTCCACTTGCACTTGAGCGATCTTCTGCGCTCAATTTATAATCTCTGACACCAAGTTAGGAGGTGTCTTCCACCACTTGATCTTTCCATCGGAATTCTTTTGGACGACCCGGCTTGCGTGTACCACCGTATTTGTCTTCAAAGGAATTGTTTGCTGGAGCTTCTTCATCCATTCTGACAACATCACCTAGCCAACGCAGCCATAGTATTTTGATACGTGTAACTATGCTATCGTCGTCATACAGCTCGACTCCTATATTCTATCTTCTACTTTTAATATATTGAAGCTATGTCTAAATCTTGTGTCAGACTTTAATTTTGTATACTTAGTGAAATATCGAGCAAGATGTGTTTACGGTGGGATCGAAATCGTGGCCACCGCAGTTTTAAAGCAAAATATCAGCTAAAAATGTGTATAAGAGCTATGAATATTGGGACGTCAAATAAAACACCTCAGGCTAAATTTTGAAAAGGACCATAGAGGTGACAATCGGACAACAAATACGACCTGTACCTTGATAACAAGAATACATTGACAGACATACAAACGGACGTAGCTGAATCGAATCAGTAAGTGATAAACTTATCGATGGGTATAGCTTTTCTCTTTCTCAGCGTTGAAAAAAATGTACAAAATTATAATACCCTGTACCACAATGGTGGTGTAAGGTATAACAAGTAAGAACGTTCTAATTTCGGCCGGACCGAATCTTATTTACCCTGCACCATGGATCGCATTTCTCGAGTTTTTGCGCGGTATTAGGCAAACAAAAAATAATACTTACGAATTGTTATGCTATTAGATTTATATAAAGTTATAGTCCGATTCGAACTATAAGTGAATTGAATGTTGAAGACCATAGTAGAAGTCATTGGGAAATATTTCAGCCCATTCGGATAAGAACTGCGCCTTGTAGGGTCTCAAGAAGCATAATCGGGAGATCGGTTTATATGGGAGCTTTATCGGGCTATAGATCGATTAAGACAATTTTGAATACGTATGTAGAAGGTCATGGGAGAAGCCGTTCAGCAAAATCGCATTAAAATTGCGCCCTCTAGAGGCTAAGAAGTCAAGATCCCTGATCGGTTTATGTGGCAGCTATATCAGATTATGGACCGATTTGAACCATACTTAGCACAGTTTTTCGAAGTCATAACACAACACTTCATGCACAGTTTCAGCCAAATTGAATGAGAAGTGCGCCCTCTAGAGACCTAAGAAGTCATGATCCCAGATCGGCTTATAGGCAGCCATATCAAGTTATGTACCGATTTCAACCATACTAAGCACAATTATTGGAAGTGACAACAGACACCTCGTGCAAAATTTCAGGCAAATCGTATGAGAAATGCTCCCTCTATTGGCTCAAGAAATCAAGATCCAAGATCGGCACAGTTGTGGGTAATCATAAGAAAACACTTCATGCAAAATTTCAGCCAAATCAGATGAGAAGTGGTGAGCCACTAGTGGCTCAAGAAGTCATAATCCAAGATCAGTTTATATGGCAGCTACATCAGGTTATGAACCGATTTTAACCATACTCAGCGTATTTGTTGTAAGTCATAACAAAACAAAAAGCACTTAATGCCAAATTTCAGCCAAAACGGATAAGAATTGCGCCCTCTAGAAGCTCAAGAAATCAAGGCCCGAGATCGGTTTATATGGCAGCTATATCAGGTTATCAACCGATTTGAACCATATTTAGCAAAGTATTGGAAGTGATACCAAAACACCACATGCAAATTTTCAGCCAAATCGGATAAGAATTGCGCCCTCTAATGGCTCAAGAAGTCAAGATCCAAGATTGGTTTATATGGCAACTATATCAAAAAATGAACCGATTGGCCCATTTACAATCCGAACCGACATACACTTATAAGAAATATTTCTGCAAAATTTCAAGCTTCTAGCTTTACTCCTTCGAAAGTTAGCGGCTTCCGGCAGACGGACGGACATGGCCAGATCGACTCAAAATATCATGACGATCAAGAATATATATACTTTATAGGGTCTTATACGCATATTTCGGGGTGTTACAAACGGAATGACGAAATTGGTATACCCCCCATCCTATGGTGGAGGGTATAGAAATAGAATCCTATGGTGGAGGGTATAGAAATATAACAAGTAAGAACGTTCTAATTTCGGCCGGACCGAATCTTATTTACCCTGCACCATGGATCGCATTTCTCGAGTTTTTGCGCGGTATTAGGCAAACAAAAAATAATACTTACGAATTGTTATGCTATTAGATTTATATAAAGTTATAGTCCGATTCGAACTATAAGTGAATTGAATGTTGAAGACCATAGTAGAAGTCATTGGGAAATATTTCAGCCCATTCGGATAAGAACTGCGCCTTGTAGGGTCTCAAGAAGCATAATCGGGAGATCGGTTTATATGGGAGCTTTATCGGGCTATAGATCGATTAAGACAATTTTGAATACGTATGTAGAAGGTCATGGGAGAAGCCGTTCAGCAAAATCGCATTAAAATTGCGCCCTCTAGAGGCTAAGAAGTCAAGATCCCTGATCGGTTTATGTGGCAGCTATATCAGATTATGGACCGATTTGAACCATACTTAGCACAGTTTTTCGAAGTCATAACACAACACTTCATGCACAGTTTCAGCCAAATTGAATGAGAAGTGCGCCCTCTAGAGACCTAAGAAGTCATGATCCCAGATCGGCTTATAGGCAGCCATATCAAGTTATGTACCGATTTCAACCATACTAAGCACAATTATTGGAAGTGACAACAGACACCTCGTGCAAAATTTCAGGCAAATCGTATGAGAAATGCTCCCTCTATTGGCTCAAGAAATCAAGATCCAAGATCGGCACAGTTGTGGGTAATCATAAGAAAACACTTCATGCAAAATTTCAGCCAAATCAGATGAGAAGTGGTGAGCCACTAGTGGCTCAAGAAGTCATAATCCAAGATCAGTTTATATGGCAGCTACATCAGGTTATGAACCGATTTTAACCATACTCAGCGTATTTGTTGTAAGTCATAACAAAACAAAAAGCACTTAATGCCAAATTTCAGCCAAAACGGATAAGAATTGCGCCCTCTAGAAGCTCAAGAAATCAAGGCCCGAGATCGGTTTATATGGCAGCTATATCAGGTTATCAACCGATTTGAACCATATTTAGCAAAGTATTGGAAGTGATACCAAAACACCACATGCAAATTTTCAGCCAAATCGGATAAGAATTGCGCCCTCTAATGGCTCAAGAAGTCAAGATCCAAGATTGGTTTATATGGCAACTATATCAAAAAATGAACCGATTGGCCCATTTACAATCCGAACCGACATACACTTATAAGAAATATTTCTGCAAAATTTCAAGCTTCTAGCTTTACTCCTTCGAAAGTTAGCGGCTTCCGGCAGACGGACGGACATGGCCAGATCGACTCAAAATATCATGACGATCAAGAATATATATACTTTATAGGGTCTTATACGCATATTTCGGGGTGTTACAAACGGAATGACGAAATTGGTATACCCCCCATCCTATGGTGGAGGGTATAGAAATAGAATATCGTTTAGCAGCTTATTATAATACACCAATAATTCTTATGATTTATCATAACCTAAAAAACTACAAAACCCAATCAGTTTCATTAACAAATCACTATTAAACTTTTTATGGTAGGTAACTTGCAGACTTAGTTATACAATCTACTCCATAGAGGTACCACAAATCAATTCTATAGTAACATCAAAACCCAAAAGGAAACTTCACATTTTATTTTCTCTAGAAGTCCTTAAATAACTTATACAATACTTTTTACCGTAGCTTAGCAAATGTGTGTATATCTTAGATATAAGACATTGTATATAGGAAAACACTGTAAATTCACCAGAGCTGAACTACCTTTATCGGAGGGTAGTGTTCGACAACACGATATTCAGTAGCATTAAATAGAGAATTACGATCGCTGGGATGCACCATCCTTTTGAATCCGACTATGTGCTGAACAGTAGTTGCACTGTTAAAGTGTCGTCCTCCAGACTACAATATAATATACTCTTAGTCTCCATTATACTACTGATGCATACACACTGTTCAAATCTACAACAATTGCCACCAGCTCTCTTGTATATCATGGTATGCATAGAGTAAGACTTTACATACTTGCTATTTGCAATACATTACATTTAAAGTTCAAGGTAAAATGCAAATTTGTCCATTAAAAATTCCATTAAGGAACAGGGGCAAACTTCGTATGTATCAATGAGTGGTGTCCGATTGAAGTTTTTTTTTAAACTCAATGATGAGAGACCTACTTATTATAGCTAAGTTCGAACGATGTGCCGCAGTTCGACACCTTTTTGGGGATAAGTTTTTACCTGGCTTCTATTAGAGAACAGCAGCAAGTCACCTAAAAAATAAGTTCACTCGACAAACTTGGCAAGCTCACACCTTATACCAGCGGTCGTTGTTGACGCTTTAAATTCGTTGTGCTATTGTGAGTTTTTTTGCTGATGAGCATAAAATGACTGCTGGTCGTATTTTGTAATTTAAGCAATACTCACGAGGGCTCACATTGGCTGCAACTGAATAGAAGACACACACATATAGCTACAGTTTAAAGTTTGTAATGGCTTTAGAAAAGAAGTGACTCTATTAACAGACGGAGACAGACAGCACGTATGTCACTGATAAAAGCAATTTTCATCCAAAAATAAAAGAAAGCGCAAAAAAAAACAACGAAGTATATCACAAACACATCCCCATCAACACATTACTAAAATGTTCAGTTATCTTTCACGCTCTCAAGTATATGTGCGTGTGTTCCTAGCTAACTTTGTTTTTAGGTGGCATGCGTAACAGACAATTGCTTTGGCCTAAGTGGCAATTGAATGCCAAATTTTTTGGGTCTTATGCAGTTCTGTGGCTTCTATGCCACCGCCGCGAAATTTTTACTAATGTTCTCGTAAAGACTTAAACCCGGGCTTTTAGCAGCGTCCTAGGCGGGTATGCCAACCTCTACGCCACGGTGGCCTCGAGCTCAATGAGCCGTCAAGTAAAGCAAAAAAATATTTTGCGAATGTGGAAAATGGAATTTCGCTCCCTCTCAAAGAGGCAGGTATAAAAGGGCTATAGCCTCAATTTTAGACGGATTACTAATCTGCGCCATTTTGCTCAATCCACTTTCCGTAATGCGAAGAGCTTTCTGATGCACTACTTTAGAAGCCGGCCGGTTCATTAAATATTGCTCGAACCCACAGGAGCGTGATAAGACCAACCCTTACTTACGTCGCAATAGTTTGATGAACTGGGTTAAGAAAAAAGTGCTGTATAAGGTTAATAAAACAAATTTGAAGAATTTGTTGTATTGGCATAGGCGGGGCGATGAGAACCACGCATGTGAGAGTGTTGGAGACTAATATGGATATCCGGCTTATATTAGTCTGTAAACACTATCCGCTGATAATAGAATGCTAAGCTTGCTGAGTTCGGCCAAATCTTATATACCCTCCACCATGGATCATATCTGGCAAGTTCTTTGCAAGATATCTCTCTATAGGCAAACAAAGGATAATAGATAAGAATTGCTATGCTATTGGAGCTATATCAGGTTATGGGCCGATTCGGACCATGCTTGGTTTTGATATTGGAGACCATAGTAGAAATCTTTGTGATAAATTTCAGCCAAATCGAGTAAAAATTGCGCCTTATTGGGGCTCAAGAAGTAAAATCTGGATATCGATGTATATGGGAGCTATAGCAGGTTATGGCCCGATTTCAACTATGCGAAATTTCAACCAATTCCAATAATATTTGCGTACCCTAAAGGCTCGAGAAGTCAAGATCGGAGATCGGTTTATGTGGCAGCTATGTCAGATTATGAACCGATTTGAATCATACTTTGCACAGATGTTGAAAATCAAAGTAAAACACTTCATGCTAAATTTCAGCCTAATAGAATAAGAATTGCGTCGTCTAGAGGCTCAAGTAGTCAAGATCCAAGATTCGTTTACATGGCAGCTATATCCGATATAGCCCTTACAATCCCAACCAAGCAACACTAGTTGGAAGTATTTGTGCAAGATTTAAGCGTCTAGGTTTATTCCTTCGAAATTTAGCGTGCTTTCAACAGGCTGACGGAGAGTCAGACGGACATGGCTAAAACTACTTAGAATGTCAAGACAATCAAGAATATTTCAATGTGTTGCAAACGGAACGACGAAATTAGTATACCCCTATGGTGGAGGGTATAAAAATTGTCATATAACTTAGTAAAAATATAACTGTTTGACAATGGACTTAATTATTTAACTTCTCGCAGTGTGCATTAAACTGCGCATAATCAATTTGTTTTGAAAATAGAAGCTATGAAGCGTAAAGATGCTAATAAATACTTAACAGCATCTTATTGCAATACAAGCATAACGATTGGACGTAACTCTGAAATGTTAACATCTTCATTGAATGTTTTGTTTTTATTTAAAAATTTGTCAAATACATTCATAGGCAGGACAGTGATTTAAGAAAAACCCAAGAATACATCAAATAGCAAATGCCAACTTTGCCCATGAACATTCCACTTAGGAGCAGGGGCTAACTTCTTACATATCAATGAGTGCAGTCCGATTTAAGTTTAAGCTCAATGATAAGGGGCCTCCTTTTTATAGCCGAGTACGAACGGCGTGCCTCAGTGCGACACCTCTTGGGAGAGAAGTTTTTACATGGCATAGTACCTCACAAAAATAGCCAGCATTAGGAGGGGAAAATCACCGCTGAAAAATGTTTTTTCTGATGGTCTCGCCAGGATTCGAACCCGGGCGTTTAGCGTCATGGGCGGACATGCAGAGGTCTACGGTGGCCTATATCAAATAAGCGAAACTTTATAATAACCTACTTCCTCTATAGCTTACACTCTCTACTAATTTATTCATTTAGATGACAAAGCAAAATATTTGCTATAACAGATGTTTGCTAAAACAGCAGTCATATCGATTTGGGACTGTTTGTTTTAACATAACTTTTTTTCTATTCGTATTTGTGTATAACTAAGATATATTAGCTTTTCTATAGACACTGCGAATTATGCTTATTCTCCCTTCCTGAATTTTTGCAAATAACGAAATTCCACAAATCGATTTACAGTGATCACTGAGTATGCATTCGAATGCCATCAAAGCGAAAATCCATTTTTACCCCTTGACATATTTCATTTGGATGAATAAGGGAAACACGTCCAGTCTTAGTATGAAATTTTACATTTTCTTGCCACTTCGTCTTTCGATTTGGCCATTTATTTATGGATTTATTAGCTTTTGGGTGAGCGGGCTTATTAGGTGCACATTGTTGGTTGTAGCTTTTATTTATTTCTCCTTTATGCTTTTTGGCTTTCTATGTCAATGTCACGGTTACCCAGAGCTACATGACAATTCCATAAAAGAAAAAAGAGCTCAGAGCAGGCTCAATCGATTCGTTGAATTTACAATTCAAATAAATTGTATTTTTGTTTATTTGCTTGCTTGCCATCATCATTCAGTCAAGTCATCAGCATTGAGCTATGACGGTGACGCTTGTGTGATTCCTCAATGATGTTTGGCCACAAAGTTGATGTATGTTAAGAAAAGGAACGTGGTTACAAGTGACATAAAAAAGAAGTCATTCACTTTTGGATAAAGTTAAGTTTTTGCTTATTCCCCTTAGGGGTCTACTATGTAAAAACGACATAGGAGGAAAATGTTTAGTTTAAAAATGAATTTTCTTTCCAAGCGTTTTCATAATTTTACAGCATGTTTTTGCTTACAACACAATCATATAGGTAAGGTTAGGTAAGAGTGGCAGTCCTTTACAGACTCACTTTACAGTAGCGGCAGACCAAGGGCTCTGGTGGGAATCGAACCCACGACCCCCGCTCTAGCAATCCGAGCACGCTACCAACTCGGCCAACGGGGGCGCCTACACAATCATTTTACTCAAGGATAAATTTATTCTTAGTGTTCCTAGTATAAAAATAGCGCTTTAATTATTTTCTCACATCTTTTGTCGGTAATTTTCCTCAAGTGAAAAAGGGAACAGGAACAGTGGCAAATCATTTTCTACTACTTCGACAAGCTATTTGCTACTAATTATTATTACTTAACATCTTTGTTGTTAATTTTTCAATTTTTTCTAATGTTTTTCATTGAATAGTTCTATTACATATTTGTGTTTAATTTTAAAAACATGTGTGCTTTCATTGGCCTGTACTGCATCGTCTATTGACCTTCAACTATGGAAGTTACCTTGAACTAATTTAATCCACTTGTCTGTTTCATATGTCAATAACCCCTCTTTTTGTGTGAATTGTATCATAAAGGTCTGTTGTGTTATTATTTTATTGAAGATGTAAAAAATGTTAGTTGTGTTCAAGATGTCTTTCATCATCTTATAGAAACTCCATAATCGATGTTATAGAAACTCCATAATGAAATCATAATTAAGCTATGCCTGTAAAACCAATTGAAAGAAGTGTGTTATTATTAGTTAAATGGTGTTTGCTGCAATTAAATTGAAGATTTCTAAACTACAGAAATAAAAAGTCATTATTTTAACTGAAAAGGTGTAACTCTTCATTCTTTCTCTTTTTGGAGAAAGAAATCTCGAAACTAAATGTTAGAGATTGGAAAAATTGTTCTGTAATGGCACAACTTAAGTAATACCTTACTTCCTTCTTCAATCTCTAACACCCAGTTTCGAGATATATTTCTGCCCTTGATCACTCTATCGGAATTTTGGTCTGTGCGTTTCTTTTATGGTCGCCTTCAAAAGACTTTTCACTGGAGCTACTTCATTCATTCTCACAACATAACCCAACCAACGCAACTATTCTATTTAGATGCGTTCGACTATGCTATCGTCGCCATACAGCTCATACAGCTCGTGGTTCATACGACGACTATTTGCTCCATTAACGCAGACTGGTCCCTTCTCTCAAAGTTCTGCCTCATGTGCTTTAGCAAGTACCCATGCTTCAGAGCCATACAACAGCACAGGTATTATCAGTATGTTGTATAGTGTGATTTTCGTCTGTCGAGAGCTGGCTTTGCTCCTAAACTGCTTGCTCAATACAAAGTAGCATCTGTTGGCCAATATTATCTTTCGTTTTATTTCAAAACTGGTGTCAATGGTTTCATGCACGGCGTTGTCGAGTTAGATAAACTTGCTGACTATTTCAATTTTGTAGTTCCCAATTTTCTTCATTTTCTTTATCTGTTCAGGTGTACAGGACTTTATGAGAGTTGATACCATCCACTTTGCCTTATCTTTTATCTCCTTCTAACTGCCATACCCAAATTCGTTGATTCTCTTTCGGTCATAAATAGTTCAGGCGACAACCCATCGGCTGCCTTGTTTTTCTGCATTGGGGTCAATGCTACTTGGACCTCATTCTGACTAGAAGATTAACATTCTATACCATCAACAGGGAGTGGTTCTGCGGTATCCTCTTCACCACCATCTTCGGACACTAGTAGCAGCGATAAATGTTATTTCCATATCCCGAACACACTTTCGATGTCAGTTACAAGATTTCTTTTTTTGTCTCTCCAGGAGGATGTTTTTCCCACGAACATTCCATTAAGGAACAGACGATACTTCAGGAGGATGTGCTTGCACCAACACCATTGGTTTAATGTTTGATGCGGCAACTCATCGACTCTTGCTGCCTTGTTGTTCTTCGCTCTGGTCAATGCTACTTGGACCTCATTCTGACTAGGAGTGGTACATACAGCTGCGAAAAATGTTATTTCCATATCCCAAGCACACTATCAGTATCAGTTTCTAGATTTCCTTCTTTGTTTGTCCAGGAGGGAGAGGCGAAGAACATTCCATTGAGGAGGAGGAACCAACATTCCGTTCAGGAGGAGGAATGCCATTGGTTTGATGTTTATTTTTTTTTTTTTTTTTGTATAGACGTTTCTCCTCTCTTTTTCTCCCGATACATCTCCTTCACCAGGCGCGTTGCTATTGCTTGTATGGTTGCTCTGTATGTCGCATTCTTGGCTTCAGTAGCATTTCGATACTCTTGGACGTACCATAGGTTTTTTTGGGAGAGAGAGAGTGGTACCTAAGTACGAATTTCCGGTATTTTCCCAGGAGTGGACAATGGATTGCCTCTGTGCCGTTATATCATCGGAACAAGGAGTGCTTTTGTACAGTTTTGTATTGTAGTTTTAGGTTAGACCAACAAATCATAGACATTTGTTTGAAGTATGTACAGGGCTGCCAGACGTGACGATTTTACGTCTTTTTAACGATTTTTTGCCAAAATTTAGCATTTTGACTCTTGACGATTTTTGCTTTGAAGGTCACATAATTAGTAAGGTCATGGAGATCATCGTAGTCTTGAAGAGTGCATATTTTTCGTCAAATACAGGTACATAGTTGACTACGTGAAATACTCTGTGTGTGAAAATAGGCTACATGTATTCTGTATTTGTTGTCCTTTGTTATTAAGTATTGTATAGATAGTAGGATTTAAGACAAGTATTAGGCATTGAGGTTTGCTTCTAAGTAAAATAGAATTATTTGCAAACCATCAAGCGAAACAGTTTTTTTTCTTGACGCGCTCTTCGATGTGTAACAGGAGTCCTGCATAACTTTCATAAATCATTTGGGTCAGTCGAGTGGAGTATGACGTAGACATCTGATGTGTTTGCAGCGTTTCAATGTCCAGATTTTGTGCAGTGTCAGATCGTACTTTGCTCGCTACGCTCAAACAGGTGCGAATCTTTGATGCCACAAGTTTATGATCCGAATCAATGTTCGCTCCTAGGATCGATCATACATCTAACAGGCTGGATGAATGCCTTCCATCCACCACAATGTTATTAATTTGATTCCTTATTTCTGGAGCTGGGCATAACCATATGGCTTCGCCAAATTTTTTTATAAGGAGAGCTGGTGCTGCTAACTACCATGTTTCTTACCGCAGCGAAATCTATTAGCCTTAATCCATAATCCGACGTTATCTCGTTGAGTCTAAATTTTCCGACTGTTGGACCTAGATATTTTCCTACCCTATCTCCGTTTCAAATCTCTCAGAACGATTTTATTATCATGGGCTGGACTGCGGTTGCATTCGTTGGGGTGTGGACACAAATAAGGCTGATGTTGAAGAATTATAACTGTACTCGGATTGCGAATAACCTCTCATCCACCGAAGTAAACCTGGGGACAAGGTGTTTCAGTCTCCGAATAACCACAAATTAACAGCCGAATTCATGCCTCGTGTCAAGGCAGCTATAGTATTATTCGTCACCGTTTGGTGTTGTTGCGAAGCCTATTCCGATCCATCGCACTTCTTCTAAGGCACTAATATCTTCCTTGTTCTTTTCCAATATATTCGCCAGTATGGGTTATGTGGGATCACACATGTATTCATCAATGTCACGAGCCTCTTGCTTCTAGATCCGACGCCCACTTCCAGCCGCCTCTAACATGACAACAGACGCCGATGTCGGTCATTGGTTTTTTTCAAGGGAGTCAATTACTCTTCTTGTCATTTTGAGTATCATTGGCACTCAGTGTTTAATTAAGAGTCAGTACCACCTGATGCCTTACTGAGACTCCTTTCGAAATGGCTTACTGCCCTCAATCGCATTTGCAGCTACTCCGTATAAATATGAAGCTTTATACAAACTGCTGAGCTTCCCGTCATAACGATGAACACCACACAAGTCGAAGCTCAATGTTCTAGTCTGTGAGGTGCTCACAGTTATCCCGTGTCGGCGAGGACAACGCAATAACCACCGATAGTTAGCTCTGCTTTCAGTTTAACTTTCGGTATCATAACAGGACACATAGGACTATGAGCTCACTTATGCTAAATCGGTGCTCCAAGTAATAGCATGTGTGGTGGAGGATGATGAGACATTGGAACATTCTTTATGTCACTGTCCGGCTTTCGCGGCTAACAGACACCGTCACTTAGGTGGGGACACAATATCAGAAATGAATCAACATATGGGCGTGGTATGGTAAATAATTTAGGATTTTGCATGTAGCACGAAATTCCTAAATAAGATTTTCTTTTTCAAGGTTACTTTTTATACCCACCACCGTAGGATAGGGGGTATATTCATTTAGTCATTCCGTTTGCAACACATGGCAATGTCAATTTTCGATCCTACAAAATATATATATTTTGGATCGTCGTAAAATTCTAAGACGATTTAACGATGTCCGTGTGTCTGTCCGTCCATCTGTTGTTATCATTCTACAGGCTTCAAAAATTGAGATATTGAGCTAAAATTTGGCACAGATACGTCTTTTTGATGCACGCTGGTTAAGATCTTGAACGAGCCAAATCAGACCATATTTGGATATAGCTGCTAGATAGACCGATTTTCCGATAAAGGGTCTAATGCCCATAAACTCTTTATTTTTCATCCGATTTTGCTGGAATTTGAAACAGTGAGTAGTTTAAGGCTTTCCAACAACTGATCCAAATATGGTTTAGATCGGGCTGTATTTAGATATAGCTGCCATATAAACCGATCTCCCGATAAAGGGTCTGAAGGTTTAGATTGGACTATATTTAGATCTATCTGCCATATAGACCGATCTCCCGATATAGGGCCTGAAGCCCATAAAAGCTTTATTTATTAATCGATATCGCTGAAATTTAAAACATTGGGTTATTTTAAGCCTCCCGACATCTGACCTAAATATGGATTAGATCGGTCCTTATTTAGATATAGCTACCATATAGACCGATCTCCCGATAAAGGGTCTGAAGGCCATAAAAGCTTTATTTATTACCCGATTTCGCTGAAAATTGAAATAGTGCGCAGTCTTAAGCCTGCCAAAATCCGACCCAAATATGGTACAGATCCAACTATATTTAGATATAGCTGTCATATAGACCGATCTCCCGATTAAGGGTCTGAAGCCCATAAAAGCTTTATTTTTTAACCGATTTCCCTCAAATTTGAAACAGTGAGCTATTTTTAGCCTTCTGACACTCGACCTAAATATGGTGCAGATCGGACTATATTTAGATATAGCTGCCATATAGACCGATCTGCCGCTAAGGGGTCTGAAGCTAATAAAAGCATTATTTATTACCCGATTTCGCTGAAATTTGAAATGGTACAGATCGAACTATATTTAGATATAGCTGTCATATAGACCGATCTACCGATTAAGGGTCTAAAGCCCATAAAAGCTTTAATGTTTAACCGATTTCCCTCAAATTTGAAACAGTGAGCTATTTTTAGCCTTCTGACACTCGACCTAAATATGGTTCAGATCGGACTATATTTAGATATAGCTGCCATATAGACCGATCTGCCGCTAAGGGGTCTGAAGCTAATAAAAACTTTATTTATTACCCGATTTCGCTGAAATTGGAAATGGTTCCGATCGGACTATATTTAGATATAGCTGCCATATAGACCGATCTCCCGATAAGGGGACTGAAGCCCATAAAAGCTTTATTTATTACCCGATTTCGCTGAAATTTGAAACAGTGAGTTTTTCTGAGCCTCACGATATCCGATAATAAGGTTCGATCGGTTTATAATTGGATATATCTGCCAAAAAGACCAATATTTTGTTCTACAAAATTGAATAGTGATATATACACTAGACCACTCAATGTCCGTGCCGAGTTTGGATGCTTAAGTGATCCAATTTTCAACGGATCGTGACAAAATGGGGTTTACATATCCCAAGTTCGGCCCGGCCGAACTTAATGCCTTTTTGCTTGTTTGTTTTTAGAACGCACAACTGGCTTAGGTGTATGTCCATAGTGGCATGGGGCGGATTAATATCCGCATCCTCTTTTCAACCTAATCTAACCTATCATAGCTCAGGTTTTTCTCTATCTGCAGCAAAATGCAAACAAGCGTTCTAAAGCCTGCTGTTCTATATCGAAACTCAATAATTATTGTGATTATATTCTTGAAATGGTGGCAATTGGAACCGGGCACACATGGATAGGGTCTGTGTATGCAATTATTTTGAAATTCAACACACATTCTCCCCATTTTAATGAGTTGTAATTAATTGCTTTAATATTAGAACAATTAAACAAACAACTAATTGACACTGTGAGTCGGACAAACATCCAAATTAGTGTAAATGCTAATTAGTAATTGTGACAATACGACTAAGATTCCCGCAGGGTGGAACACTTCAATGCATTGCACTTACTTACTAATGAAACCCTGCCGCCCGTCGTCCTCCCGCCTGCTAACAAATGCAAACGTAATTATTTAATTGATTCACAATAGTCATAAACAGACATCGTCATAGTGTAACGGCAGTATTTCATTCAATCACCGTTAATTTGCTTTAAACTGAACTAATTTGGGGCGTTGAATGATGAAGTAAAAAACTGTTCCAGAGCTATATAATCTAACTAGTAGTAGAGAAACGATTAGCGTATTTGAAAATAATAAAGGCAAGCGAAAATATGAAACAATAACGTGTGAAATTCTGACATTTACTCCCAACACCAAAGCCAACAAAAACAAACAGAACATTTTGTACTTGCCATTTGTTAAGAGTTGTGAGCTGTGAGAAAATCTCAACCGAAAACAATAGACAAATATTTTGCAGGTAATTACTTAGTTAGCAACCGGCCAGCCAGCCAGCCAGCCAGCCAGCCACGACAAGCCTCATGAAATGACAGTACCAGAGAGGAAAAAATTGTCGGCGACGAAGTCTAACCAATGTGCGGGTACTTGAAAAACAGTTGGCTTGCTAATAGATGTTCAAATTAATGTCAAACTGGCAGTTTAACACAGCCGAGACAAAGTGTCGGTGTAAAGTCATTGAAACCTAATCACCTTCGACAATCTATCACTTTCGTTTTCCAAAAATACTTTCGTTCGCTTCGTTTTTCCTCCAATTTCGATTTCATGAGGCGTGTTCTCGACTTTGTTGGCTGCTCAAAGAGCGAAGTTATCGGTGATTTAGTGTAAACGCTGCCTACGAGTAGTTACTGCATATGCATGAGGAATTTGCCATGCAATAACTGTCAAGTTTAGTGCGAGGGGTGATTGTGAAGTGAGTGAGAACATGAAGATCGTTTGTTTCTTATAATTGCTCGAGTGTGACTTGGGAAATTAGACGCTGGTTGGCCTAAGTGACAGCTTGTGCATAGCTTATATCACCTATGGCGTTAGAGATGGTATTCGACATTGCTATTTGCCATACGACATCAATTTGTAACAATTGTTAAAATGCTAATTAACTTTCGACATTAAGATGCAGCTCCATGGAACTGCAGCCTGCCTAATCATTAATCTAACCAGCTGTCTCAAGGGAATTTGTATGTATTTGCTTTACAGTTGATTTACAATCGATTACATGTCTATTCGATGATAATTTAAAGATTTGCATGCAAATAGAGTAGTAGATGTAACTTTTTTAATATTCTAGAAGTACTTATATGGCGCTGTTTTATCTACTCGTATACAGTTTTCTTTTATAGTGATTTATAGCACTAAAAGTTTCCTCGTGCAGTTAAAGGATTGTTTATTTTACCACTATCCAGTGAACTATGGCCTAGCAGTTTGTAAAAGAGAAGGGTAGCTTTTAGAAAAATGATTGCGGGAGTACCATCTCTTTAAGTGCTGCGAAACTTCCCCCTAACCGCAATTGCCACTTGATCAGCATACCCGACCACTTTTACGCCTTTTTCTTCCAGAGACAATAATATATTGTTAATGGCTATATTCCAAAGTAGAGGAGACAGTACACCTCCTTGAGGTGTTCCTCCGCTGACCCATCTTTTTAGATCCACAGATCCTAAGCCTGCCGTAATGCATCTTTTAGTAATTAAGTTATTAATAAACTTTCTTTCGATAGAATTGATGTCTAGAAACTCCAATGACATCGGTTTTACATTATTGAAAGCACCTTCAATGTCAAGAAATGTCACAATTGTATATTCTTTGACAGCGAGAGAACCCTCTATGTAGCCGACTAGGTCGTGAAGGGCTGTTTCAGTGGACTTGCCTACACTATATGCATGCTGCCGCCGCGACAAGCGATCTGCGGGGATCTTTGGAACTGCACGTCTTCGTTGTTAGTTTTTACGCTCATATTTCACCGGAAAGGAAGTAAACAGAAGATCAGTATGCCTTTCAGCGTCAAAACAGGACAAATAGGACTACGAGCTCACTTATTCAAAATCGGTGCGGCAAGCGATGACACGTGTGGGGCATGTGGGGATGATGATGAGACGTTGGAGCATTTTCTTTGTCATTGCCCGGCTTTCGCGGCTAACATACATCAGAACTTAGGTGGGGACACAACACCAGACATGTAAGTGGTTCATGTGGTATGGAATACAATTAAGGATTTTGTAAATATCACGGAATTACTGACTTAGATTTTTTTTTCGTATTTAGTATTTAGAGCGCACAACAAGCCGATTACTGGCTTAGGTGTATGTTCATAGTGGCAACCAAATCTATTTTAACCAAATGCTCAGCGTGTCTTGTCGAATATCTTTCAAATTTCAAATGGAATCCTTTTTGGAATTCACCCCAAAGTTCGTTTTCATATAGAAGAGTACTATTGCATCATTAGCCCCCATTATTTGCTTGCACCTGCCTGGTAGAGATTCTCCGATGTGCACAATTAGTCGCCCTAATTGGACCGTTATCTTCGCCGCTCTTATTGCCGCCTATTCCGTCTAGGCTGTAAATGTCAGTTTGGTGCCGAGTCATGCCCCTATATATTTCATGTGCCTTCTATTGGGTAAGACGACGTCCTCGATCTGCATATCTTTATGTGTGGCGATGTGTTTTCTCGAGAGCAGGAGTAGCTCAGTCATTTTCATTGCAGAAGTAGCTCAGTCATTTCGCAGTTATGGCCCGTGGGATTCTAATCAATGTCTAGTTCTGATCATGGTCTGCTGTAACCAGAAATGTGTTTACTAGCATCTCCATCCTGAGTATGCCATCATAACTGATGTTCCATAGGTCGGGCGGAAGTATAGACCCTTGGGCAGCACCCAACGTTACTTTATACCTCCCCATACCCTCAGTGGATATATTGAAAAGCACCCGGTCTCTCAGATAACTTCTCATTATCCTCATCAGGTACTTGGGCTATTTACAGTCCATCTTCATGGCCTGTAATACGTCCTCCCATCTGACGCTTTTAGAGGCGTTCTTGACGTGCAGCGTTGACCATAGGAATATGCATCTGGGTTCAGCCGTTGGCCTGTTTCCACAACTTCAACTACGTCCTTTAGGGCACCTATTGTCGTCTTCTCTCAAGTAATAGTGTGGACAGTTGTGACTGCCGATGGCCGATCTCCAATTGTTTTCAATGACCCCGACATCAAAGTAATGGGACATATTTTCAGGAAAACTTTTTGCAAGCTGGTTTAGATAGGAGTTGGATATATCACGAAGATTCAGCACCTTCACTTAAAGCACATGTAAACCAAGAATGGCTAAAAAATCTTTTCCGCACTTCATTTCGTCCACACAGTTCGCCAGATCCAATCCGTTAGATTTTTCTTGTTGGGCCATCCGCTAGACTTTTTTTGCGAGAGTAAGAAAAGGACTACGAAACATGTCAGTATGATTGCACTGAAAAAAGTCATTGGAAGGAACTCGGCCAAAATACCAGCAGATTACATTTTAGCAGCTTGTAACTCATTTTTTGACAGACTCAGTGCAAAAGTCTAGGTAAAAGGTGGTCTTATAGGGCAAAAGTGAACAGACTCTGAAATTTAGATTACTTCCACACATGTTTGTCATTTGAATCAATTAAAAAATATTTTCACCCAAAAAAAACAAATGTGATCGTTTAAATTGGTAACACTTGATGTAGCTATATTGTGAACACAAGTCCTTCTGTGCATTTGCTATATTGTATTTAAATAAAGAAATTATTTTAAATAGAAGAGAATTCTGCTACGAGTTAAGTGAATGATGTTTGCTCCGCTTGCGGAGTTGGTTCGTGCTCGGATTACCAGTGCGGTTTTCGTGGATTCGATTCTCCCCAGAGCCCTGGTCTGTCGCCACTGTGGTATTACTTTACTACTTTAATTGACTATGACAGAACATTTGTTCCATTAGCTGAACGTAGAATAGCATTCCAAGCGCCTCGATCTTCTGCGATCCTTCTATAATTTCTGACAATAAGTTTCTAGGTGTCTCTCACCACGTGATCCTTGCATCAAGCTTTTGGCCGTCCCGGATTGCGTGTAGCATCGTGATCGCCTTCAAACGACTTCTTTGCTGGATCTTCTTCATTCATTCTGACAACATGACCTATCCAACACAACCGTCGTATTTTGATACGTGGTAGTATAATGGACTTAAATGATCTAAATACACACATTAAGCAAATAGAATGCCGTTTTAAACCAATCTTACCTAAGCGAAAGATATGATAATTCGGTTTTAATAGGTGCATAGTGGATTTTTGTACGCTTTTGGGAAGCCTTCAGAAATAGATACAGTTTTTAATAAATAAGTATTATTTATTTTTTAAATTTCATCCAAATCGAACAAATCTATTTCGAGGATCAGGATTAAATGGACCTTTTTCCCAAAATTTTAATAAACAACAACCCAAAGAAACACAACTTTCATATTATTCAACATAATGCTGATACATCTCGTTAATAATTTTTAATTTTCCAATTTTTATTAATTATAATTTTTCTTTTTTACGTTTCTTTTATGTAGCAAAAACTTTTTTTGAGTTTTTTAATAATTTCAACGCCTTGGACGTTCTTGATTTGATTTGAGTTTGATTTAAATATCAAAATAACTGTTCTCGCGTTTTTATCCCCCAAGGATTATATTTAAATTAAATCAAGAAAGTGTTACGCAATACAAAAATTGCCTCCACAGACAAAATGAGTGCCATAGATAATGGAAAATATCGCCTGAAAAAAGATTGGGCCAGTGTCTCGATACCATCATTGGTCGATATCGATGAAAATGCGGATGATGAGAACGAGAGTGGAATTAATGTCACCGAACCAGCATTGCCACCACAAAAGCCGCCCAGAAGAAGTTCGCTGGCATTGGGTTTATTCTCTAGCAAATCGGATAAAAGTCAAAAGAGACGAAGCTCCATAGCAGTTTCATTCTTTCGTCGTGATAGCAACAAGGTAGGAAATAGAGTTTTAACGCCAAACAACAACGAACGTTGATTCTTATTGCATTTTTTTTTTTTTTTGTTTGTTTTTTTTTTAATTTTTAGCATTCTTCCAAAGATTCCTATGAATCAGCTGTCAAACATGAGAAAAGTGATGGCTCCATTACACCCATATCACCTGATATAGTTTACAGCTCGGAAGAGAATATACGCTCTTCGTCCCCCAATGAACCCGGCAAAGTCACCTATTTCGATGACGGCACAAATGTGCGCAGTGCTGTCAAGGGCATTGGCCTTAACAGCAGTCCCTATGATACACCCATCGATAAAGAACGCAATCGTCGAAGACGTAGTTCTTTGCAAACAAAGTTAGACAGACGTCGTCGTAAGAATTTCGAGGTTAGCTTTTCCACTCTCGAACAAGGTTCGCAAGAGGCAAATGGCTTACAAACCGATTTGGCCAATGATAGTACGACCGGCATCGGCTCATCCACAGGCGATATTAGCTATGACGATATCGATCCCAATCACTCGGCCTACTTCCCTAGGCAAAAACGCCACTCATGGTGGAATATATTCGTACCAGATAATATTAAAAACAGGTGAATATTTTCATTTTGATTTGGTTTTCTTCTTTTTTTTTTGGTTTGTTTTTTTAATTTGGTTTGCGTTTGTCTTACTAATGTGAAAATAATATGAAATTTTGTGAAATAATGCCTAATACTACTTAAGAATGAATAATAACCCTAGTGATAAGGAATGACCCTGTTAAATACGAAGCAATGTGCAAAGGGGAGTGTGCTAATCTAACCCAATATTACCCAAAAAGGCTTCATGGAAATTATTTGTGTTTGTGAAATTATACAAAATATTTGGCGAATTCATGTGAAATAAAGGCTTTAATCGCTGACGGCCATTGTTGCCAATGTTTTTCTTTATGTTATTCTTATATTTACTAAAAGTTTAATTTCATTATTTAATAAAAAAGGCTTGTTTTTTTGCTAGCATTTTGGCAGAATATAGGTCCAAGTGCCAAAAGCGTTTTTATAGTAGGGTCAATATATATTCTAATACCATGTTTTGTAAAATACAAAAAGCCAGCCGGTTCTGAACAACGAGCCCCATATAGAGCTGGCAAAATATCGATTTTTCCTATCGAAACCATCGGCAAAGGTAATTTTTTTTTTTCAAAATTTAACAAAAATAACCATTCCGACCCTGAATGCATCTATAAGATTCTTTGCGCCTATAGAGTGTGCTATCTTCATCTGATTGGGTTAAAATTTTGCACAATGATTTCTCTCATGACTTCCAACTGACTTTTTAAATTTGTTTTTTTTCGGTCTTGATATTGCTTCTATATCATCGATCTCTTGTTTTTTTACATCTCATTTTCGCTTGAAATATAGGTGACGGCAAATTAACGATAGCATCGATACTATCGATATTTTTTTTAGAAATATCGAATGTTGAGGTTATCGATATTTTGTCATAGGTTAGCATGCCCGCCCGCCTATCGTGCCCAAGCGCCCGGTTTCAAATCTTGCCGGCGAGAACACCTTAAAACATTTTTCAGCGGTGGTTATCCCCTCACCAAATGCTGGCAACATTATACAACTTCTCAACCAAGAGGTGTCACTTTTCAGTGACACGCCGTTCGGACTCGGCATAAAACAGGAGCTTAAATTTGCAACGGGCAGCACTCAATTGATATTGTGAGAAGTTAGTTTCCCTCCAATTTGTTCCGCAATGGGATGTTTGGGGAAACACTTAAGCAAGCCCCATAGCGACACCGATTTATTTAAAAATTTTGCAAATTTAAATTTTCACAAATATCAACAATATATTTTCTACCCTACACCACCCAGTCTTACTATTTAATTCCTCTGACTTTTCCCATACTACAATATATGCAGCTGTTGCACCCGATTATAATCTCTAATGTGGAATCTGATTGGACAAACAAATATGTCTTAGTGAGCCTGATTATATATCTAGGTTTCGTTTGAATGAAAATGTGAGTTCACTTGTAGGCCATACTGGTCCATTGTAATAACCTAGAGAGAACAAGTTAAAAGAGATAATTTCGGCGGGCCGAATCTTGGGAACCTGCCGCTATGTATTCTGTTAAAATTCTGTTAAAAAATGTACACAAAATGAACTTAGTTGAAGGGTATAGTTGTACTTCACGTACCAAGTTTCCGCCAAACCAGACATACAATGAAGCTTTTAAGGGTCGTACATCGCTAATTCGGAGAACGCTTTGAATGGGAGTTGTATCAGATTTTAGACCAATTTGGACAACAGTTACCATGAATGTTGGAAGTCATAACAAAACACTATATGTCAAATTTCAGTCAAATCGGAAAACAATTGTGTCATCCAGGGCCTCAATATGTAAAATCGAGAGATCGGTTTATATGAAAACGATATCGAAATCGATATCCAAGGAGGCCATCGTGCCTCTGAGCTAAGCATGTCCGCCAATGACGTCGAACGCCTGGGTTCAAATCCCGGCATGAACATCAACAAAATTTTCAGCGACGATTATCACCTTACTAATGCTGGCTATATTTGTAAGGTATCCTGCCATGTAAAAACTTCTCTACCAAGTAGTGTCGCTATGCGGCACGCCGTTCAGACTCGGCATAAAAAAGGAGGCCCCTTATCAATTTAATCGGATTACACTCATTGATATGAGAGAAGTATCCCCTGTTCCTTAATGAAATGTTCATGGGAAATTTAGTTAATAGACATCCAAATCGGTCCGATATGGCCCATTTGTTATCCCAACACAGGTTGGTACATTAAGATCCGATCTGTTTAGTGTTCTTCACTTTCACGAGAAACTTAGCTGAGACCTACCGGGCGCGCACACAGGTTGCCAATAATGGAATGCTCCATGCAGAGTAGCTGCAACGACAACGGCGGACTACCAGCGGTATCAAGTGGAGAGTCTAAATGAGAGGCCGGGCGGCACCAGCTCTTGCATAAATACTGAGTGCCTATGATGCTCGATATGACAAGGCAAGTTATTGGCGCCTTAAAGCCTTAAGTGGTTGTAGATCAATATTTCGAGGTGTTATAAACGGAATGATAAGATAAGTATAACCCCCATCCAATGGTGGTGGGTGTAAATAGAAGTGCGAGTGAGAAGAAGAAGTGAGAAATATGTGAAAATATCAGAAACAATTACAATACAATACCCTAGGGATGCGTGTATGCATCCCTAGGGTATTGGTACGCTCTGATCTGGGTGGCTATTTCGGTGAGTGCCAATAAGTTGTCCTGCTCATCTACCCATGCATGACCGCTTTTGTAGAATTTCATAGGGTTGCCCTCGAAACCAGGTTTCTTTAGTCTAAGCGCTACGTTGGCGGAATAGTTCCGAATATAGACCTCTATAGGTTACATATCCAGGAATGCTTCCAAAGCCGCTGCCATTATAACTACAACCGGATGTCAAAACGATTTAAAAACAAAAGACAAAAGAAAAGAATTGCTATGTTATTGGAACAATATCAAGTTTTGGTTCATTTCGGACCATAATTGAACTGAATATTGGAGACCATAGTAGAAGTCATTGTGTAAAATTTCAGCCAAATCTAGTAAGAATTGCGCACTTTAGGGGCTGAAGAACTAAAATAGGGAGATCGGTTTATAGGGGAGCTGTATTAGGCTATAAACCGTTTCATGCCATTTTCGACACGTATGTTAAAGATCATAAGAGAAGCCGTTGTAAAAAATGTCAGCCAATTCGGATAATACTTGCGCCCTTTAGAGGCTCAAGAAGTCAAGATCCCATATTGGTTTACATGGCAACTATATCAGGTTATGGACCGATTTGAACTATTCTTAACACAGTTGTTGGAAGTCATAACAAAACACGTCGTGCAAAATTTCAGCCATTGCGCCGTCTAGACGCTCAAGAAGTCAAGACCCCAGATAAGTTTATATGACAGCTATATCAGGTTATGGACCGATGTCAACCATACTCAGCACAGTTGTTGGAAGTCATAACAAAACACCTCATGCAAAATTTCAACTAAATTGAATAAGAATTGTGCCCTCGAGCGGCTGAAGAAATCAAGATCCCAGATCGGTTTATATGGCAGCTATATCAAAACGTGGACGGATATAGCCCATTTACAATCCCAACCGACCACACTAATAAGAAGTATTTGTGCAAAAATTTAAGCCGCTAGCTTTACTCCTTCGAAAGTTAGCGTATTTTCGACAGACAGACGGACGGACGTACATGGCTAGTTCGACTTAAAATGTCATGATGGTCAAGAATATATATACTTTACGGGCTCTTAGACGAATATTTCGAGGAGTTACAAACCGAATGACGAAATTAGTATACCCCCATCCTATGGTGGAGGGTTTAACAAGTAAAGTCGCGGTAAGTTTTGTCGGGACGAATCTTATATACCCTCCACCATGGATCGCACTTGTCGAGTTCTTTTCCTGGATCCTTTTTTTAGGCAAACAAAAGAGAAAAGGAAATCTCCGATTCGGACCATAATTGAATTGAATGTTACAGACCTTAGTATAAGTCATTGTGTAAAATTACAGCCAATTCGAATAAGAATTGCGCTCTTTAGAGGCTCAAGAAGTAAAATAGGCAGATCGGTTTATATGGGAGCTGTATCAGGCTTTATTTGACACGTATGTTGATGATCATGGAAAAAGCCGTTGTACAACATTTCAGGCAAATCGGATAATAATTGCGCCCTCTAGAGGCTCAGGAAGTGAAGACCCCAGATCGATATGGCCCATTTACACTAATAAGAAGTATTTGTACTAATAAGAAGTATTTGTACTAATATGAAGTATTTGTGCAAAATTTCAAACCGCTAGCTTTACTTCTTTGAAAGTCAGCGTGCTTTTGATAGACTAGATCGACTTAAAATGTCATGACGATCAAGAATATATATACTTTTGGGGTCTTAGACAAATATTTCGAGGAGTTACAAACAGAATAATGAAATGAGTATACCCTCATCCTATGGTGGAGGGTATAATATACATATTTTCTTTAATATTTATTATCGCGTATTGTCGCGATATCATAACAGCCGATTACACATTGAGTGATACATACATTACGCACTGGACGATGCATATCCAGTTCAACTTTGCACTAATGATGTTAAAAATATCATGGTCTTTAGTCCATCGAAATGTAAAAGTCAATAGTTACGGTGTTTAACTCTAGTTCTATATAGTGCAAGTTAGTTGTTATATATACAATTTTAGCATAAAGATGTCCTGGATAATTGTAGATATTATGCGATCAGTTAATAAAAACAGATTAATCTGATTTGCACTACATATTAAGTAAGGAAATGATGACTTGATCAATAACCACAAAGCTGTGTTTATCTCAAAATTTTTTTTGGACATTCTGAGCCTTAACATTTGTTAACAATATTTGTATAACTTCATATTCACATTAGCAAACAATTGTTCTATGCAGCCTTGATTTATTTTTGTTGAACTTACTGTTATTAAAAGTTATGATTAATAACGGTCAATAACCACCATGAAGTGAATGTATAATTAATATGTCTTTTGTTTGTTGTTGCATCATATTTATCAACATCATCCATTAAGTCAAGACGCTCGTCATTAATATGTTCAAGATATTTTTGTGAATTCTTGGCGAAATGTAAATAAAGAACTTAAGTGTTTCTGACTCACATAATAAATTGTCTTTGGGCGTATAAGTGGGCAACTAATCCTTTATCGTAAATTATAATGCAGTTACAGTGTTTGGTAGGTTTGCCACAAGAAAAGCTGGACATTGGTTCCCAAGAGTCGCGATGAAAACGATCGAGTTCAAAATGAGCCTACCCGGATTTTGTTTTGAAACTCCAGAGAAGACGTAAGTCGAATGTTGGGTGAATGTATTTTTTGAAGACTTTAATCAAGGTATTACTGTATATATGAATGTTTTTTAATTGTAGCTAACATTTATTGGAAATATGTTTTCAAACTTTCATTGATTTTAGTAGTGTTTTTTTTTTAAGAGGGAAATTTCTTCAGATAATTTTCTTTTTATGCTGATGTGCTCTTTTGTGTGAACACTATCCTCAGACAAAAATTAATTTCCGCTTAATAAGAACACCATTTATTCGCCAGCAACCAACAGCATGGACAACTTATTATGTTTTTGCATCATCTACTTTGTTATGTCTAAATTTGTAAACTGGAGCAAACTGCCAACAATGTTTTGTTTTTGCCTATGCCTATGTGATGATAAGGCATACGTATCATGTTTTGAGAATATTCTAAACAAACTCTTGGGTATGAACTTTCCATTGCAACTGGAATAATAAAGGGAAACCTAATTATGATTTTTGGCGTAAGTAAAGAAAAATTACTACAGAACCTCTGCATGGGAACTATGTTTGTTTATGTTTTTTTTTTTTTTTTTTTGCTTCAAATTCTAATGAAATCATGTGATTTGCCTTTGTCTTGTTTGCATAACCGTCATCACCATTCAATGATTCAATTAACTGATTGATTTGTTTGAATATTTTGAATATTCTTCTTCCCATAGTGAAGAAGTGTCTACGAACAAAACACACTCGTCATTCAATGCAAAGAATTGAAAAACACGTTTTTACAGCACGCGATAGAATGGAAGACGACATTCATAAACCTTATAATGGACGACAATAAACAATGCTGAACTTAGTATCGCATTTATGACTACATGCCTACATATAATAAAAATAAAATTCAATAATCGAGAGTGGATAACAAGTGTAAACAAATGGTGAATGACCATTGTGCGAAACGGAATGTACAATCGAAATGGTGATTTCGATTGTGCAAAAAAGTGTAGCATTTTTTCGACATGTTGCACTGAAATCGAAATTTCGTGTTCGTTTGTCCAAAACGAACCCTACCACCGGGAGTAGTTTTCGTTTGTAATGGTTTTGCCTACAGAGAGTGGAAAAATGTTGCATATCTTACATCGTGCCAAGTCTACGGTGGAGAATGTCACACTTAACATCAGAAGGAGACAACATTTTTTGAATGTTTGGAAAAAGTGGCAAAATATTAAAAATAAATATACAACAAGTAAAAGCGTGCTAAGTTCGGCTGGGCCGAATCTTATATACCCTGCATTATAGATCGTATTTGTCGAGTTCTTTTCCCGATATCTCTTTTTAGGCAAACAAAAGATAAAAGAAAAGAATTGCTATAATATTGGAGCTATATCAAGTTATGATCCGATTCAGACCATGCTTTAACTGACTGTTGGAGACCATAGTAGAAGGCAGCCAATTCAAGTAAGAATTGCGCCCTTTAGGGGCTCAAGAAGTAAAATAGAGGGATCAGTTTATATGGGAGCTGTATCAGCCTATAGACCGATTCGAACCATATTTGACACGTATATTGAAGCCGTTGTACGAAATTTCAGCCGATTTGGATGATAATTACGTCCTCTGGAGGCTCAAGAAGTCAAGATTCAAGATCGGTTTATATGGCAGCTGTATCATTTTATGGACCGATTTAAACCTTACTTAACACGGTTGTTGGAAGTCATAATTTAACACGTCGTACTAAATTTCAGCCAAATCGAATAGGAATTGCGCCCTCTAGACGCTGAAGAAGTCAAGACCCCAAATAGGTTTATATGACAGCTATATAAGGTTATAAACCGATTTCAAGTCATAATTTTACACGTCGTGCTAAATTTCAGCAAAATCGAATAGGAATTGCGCCCTCTAGACACTGAACAAGTAAAGATTCAAGATCGGTTTAAATGACAGCTATATCAGGTAATGGATCGATTTCAACCTTATTTGGCACAGTTGTTAGAAGTCAGAACACAACACGTCATGCGAAATTTCAGCCGAATCGGATAAGAATTGCGGCCTCTAGCGGCTCAAGAAGTCAAGATTCAAGATCGGTTCATATGGCAGCTATATCATTTTATGCACCGATTTAAACCTTACTTAACACAGTTGTTGGAAGTCATAATTTAACACGTCGTACTAAATTTCAGCCAAATCGAATAGGAATTGCGCCCTCTAGACGCTGAAGAAGTCAAGACCCCAAATAGGTTTATATGTCAGCTATATAAGGTTATAAACCGATTTCAACCATACTGAGCACATTTCAGCCAAATCGGAGAAGAATTATGCCCTCTAGTGGCTCAAGAAGTCAAGATACAAGATCGATTTATATTGCAGCTATATAAAAACATGGACCAATTTGGCCCATTTACAATCCCAACCGACCTACACTAATAAGAAGTACTTGTGCAAAATTTTAAGCGGCTAGCTTTACTCCTTCGACAGTTAACGTGCGGACGGACAGACGGACGGACATGGCTTGATCGACTTAAAATGTCATGACGATCAAGAACATATATACTTCATGTGGTCTTAGACGAATATTTCGAGGAGTTACAAACAGAATGACGAAATTAGTATAACCCCATCCTATGGTGGAGGTTTTTTTTTAACCTAATTGTATATAACATGCATTGCAAGAAAGTTCATCATCCAAAGATGAGGATGAGATTTTTATCGTATTGTTTGGCCGAAATGACTACATATGAACATGTTCGATTGTAAATACAAAAAGTGTAACACTATGAGAGGGTTGGGTCGATATTTGCAAAATGTTGTCCCGTAGAAGTTGCAACATTAAATTAGGTTAGCTTAAAGAGGCAGTCTGCCATCAGACTCACTTAGACGTTTTCACGTTGTTGTAGCAATGCATGTTATATACAATTAGGCAGTGTGTTAAACACTGAGGAGGCAGCCCTTGCCGATGAAGAAATCCATCGGGTCAATCCGGTACGTACAACCGGCTGCCATGGGATTTATTAGACCACATAGTTTAGGAATGCTCACAGCCCCCACTTTGTGACCATCTATTATTCGTTGCCCTTCGAGCCTGGTCCTGAAAACTTAGATTACATGTCGCTAGAGGCATTCCCACAGATTCCAGTATCCCTAGAATGTGTAAGGTAATTCCTAGTCGCGCAAGCTCGTCTGCTTTAGATATCTCTGTGGCCCGGCACCACAGAGCCATCTCGTTGAGAGAACTGCGACAGTCGAGTGCGGCTAGCCTGGCTGTCTGAGAAGATATTTATGCCAATCGTAGTAATGATATTATATCTTAGCCATTCCTAAAGCTTTCTAAGCAATTATTTCTTGAGATTAACAAAATGTTGACTTTTTAAATGCCAGAAATATCGTTCACATACACATTTAATTGCCTTTATCATCAAGCCTGAAAATGGTTCCTAGTTTAGTTTTTTTCCTGGATTTCCTGGAATATCTAGGTTACCTAGCAATATGACAGGTGTATGTAGGAAAGTTCTATGTAGGTCTTTTGTTCACCAAGGCAATACCACGTGGTTCTTGCTTTTCACTTTGGAATTGCGATCGCAACTTGGCTTGTATGTTGAAGACCATAGTAGACGTCAGTATGCAAAGTTTCAACCAACTCGGATAAGAAATGCGCCCTATAATTGTTCGAGAAGTAAAAACGGGAGATTGGCCGATGAGGGAGCTGTATTCGGTTATGGACCGATTTAAACCATATTTGGCACATCTGTTTAATGTCATAGAAAACGTCATAATACGAAATTCCAGGCAAATCGAATAAGCATTGAGCCTCTAGAGGCGTAAGAAGTATAATCGGGAGATCGGTTTATATGACAGCTATATCTAAATATGGACCAATGTGGCCCATTTACAATCCCAACTGACCTACACAAGTAGGAAGTACTTCTGATTATATACTGTGATATATTACTCCTTCGAAAATTATCTTAGCCTAAAGGCTTCAGATGTATCCTCCACGGAGCTGCAGAATTTTACTGGGAATTTGTTCAGAGCCTTTCTCAGCTCGCCCTTATATTTTCTTAGCTTAGCCTTCTAGATGTGCCAAACGTGCGATGTTTTGGGGCTTTCGCCCTGTTGAAGAGTTTTCTGTAGTCCTTCCTTAGTCTAACCAGTTCTGGGGTTCACCATGGCGGTAGCTGTTTGCCCCTTGGCTTGGCACTAGGACATGCTGACACAAGTGGGTCATTCAGGGCTTTCGTGATCCGCTTGACCATTATGTCTATATCTTCCGCAGTTTCCACTTCCTTTTCTGGTCTAGAAAGGATAGACGTGCAGAATTTGTGCCGAAATTTAGTCCAATCCGCCGTTCTTCAGTTTAGCCGAGGGGCCACTTCTGCAGTATTTTCTCCAAGGCTGAAACTAATATAACGATGATCAGAGAAGCTGTGGTCATTCTTCTTGTGCTTATATCCTCCGATACAAAGGTAATATCTAGTACCTCCTGCCTGTTCCTGGTAATAAAGGTCGGTTTATCTCCTTTATTACAAATCGCCAGATTGCAACTTATAATATATTCAATAAGCAGCTCATCCCTTTTGTAGACATCCGAACTTCCCCATATCTGGTGATGTGCATTAGCATCACTTCTTACAATGAGTCTCTTCTTCCCTTCAGAAGTGGCTTCAGCCAGCGACTTATGGTTTGAAGGCGTCATCTCTGAATCGTGTGCCATATATAGGGAAGCCAGCCAGTAATGAGACTGGCTACTACTGAATCCTCAATGCTTATCTACTGAAGAAGAACAAGTAAAAAGGCATTAAGATCGGCCGGGGCGAACTTTGGATACCCACCACCTCGTGTAAACCCCATATAGTCACAATCCGATGAAAGTTAGATAACTTAAGCGCCCAAATTCGGCACGGACATTGAGTGGTCTAATATATATGTCTTTTTGGCAAATATATCCAATTATAAACCGATCTGAACCATATTAAGGTCGGATATTGTGAGGCTCAGAAAAACTCACTGCTTAAAATTTGGCAATAAATAATGCTTTTATGGGCTTCAGTCCCCTTATCGGCAGATCGGTCTATATGGCAGCTATATCAATATATAATCCGATCAGAACCATATTTAGGTCGGATATTGGGAGGTCTTAACCTACTCACTGTTTCAAATGTCCATGTCCGTCCGCACGCTTCAGCGAAATCGGATAAAAAATAAAGCTTTTATGGGCTTCAGACCCTTTATCGGGAGATTGGTCTATATGGTAGCTATATCTAAATATAGTTCGATCTGAACCATATTTGGGTTAGTTGTCGGGAAGCCTTAAACTACACACTGTTTCAAATTTCAGCGAAATCGGATAAAAGATAAAGCTTTTATGGACCCTTTATCGGTAGATTGGTCTATATGGTAACTATATCTAAATATAGTTCGATCTAAACCATATGTGGGTAAGTTGTTTTCAAAGTTTTTCCATTCGATTTTGCTGATAAATTAAAGTTTTTATGGGCATTAGACCCTTGATCGGGAGATTGGTCTATATAGCAGCTATATACAAATATGGTCCGATTTGGCCCGTTCAAGATCCTAACCAGAGTGCATCAAAAAGACGTATCTGTGCCAAATTTCAGTCAATATCTCAATTTTTAAAGACTGTAGAGTGATTACAACAGACGGACGTACAGACACACGGACATCGTTAAATCGTCTTAGAATTTTACGACGATCCGAAATATATATACTTTGTAGGGTTGGAAATTGATATTTCAATGTGTTGCAAACGGAATGACTAAATGAATATAACCCCTATTCTACGGTGGTTGGTATAAAAATATTTAGATAACTCTGCAAGAATACAGACTCTGTGTCTCCCATTCCCCGTACCCTTGAGTAGTTTTAATCCTGGAATTCTTAGCCCACGCACCCATGGTTCCTGAATAAGAACCACATCATCCCCCTGCCATCAGGAGGACCTTAAGTGCCGCCGAAGCGGCATTACAATGGTGAAGGTTTATCAGTAGAAACCGGACCATAGTCAGGATTCAGAACTTCTACCACTGTTGTGTTAGCCTCGTCTTCGAATTCCGCCAGTAGTTCATCCTCACAAGATTCGTTAGATCTTGTCATGATGAGATTCCGTACCCATCCAGGGGCTGGTGAGAAAGCAGAGGAACCACTCTTCCTCAAGACACTGGACACTTACGTTTTGGACGATTCCTCCTTAGATGCTTCACTAGCTGCTTCTGTCTAAGTACTTTTTGAGTTCGGTCCTTCCCCGCTAGCGCACACCTTGAGCCCAGTCCAACTGGATGACCAACCCACACAGCGCTTATAATAATATATACTAAAATGCATACTAAATTTAAATAATGAATACTAAACTTTATTAGCTTATCGTTGAACTTTTATTGGTATATAGGTGAGTTTCATAAGATATCCTATTTTAAAGAAATTGGTAGAACATTCTAAAGAGTTGATAGGTATACTCTTTAGAGATTCCGAATTTCTTCCAATTTATGTATGCATAACTACGCTTGATGTCTGACATCCCTAACTCAAAAATAGCCATATAATTTTGATAATAGCTTATTAAAAAAAACTTCCTTATCAGGTAAATTGTATTAGCCTAAATACAAAATATAATTCGAGATAGACTTTTTTATAGCCTTCACTTCCCGTCACTTCAGTTGTTTTAGATAATATAGCCGACCAATAAACCTAATTAATCAAATACTTATAAGAAACACAGTAAACACTACACCAAAAAGAAAGCGTGCAAGTAGATGGATGAAAAATCCCTAAGGTTAAAAAGGAACAGGTTGCTATGCGTCACTTTGGGATTTCCGATGAATATCTGAGGATTTGGTTGTCAAAGTAAAATCATGTGTGATATCTTCAGTTCATTTCTGGATATGTTCTCCCAATGAATAACTCTGAACTGAAGGGTGTTTGATTCATTCTGTTTGACATCGTGAAGAACTGTGATGATCACGAGTGAATTTTTATGATTTGTTCCTACTTGGCATTGTCATTCTAAAGGATTTATGTTGACACTTTAAAATAAAGGTATCACTGGTCATTTGAATTCCATACCGTACAGCTGAACTTTTCGTTTGATTTTTCTTGACAACATTATAATCGCTTCAGAAGTTCAGAAAGGCCTCTGCAGCCATAATTCTTGCGCTTTTTTCTTTTTAATTTTTTGTCTGAAAACAAAAACACAATTTATGAGTTTGAAATTTCATGTCGACCATGAAGTATAACCATAAAATATTAATTTATTGTTTATACTACTACCATTGAAACAAAACAAAACAAAAAACCATATAACATTTATTATAGGAACTCGGCAAGGCATTCAATCAATTTCCCAAGTGGTCATGCCAACATGCACGGGTTCTTCTGTTTTTATTGGTCGGAGGATTTATAATAAGCGCATGTGAGTAATCAAAGTTTATTTTTAGATTGCCAATGCATGACTTAGTTAAATACGTTTGGGCTCCCCGAAATTGATGGTTAACAATTTGTTGCAAAATGCGTGCCATCTAATGGCCTAAACCCTTGCAGGGAGTGATTATCCTTGGAATAAGTTCATGTGGCTTACAAATCTTCAAATACGCTAATGCAAACAACTGTTCAAAGAAATGAAAAACTCTGTTTCCCAGTGCACGGCACGCATATAGCAGATATAAGATAGTTTCCTGTCTCTTGACGTTCCTGCAACCTCTACAGAAATCGTAACTTGCAACTATTTGTCTCTCAGCATGTTTATCAATTATGCAGTGTCCTGTACTACTAGACACCGACAGCCAAGTAATATGATATCTTTAAGTAAAGTTGCACATCTGCCCATGAAGATTCCAATAAGGAACACATGACACTTCTCTCATATCAATGAGTATTATGCTATTCAAGATTCATTTCAATGATAGGAGACCTTCTTTTTTCAAGTTAAAATGGGCCATTTCATCATAAAGCATTCACAGTCCCCAATTTGTGATAATCCGTTATCTTGTAGATTTAACTTAGATATGAATGTGAAAGGTAGATCCTTACAAGTTCCTCCACAATTTCCTGTAATATCTCCGTGCATTTGAAATTGTTCAGCTACCTTATTAGAAGAAAGAACTGAATAAACGCGATCCATGCATAAAGATTTGTAAGATATGGGCTGTCCAAACTTATCGAACGCCTTACGCCTTACTAAGGTCGATATATGTAGCATCAGTCTGTTGCCTCTGCCTATGGGCCACCGTAGCGCAGAGGTTAGCATCATCAGAAAACATTAGAGACCATCAGAAAACAATTTCAGCGGTGGCTTTCCCCTCCTAATGCTGGCAACATTTGTGGGGTAATATGTCATGTAAAACTTCTCCGTTCGAACTCGGCTATAAAAAGGAGGCCCCTTATCATTGAGCTTAAACTTGAATCGGACTGCACTCATTGATAGGTGAGAAGTTTGCGCCTGTTCCTTAGTGGAATGTTCATGTGCAAAATTTTCAAAATCTATCATTGACAAGAGTTACTAACTGTAAAACATTTGTAACGGTTGATCAAGCTTACGAAACCCGTGTTGCGCATCTAAATAAATTGAAGAAACTTGATGGGAGATGTTATCAGTCATAATATTTTCAAGAAGTTTTGTTATATTACGTAACTTTGCAATGCCTCTGTAATTTGATACATCGAATCTACTTCCAGATGATATAATATAGGATTTCTTCCATAGTTCAGGCACAAAGCCTAATTTTATACATCTATTAAAAATCATGGTTAAAGGAAATTTAAGGTGATCAGCGCAAAATTTAAGTACACTAGCGGGTACCCCATCCGGGCCTGGTTTAAAAGAGCATTTCAGAGATTTCAAGTTTTTAGAAACGGTATTAATATTTATTCGAGGCATACTAATTAAAGAGGATTGAAGAATCTCGTACGGATATTCAGAGTTGATATCATACATTTTATCAGAATATGTCGAGGCAAAAAAGTTTGCAAACATGTTACATGTTTCTTTATTTCCTTCGGCGATTAGTGAACCATGTTTAAGGGTGTTAGGAAGAGTGCAACATCTTTGCTTCGAATTAAGAAATTTATAAAATTTTTTCGGATCTGATTTTACTCGTTGCTTCATGGAGTATAAATCAATTACAGTATTATATTCCGGCCTTAAAATTGAATACATGGAAAAATCCGTAGAAGAACCAGACATTTTATATTTCTTAAATAACTTGTTTTTTCTATTCTTAAGTTTGGCAAGTTTAGGAGTATACCAAGGAGGTCCAGTCCACGTCTGTTTTGAGATTTTGGGAACAGAACTAGAAAAACATATAAATAGTGTATCATAAAAATTATGCAACACATTAGTAGGATTATTAGATGATAATACATCCTCCCAAACGATATTGGATAAAAGACTATTCATATTTACATAATCTATTTTAGGAAAAAAGGTAGGCTTTACCACTTGCATCTTATTATATAAGAATAAAAAATATAAATATTTTTGTATAAATAGTTGGGTGAAACTTGTCTTCTGGTAACACTAGAGGATTACAAAAATTTATGCAAACATCATGAGGCTGATTAACGAAAATGAGATGTAATAATTTGTTCTGAGTATTGAATATACGATTCACTTAAAACATACCATAATTAAGCAAAGGTTCAATTTTATCACAACTAACAACATTAGCAAAAACAGGTAGGAGAACATTGCTGTCAGTCTATTGATTCCAAACGCAAGCAAGAAATCAGAGGGTTTTGATAACTTAAAAACAGATATCATAGCAGATAAATGATTATCATAAATAGTAGGACAAGAATTTGGTGGGATGTAGGAGCATGTAACAAATGAAAAGGAATTCTTTATACGTATTTTCACTGCTAATAATTCAATATTATCATTATTAGGTTAGTGAATTATTTCCGAAGTAAATTCCAAAGAAATTGCAATCAAAACTCCCCCTCCAGCTTATTTTGACTTTCTATTACGGTCACATCGAAAAATTTGGTATTTTTAACATAAAATTTGACTCCTCTATGCAAGCATTATTTTTATAAGATAAAGGCTGCTTGAAAATTTTCACAACGCCTTTCAATCTAAAAAGGGTTGTAAACCGTAGTACCGGAAGGCATTAATTTTACCATCACTACCTCATGTATTGCCATCTTTCTCATAGTTTAATCCTATACTTAAGTCTATGACAATGGATCGCCCTATTCTAAATCTTTAAAAATCGTAATACTCTATTTACTCATTCTAATGCAATGATGTCATTAAACTTTTGCCTCTCACTATGCGTATGCATCCATGCAACTCTCAACTTGGTGTCTCATTAGAAAACAAGATTAAAGCTGCATTTGTTTATAATTTATAAATAAAATAAAGTATATTATATTTATAAAATGATATATTTTTATATTCACCCAAATCACCCACAGAGCATATGCTACTGCTTCCGTCGTTGTTGTTAAAATCTATACTAAATACAGACACTCTTAGAGATAAATATATATTTGTCTTTCATATAAAATGCAATTAATTCGCATTAAAGCGGCAAACATGCATTGCAAATATGTACTCGTATTTAAGTAAAGAAAAGCAAAAAAATCAAGAAAATTAAATAAAAACAAATTCAACAAATGTGTACGCTTGTGCATATGAGCACTGCAATTAACAGCAATTTAACAAAGATTAATGTATAGACACATTGGCGGTGATTAAAGAATATATGTCTATATTTGCAAAAATATAATATATTGCTCTCTTATTAAATTTACATTCGATTTTTAGATTCATGGTGAAAGCAATACATCATTTTTACCGGAAACAATTTTGTAAGTTACCGCATAAGCAAACAAATAAAAATAAAGAACAAAAATTTAGATGTTTGATGAATACAACCAGAAAGCTATACATGCATCAAAAAGATCTTTGAACAAAAAATACAAGTGTCCTGGCTCGGTAATACCATGACATGCAAAGTGCAAAGTTGTTATAATTTGTTCAACTGAAGTAAAGAACCATCTTGTGCAAAGACATTCGATATATAAGTAGTAACTTAGAACAATCAAACTTCATTACATTCATATTGAATATGAAGGGATTTCGGGTTTCGTGCCCATCATAGTTGCGTTAGTTAAATGGAACGTATTGTGGGCATCATGATAAAGAGTAGGACATCCAGCGAACTGCTCAAATACAAACAGCATGCCTATGTTAAGGGAAGGTCGGTCGAGACTGCCCTGCACGAGGTTGTGCATTAAATAGAAGAATCCTTCGATACCTAAACGTACACCCTGGCGATATGCATTGACATCGAGGGGACTTTTAACAATGTGCGGACCGACACCCTGATCCAATCCTTAGACCATTACCTGGTGGATCCGGTCCTTAGAGACTGGATAAACCATATACCAAATATAAGGGAGAAAGTGGCGCAAGGCACGCCACAAGGGGCATTTTATCGCCACTCCTATAGATGCCCACCATAAATGACCTATTACAGATGCTGACTGAGGAGGGATTTGAACCCGTCTGCTACGCAGATGATGTTATAGTACTTCTAAGGGGTAAGGATCCGAAAGAGCTATGCAGAAGGGCCGAAAGAGTCTTGCATATGGCATATGACTGGGCTAGACCAAGAGGTCTCAATATTAACCTAGAGAAGACTGATTTATACCTGTTCACGAGGAAGACGAAAGTACGTTAATTTAACGCACCACGTTTCCTTGATAAGAAGTTTTCGATATCTGACAGGGTCAAATACTTAGGTGTGATCTTAGACAGGAAACTGAATTGGAAGTATCACATTCAGGAGCGTACTGAGAAGGCTCATAATGGGGCCTGAAGGCTCGAAATGAGGCCTGAATCCGAGGATAGTCCACTGGCTCTACAGGAGCTTGATAAGATCAATACTTACGTACGCCTCAGTAGTTTGGTGGACTGCCATGGAGAAAAAGTGTAACATAAGAACCATACAACAGGTTTAGAGAACATGTTGTCTCGGCATAGGCGGAGCGAAGACAACCACCCCCACTAGGGCATTGGAGACTATTCTAGATATCCGACCCATTGATATACAGATTAAGTTTGAGGCAGCCACTGCGGCTATGGGAGACTTAAGGCGATGGGAGAATGGAACCTTGAAGTCGAGTGATATCGGCACAGTCTTGGATTGACGGAACCCTAGTATTGTCACCTGGAAGATCATTTTACACGGATGGATCAAAGCTAGAGGACAGAGTGGATCAAAGCTAGAGGAAATTGAGAACACAAGGACTAAGATCTGTTTTCGACTGCCTGACCATAATACGATCCTGCAGGCGGAGATCCGGGCGATCACGGAATACGTAATAAGTGGTGTGGTGCTAACGTCGAGTGTGAAAATCTTTACCGACAGTAAAATTGCCATTAGGTCAATAACAACCAGGACAGTAAGGTCACGAACAGACTTGCAGTGTAAGAAGGAGATTAACGCCTTCCTTGAGGATGGCAAAATCCGCATCGTTTGGGTGCCTGGCCATAACGGAGTAAGGGGAAATGAAAGGTGTTGCGGTCTGGTGGACGGCGCTTCAAAAGTCCACCTACTGCTCAATACTTAATCGGATCCAAAGGATGGCTTGTGTGTGCATCATAGCCGCACTGAGGACGACACCATCTGATGCACTCAACTTAATGCTTCATCATATGCCTCTGAACATTGTGGGTACCCAAATTGCAACGGCCACTGCCGTGAGGTTAAGGTAGCTTTCGCATTGGTCATATAGCGGCTACGGACACTGTGTTATCTTTGACTATTCCTGATAGAAACGATTGGAACTACGATATCCCTGGCAACAGAAGTTACATTGACATCTATACGAATGGTTCCATACTAAACGACCAGGTGAGCTTTGGAGTGTACTCTAAATATCTAAAACTGGTCATATCGAAAAGATTACCCGACCACTGCAGTGTATATCAAGCGGAGATACTTGCAATTAAGGAAGTGTTGGAATGGCTAAGATATAATTTCATTATGACTATTGGCATAAATATCTTCTCAGACATCCATTAAATCCCTGGAGAACGTATTTCTGACCACAAAAACCGCCCTCGACTGTAGCAGATCTCTCAACGAGATGGCTGAACAGTTCAAAATTCACCTGTTCTGGGTGCCGGGTCACAGAAATATCCCACGGAATTTTAAAGCGAATGAGCTTGCGACACTAGGAACTACCCTGCGCATTCAAGGGATACTGAAATCTGTGGGTATGCCTCTAGCGACATGTAAGCTAAGTTTTCAGGACCAGGCCCGAAGGACAACGAATGATAGATGGTCACAAAGAGGGGGCTGTGAGCATTCCAAAACTATGTGGCCTAATCTAGACTTAAAGAGGTCTACCGCTACAAATCAAGTTTTTCGGACCAAAATTGAATTGAATGCTTAACATTGTAGAAGTCATTGTGTAATATTTCAGTCCATTCGGATAAGATTTGCGCCTTGAAGGGGCTGAAGAAGCAAAATCGGTAGATCGGTTTATATGGGAGCTGTATCAAGCTATAGATCGATTCAGACCATATTGGACATGTATGTTGAAGGTCATGGGAGAAGCCGTTGTACAAAATTTCTGCCAAATCGGATAAGAATTGCGCCCTGTAGATGCTCAAGAAATCAAGATCCAAGATCGGCTTATATGGCAGCTATATCAGGTTATGAACCGATTTGAACCATACTTAGCACAGTTGTTAAAAGTGGTACCAAAACACCACGTGCAAAATTTCAGTCAAATCGGATAAGAATTGCGCACTCTAGGGACTCAAGAAGTCAAGACCCAAGATCGGTTTATGGCTGTCATATATCAAAACATGGACCGATTTGGCCCATTTACAATGGGATGGTTCAAATCAAACCATGTTTGGATATAGCTGCCATATATACCGATCTTGGGTCTTGACCTCTTGAGTCCCTAGAGCGCGCAATTCGTATCCGATTTGACTGAAATTTTGCACATGGTGTTTTGGTACCACTTCCAACAACTGTTTTAAGTATGATTCAAATCGGTTCATAATCTGGTATAGCTGTCATATAAACCGATCTTGGATCTTGACTTCTTGAGCCAATAGAGCGCGCAATTCTCATCCGATTTGGCTGAAATTTTGCATGAGGTGCTTTGTTATGACTTCCAATAACTATGTTAAGTATGATTCAAATCGGTACATAACCTGATATAGCTGCCATACATCATCTGGATCATCTGGGATCTTGACTAATAATATGGTCTGAATCGATCAATAGCTTAATGCAGCTCCCATATAAATCTATCTCCCAATTTTGCTTCATGAACCCCTACAAGGCTCAATTCCTATCCGAATGAACTGAAATATTACACAATGACTTCTATAATGTTCAGCATTCATGTGGTCCGAATCGGACTTATAACTTAATATAGCTCCAATAGCATAACAGTTATTATTCAATATTCTTTGTTTGCCTAAAAAGATATACCGCGCATAGAACTCGACAAATGCGATCCATGGTGAAGGGTATATAAAATTCGGCCCGGCCGAACTTAGCATGCTCTTACTTGTTTTTTTTATCCATGGTATATAAAATTCGGTCCTGTCGAGCTTAAGCTTTTATCACACAATATGTATTGTCTTATCTTTTTTCAAAGATGGCAACTCTAAAGGTCGTACACATGGTGTGATACGTACGAAAAATTAACTATGAAAAATTGATTCTCGAATAAATATGCAACTCTTTCAATTAAAGCGAACTCTTATTTCATCGAACATACACGTAGACACATGTCTATAAAAAAAAAAAAACAATATATATCTTCCGGACACAGAAACTGGCAGCACATATGTAACGCACATATCGTGTGATAGCAACTTGAACACACTTTTACTTTTTTTTAATTTAAGAAAAAAAAAACGATTAAACTGAATTTACGCTCATTCCTCTAAGGCCTTTCTAGTTGTTAGTGTTTCTAAAATTTTTGACTTACTTCCCTATTATCAAAATGTCGTTTTCAATCAGATGATCGATTAACTTTTTTGTTTTTTATTGTACCCTGATAAATGTCATCGCTGCTTTTAATTAAATAAAAAAAAGAAAAGAAAACAATAATTCCCTACTTTACTTTACGATGCCTTGTTAAAGCAGAACAAGTCGAATTGAATCTTTGACGCAACTCTGACGTGACTGCTTGAGCGTATTTATCTCACATGTAGTAGTTGAATTTTCGTCATTCACATTGAAATTTGGATAAAGTGGGTCAGTGGAATTTTCCCCGCCCCCCCTCCTACAAAAATTGATTAATGGTGTCATATCAGTTCAATATCTTAATTTAGGTGTCAATTTGCAGCTATAAATTTCACCCTCCATCAAATAAAATATGGTAGGTAGAACATGCTCACAAAACATTCAATTCAATTGAATGGCAAGTGTAAACATTAGATAATATAGTACTCGTAGCATGGGGCCAATTAAGACAGCCCAGCTCATCTAATGGTGAACGCCTGTGTCCAGTTTAAGAAATGGGTTTTATATACGCGGCAACATAATGAGCATGGCCAAAGCCGTTTTTAAGTAACGGTAAGGACAAATAATCAGCTGATAGTAAAGAACATACGTATGGATGGACGAACGCATGCATGCATGGCATATGCAATCATGTTGACATGTGTTTTTTTTTAAACACGTTCACTCCGAACGCTTAAAAAAGATAAAGAGGTTCTCCTCATCTCTTATGGTTGGTTACAATGAGAACCTTGTGAAAAGAAAGAGACAGGGAGAAAGTGAAGAGAGGATGGAGAGTTTAAGTAAAGATACGTTTGAACGGTGATAACACATGTGCTCTGAGCCTCTGATTGCATTTCGTGCAGAAATAATGTGCTGTGGGTAGGCATCAAAACACACACACAAAACAAAACTCGTAATGTATTAATCAACAGCAACAATAACAACATGTTTGTGATGTTTCTGGAATACCAAGTACAATTTCCATTGTCACATAATTGTCAGGCGTATAATGCATGCGAGGAGTGTCCACTTTAAAGAGATGTCATTATACTAGTTATGGTTGCAGTTGTCATATTTGAAAGCAAGCGGGGTATGATAGTTTAGAAACGATTTCTTCTTTCTTATGCTCAATTTCGTTATTCAGAACTCAAAGATATGAAATATACCAAAGTACAGCAGTTAGTGAGGACCATCAGTCCAAAAATATTTGAATTCAAATTGTTTCTAGTCTTTGTTAGCTACGAAGTACCAATCTGGTAACGAGGAAGTAGGAAAGTCCAAAATTCCTTTTGACGAAGATGCTGTTGCGGATAACGTGGCGGCTGTGAATAAATTCTTAATTGAGGGAACAATACAAACTCAGGATCACATACAGGCTTACTGAGACGAAGTGTTACCAAGTTCACACTGGCTATATGACAGCTATATGATGTTTATTACGCTTGAACTCCATCTTGAACAATTTTTTTTAAATTAAATCGGAAGCAAATGCTTTTGGTGGCTTCTAAAAAATATGATGATCGGATATTGTTTACAAACCAGCAAAAGCATTTGTTTTCGAATGAATTTTAAAAGAAAATTATTCAAGATGGAGTTCAAGCGTAATAGCGTGATAACATAATATTGAGCTGAAGAAACATAACCGACTATTGTTGGCGAACTCGAACCCCTCAAAGTTAACAAAATGTTTGTGTTCCGAACCATAAATCATTATAATGGTGTTACAAAAAAACTCTAACAACACCTAAAGCCTTACAAGTTCCTACAATAAGTGAACACGACCTTACACCAAAGCAAAAAAAAGTTTGACTCGAAAGAGAAAAGGATTTGCAGGGCTTGCACGAAAGTAATGAATTTCCGAACATCGTGTTATCTGGCGAGAAAATTTCCCAATGGAGCAATTCGTAAACTCCCAAAATGATGGCGTTTACTAAAGCGAGCGCAAATGCAAATTTGCCCGTGAACAATCCGTTAAGTCACGAGGGAAAAACTAATCACATATTAATGAGTACTGTTCGATCCAATTTTAAGCTGAATGATAGGGCAACTCTTTATATAATCGATTCCGAACGGCGTTTCGCAGTGCGACATCTCTTTAGAGAAGTAGGAGAGGAGACCACTGTTAAAAATATTTTTCTGATGTTCTCGCCAGGACTCGAACCCAGGCGTTCAGCGTCACAGGCGGACATGCTAAACTCTGCGCTTCGGTGGCCTCCTAGCTAGAGGAATATCGATATAATAAATTGTAAACGGAGAATGAGAAACCGGCTCGATCAAATGTGATCTGTGTTTCGCGATCTAAAGGATTCTTTGGATTCTTCTGGACAAAATCAAGTGCTGCTCCGGGCCAAATTCATCAATCCTGGTTTCTGAAATAGACCTTTATTTTCCTGTCTCTGCAACTTTTCCCCCACTACTCCGCCTCTTTTAATTTTTATATTCAGTAATCCGCCAGACTTTACCAATATTAATAGTAACTCCTCAGATTAATCTTCAGCAAAACCTGTTGAGTTGTCTCTGAATCAACAACCTCACAACCTCTGAACCTCCTTATCCAATGAATTTTAAAACAATATCCAATGCTTGCACTGTTATCCTAGAATGCTAATGCAGTGTCTCATAAAAGCAAATTTGCTTTAAGCTGCATCCGGGACCTTAATAAAAAATTTTACTTTTTTTTATATTATAACCCATTAGTTGCTTTTTTGGGAAAATAAAAACAAATTTCGCCTCATTTTCTTTCAATAATGTGTTGCATTAATAAATGCAAAACCTATATCACTTTTGCCGGTCATAGAATTGACGAAACCTCTTTACATTCAACACTCCTTCCAATGTCGCCAGCCACAACCAAACGTCAGAGGCAATGGCAAACGAAACGACAACAACAAATGTGCGTTGGCAACACTCATCATAATTTTTTTTTCAGCAAGACGGACGAGAGATTATTACATCCAATTAGTTTAACGCGAACGGTCGCCGAAGGAGACACAAAAACGTAACAGAATCGGTGAATCCATGAATGAATGAACCACACATCGTTACCACCCGTGCAGATATAAGTGCTTTACAAGTGAAATATAAGAGTAAAAACAAAACAAATTTAAATAAAGTGAAATGAAATGAATCACTTAGTTGTAGCAACATTACAAAACGCATACGAGTATTCTTATATATAAATATTGTATTGAAAGTTAACGATCAAGGCGGTTTACCGAAAACAAAATTAATTAAAATTTTCATACCAGTTGATCAGAGATTTTCTGTGTTCTTGTCTTCGTTTTTTTCTTTTTCTTTTTGTGGGAATACTTTGTGGATGTGTGTGTGAAAGTGCCACTTTAATTACTGATAACTTTTTCTTATCTATGGCAAATTAATATTCACTATTTATATCAAAATAAAAACAATAGGAAAGAGCAACAGTTTGGCAAGATAATAAATGACTAATTTCAATTAAATACCATCTGAGAAGCCCTGCCTGTGATATGCAAACCTGCATAAACCTGTGGCATGTTGGCGTAGTATTAATGCAGTTTATTGTGTGTTGTTGTTAAATATTTACAAACAAATTTTATTATGGTACCGTAAAACGTAAACAAAATCAAGTAATTAAATTATAAAGCTTTTTAATTGGATAAGTAGGAAAAATTGCTGCAACGGACAACCGTTAGCTGAGACAAATTCGGGTTTAACAAAACCTACAGAGCAACTGGCACGATTTGTAATATTTTGTATTATTGATTCAAATGGCAAACAGTGGGGAAGTACTCTTAATTTCAGAATCCATTCACTTTGGTCCAAGTGACTTCCTGTTGTTTTCACGATAGTAAGTCGTATTGACTTTTTCAGCGGTCACATCTACCCATACCCTCACATGTGATGGAAAATTACATCGGGTGGCCGTTCGTAGGCCCAAATTCACGTACGTGCGCTCGGTTACCCATACCCTCACATGTGATGGAAAATTACTTCGAATGACCGTTCGTAGGCCCAAATTCACGCACGTGCGGTCGGTTATGGAAACAGGATTTTTTTGGCAGTTTACGAATTGCTCAATTACTAATCTATTCATTCCTATGTAACACCTCGATATATAAATCTGATATTCTTGTTCGTTTTAATATTTTGAGTCGATCAACTCATATCCGTCTGTCGAAATCATGATAGCGTTCTAACACTATAACTAATACTTCTTATTGATGCAAGTTGTTGTTGTAGCAGTGTGTTGTATACTTAGGCGACAGCCCTTGCAGGTGAAGGATCGAGTCAATCCGGTATGTACAACCGGCTGCCGGTATGTACATGGGTCACATCGGTTCAGATTTTTGATTTCCTGAGCCACTAGAAGCCTCAAAGACTTCTGTTCTGACTTTCGAAATATGTGCTAAGTATGCTCCGAAATGGGTTTTAAACTGATTAGGCACCATATCAACTGATTGACATATTAGACTTCTTGAGCCCCTGGATGCCTAAAGTTTCATATAATTTAGCTGAAATTGAATAAATGGATGTAAAAAAGTAAATTTGCCCATTAACATTCCATTAAGGAACATGAGCAAACTTCCTTGACGGAAGGGTTTTCTTCGATCCTTACTTGGTCATTAAGCTATCATTTTGCTTGCCTTTGCTTGCCGTACAGTAGTCCTGTCTGCGCGACAGTAAAGATTCCGAACTAAGATTACGAACTTAGTCGTAAGCGTTGTTTGACGACTGTTGTTGTTGTCGCCATATTCGTATGTTAAGTTGACAATCCCCGTCAAACTCCACAGGTAAGCATACTTATACCGGTCCATTAATTCAATCGCCGCGAAGAAGTCATAGTTAAAGAACCAATAACTCGCCTTGTCATATTGAATATCACAAGCTTTACTTTACTTTTATTAGCTATGACAGAACATTTGTCCCATTAGCGTAACTTGGAATAACGTTGCAAGCGTCTCTATCTTCTGCGCTACTTTCAAAATCTCTGACTTCAAGTTTCGGGATGTCTTTCATCACTTAGTCTTTCCGTCGGGCATTTGGTCGTTTTGGTTTGCTTGTACCTAGGTAAGCGCTTTCAAAAAACTTCTCCGCTGGAGCTTCTTCATTCATTATGACAACATGACCTAGCCAATCCAACCCTTGTATTTTGATACGTTTAACTATGCTAACGTCGTCATACAGCTCACACAGTTCGTAGTTCATGCGATGCCGGTACTCTCCATCAATGAAAACTGGCCCATAAATTGTACGAACGATCTTTCTCTCAACTCTCCAAGCACTGGCTCGTCTGCTTTCAGAAGCATTCATGCCTCGGAACCATATAACAACACGGGTAGTATCTGTGTCTCGTATCGGGTAATCTTCGTCTGTCGAGAGGTAGCCTTGTTTCTAAAATGCTTGCTTAATCCAAAGTAGTATCTGTTCGCCACTATTATTCTGAGCTTAATTTCAAAACTGGTGACATTCGTTTCGGTTGTGGTTCCAACTTTCTCCATTTTGTTTTATCTGTCCAGATGTAAAGGGCGTTTTGGGAGTTGATATCCCAGGTACTCAGTATTTAAGCAAGAGCCGGTGCCTGCCAGCATCTCACTGAGACTCTACTAGATACCACAGATTGTTCACGACTGTAGCTATTCCGCATCTTTATGAAGCTTTCCACTATTCGCAACACGTCAAAACTCAACTGAAAGTTACCGAGCAACTTTCAGTTGAGCTTCTCATGATGACGATGAACACTACACAAATCGGAGCGCAGAGTTCCAACCTGTGTGATGTTATAGCCATATGTTTTTCATATGTTAGGTTAACTAGATCAATCAGCTAAATTACCATATGATTAGAATTGTTGTTTATTTTTATGGATTAGTTTGTAAGAATAGACTAAGTACCGTTATGTGAAATAAGTATATAAAGACAATGAAATGGAAATAAAAGACAGAAATCAAACAGAGACTGAACTGGCTTTAGGTTATGTTAGATTGAAAAGAGGATGCATATATTATTCCGCCCCATGCCACTATGGACATACACCTAAGCCAGTAATCGGCTTGTTGTGCGTTCTAAAAACTATAAAGTATCCTCTAAAAAGAAATTTTTAAGTTCGGAATTCCCTTCTACTTACAAAATCCTTAATTGTTTTCAATACGACTACCCTAAGTTGGTTCATGTCTGGTATTGCGTCCCCACCTAAATGCTGGTATCTGTTAGACGCAAAAGCCGGGCAATGAGAAAGGAAATTCCCCAACGTCTCATCATCTTGCCGCACCGATTTTACATAAGTGAGCTCGTAGGCCACCGTAGCGCAGAGGTTAGCATGTCCGCCTATGACGCTAAATGCCGCATAAAAAAATTTTATGCGGTGGTTTTCCCCTCCTAATGCTGCCAACATTTGTGAGGTACTATGCCATGTAAAACTTCTCTCCAAAGAGGTGTCGCACTGCTGCACGCCGTTCGGACTCGGCTATAAAAAGGGGCCACTTATCATTGAACTTAAAACTTGAATCGGACTGCACTCATTGATGTGTGAAAAGTTTGCCCCTGTTCCCTAGTGGAATGTTCACGGGCAAAATTTGCAATTTTTTGCTCGTAGTCCTATGTGTCCCGTTATGATACCAATAGCTGTACTGACCTCTTTCTTGCTTCCTTTCAATAATAGCCTCGTCTTCTCATGATCTGGATTCCCCTATAGGATTTTCGCCGTCCTACCGAACGTTTCACTGTTCCACAATGGTGCATGCGCATTCGTCGCCCACTCCCCTTAACTCGGACTGCGTCGACCCAAAAGGCTTCGGTTTAACCAAGTTTATTGACGGCAGTCCTCTGACCTTCACTGGCTTTACTTGTTTTAAAAAGGCAACTTGTTGTGCCTGCAAAGCGAAAGCTTACTTTTCTGGCAGTGGCGTTTTTAAGCGCCCGCAAATCAATTAAGCAGTCCCTATTTAACGTTGTAATGAAGACACAACAGCGAAAGAGTGCCGACAAGCCCTACATAGTGATCCATTTATAGCTTTGGCATGTACTCTGAACAACTTGGACTGGTCATATCGGTGAGGTTACCCGACCACTGTAGTGTGTATTAAACGGAGATCCTTGCAACTTCTTTGATTGCTAAGATGTAAGGTCATAACGACGACTGGCATTAATATCTTCTCAGACACCCAGGCCATTAAATCCCTGAAGAATGTATTTCTGAATTCGACTGTCATAGGTCTCTCAAAGAGATGGCGTAGTTGTACATTCCAGGGGAACTGGAATCTGTGGGTGTGGCTCTAAGGACATGTAAGCTAAGTCATTTGAATCAGAATGAACCGAAGGGCAACGAATTGCAAATGATCACAATGTGGGCGTTGTGAACACTCCAATATTATGTGGTCTAATCTAGACTTGTAGAGGTCTTTCTCTGAATTAGCGAATGTGAACACTCGCAAGATGTTGGGTTTTTTAAAGCGATCTACAACGTTAGGAACTATACGGCAAAATCCTTCTTGTTTGTGACGTTTGTAGTATTACAATGGACTTTTTTGGTTCATTAAAGTGAATCAACACACAGATGTCATCAGATAAACCACAAATTTTCATAAATCAGCAACAGTTTTTCGTAAACAAAATTTTCGAAACTATCCACACTCGTTCACATTCTAACAACGTATAGTGCACAGTTTTTCCCAACCATCCCATGATTGTTTACAAACAGCTTACCACATTGGGATGATGTTCATAAAGCACGGTGCATGAAATCAACAACGTGCCTTCAATAAATCATCCCCGCATGTTGACAATATTTGCAACGACGCCTTAAACAAGGGAAATATGTTTCAAGTTACTATACATCTGCAAGTATAACCCACTCTCGCATGATCGTGGTGGGCATGTTCGTTTCACCTTAATAGTATAATCGTTTCATATCTTCTCTTCACATTCATTTGTAATAAGCCTCGAGTTTATTGCCATTCTAATGAAAGGATCGTGTTGCTTGCCCAACATCAATAGACCTTCTTTCAATGTTATGTTAAAAAGAGATTTTTTTTTTTAAATGAAGGCGTTGTTTATTTTTAATAAGTCAATTGCCATGGCAAGCCACATTCAAAATCTTCTTAGCATTTTCATGGCTGTATTTATAAAATATACCCAAAAGTTTTGAATTTGCCTGTAAATCATGAAGTAGCAAAAAGTGGAAGACGGATGCCAGAGGCCTGATCACACACATTGCATTATCTCCAATATCATAAGCAACAACAACAACTTTCAATTTGCTTCTTCATTTATTTTTGTGATTAGCACGCATGCGCAAATTTGTGATGCTGTTAACATATGATTTACGAGATAATTAAGACTGGACAGACGCATGGATGGTTTGTATAATTGGCAATAACATTCGCATCTGCTTGGATCATGACTTTCTTGTTGTCGAATGCTTACAGACGGGTATGGCGTTGGCATACAACATCTCGAGAGAGAAATACATAGATACTTGGGTAGATATTAATATCAATCAGATGATTGATTGGCATGAAACAATTAGTTTTAAAGCTGTATGCATCTATGTATTGATATCAATGGGTTGATACAGAGAAATGTTGTATAGTGACTGTTAATTGTGTCCATTCATAGAGAATACTTTAATAAAATTAATTTATTTCTTTCAGTGCAATGGCCAATTCACAACAACAAAACTATGTGTGTTTCCTTTATTTTTGCCGTGTCATAGACACTTTTTTATTATCATGTGAATTCCTTAGCTTGGCATTCATATCATCATACAACAAGCTGAAGAGACTTTTGCTTTTTGTGGTTTCTATTTTAAATAATCTCGTGATTTCGTTGACGTTGTCTTTATTTATGACACTCGTATGCTTTTTATAGCAACGTAGACACGATTCCATCGTAAATCATAACAGTTGTATAAATAATTAAATTATTTTAACTTCCATCATAATAAGTCACACGACTTAACAAACAGCAGGACATTGTAAAAGACGCAAATTCTGCACAAGGTCTTGAAGAAGATGCAAAACAAAAGTTTGAAGCGTTACAATAACGTTGAAGACGCGACATCAACACATTCGACATTTGGAAATAATACCAGAATTTACTTAGAAATAAGTCGGACCAAGTGTACACAAACCCTTAAGGTGTTTGGGGTGCAACTCTGAAAACAAAACCCACAAAAGCGATGCCTAAAAGTTAAAGAATTTTTAATTTTGACGCCTAAAAAACGTATGGCAAAACAGAATGGCGCATGAGTTCAATCTTCAAAATTCGTAACTTTTTCGCTTTGGTTTTGTGGGATTTGTTTGCAGAGTTGCATTTTTAATGCGTTTTAGGTGCGCTCGCATGGTATGTATTGGGTTGCCCAAAAAGTAATTGCGGATTTTTCATATAGTTGGCGTTGACAAATTTTTTCACAACTTGTGACTCTGTAATTGCATTCTTTCTTCTGTCAGTTATCAGCTGTTACTTTTAGCTTGCTTTAGAAAAAAAGTTTAAAAAAAGTATATTTGATTAAAGTTCATTCTAAGTTTTATTACAAATGCATTTACTTTCTTTAAAAAAAAAAAAAATTATTGAATCGACTAATTTTTTAATTGAAAACAATTTTATTTTCAATAAAATTTTTAATTGAAAAAATTTTGGGGACTTTTTTCTGTGTAATAACGAATGCAGCTGGCATGTTGTGGACCAGAAATTCTTTCATTGCTTTTACCGTTAGATCTCTATAGAAATGGTGATCCATTCGTTGAGAATTCTTACATTTAGGAACCACAAAATACCATGATCATAATGTTGTCTCCATCAGAATTTGTAGCCTTTAAAGTATACTGAGGGTCAATTTTTTTGTTTGGACGATAACATATGTATTTTATCATACAAGTCAAACAAGAAACTTAGAGGCCATAATCCTGATGGAGGCAACATAATGAGTATTGGGTTCTTTTTCATGGTATGATGTGGTTCCTAAAAGTAAGAATACTCACAGAATGGATCACCATTTCCACAGAGATGTAACGGAAAATGTAATGAAACATGCTCAAAGCTGACTTACAAAATCCTTAATAGTTTTGTAAGTAGTACGGATTGAATCAATTAAAAAGTGAATTGAAAATGTCAAATATTTCATTCATTTTTTAATTGAATATGCAATACTTTTCATTGAAAATTTATTCAATAAGTTTTTCAAAAACAGTGATTGATATTATTATTTTCGTGATTGAACTCTGGAGTTTTAACTTAAAAATTAATTGGATCAATTAATTTCGTGATTGATTTTTATTCTGTGTGCGTTCAAAATTATGTAAGACTTATACAACTCCACCAAACTACTGTGGCGTAAGTAAGTATTGGTCTAATCACGTTCCTGTAGAGCCAGTGGTCTTTGGGGTCTGAATCCCAGGATAGTCCACTGGCTCTACAGGAGCTTGATAAGACTTATACTTACTTACGCCTCGGTATGGAGAAAAAGTGCAACATTAAGACCATACAACAGGTTCAGAGAGCATGTTGTCTTGGCATAGGCGGAGCGATGAGGACCACGCCTACTAGGGCACTGGAGACTATTCTAGCTATCCGACCCATTGTCATACAGATTAAGTGTGAGGCAGCCACTGCGGCTATGAGACTAAAGGCGATGGGAGAATGGATTGAGGATGGGGCAGCTCATACCATCGCGGTATAATCGACGAATCGACGATAGGAAACCGATCGGATACCTGAGATTAACCTTGAAGTCGAGTGCGAGGCACTGCTGCCATCGGCACAATCTTAGATTGACAGAACCCTAATATTGCCATCTGGAAGATCCTGTTAAACGGATGGATCAAAACTAGAGGACAGAGTGGACCTGGGGCTCTTCATTGAGAACCCAGGGACTGAAATCTGTTTTAGACTGCCTGACCATAATACGGTCCTGCAGGCGGAGATCCGGGCGATCACGGAATGCGTGAAGTTGTGTGGTGCTAACGCCATATTTGCCGGCAGTAAAAATTCCATAAGGGCAATAACAACCAGGATGGCAGGGCCACGAACAGTCTTGCAGTGTAAGAAGGAGATTAACGCCTTCTCTGAGGATGGCAAAATCCGCATCGTTTGGGTGCTGGGCCATAACGGAGTAAGGGGAAATAAAAGGGCAGAGGATTAGGCGGTGAAGGCCAGAGCACTGCCGTCAATAAACTTGGTTAACCCCAAGCCTTTCGGATCGACGCAGACCGAGTTAAGGGAGTGGGGGACGAATGCGCATGCAACATTGTGGAACAGCGAAACTGTCGGTAGGACGGCGAAAATCTTACCGGGCGGGATCCAGATCGTGAAAAGACTAGAGGTTATTACTAAAAGTAAGCAAGAAGGAAGTCAGTAGTATAGCTATTGGTATCATAACGGGACACATAGGACTAAGAGCTCACTTATGTACAATCAGTGCGGCAAGTGATAGCATGTGTAGGGCGTGCGGGGAAGATGATGAGACGTTGGAGCATTTCCTTTGTCATTGCCCGGCTTACGCGTCTAACAGATACCGGCACTTAGGTGGGGACACAATACCAGACATGAATCAACTTAGGGCAGTGGCATTGGAAACAAAAATTTAAAAATTTCTTTTATGAGGTTACTTTATAGCTTTTAGAGCGCACAACAACCCGATTACTGGCTTAGGTGTATATCCATAGTGCCATGAGGCGGATTAATATCTGTGCCCTATGTATGTGTGCAGTTGGACCCACCTTAAGTTATATTAGTATCACTTCTCTTAAGGAAATGTGTATGTCTTAATTTTTTATATTCATTTCCTTTTTATTTTTCCGTTTTTTGCGTCTTAATAATTACATTCCTTCAACTTGTTTCAATGGCGAAACATTGATATGCATATCGTGTTGCTATCTAAGAATGTGTGTGTGTGTGTGTGTATGGGTGTGCATTATATTCAAATATATATAAAAATCTCAAATTAGGATTTTGGCGTTTTTGCTATTTCCTTTTATGATTTAATAATCAATGATAATAACAATAAATGACTGACGTAAATTGGAAATATGTTTGGCGGCTAACGTACCCTGTACATACACTGGTGCATATATATTCGCACATATGTATGTTTGTATATATTATTGGTAATGATTTGACGACTTTGTTAAATTTGTTTCCATACGCTCGCTTGCTCACTCGCAATTTGTTGCCACCCCATGCCATCAATCAACAATCTGTCGTTATGATTATTATGATATTGTTGATATCATTTGGTGATTGTCACCCGCCGAAAAGAAAAGAAGGAAGATTGAAAGAACACTTAACAAACTTAACACAATCCAATAGGAATGCTATCGTTCTATTACAGCGTAGAACCAGTAGTGGCCACATAGTTCTACTATGCAAACAAACGCAATCTGAACAGCATATATATCTCAGTGTCTCTTTGTATTATGCCATACATAATCTATGGGTGGGAAAATAAAAAAAAAAAACACAAAAACATTATTTTTTTAGTTTGATAAGAAGTTCATTTCAAAATGAATCTTTTCAGCATGAATCGCATCGGAATAGATGGCTACTAGTCCATTCTTGGTGAAAAGTTGGAATGTTTTGGTTTATTTTTTCTTTCTTTGTGCACAAACTGAAGCCAACATATTGAGCTTTTCACGCCCTCTGCAGAACACTTTGTAAAAAACTTCATGTTTTTTAAATACCATTTGAAAAAAAAAGATGTATTTTTAAGCATTAATACACGCAAAAAAATCATTCGTTTGACATAAAGGTCATTTTCGCCAAGTAAAGTTTTTTTTGTGAAAAACGTTGGACTTTGTTTAATATAAAAGTACATTTTTTTAATATAATTTTGGCAATAATTTGCGATAAAAAAAACATTTGTTCAAGTATTTTGCTTGTTATGGTGGAAAAGTAAAGCCAGAGATCGCAGCACACACCAACCACTATGGGATGCGTTTCGTAATTTGTTTACAATTACTCATCAGCCATATTAGGTGTAAAGGCTTCAAGGACCGTATGTTGGCATGTTGTACTTGTACTTATTTATTGCGAAAACGCAATGTATGAGACAAATACCATATTAAACACGCTCGACAACCCTGTCTATTCCCAATGCATGTGTTTTTGTGTAATGGCAAATTTTCTGTATGCAGAAATTACACTACTTCCAGTGTAATGGATCTGTTGGAAGTTGTGTTGAAGGCTTCAAACGCTCGACGACGACAACGGCTCTCGTTGTTGCTCTGTGTGCACAGGTTCGAATTCCGGCCGGGCTCTGCCCCGACAATACCTTTTATTCTTGATATATAAAACATGTTATTAGGCGTTTCAACTAGTTTTTCTTTATTTATAAATTAAGTTAACGTCAAACGTCTAAAATTGAAAATGTTGGCAAGTTCAATTAAATATTTTAACTAAGGCATATTTATAAGGTGGCCGCATCGGCGAATTGCTACAACAAAGCATGTTTTTTGGGAACTTGATATGTCAAAATGTGTATACAGGGTGAAATAATTCGATTCACCGTGACATTTTAAATTAATGGCAAATTTTGCTTCAACCAGTCAGAGCAAGAAAAAGAAGTTTATTAATATTTGAGTATTAAGCAAGAAAAACAAATTAAAAATGTTTAAAATTTCCATTAATTCCTGAGGCTTTTCCCACAAAACTACCAAGATGACAGGTTTAAATAGTATTCACTAGGTTATTGTAGCGATGAAATAGCTACCAAGTGCAGGCCCAGGTAGTTCGGGATCAATTCAAATTGGGCTGGCATTGTTTCCAACTTCATAGGCGTGTGTCTCGATTGTAACCAGGGACTACACATCACCTGTGTCAAATGTATGACTCTCTGGTGGACATTAGGATTCCTCCTGAATTGAGTTCATACTATTTTGATGAGCAGGATAATGCCACTAGCAAAGGGCTCAAATAGGAATATTGTGATTAGAGTTCAATCACCACAAGAACGGGTTTTGTATCCCTTTTTGAGGCTCTTGCATATTTGTGGGATTTTCAGATCATTTGAAAACGAAGGGGTTACGGTATGTTTTTCACCGAAGATGACGTTTTAATCTTGGTGTGCGTCCGTTTGGAGTGCATATAGTATGCTGTCAAGATTGGCCAAAGGGCTTGGCGTAAACTGTCGAAAGATACAGTTGGAGCTATTCACCAATATGAAGTAACTTGGTGTGTCCTGGGAACCACTTCTACATGTGGTGGAGCTGCCACTCTCACTATTGATAGGGGTGCCTACGAGCCATTGCAATGTCAGAACTTGAACGTCTCGAAAATACGCCTTGGTTTTAACATAATTCTAACTCAAGTTTTAACGAATTATAAGCAGATCTTTGGATTTATTTTGATGTTATGATTAACTTAGGATAAATACTAAAAGCCTTCCATTTTCGCATAACTTCATTATGGTTTTGTATTATGATCTGCTATATTCGTTATGCTATGAATAAAACAAAAAATAGTTGTTGTTGTTTTCGCAAATTTAAATGCCTACTTTGGAATGGATATTTCATTATTGCGTAAATGTTGCCAAACAATGTATGCGCCTTTGAAATCCTTTTTGTGTTTTCTTGTACCTGACAGCCATTTGTGTGTTGCTCTAATGATTTTTGTCATTGGACATACCAAAATTTTTGTATAGAAGCTTAAAAAATTTCTCTTTCTGAGATAAACACCCACACTCGTCCGAGCCGCTTAATATACTGACTGCACTTTGGTCAGTCAAAACAAAAAATTAAGTGTTTGAGAATGTTTCTATACCAGTGACAAGCAAAAAAATGCAATTGTAATTTTTGTGGAAAAGTGTGAGTATTTTTGCCAACCACTGGTCTATACGCTCAAACACTCGTCCTTTATCTCTAGTAGAAGAGACACAACAGTATAATTATTGGTCCAGTGCACGCATAATCGTTTGCGGCTATCAAAGAACTTTGGCAATGAAAGAGTTTTTGGTTTTACTACAAAATAAAGGTCCCTTTACTGTGGACGAAACTGCTAAAGGGTTTACAATAAACAAAGTTAGTTACGTTCAATAATATTACTTTTATTGCTTATGTTTGATATGTTGAAGCGAAAAGTTACTTACTTACTTACTTTACTTTAGTTGGCTATGACAGAATATTTGTTGCACTAGCAGAACGTAGAAAAGCGTTCCAAGCGCCTCGATCTTCTGTGCTCATTCTAAAATCTCTGACACGTAGTTTCGAGGTGTCTCCCACAACTTGATCTTTCCATCGGGCTTTTGGTCTTCCCGGTTTGCGTGTACCACCCTGGTTGCCTTCAAAAGACTTCTTTGCTGGAGCTTCTTCATCCATTCTGACAACATGACCTAGCCAACACAGCCGTTGTATTGGGTTGCCCAAAAAGTGATTGCGGATTTTTTAAAAGAAAGTAAATGCATTTTTTATAAATCTTAGAAAGAACTTTAATCAAATATACTTTTTTACACTTTTTCTAAAGCAAGCTGAAAGTAACAGCTGATAACTGACAGAAGAAAGAATGCAATTACAGAGTCACAAGCTGTAAAAAAATTTGTCAACGCCGACTATATGAAAAATCCGCAATTACTTTTTGGGCAACCCAATATTTTGATGCGTGTAACTATGCTATCGTCGTCATACAGCTCGTGGTCCATATATTTTACGAAGAATCTTTCTCTCAAATACTCCAAGCACTGCCTCATCTGCTTTCACAAGTACCCATGCTTCAGAACCATATAACAGCACGGGTAGTATCAGTGTCTTGTATAGTGTAATCTTCGTCTGTCAAGAGGTGGCCTTGTTTCTAAACTGCTTACTTAGTCCAAAGTAGCATATGTTTGCCAGTAATGAAGCGAAACGTTAGAAGGTCAAAATAAAAGCAAAACTTAGTGATAAAAGTATTGTGTTTGTTGTAAAAATTTCCGAAACGTTTTATTTTTTGCGTGTAGGCCAAAATGTTTTCTAAAGTATTAACTGAAAATAAGCCAACAAACCAATTAATTTTAAAAATTGTGTGGCATAATGATACCAAGTTACGCTAATATTTACTAAGCGCAATACTAGTAGGCATTCTAGTATGTATTTATTAATTGCTCAAGAGTAGAAGAGTGGCGCTTATTTTACCCTATCTGCAATTCACGTAACAGCCACTAGCGTAACCAGCCCATGTTTCTAGAAGGGTGGGGGTGTGTTAGTGAAAACCTTTCAATAGCACCAACATTTGTAATTTTGTCGAAAGCAACGTAATTTTAAACAAAAATTCTGGCTGGGCTAAAACTTTTCTGGGGGGTGCTTATCCCACCGCCAAAAGCCTTTTCTACGCTCATGGTGACAGCCAAGGGTAATGATAAAGAGAAATATGAAAAAAAAAACAAAATACCTAAATATGACTGCAGAATACGTGACATTAGATTGTCATGCTTACTTCTCAATGTTGTCAAGATGTTGGCATAAAATGTCTGTAAAGTTTTAAATTTAAAAAAAAAATTAAATTTCGCTAAATGTTGTACACAAATCAAGACTATCTCCGAGCACATACAACAACACACAATAGTATGCCATTCTCTTTGTTCATGAAATTGAAAATAAATTTATCTTAAAATGCCAACCATATAACGGTTTTTTGTTTGTTTGAAACCCCCATATTTATTTTTTAAAAGTAAAATAATAAGCGCCACATGAAACGACATTTTATTGACATAAGGAGGTTAATTAAACAAATATCACCATGAAAAGGTTTCAGCTCAGTGAACAGTGAACATATTTATCATAGAGTGATCACATCGATTGAATCAAATTGTAATGAACGAAAGATTGAATGATTCGCTAATGTACGTCAGTCAGTCTGTAAAGTGCTTCAATAATAATTAATTGAATACCATTTTGAGTTTCTAAACACTGCTGTATGCAAATAAATTGACTTTATAAATCAAAATATCACTGCTACCCATATATGCCTGTAATCGTTCAACGGAGATTTCTTCAACCATGCAAAATTTTGTAACAACAACTCAACAGTATTGGTAAGCAATTTATAAATTTGGTTTTTGAAATTCAACATCTATATGAAATGCAATGGAATTTATGTAGCCTCTTCATTCGGTTTGAGAAGTATTAGCTTATTACAATAAAATCAATGTCACAGCTTTACCCAGATATCCAGGGTAAAGTTGGATTTGAATAAGGGAAGTAAGATTTGAATAAGGGAAGTAAGGATTTGAATAAGGGAAGTAATATTTGATTTGTTTTTTATTGCGCTTATGAATCAAGTCGACTGAAAGAGTCCTGTTCAAACTAAGATGTGTGCTTTACAACTTACTCTAGTTGCAATTGTTGTAAAGCACCATGATCCATTTGACCTATCCTGCTGATGATTTTTCTTGGCCGAAAACCAAATCGTGATACAGGAAACTCAAATGCTTCTAGCAACAAAACACTCCTTGCTGACTTTTAAATGTTTTTTGCTATACTATTCTTTGAATAGAAAGCATTAAACAATGGAATCTCAATAAGATTTTATGACCAAAAAAGAAAGCGCAAACAAACAAAATAAAACAAAAATTACTTATGGGAGTTGTTGTTTTCGCACATTTGATATTTCTTTATCGCGTAAATATTACCAAGCAATGTATGTGCCTTAGAAATTATTGTTGTGTTTTCTTGTACTTGGCAGCCATTTGTCTGTTGTTATAATGGTTTTTATCATTGGAAATATCAGCATTTTTATATCCACCACCATAGAATTGTGGTGTACTAATGTAACACCTCGAAATTTGATCCACCTATAAAGTGGATATATTCTTGATCGTTTTTACATTCTAAGTCGAACTATCCATGTCCGTCCGTCTGTCGAAATCACGATATCGGTCGAACGCCTAGTGCTAGCCGCTTGAAATTTTGCACAGATACTTAATATTGATGTAGGTCGTTGGGGTTGCAAATGGGCCATATCAGTTTAGATTTGGATATAGCTCTCCTGCCATGACATAATTACAAGGTAGTGTACCGTAAATAGCTGAGTACAATTTTTTCTCTCGAAGTGCACTATCTGCCAACGAGTTTGCGCGCGTGTATTATAGTTAAGAACCATACCACACACAAACAACGAAAAATGGCGCGAGCTAGTAACATACACAAAATAAGGGTTGCACCAATCACTGATTTTGTTGTTGGGCAACTGTCACTACCTGTAAATGAATATATCTTGCGAGTTGCCCAAAATACAGATTGCTCTTTGCTCAGTCAAAACAAAAAAAGAAAACTGTTGTATGCGAGAATGTGAAGAGCACACAATTGCAATTATTTGTAAGCCCATAGGCCTGCTTTGAATTGAATTTCTTGTATACGTACAAAATAATGTGGAAAGTGTGAGTATTTTTGTCAACCATTGGTCTATACGCTCAAATACTTACTCTTTCTCTCAGTAGGAGAAACACATGACAATAATTATTGGTCCGGTACAGGAATAATCGTTTGCGGCTATCGAGACACTTTCATAGTTAAAAAATTTTTGGTTTAACAACAAGAGAAAAGGCCCTTTTACCATAGGCGAAGCTGCTAAGAGGTTAACAACAAACAAAGTTAGTTACGTTCAATAATGCTACATTAATGGCTAACGATTGATATATGTGAAGCGAAACGTTATTCGTTTACAAAAAAAAATAATCTTTATGATAAAAGTATTTTGTTTGTCGTGAAAAAGCCGCAAACAATTTTTTTTGCGTTCAGTTAAAAATACCGTTTTACTGCTTTGTAATGCAATTTTTCTACAATTTCGTATGAATTCAATATAACCTTGATTCCGATTTGACTATTTGTTTACATAAAATATGCAGTTCTTATACTGATTGGATGGAATACTCCCTTCTGTATCTAATTATAATGGACTTCCTGGCAAAGGATCTCCTTTTTACAGCCGACAGCCAACCGAAAAGGCGTTGAGCTACAGCTCTTTGCTAAAAAAAATTTGGTATGGTCAGAATGTTAACGATGGTCAGGATTTGCTGACAATGTCACGGTGGGAAGTCGGTTTTCCAGATTTATCCATCTAAGTGAGATTACATTTTTTGTGTAAATGAGTTAAAGTTCTTCCGATAAATACAACTTTCAGGTGACACCTTAAATACTCCGTCAGGCAGAATTTCAGTTTACTATGTCACTGAAATATCTTCTCATCTTGCAAGCTTCTGGAAGGTTGGTCGGATACTTTGCCTAATGTAATGTAGGTCGGTTGAGATTATAACTGAGCCAAATCGGTTTACCTTTAGATAATGGTCCCATATCAACCGATCTAACGATTTAACTTCATGAGTCCCTAGAGGTCGCAAGTTTAGTCCATTTAAATACAACTTTGGACAATGTCTTCTGTCATGACTCTCCTCATATATGATAAATTTTGTTCAAATCGGCCAATAATCTGACATAGCTTCCATATAAACCGATCTTGATTTGACTTCTTGAGCCACTAGAGGGCACAATTCTCTTAAGATTTGGGATTGCATGATGACTTCTGCTATGACTTCCAAGATCCGTATCAAATATAGTCCATGCCGATCAACAAGCTGATATAGCTCCCATATAATCCGTCTCACAATTGGCCCCAAGACGGGACATTTATTTTCTTCTTCAATAAAATGAAGAAATATTTGAAATTTTCTTAAACAAAAAACCCTTAGCCTAACATTCCTGTTATTGTCATATGGCAACAAAATATTTCTTGCTTCAAAAAACACTCAGAAACTGACTATTTTTGGATTCAGACTATTTTTGGAATCCTAAGTTAAACAAATAAATCTTGAATAATTCGTCCCAAAATATTAAATAAAATTTCGGGATAGTTCCCGTTAGCAAAATAGTGACATCTACTTTTGAAAAACATAACAAACCAAAGCCTCTGATCATTAATACTCTTTAATATATGCTCAACTCAAATGTCAATGAACTGCCAAACCAGCTGTTTGAACAAAAGCTATGCTACAGCGCATGTAGACAGCATAAAAGGTTAACAAAACTATTTGTATGTTTTTAAACAATGTTGCAAATGTTTTTTGAACCACGCAATCTTAAAAATAAAATACTAAACTTAGTCAAATCACCACTCGAATTTAAACTCTAATAATATTTTGCATTTGTTAGTATTAGTATTCCAAATGCTCTTTTTGTAATCTACGTCTGAACAATGGCTCCCACTTCAAGTCTTAAAAAAAAACAAACATTCGAATCACAGCGTTTGTCGTTGTATGACTCTTGTCACGTACCACAGCCGTCGTTGTCTGCCATTGAAGCTGTCACAATCAGTTTCGATTGAAATGAAAATTTTTTGAACAATACCCCCACTTTAATGTCACTACAGCAGATTAAGAGGATGTGCTGATGTTCTTGGTTTTTCAATGTTCTTGCTGTTGAGAGCAGAATTTAAGCTTCACTTCTGAAATTAGACTTAATTCCCATCTTCAGTTTTATATTAATCGATTAACGATTATTCATGCAATTCAATATTTAGCTTTGACACAAGCATTCATATTGACAATTTGTCATAAGCCACGGCAAGAAATGTTTGCCTTTTTTCCAAGTCACAAGTGGACTCCCCCACACTCGTAATAAATTTGAAAGAAATGCATCTCTGCATACTATTGAGTTTTTGCTAATGATGAAAACGTGTATTGTAAAACGATACACTCGTGTTGGTTAGTTAATTGGTTTTGTTCGGGAGCGTGTAAGTATCGGATCGGCAGATCTAGAACCCGGGAGATGGCTTAGAATGGATTGCAAAGACCCAACAGCTGCGGTAGTGGTTCGAGGCCGTAGCATGTTGTCTACTACTCAAAATCTCAACTGGTGGAGCTGCTGCTCTAGGGTCCACCACTGGTCAGCAGGGGCTTTTGACGAAAACATCTGGTTCGAGTCTTAAGAACTAAACCGGTCCTATTTTATCTTCGCATGCCTATAAATTGCCTAGGCCGTCGGCCTACTCCGGCAAAACAATGCGCTCTTTAACAAAATGCGTATCGCTCTCAGGTTTATTGAGAGGTTGGGTGCGAATGATTCTAAAACTCCCCTCGATAAGGAGATAGGCTTCCTTAATTGGGCTTGGAGATTCGCAGCGCGGGTTACCCCAAGGCTACACGTCTAGATTCGGAAACGGTACCGCAGTCAGCCAAAAGGTTGCGGTCAACTGCGAGGCGTCCCATGCCCAAAGAACTATGATGAACAATAAGAACTTTGCAAAAAAATCTCCAATCATTGAGCTCTTCTCGAAAGAGGGACAAACGGAAATTGTAAAATAAAAATTGCCTTCGCCCTAACAGGCAAAAAGGCTTGAAAGTGAAAATTCAGCGGTGCTCGGCCGGGATTCGAACCTGGGGACACGGAGCAACGACGAGAGCTGTTGCCGTTGTTTAGCGTTCAAAGCCATCAGTGCAACTTCCAAAAGATGCATATATTTATGTGTATGCCATGGGAGTAGTGTAAATGTGTAGACAAAAAATTACACAAACACATACACTGGGGAAGAAACAGCTAGAAGACAGGGTTGTCGAGCGTGGGTAATGTGGTATTTATATCATAGAGGCATCGCAATAAATACGATATAAGTACAGCATACCAATCAACAGCCCTTGAAACCTTCACGAAACGCGTCCCATGGTGATTGGTTTGTGTAGTGACCTCTGGCTTTCCTTTCCCATTCCAAAAAAAATTTCCGATCATTTAACTCGCCTCGAAAGAGAAACAAACGAATACCTTTGCTAATGGCGAGATCTGGCCAAGTGCAGCACTGGATTTAATCAACAAGGCACACGCTTGGATGCCAGGGATTCCCTCAGATCCTGAATCCATACGAGGGAGACTAAGAGACTGTTATCCTAATCTTTCAACTACAGACTGGAAGATTTCTAAAATGCAAACTACGTGCGACAGCGAAGTGAGCTCCCGAAAGTGGTAATTCCCTGCAAGACAGTAGTAGTTCTTTTAGTAATCGTTTACTTGGGAAGATAGAATTTTCCATTTACTGAAAGCGAAAATACTAGGGTTTTTTCCTGGACATGAAATTAAATTGCACTGGGTACATATTACGGTTTTCAGACCTGTGATGGTATATGGTGTTGTAGTGTGGTGGACGGCGCTTCAAATGTCCACCTGCTGTTCAATGTTCAGCCGGATCCAAAAGATGACTGGTCATTGTGGCTAGACAAATTACTGCGACTACTGCTGTGAGGTTCAGGAAGTTTTCTCTTTGGCGGCTCCGGACACTGTGTTAATCTTGATACCAAGCCCTATGTTCCAGGACTATACAAGTTACATAAACTTCTATACAGATGGTTCCAAACTAGTTGACCAGGGGGCTTTGAAGGAAGATTACCCGACCACTGTATTGTGTATCAAGCGAAGATCCATGCAATTAAACAAGTGGTGGAATGGCTAAGATATCTTATATATAAAAATCAATTTCTGTTTGTTTGTTTATATGTATTTTCGATTTTATTGAAATTTCCACAGATGACGCATAATGATCCCGTGGGGAAAATAGGGTACTACATTTTTCGATACCTAAAGAGGCGGTTCCTCACCCTTACCCTTATTTTCAGAAACGCCAAATAGCGGAGATAGGTGGTGCGATTAAAGCAACATTTTTTTCTTATAGTAATCTAAAAACAAAAATTTAGTATCCAAATTTCGTGGAGGTAACTAGCGGGGGCCGCCCCACCCATAAAACCTAGCAAATATATTGTGGGCCCCTTATCCCATAAATTCCCCTTAAACTAATGGGAACATGGGGCGTAATTAAATGGTATTTGAGAATAGACCACGATGTTGATATTTTTTCCGGGCTAAGTGTCTGAGGGATCACCTCACACCCAACATCAATGTCCCTAAATCGGACATGCATAGTTACCGATATGGGGCTCAAATGAAAGGTATTTGGAAGTAGAGCACGAAATTCGTACACATTATCCAACCACCACCCTGGGGTCGTACCACTCCCAAGCGGATGTGAACATTCGCAAGTTGTTGGGCTTTTTAAAGCGATCTGGATGATACAACGTTTGGAACCAGAAGGCATCTTCTGTTTCTGTTCCTGTGGTATCACAATGAGCGAAACCGCTAAGTGAGTTTGATGGCAGACTGCCACATAAACCTAACCTAAACTAACCTTGGCTTTTTGATGGTCTCTGCCAGGTATTGGAAGTGGCATCCTCAATAACAACTAATGAGTTCACTGTACAATTCATGCTAGAGAGAGTACAAGTTCAGTAATAGACTGAAGGTTCAGTAATAGACTGTAGGTTCAGTAATTGACCGTAAGATCAGTTACCACGCCCACTAGGGCACTGGAGACTATTCCAGATATCCGACCCATTGACATACAGATTAAGTGTGATGCAGCCACTGCGGCTATGAGACTTAAAGGGATGGGAGAATAGATTGAGGATAGGAGCTGCTCATACCATCGCGGTATAATCGAGGCGACGATAGGAAACCTGGAAAGAAGGGAAGAGGTTTCCGATCGAATACCTGAGATGAATCTTGAAGTCCAGTGCGAGGCACTGCTGCCATCGACACAGTCGGAACCCTAGTATTGCCATCTGGAAGATCATGTTACACGGATGGATCAAAGCTAGAGGACAGAGTGGGCCTGGGGCTTTACATTGAGAACCCAGGAACTAAGATCTGTTTTAGACAGCCTGGCCATAATACGCTCCTGCAGACGGAGATCCGGGCGATCACTGAATCCGTGAAGTGGTGTGGTGCTAACGCGAGGACGTCGAGTGGGAACATCTTTACCGACAGTAAAATTGCCAAAGGGCAATAACAACCAGGACGGCAAGGTCACGAACAGTCTTGCAGTGTAAGAAGGAGATTAACGCTTTCTCTGAGGATGGCACAATCCGCATCGTTTGGGTGCCGGGCCATAACAGAGTAAGGGGAAATGAAAGGGTAGACGATTTGACGGCGAAGGCCAGAAGATCAGTAACCAACTGTAAGATCAGTATATTCTATTCATCATGATAAATGTATATTTTTAATTGAACACACCAATGGCTAACCATGAAGTAGATGTACTACTTTAGTGCACCAGATATCTCTTAAGAACTTTTTTGCTCTAACTAGCTATCATTTATAGGCAATCTTCGAACTTTAATATCGATCAATCAGTTCAATTGTGCTTAGGTCTTATGTCTAGTTGTTGTTTTAGAAAGTATAAGGCATTATTTACACAAAATATCCATTGAGTTTCTATTAGTCATTTTTATTTAAAGTAAATTTTGCAAAACATAAATTTTGTAATTTTTACTTAAACATTGAATTATTTTTATTATTTGTTTTTTGTTTTGTTTTAAGTTATCATTATTTTTTCTATTTTTTGTTTTCATCAAATTATATAGGTCACGTAGGGCTAGTCAAGATGTTTCGCTTATGTCACGCAGTTTTGATAATTTATCAATTCCAGTACGCCGGTAAGTACCATATTTACTGTACAAAATAAGCAGAAGAAGAAAAAACTACAACAACTCAACGCAATAAAATGGAACTTAAAATTGATTTCAATTCACTATGATTACAACATAGCACGCACAATATCGAACATTATTATTTTTTCTTTATTTTGTAATCTGATGGAGTGTTGTAAGTAGCAGAGGGCTCTGTAAAGGCTTGAATGCACATATGTATATGTATGCTATATTTGTATGTATGTTTCTGTTTGTATGCATGTTTGGTCAATTATTTTAAGGCACTCTGCATGATATTTCATGGAATTACACATTTAAAATGTATGTTCAATGTTTATAAATACACAATTATGGCAAATAAGGCATGCCATTTAAATTTTAATTTTTTATTAATACTAATTTTTTCCCCAATACTTCAAGGTCACAGTGGAAATAACCAATGGAAATGGCCTAAATCGTCCAGACTTAAAAGGCGGTGTTGTAGACTTTCACAATAGGTGGAAAAAAGTACATTAAGGTGTTCATTTCAGAGGGAGACGGTAGGCTTGTAAAGCATATGCTCCAATAATGTAAAGAAGCTTTAGGTGGTAAACACCTCAGTGGGGTAAATATTTATTTGAAGTAACGAGTGGGTCATTGGCATTACTGCGATAAAAAAAACATAAGGGGAAATTGATAAAGGTACACACATATAGTACATATGTATGTACATATGCACTCATACCCACATACTTGCGACCAGTTTAGCATGTGATGGTATTAAATATAAATGAAGGGGAAAACATTAAAACCAGATTAGTTGGCATTTAAGGGGTTAAAAGTAAATTTGTAAAGTATGTCAGTAGTAAGTCGGCAGTTTTATTTATTTAACTTTTTAGCATTGTGTGCTAAAAACACTTCCGTCCAATGCTGTATGTTTCTCCAAATGCGATAAGTTGTCGAATTTGACTTTTTGATATCATTGTTAAAATACATGATGAGGTTTCTGTTAAACTGTCAGCATTTTATTAATGTATGCGTTAATGATAGGTAAACAAGTTACTTGTAAACAAATATTTCACTTCAAAGAAATATGGAAAAAGAAAGAAAAATTACGTTTCAATTTTCCATCAATAATATTCGACTACATTCATATCGATTAAGTGCAAATAAAAGCAAACTAAAGGTAAAAGCAGAGATTTAAAATTTTGCAGTGATTGAATTTGCTTCACAACCATTTTCACCAACAACAATCAGTTGAGAGTGAAATGTCAGATTTAGGTAAGATTGAAAAGAGGGTGCGGATATTAATCCGCCCCATGCCACTATGGATGCACACCTAAGCTAATAATCGGCTTTCGCTCTAAATACTAAAAATTCACCTCGAAAACAACAAATCTAAGTTAGATATTCCTTGCTTCTTACAAAGTTCTCCATAACATGTCCCTAAGGTGATTCATGTCTGGTATTGTGTCCCCACCTAAGTACCGGTGTCAGTTAGCCGCGAAAACCGGGCAATGACTAGGAAATGCCCCGATGTCTCATCATACTCACATGCCCTATACATGCTATCAATTGCCCCACCAATTTTTCAGAAGTGAGCTCTTAGTCCTTTGTGTCTCGTTATGACCTCCTTACTTCCTTTCAATAATAGCCTCGACTTCTAACGATCCGAATCTCGAATAGGATTTCGCCGCCCTATCTTTCTCCTCTTAACTCGGACTGCGTCGACCCGAATGAGTTCGGGTTGACCATGTTTATTGATGGCAGTCCTCTGGCCTTCACTGCCAAATCGTCTGCATTCATTCCCCTTACTCCGCTATTACCCGCCTCCCAAACGATGCGGATTGTGTCATCCTCGGAGAAAGCATTAATCTCCTTTTTACATTCCAAGACTTTTCGTGACCCTAGCGTTCTGTCAGTTTACTGTGCGTAAAGATGTTCACACTCGACGTCCCCGCGTGAACACATCACCACCTCACGCATTCCATGATCGACCGGATCTCTACCTTCAGGATAGTATTATGGCCAGGCAGTCGAAAACAGATCTCAGTCCCTGGCTTCTCAATCTGTCCTCTAGCTTTGATCCATCTGTATATCATGGTCTTCGAGATGGCAATACCAGAAATCCGTCAATCCATTCCATGCCTCTGGCAGTAGTGTCTCGCTCTCGACCTCAGGTGTCATCTCAGGTAACCGATCGGAAACCTCTTGTAATCAGTCAATCCAAGACTTTGCCTCTGGCAGCAGTGTCTCGCACTCGACCTGAAGTGTCATCTCAGGTAACCGATCGGAAACCTCTTCTAATCCATCCGGATTTCCAATCATCGCCACGATTATACCTGCTCCTAACCTCTATCCATTCTCACATCGCCTCAAGTCTCATTGCTGCAGTGGCTGCCTCACATCTGTATATCAATGGGTCGGATATCTAGAATAGTTTCCATTGCCCTAGTAAGCGTTATCCTATACCAAGACAACATGTTCTCTGAACCTGTTGTATTATCCTAACGTTGCACTTTTTCTCCATCGCAGTCCACCAAACTATTGAGACATAAGCAAGTATTGTTCTAATGGCACTCCTGTAGAGCCAGTATACTATCCTCGGATTCAAGCCCCATTTCGAGCTTACGACCCGTCTACATAATGCCCAACATATGTGGACCTTCTCAGTACGCTCTTGAAAGTGACACTTTCAATTCAGTTTCCTGTCCAAGATCACTCCTAAGTATTCGAGCTTGTCAGATATCGAAATCGTTCTATTTATTAAGGAAACGTGATGCGTTCTATTGAGGAAACGTGGTGCGGGCACCGTAGCGCAGAGGTTAGCTTGTTCGCCTATGACGCTGAACACCTGAGTTGGAATCCTGGCGAGACCATCAGAAAACATTTTCAGCGTTGGCTTTCCCCTAATGCTGGCAACATATGTGAGGTAATATGCCATATAAAACTTCACTCCGAAGAGGTGTCACACTGCGGCACGCCGCTCGGACTCGGCTATAAAAAGGAGGCCCCTTATCATTGATCGTAAACTTGAATCGCACTGCACTCATTGATAGGTGAGAAATTTGCCCCTGTTCCTTAGTGGAATGTTTATGAGTTGTATTAGAATTTTCGACACATTGAGTTGCGTTGGACTTCTCGGCATTCGTAAGGAGTATGGAAAAGATCGGACTATTTGCAGATATAGCTGTCATACACCGATCTTCCGAGGCCCACAAAAGTTACATTTATTATCCTATTACGATGAAATTTTATTGTTACGCCTTTACCAATTCATTGCATTTACTGTAAAGCGATAATGTGGGACTTGTACTCTTCCAGTACATCCACCAGTGCGTACACTGTTTAGAGGTCGGACATTTCAGATGCAGATTCTGAAATCATGGTTTTAAATTATTTGCAGGGTCCGTTTTTTCTCTTCATTGTTTTTATACCCGCCACCCTAGGATGTGGGTATACCAATTTCGTCATTCTGTTTGTAACACCTCGAAATATGCGTCTGCGTCCCCATAAAGTATATATATTCTTGATCGTCTTGTCATTTTAAGTCGATCTAGCCATGTCGGTCAGTCTGTCTGTCGAAAGCACGCTAATTTTCGAAGGAATAAAGCTAGCCGCTTGAAATTTTGCACAAATACTTTTTATTGTTGGGATTGTAAATGGGCCAAATCGGTCCATATTTTGATATAGCTGCCATATAAACCGATCTTGGATCTTGACTTCTTATGCCTCTAGAAGGCGCAATCCTCGTCCGATTTGCGTGTAGTGTTATGGTATCACTTCCAACAACTGTGTTAAGTATGATTTAAATCGGTTCATATTCTGGTATAGCTGCCATATAAATCGATCTTGGATCTTGACTTCTTGAGCCAATAGAGCGCGCAATTCCTATCCGATTTGGCTGGAATTTTGCATGAGGCGTTTTATTATGACTTCCACTAACTGCGGTTAGTATGGCGCAAATCGGTACATAACCTGCTATAGCTGTCATATGAACCGATCTGGAATCTTGGCTGCTTGAGCCTCTAGAGGGCGCAATTCTCATCCCATTTGGCAGAAATTTTGTACAACTGCTTCTCTCATGACCTTCAACATACGTGTCTAATATGGTCTGAATCGATCAATAGCTGGATACAGCTCCCTTATAAACCTATCTCCCGATTTTGCTTCTTGAGCCCCTACAAGCCGCAATTGTTATCCGAATGAACTGAATAATTACAGAATGACTTTTACAATTTTCAGCATTCATTCGTGGTCCGAATCCGACTATAACTTGATATAGCTCCAATAGCATAACAGTTCTTATTCAATATTCTTTGTTTGCCTAAAAAGAGATACCGCGCCTAGAACTCGACAAATGTGATCCATGGTGGAGGGTATATAAGATTGGGCCCGACCGAATTTAGCACGCTCTAACTTATTTAGACTATTTTGTCCTATTCTACAAGGGTTACCAGTTCACCACTTCTACCATGTTATTGTGGTTCTTATGTAGAACGCGCAACGCATGTTTGTGCATGTGGATCTTGTAGATAGCTACCTCAGGTGACATCACAAGAAGGACAGTGCCACTTGAACCATATAATCAATGCCAGACTTCTGGCTGTTGTACAAGTGAGTCGTTCTTTATACATTTTGCCATGCTAAACACTGGAGATGATTAAGCTCACTCCGATTAATCATTTCGAATAAAATTTTTTCTCTGAGAAAAGATCAGTCTTGTATAGGAGGGGCTTCTAAACGTAGATGGTGTCGGCAAGTGTTCAACGAGCTCATTACAAGCTTCCAAATGCACATCACAAACTATTTACATTTTAGTAAATGTTTCATTTCGATTTCAAGTGGATAATACAAATTCGATCTCAAGTACATGTCATTAAGTTAATTCGTTTTCAATAACATCATCGATGAATAATTGAAATTAATAGGATCTAAAGAGATATTTTCAAATATCAGCACACTGATATCTTCGAATAGAGTAGACACTTGAAAGTTTGCTAGGATTTTACCACCCATATAGTATTTCATTATTATCAATTCAAACTTCTTAATACGTACATGGTTACAAACAAACTTTAAGAAATACTATATCGGATGCAATATAACGAGGATAGGTTAGTGTCGTTTTTTAAGTTGCTCTTATCCTCTTTTACGCTTCATGTGGACTTTGAAACATTCACGTGCGGTTATCGACCAAGCACAATATCAATACAAAAGTCCAGCCAAATGGTTAATTTGTTTACACTTAAGAAACGAGAATAGAAAAAATGGCACCCTTCTAACAAAACACTGTTATCATTAACGCTATGCTATCTACTGATGCGGCAAGATAAGGAAACATAAAAGGACACTGGCTTTGAAAGCGCCAGAGATACTTGAATAGTAGCACCACTTGAATACACAATTCCCGCAATCACACAAAACAGTGGTAAAAGTGGCACAAAATCGATTGTAGAAATCTTCTATAAATCTCAAGGAAACAATGAATATGTCACTTTGTAAAGATTCCTTTTCAACGCATACTGATATATCAGAGTATAATTGCAATATTCGGGTTATAGAAGTTATGTAGACTTTTTTGAGGAATAGTTCCAAATTAAATGACCATGTGGACTTTGTCTATTAATCCATGACTGAGCATGGTTGGGCTAGGTTTAAGTGACAGTCTGCGACCAGACCCACTTAGACGTTTTCGTCCATTGTGATACCACAGGAACAGAAGAAGGAAAATGTCTTCTAGTTCCTACCGTTAAACTATCCAAATCGCTTTAAAAAGCCCAACATCTTGCGAATGTTCACATCCGCTAAATCAGATAGGTTCTCAAAGAAATGAGAACCTAAAGTGGAACTCCTTCTAACTGCTAGTGCGGGACACACACACAGAAGGTGTTCTATAGTCTCTTCTTCTTCAATGTCCCTACAGCTTCTGCAAAAGTCGTTGCTGGCAACCTTCAGCCTATCAGCATGTTTTCCGATTAGACAGTGACCTGTCATGACGGACACAATGACTGAGACGTCTGTTCTAGCCAATGACAGCAAACCAGTAGACTTCTTCAAGTCTAGATTAGGCCATATATTTAGTTTTAGAATGCTCGCAGCCGCCTCTTTGTGACCATCTATCATTCGTTGTCCTTCGCGCCTGGTCCTGAAAACTTAGCTTATATGTCGCTAGAGCCATGACTGGACATATTTGTAAAGTTACTTGATCGTTGTGATGTTTGCTAGGCTCAAATCCTTTTTCTTTCATTACGTAGGCATGCATACACCCCATAGTTCGAACTATCGAGGGTTAGGATAATACTGGCTACAGAAAGTTAGATCAATACCTAAAGCAACATAGATATTACACAACAATGAAAGGACACTAAGATGAACAGTTTTCTCTGGCAACTTCTATAACAAATTTCAGACGAAGGATAGAATTCTTTATTAATGAATAGCATCGGCGAAGGATTTACTACTATACAATTTGTTATACACATCACACAAAGAGCAAAACGGATTGTTTAATTCGTAATTAGATCTCACTAAGGGAAGTCTAAGAGGTATGTAATGCCGAGCATTTCGGAGAGGAATACTAAAATTTACTTGGCCAGCTAAGAATTGGGAATCAATCTGGCTACCCAAAAATTTCACAATACATACAGCCCTAAGCATCAAGCGTCTCTTCTCGAGCGTTGGTGAGTCGATAAGTTTCAAGCGGTTTTCGTAGGGTGGAAGAAATTCAGCCGAATTCCACGGACGAGTTGCTTTAGGAGGCGAACGAATCAGCTTTAGAATGCGAAAGACTCGCGTTAGGATGCAGACAAGTCAGCATTGGGATGCGAACAAGTCAGCGTTGGGATGCGAACGTCTTACTATTCTGTTTCCTCAACGGCTAATGACCAGCCGCAGAAAGATGTGATATTAAGTAGCAATTGCCAAACGAACCAAGTGAGAATTTATTCAAGTTGCCTTGCTCAAATAAACGTCGAATAACCACATACAGTGTAAGCAATTGTGCCAATGAACTAAATGCTCATACTCACATTAGTTCGTATGCCCTTTATACTGGTTAGTGTGGTTGTTTATCACCTTCGTTGATAACCACTGCCGGCGTATATTCATATGGAATGATTGTGTGGCTGGCCCATGAGTGTTTATATAACTAAACAAGTATACCATGCTTTTTGGACGCGGAAGGCTACTCCGGCAAAGTAAACAGAGACATAACGTTAATTTAAGTTTAACTATATAACATGTTAAATAAATGCACGCATATTAAAACGTAATATTCGGACATGACCACTAAGGCACAGTGAACGGAAAGGTGTATAATGTACGATTCAAAATTGGCTCGTTACAAGCTTCAGGATAATGAAGAGATTACAGGCTAGTCAAAAGGTATTTACCTAATATCCTGTTATAAAAGCTTGAAATCCTGTTTGCATCTCCAAGTGTTGATGGCCATTCAATAGGAATATTGACGCAATTGGGCCAGAACTACTCTGGTTTGCCGGCAGAGGTCAATTTCTTTAGGTACTATGGTTGGCGGTCGTTCTCCAAGGATCACATTCAACCGGTAGCTGTTGACCGTATCTGACACCGTGTCTGCACAAATGTTGTGTAGAACCACTTGTTATAATTAATGTCGTATTATATGCGGCGTAATTCTCCAGTAAGATGATAAAAACTAAATAGAGAACCAATAAAAAAAAAATAAAAACGGACTAAAGTCGAGCTAAACCGACCTTTTGATACCCTACACCGTGTTATTTATGTAGGCTAAGTCGTCTAATTTAAAATTTGTTTAAATTTAAACTGAAGAATTATGACCAAAATCCGTATATATTGGGGGAAGGGTAGCGGAAATCGCTGTGCAAAATTTTGAGAAGATCTGTTGATAAAGTCGTTTGCAAAGAGAGAGTTATTGCAATATATATATATATATATATATATATATATATATATATATATATATATATATATATATATATATATATATATATATAGCTATATCCAAATCTGAATCGATTTTCGGTTTCTCAAGACCAAAAAACAGATGGCTGTGCCATTGGGCACAAATTAACATGGACAGACAGACAGACGTTCATAGCTTAACCGATATTTTTCCCGTTTCAATAGGCTCCATCTCTAGGCCTAAAAAAGATGGCTGCGCCATTGCGACCTGTACTTTTTACACAAATTAACATGGACAGACCGACAGACGGCCATAGCTAAATCAAATCAGAAAGTGATTCTATGTGGATCCATTTACTTATCAATGGGTCTATTTCTGTTTTTTCTAGATGTTACAAACAAATGCCCTAAGCTAAAAAACCCTGCACTACATTAGTGTTGTCGAGACACGCAGCAGTATATATCTAATCGCCGATTGGTCTTCAGTCAAATTTGACATGACACGATTACTCGACTTGTACTTTTTACTCATGAACACTATGCAATCGATAAGAAAATAATATGGTTAAAGATAGAGGGCACAATCATTTTCAAGCATTTGTTAAAACTATTAAATCGAAATGAAAAGCAGGCCGACTTCGATATAGAATTTTGATGCACAATATCTGGAGCAACATTGACCTATAAAATACGGAAAATACTTATGGCGTTAGACAAGAAATCATTAGGGAAATACTTAAGCGATCCTTTCCGCATTTAGGACAACAAAAAACCTTTGAGTACTTAGTATGTAATTATCTAGGACACAAGTTTCCCTGTCATTAGAACAGTGGTGCACAAACTGAAAATAAGACGGAATGCGTGAATTACTTTTCATAATTTTTTTTATATTTCTCTCTTTGAATGAAAATTCAATTATCCGACAAAGAGATTGATGGTTTTTAAGAGAAAATTTATTTTATAACATAATTATAACAGACCTTAAAGTCAACTTTTGACTAATCGATCAATAGACTTTTAATGAAAAAGCCGAAGTCGACTTTTACTGTTTAAAAAAGTCGAAGTCGACTTTTACTGTTTAAAAGTCGAATAAACTACATTGAAGTCGAAAAAAGTAAAAATAATCGAAAAGTCTAAATGGATTTAGTTTTAGGTAGACTGCTCCGACTTTTTTTAACTATGGTTGCAATAGTTACAGAAGTGATCCTACAAAGTAAAATAGCAAAAATAACTCGAAATGGACCTTTTAAAAAAGAAAGTCAAAAAACCCCAAAAACACCACCCAAAATCAAAAATGTACCGATCGGGACAATATTGGTATGAAATAAAAGGTATTGGAGAGTAAAATACGAATGTGATATTAAAAACTGAGTTCAAGTATCCTGGTGGCCGCTCCAACCAAAAAACTCATCCAAACAGACATATTGGACGATCAGGTCAATATGGCAATACGGCTAATAAAAAGTATTGGGGATTACGAATATAGTATATAAAATTAATTTCAAGTAATAGGGGATCGCCCTAGCTCAAAAAACTCTCCAAATGGGCATATAAACAGATCATGGCTATATGAAATGAAACATATTCGAAATCTACTGAATATGGCATTAACATTTGTGTACAAGTACCTAGGTGGCGCTTTACCTTCTAGAATCACCTTAAATAGGCTTATTGATCCAACGTAACAATATAGAAATCAAATGAAAAGTATTTGAGAGTATCAATCATATGAAACGTATCTGATATCCAATTTTGAAGCCAAGTGTTTGGTGGTCCCAAACCAAACTTCATATCTATCGATAATGGCAATATGGGACTCAAATTAAAGTTATTTGGGGGTGGAGCACGATGCGTGTATCCAATTTGGGGCGAAATGTTTGAGGGCCTATCTCACCCCAAAAAACAAACTCCTCAAATGAAAGATATTTCATAATAATATATATCAATATCAATTTTTGGACCGATTTAAATCGAACTTATCGTGAACATTGGAAGTCGAAACAAAACTCCACTTTCCAAATTTGAGCTCAATCGAATATTATTTGCGCCCACTAGAGACTCGAGAAGTCAGATAAAGAGATCGGTTTATATGGAAGCTATATCAGGTTACGCACCGATTTGGCCCATTAACTATTCCAACTGACCTTTACTAATTAGAAGTATCCTAGCTTTACTCCCTCAAAAGTAAGCGTGATTTTGAGAGATATACGGATATACTGACATGGCTAAAACGGCTTGGAATGTCAAGACGGTCAGATAAATATATCGATTTGTTACGCACTTAATGACGGAACTAGTATACCCCCAACCTATGGTGGTGGGTATAAAAACGAATCTGATAATAATTAACTGTCTTAGCAAAATAATGCATAGATTTGTTTTGCATACAGATAAGAACCTGTATCAAGTTACGGACATAATTAGGGCATACTTAATGCAGATGTTAAGTCATAGTAATTGGGAAAATATTGCGCCTTCCATGTCATGGCAAGTTTGGATACCCACCGTCATGGATACATTTAATACCATATTGTTTCCACTACATCCATTATCCAAATATGAACCAATTTGTATCATATTTAGTTTAGATGCCCAGAGACCTTATACAAGTCCCATCTTCAAGTTTCAGAGAAATCGGTTAATAAATGCGATTTTTATGGACTTAGCCCAGTAACGACGAATGGGTAAAAAAAATACCCATGGGTAAAAAATACCCGAATTAGAAAAGAGATATCCTTTTAAAATATGGATTAGCGTAAAGTAGATGAATAAAACTTGTTAAAAAAATTTCCTGTCATATAAGGTAATGGCCTTGTTTAAAGTCGGCATTTTTTATATCAAAAAAATCAAACAACAAAATTTCTCAAAATTTGTACGAGTTAGATTTCTGGAAACCCTTTTAGTGTCTTGTTGCAATTAATGGTTTCTATATTAAAGAATAAATGACCGATTAGTCCATTACTTTTAACAGCAGGAACGATTCATGTCTAAGTAATTAGGTTAGGTTGAAAAGAGGGTGCAGATTATAATTCGCCCCATGATGGACATAGGAAATGATCCAAGGTCTCATCATCTTCCCCGCATGCCCTACACAGGCTATCACTTGCCGCACCGATTTTACATAAGTGAGCTCGTAGTCCTGTGTGTCCCGTTATGATACCAATAGCTATACTGACCTCCTTCTTACTTCCTTTCAGTAATAGCCTCGTCTTCTCACGATCTGGATCCCCCCATAGGATTTTCGACGTCCTACCAACCGTTTTGCTGTTCTGCAATGTTGCATGCGCAATTGTCGCACATTCCCTTAACTCGGACTGCGTCGACCCGAAAGGCTTCGGGTTAACCAAGTTTATTGATGGCAGTCCTCTGGCTTTCACTGCCAAATCGTCTGCCTTTCATTCCCCCTTACTCCGTTATGGCCCAGCACCCAAACGATGCGGATTTTCCCATCTTCAGAGAAGGCGTTAATCTCCTTCTTACACTGCAAGACTGTTCGTGACCTTACCGTCCTGGTTGTTATTGTCCTTATGGCAATTTTACTGTCGGTAAAGATGCGTTAGCACCACACCACTTCATGCATTCCTTGATCGACAAAATCTCCGCCTGCAGGACCGTATTATGGTCAGGCAGTCTAAAACAGATCTCAGTCCTTGGGTTCTAAATGTGAACCACCAGGCCCACTCTGTCCTCTAGCTTTGATCCATCCATGTAACATGATCTTCCAGATGGCAATACTAGGGTAGCGTCAATCCAAGACTGTGCCGATGGCAGCACAGGTATCCGATCGGAAACCTCCTCCCTTCCTTCCAGGTTTCCTATCGTCGCCTCGATTTTAAATATCGCGATGGTATGAGCTGCTCCCATTCTCAATTTATTCTTCCATCGCCTTAAGTCTCATAGCCGCAGTGGCTGCCTAACACATTATCTGTATGTCAAAGGATGGGATATCTAGAATAGTCTCCAGTGCCCTAGTGGGCGTGGTCCTCATCGCTCCGCCTATGACAAGACAACATGTTCACTGAACCTATTGTATGGTCCTTATGTTGCACTTTTTCTTCATAGCAGTCCACCATACTATTGCGGCGTAAGTAAGTAATGGTCTAATCACGCTCCTGTAGACTATCCTCCGATTCGGGCCCCATTTCGAGCCTACGGCCCGTCTACATAGTACCCAACATCTGTGAGCCTTCTCAGTACGCTCCTGAATGTGACACTTTCAATTCAGTTTCCTGTCCCAGATCACTCCTAAGTCTTTGACCTCGAAATCGTTCTATTGAGGAAATGTGGTGCGTTAAATTGGCTCACCTTCATCTTCCTCGTGAACAGGCATATTTCAGCCTTCTTTGGGTTAAAATTGAGACCTCTGGGTCTAGCCCAGTCATATGTCATTTGCAAGACCCTTTCGGCTCTTTTGCATAGCTCGTTCGGATCCTTACCCCTTAGAAGAATTATGACATCGTATTTAAAATCCACTTTTCTTTGCTAAATAATCATAAAATGGTCATCGTTACGAAAATTGCGATTAGTAAAAAAAATGTTAATTAGTTAAGATCCTAAATTAACTGATCGGTCAATATGGCAGCTACTTTGAAATAAGGTCCGATCTGGACCATATTCGGTTCGGATATGAGTAGACTCTAAACAACTCATTTTAAATTTCAGCGAAATGGGGTAATAAATTTGCTTCTTATGGCCATAACAACCTAAAATCGGTCTTTATGACGGGTATACAGCGGTCCAAAAAAGTATTCATCATTCAATGTTTTTTTTTTAATAAGTCTACAAAAGACAATTGGAATAAAAACATATTAAACTAATGATGCAGTAGTGCTTGTGTGATATATATGTACACAATTTCATTGTTTTTAAAGAAAAAAATAGTATTTATTAGAACAAAAAGGGCCATTTTACAGCTGAACACAAAAAATTAAACAAAAAAAGTATTCATCATTGCAAAAAAACAAAAAAATAAATAACATAATTTAAAAAAATTAATACTTTGTTATTCGACCACCGCGTCTTATAACTTCTTTTAAACGGTTTGACATCGATTGGACTAATTTAGCGGTTATATTTTGGTCTATATTAGTCCATTCCTCCATTATCACCTGTTGCATTTGACTCTTGCTCGAAAAATTGCGCGTTCTCAATTTGCGTTCGAGATGTTCCCAAAGATGTTCAATTGGGTTCAAGTCGGGACTTTGAGGAGGAGTTTTAATGACTTCGGGGCAGTTATACAGCATCCACATCTTGGTATTTAAAGCAGAATGTTTGGGGTCATTATCTTGATAATATTGAAAGTTATTACCAAGCCCAAGTTTTACAGCACTATCTTTTAAATTCCTCTTTAAAATGTCAATGTAATACTTATGATCCATTACTCCATTAATAATTTCAAGATTTCCCGCTCCTGAAGCCGCCATACACCCCCAAACCATTAAACCACCTCCACCATGTTTTACAGTAGCAACTGTGTTTCGTTCTTCAAGCTCTGTATTTGGTTTTCTGTACACTATGACCTTTCCATCGCACCCAAAAAGATTAAACTTGCTCTCGTCTGCAAAAATGACTGTTTTCCAAAATGATTCGGGCTGTTTTACATACATTTTTGCGAAGTTTAGCCTTTTCACTCGGTTTATTTTATTTATAAAGGGCTTCTTACGTGCAGTTCTTCCTCTGTAACTATGCCTTTTGAGTGTATTTCGAATTGTTTGTGTAGTAACTTCCTTCCCTAAATATTCCATAGTGTTTTTACGAAGAATGGTCGCATTTGTCTTCGGAGTTTTCTGAACTTGCCGCACTAGCCAACGCACATCTCCAACTGAAAGTGCTTTTGGTCGACCAGATCTTGGTTTATTGTCAACAGTTTTCGTTTCTGTCCACTTTCTGATGATGGATTGTATAGTAGATCGTGGTCTATTTAATATTTCACTGATAGTTTTTTGAGTTAAACCATTCCTGTGGTGTTTTATTATCAAAACTTTTACCTCATCAGAAACCTCGTTTTGCTTACGACCCATTTTGACAAAAACTATATTTTCAATGAAATTAAATATTTGCTGTCAAGGGCAAAGCCTCCTTTACTAAATAAAACAGAAAAGGGGGATTCCCAAATAATATTTGAATTTGACTTTGATGATAGCACATCAATGATGAATACTTTTTTTGTTCTGTTTTTGGTGTTATTATATAAAATTGCATTTTTTGCGCTAATTAAATTTATTTTTTGAATTTATTTTAAAACATATTACGAAAAATAAACTATTGCATAAAACTGCATTATTTGTTTACTTTAAATTTTCTTCAATTACCCAAAATAAGTGAATTTATTATCAATTTTGCTAATGATGAATACTTTTTTTGACCGCTGTATCTAAGTATGATCCGCATAAGAACCTGCGTATGGGAAAACATGGATTTGTGGCAAATTTCGCCTGCGTACTTAAATTTTTAGATCTTGTAGCGTGATAACAAAAGAGCGAAATACAGATGGACGACATACACATGGGCATCGTGAATTTGCCTTAAAATTTTTGTTTTTTTTTTTTAAAAAATTTACTTTTTGATAATCGAAAAAATTCGAAAAGTTGACTTTTCAATTTCACTTTACATCCCTATGCTGTCTAAACAACCATTGAAACCAAGAGAATAAGAATACTTGTGGATTGAGCATCAACGCTCGCGTAAGGGAAATTTTAATTTTGTGCAACACTGCATTACAACCACATGGCATGCATTACCGATATGGCAAATAATGACGAAAATAAATCATTACCATATTGTCGAAGTCTAGCAAACTTTTTGGATACATAAATATTTACTGAGATTTATTTTAGTACAATAAAGTGCAAATCACGATTAATCGTTTCTTATTATCTGTTATCGCATGATATCGATGTCTTACCAGTACAAATTTGAACTGATTTTATTAAATAAAGGGTGATTTTTTTGAGGTTAGGATTTTCATGCATTAGTATTTGACAGATCACGTGGGATTTCAGACATGGTGTCAAAGAGAAAGATGCTCAGTACGCTTTGACATTTCATCATGAATAGACTTACTAACGAGCAACGCTTGCAAATCATTGAATTTTATTACCAAAATCAGTGTTCGGTTCGAAATGTGTTCAAATTTTGACAAATTTTGTTCAGCGATGAGGCTCATTTCTGGTTGAATGGCTACGTAAATAAGCAAAATTGCCGCATTTGGAGTGAAGAGCAACCAGAAGCCGTTCAAGAACTGCCCATGCATCCCGAAAAATGCACTGTTTCGTGTGGTTTGTACGCTGGTGGAATCATTGGACCGTATTTTTTCAAAGATGCTGTTGGACGCAACGTTGCGGTGAATGAACACATTTCGAACCGAACACTGATTTTGGTAATAAAATTCAATGATTTGCAAGCGTTGCTCGTTAGTAAGTCTATTCATGATGAAATGTCAAAGCATACTGAGCATCTTTCTCTTTGACACCATGTCTGAAATCCCACGTGATCTGTCAAATACTAATGCATGAAAATCCTAACCTCAAAAAAATCACCCTTTACATCTGACTGGACAGGTCTAAGATAAAACACAGTAATAAGAATATAAACATCTTAAATGCAACAAACCTTACAATTGCTTAAATAACTAGTTTTAGATTTAAGTAAAAAATAGGTTAATCCTTGTATAATAACGATAATTTCAAATGTTTAATATTGGGTCGCCCAAAAAGTAATTGCGGATTTCTCATATAGTCGGCGTTGACAAATTTTTTCAACGGCTTGTAACTCTGTAATTGCATTCTTACTTCTGTTAGTTATCAGCTGTTACTTACAACTTGCTTTAGAAAAAAGTGTAAAAAAGTATATTTGATTAAAGTTGATTCTAAGCTTTATTAAAAATGCATTTACTTTCTTTTAAAAAATCCGCAATTACTTTTTGAGCAACCCAATAGTTACCACCAAGGTGTATTTATAAGGTGGCCGCATCGGCGAATTGCTACAACAATGCATCTTTCTTGGGAACTTGATATGTCAAAATTGAAAACAGGGCAAAGAAAATTCAATTCGCCGTGACATTTAAAATTTTCGTCAAATTTGCTTCGACCAATCAGAGCAAGAAGAAAGTTTATTAATTTTTGAGTGTCAAGCAAAAAAAAACCAAATTTAAAAATATTCAAAATTCCTATTAGCTCCAGATAAAACCATCAAGATGGCAGGTTTAAATATTTTTCACTAGGATGTTATAGCGGTTAACTAGCTACCAATAACTACCAAGAATGCATTTAACTGCCACAGTCGACCAGGGTAGTTCTAGCTCAATTCCTATGGGGCTGGGATTGATTCCAACGTCATAGACGTCTGTCACTATTATAGCCAGGGGCCACATATCACATGCGTCAAATGCATGACTCTTTGGTGGATATAAGGCTTCCACCTGCATTGAGTTAGTACGATGTTGATGGACAGAATAATTAGCGAACCACTAGCAAAGGAGTGACTAGAGCTCAAAGTCGGTTTTTGTAACCTTTTTGGGGGTTTTGGATAATTGTGGGATTTTTAGGTCATTTGAAAAGGAAGGGGTTAAATTTTGTTGGCTATAAGGATGGCGTTTTTATCTTGATATGTCGCCCTTCAGAGAGCATATGGTATGCTTCCAAGATTGGCCAATCCCCGAAAGATAAAGTTGCTGCTATTCACCAATATGAAGTAATTTGATGTGTCCAGGGGGTGTCTCCTAGATGGGGTGTATCTATCGCTCTCACCACTGTTGAGCTTCTAACAAGCAATTGCAATGTCAAGACTTTGAAATGCCTAAATTGGTTCAGGATAATGGCTAAATGAACTCCTTTTTTCCTGTCTAAATTATTTCCACGCACATAGCCCTTTTGCCATTTTTGACTGCTATAGGGGCTTGCAATGGCAGATTGGAGGGAACTTCTGCCAGATATTAGAATGAAGAAGATAAGGAGCCAACATGAATGACAATAATGGGGGCCAGGCGGGCTGACCATTATTGTCATTCATGTTGGCTCCTTATCTTCTTCATTCTAATATCTGGCAGAAGTTCCCTCCAATCTGCCATTGCAAGCCCCTATAGCAGTCAAAAATGGCAAAAGGGCTATGTGCGTGGAAATAATTTAGACAGGAAAAAAGGAGTTCATTTAGCCATTATCCTGAACCAATTTAGGCATTTCAAAGTCTTGACATTGCAATTGCTTGTTAGAAGCTCAACTATGTTAAAGCAGCAAATTCATGAAATGCAGCATTCTATTGATAACATTCTTGCTGAACTACAACATTTGAAGCACGAAAACATTGCCCTTAAAGAACAATTGCATTCCAATAACGATTTTCAACATGAAAGATATAGTGATAGCGCTTCCATGGTTGATGAAAACATCGTAAACTATGATCAAAACTCCGAAGAGGAACAAAACGTGAATGTAAATGCTCATCAATATGTAACAGATGAAGAGGAACTAGAAAGGGAAACTAATTGGATCGTCCAGAGGTCAAAAAAGAACAGATCAACTGCTAACAAAGTCAACCAAGACCAAGGTAATAAACAATACAACCCACCTAAAACTAATAGTGAAAACAACAATATAAATAAACAAAACGCAGTGAAACAAGGATGGGTTGATAAACCTCCTCCAATTAATGTTGTAGGAGTAACTAGCTATGAAGGAATAAAAAACATTCTAAAATCTGCAAATGTCCAAAATGTTACTATTACTTCTTTGAACAATAATGTGTGGAAAATTAACACTTCTGACTCAACAGGGTACAGAAACTTATCAGCAACATTAAATTCAATGAAATTCGAATGGTACACATATGAAAATAAAACAGAGAGGCCAAACAAAGTAATTATAAGAGGCCTCCACCATACATGCACTAAAGAAGACATCGTAGAAGATCTTCAAAACAAAGGCTTCAATCCCCTTGATGCAGTTAACATTTTAAAGAAAGAGAGAAAAGAAGAAAGCAACTCTTATACATACAGAAAACTGCCTATATTTCGAGTCACTTTCCACAGAGATGATAACATGGAAAATATCTTTAAAATTACTAGCATTCTCAACTTAAGAGTTAAAGTAGAAGCGGTACGTGCACAAACGAGATTAATTCCGCAGTGCAAAAGGTGCCAGGGATTCAATCATACTAAACGATATTGCCAAAAGGAGGCGAGATGTGTTAAATGTGCTGGTAAACACGACACAGAAAACTGTGAAAAGCCTAAAACAATAGTTCCAAAATGTATTAACTGTAAAGGTAACCACCCAGCCAGCTATAGAGGTTGCGAAGTGGCAAAGGAACTGCAAAAAATGAGAAATAAAAATAGACTCATGAAAGAGGGAACAAGAAAAATTCAGGATAACGAAGAACCACTGGGAACACGGACAAGAGACCACCAATTGCTACAACCTCAATATCAAAACCAAACCTTCCAAAGACTCCAACAAGCACCTGTCCAACAACCATTTCAAGGAATGAACCGGCAAAACATGCAACCAAAAACTTTTGCAGAGGCTTTGAGCCCAAACAACGCACAAAATGCAACAGATAATTCATTGATCTTAAACGAAATCCTAAAAAATATGCAAAAAATTAATCGCCGTTTGGATGATCAAGCGGTATTAAATGAAAAATTAATAGATAAAATAAACGCTATCATAATAAACGCGCAAAATATAGTCCCACAATAATGGCTACTCTGCGAATAACAACATGGAACTGTAATGGCTTAGTGAGCCGCATTAATGAAATAGAATATTTTCTCAACGACCACAAAATTGATATATTATTAATCTCAGAAAGCCATCTGACTAGACATACACATGTCAGTGTCAAAGGGTACATGATTTATAATGCAGTTCATCCTTCCCAAAGACCGAGAGGAGGAGCCTCAATAATAATCAAAAATAATATTGAACACCAAGAAGAAGAGAAAATAGAGAATGAAATGTTTCAAATTGCATGTGTATCAGTGAGCTTAAAAAATAATAAGACCTTTAAAATATGTGCTATCTATTCACCTCCAAGGCATAACATTAAAAGCGAACACTACATTGAAGTTTTAAAAGGTTTTCAAAATCACTTTATACTAGGAGGAGATTTCAATGCTAAAAACAAACTCTGGGGTTCTAGATTAACTACACCCAAAGGACACCAACTTCACAAAGCATGCAGAGCTCTAAAATGTGAGATATATTCAGGAAACGAGCCTACGTATTGGCCATCGAATGAGCAACGTATTCCAGATTTAATTGATTTTTTTGTTACTAAAAATATACCTAAAAACTTTATTTACATTGAGAACACAGCTGCATTATCATCATCGGATCATTCTGCAGTGATAATTACCGTCAGTGATAATTTTATCGAAAAAGAAACTCCAAGTTTTCTCTCGAATAATCGTACTAACTGGCAATTTTTCAAATATATATTGTCTGAGAAAATTGAACTAAAGATTCCCCTTAGAACCAAAGATCAAATTGATGAAGAGTTGACAAGCTTCATCAACGCAATACAAACGTCTGCATGGGAAAGTACTCCTACTACAAGTCATACCAACACTACTGGCACATATCCGAAGGAAATTAGAGACCTTTTATCGAAGAAAAGAAAAGCTAGGAAGAAATGGCAAAGAGAAAGAACAATCGAAAATAAAAGAACATTGAACAGGCTTGTTAATGAACTCAAACGCATCACACAGGAGTCAAAAAATAAGGCTATGTCTAGATACTTAGGAAACCTAACAGCAACCAAAGAAACCAACTACAATCTATGGAAGGCCACGCGGCAATTAAATCAAGCTTCCCCAACCATTCCACCACTTAAAAATGTAGATGGATCATGGGTAAAAAAAGCCGAAGAAAAAGTAGATTTGTTTGCAAATTATTTTAGCAACATATTTAAACCACTTGAATGTAGGTCTGACAATGAAGAAACTTATAAATTAGAAAAATGTGACAACCAAGTCATTAAACCAGCTACAATTAAAGAGCTAGAAAATCTCATCGCCAAAGATCTGAGCGCTAAGAAATCTCCAGGTTATGACTTAATAACAACCAAAATACTTAAAAAGCTTCCACATATAGCTGTTAAAAAGCTTTTATTTATAATAAATGCATGTTTTCGTCTGCGACATGTTCCATTAGAATGGAAAGTTGCAGAAGTTATCGTAATCAAGAAATCTGGAAAACCTGATCATGAAATAACATCATACCGTCCGATATCGCTACTACCGGTTATGTCAAAGATATTTGAAAAGTTGCTATTAAAAAGATTGCGTCCCTTATTAACAAGTAGGCTTCTCATACCTGACCATCAGTTTGGATTCCGAAATAATCATTCAACTATACAACAAGTTCACCGAATAGTTGATATAGCCGAAAGAGCCATTGAAAATAAACTCGTCTGCTCTGCCGTGTTTTTAGACGTGGGACAAGCATTTGACAAAGTTTGGCACCAAGGGCTCTTAACCAAACTTCATAACGATCTCCCAACGGAATTTTATGAAATCTTGGAATCATACTTAACCAACAGACACTTTCGAGTAAAAATAGAAAATAATTATTCAAAACTGAAACCAATAAAGGCTGGAGTACCTCAGGGGAGTGTCCTAGGCCCTGTTTTATACCTTCTTTACACCAGAGATATACCAAACCCGCCTGATGCAACAATTGCAACATTTGCCGATGACACTGCAATTCTTACGACTGCCAATAGTGAAATTGAAGCTACAAATAAACTTCAAGCAGCTCTGTCGGACATTTTACTTTGGATAAACAAATGGAGGATGAATCTAAATGAAAACAAGTCAATCCACATACTTTTCACAAACAAAGAACTTCGTTATTTACCGTTATATCTAAATGGTAAAGTAATACCATTCGCAAACACAGCAAAATATTTGGGAATGACCCTAGACACTAAAATTAAATGGAAAGAGCACGTGAAGAAAAAAAATAAGGAAATAAAAATAAAATTCTCAGAGCTGTACTGGATGCTAGTGGACAATAGAATATCGATTCAAAACAAACTTCTTTTGTATAATCAAATGATCAAACCAATATGGACCTACGGAATACAACTTTGGGGTTGCGCTGCCAAGAATGAAGTAGAAAAGATTCAAAAAACCCAAAATTTAATCCTTCGTACCATTGCTAATGCACCTTGGTACATACGAAACACCGATCTGCACAGAGACTTGGGAGTGAGGTCAATATCAGAGGAAATATCCATTCACGCCCTGAAACATGCGAACAAGTTACATAGTCACGTTAACTCTGACTTAAATAATATTGTTCGAAACTATCCAGCCACCAGAAGACTTCAAAGAACTATACCAATGGATCTAGTCCCTTAAGAGGCCCTAAATCCCAAGAACTAGGATGTAGTTACTGAACTATTTCCACAAAATGAATTCGAACTAGGCTAAATTCTCTAGTTTGTATTATTTATCTATACGCTATCTTAAAATTACTAGATGAGTGTAACTCAGTTGTAATGAAAATAAATAAAAAAAAAAAAAAAAAAAAATGTTGGCTCCTTATGTTCTTCATTCTAATATCTGGCATTGTACCACCGTAAATTTGTGTCTTTTTTCTTCAGCACTTTTTGAATCAATTTCGGGGGCGACGCAATTAACCTAAGTTCCGCGAATGAAGCTGATAGCGATTGAGGCATCTAACAACCTCAAACCTTAGTTTAAGAACCAAGCCAGCAGCAAAATATGTATTTTGAAGTTTAAATTTTTATAAGGCGAATTCAAAAATGATTTGACATATCAAATTCCATCAGCTGTGCTGATGCGGCCACCTTTTTAAATACGCCTTAGTTACCATCTTAATACAGGCAATCGTTGAGAGAATTTTTTTTCTTTAAAATGACAAATATCACCAACGCCTTTGCTTGAAGTTGGAAAGTTGAAATAAATACAACATTTACTTTATTTGGGCTAGTTTAGTGACAACGAACGTTGTCACTTGTTCGTTGAATCATTTAGTTCTACGTTCGTTTTGATTGACAATATTAATTTCCTGGGAATTGTCGGCAACATTTAGTTTGTTCCTTCATGTCCCATCTTTGGGAGCGACAATGCTTGCACACTGTTTCCGTGATAATTTCTTAACATGAAAAAACGGATTTTTTGTTTGCAATGTTGTGTTAAGTCTAAATGTGTTTACGCGCATAGGCCTGCCCATATAAAGTCAACACAACATTTGTTTATGAATTAGTATTACACACAGATGTAGGTATGTTACATGCATTACAGGAACTATAAAGAAATGCCGCTTTAATTTGGCATATATCTTGACACTTTCCTTTTCTTGACTGTAGAAGTCAACCAACCTTTGATAGTTGTGAACAAACACAAGTAAGAGCGTGTTATGTTCGGCCGGGCCGAATCTTATATATCCTCCACCATGTATCGCATTTTTCGAGTTCTATGCGCGGTATCTCTTTTTAGGAAAACAAAGAATATTGAATAAGAACTGTTATGCTATTGGTCCGATTCGACCGACCATAAATGAATGCCGAACATTGTAGAAGTCATTGTGCAATATTTCAGTTCATTCGGATGGCGCCATGTGGGGCTCAAGAAGCAAAATCGGGGTTAGGTTTATATGGGAGCTGTATCAAGTTATTGATCGATTAAGACCATATTAGACACGTTGAATGCTATGAGAGAAGCCGTTGTACAAAATTTCTTCCGAATCGGATGAGAATTGCGCCCTCTAGAGGCTCAATAAATCAAGATCCCAGATCGGTTTTATATAGCAGCTATATCAGGTTCTATACCGTAGTATGGCGTAAATCCATACTTAGCATAGTTATTGGAAGTCATAACAAAACACCTCATGCAAAATTTCAGCCAAATGGGATGAGAATTGCACGCTCTATTGGCTCAAGAAGTTAAGTTCCAATATCGATTTATATGACAGCTTAGCATAGTTGCTGGAAGTGATACCAAAACACTACGTGCAAAATTTCAGTCAAATCGGACGAGAATTGCGCCTCTAGAGGCTCAAGAATTCAAGACACAAGATCGGTTTGTATGGCAGCTATATCAAAACATGGACCGATTTGAACCATACTTAGCGCAGTTGTTGGAAGTGATACCAAAACACCACGTGCAAAATTTAAGTCAAATCGGACGAGAATTGTCCTCTAGAGGCTCAAGAAGTCAAGACTCAAGATCGGTTTATATGGCAGCTATATCAAAACATATACCGATTTGGCCCATTTGCAATCCCAACCGACTTATACTAATAGAAAGTATTTGTGCAAAATTTCAAGCGGCTAGCTTTACTCCTTCGAAAGTAAGCGTGCTTTTGACAGACAGACGGACGGACATGGTTAGATCGAATTAAAATGACATGACGATGAAAAATATATATACTTTATGGGGTCTCAGACGCATATTTCGAGGTGTTACAAACAGAATGACGAAATTAGTATACTCCCATCCTATGGTGGAGGTTATAATAAGGTATTCGCTAAAATGCGATAAATCAACATTAATTACCGTACCATATCGTTTGCATATCTTTACTCTTCCGACATGCTGTAATTGTTGATCTTTATACACAAATGCAGACACTTTTACACTTAACATAGAGAAAATGACTTGTTTCTCTGCCAACGTACAACAGTCTGGGAACAATTTGAACTTAGTGTTGTGCAAGTGAAGCGTTCCTTCTTCATTTTCCCATGCTTCTTCTTATTCCCTTCTTACAATAATCGATTATTATCGATAATTTATTTTGGTAAGGAAAAGATAACTTTTATATTATTGGGGCTTCTAAATGAATCTGATGTTTTTAATGTCGACAAACTTCAATATGCTCATTACAATCTTCCTAAAGCACATCGCTCACTATTTACAAAAACGATTGCAATTGAAGCAGTTTTTAAGTAAATTGGTTATATCGATTTCAAGTGGGTAAAATGAATCACAAGTTGGGACGAAAAGTCGACTTTTAGTCTATTAAATTTTTAGAACATATTTAAGGCAACAAGAATAAACCAAAGAGCAATGAATCGTAGCGCTTGTGAATAAAGTGCCCAAATGCATCTCAGTAAATTTTTAAATACTTCTTATCCAGCAACATAAGTAAAGCAAAACTTGTATCTCTGTGCAGCTTGATAAATCATTTCCAGTCGCCATTAGCTTTTTTTCGATTATTCGCCTTCAAAATCGATTATTCCACTTGGTAAAATATTGATGGCACTATCGACACTATCTATATTTAATTTTTTTACGGAATATCGATTGATACTTTTCCAATGGATACTACCGCAAAAGTTAATTTGTTTGCAAAACTAAACAAAAATAAGCAATTCGTAGCCAAAATGTAGCTTTTAAGATACATTGCGCGTATAGAGGGCGCAATTTTCATTCGATTTGGGCAACGTTTTATACAATGATTTGACTCATGACTTTCAACTGGCTTTATTAATCTTAGTTTTATTTGGGCTGTGCATTGATATTGCTTCTATATAAATCGATCTACCGATTTTCACTTCTCATTTTCGTTGGAAATATAGGTGATGAGAAATTAACGATATGGTACGGAAATTAACTTTTGCCCCTATTCCTTTGTAGAATGTTCATGGGCCAAAATTTGTAATTCGGGAAATTAACGATACTATCGATTGTTAAAACTATCGGAAATATCAAATGCTACGATTATCGATAGTTTACCAGCTCTACTTAAATGTCGACTTTGGCTCTTTGACTTTTTAACACAAAAAGTCGATTAATCGAAAGTTGACTTTGGGATCCCTAGCGGATTATATAAAATTTATTTCAAATAACTGTTAATTCATTTTTAAAACCCTCATCGATGAATAATTGAAATTAATGTCTAAAGAGATATTTTCGAATATCATCACCCTGATATCATCGAATATAGATACTTGAAATATTTTTAGTTGTTAATCGCCCATACAAGTTCTCATTATTATCAAAACAAACATCTTAATAAGTACGTGGTTACAAACAAACATCAAGAAAGTTTATATCGGATGCAATAGTCGCAATAGCTTTCTAATTCCTTTAAAATTATAAACTGGTAAAATTAGCAATACATTTGAATTTTCCGCTGACTTTGCCAAGTTTTGATCTGACTCAAGCCTATGCATTTATGACCGGCCAGGGCCAAAACATTTTCAGAGCTCGTCGCAAAAAAATAAAACGTTGGAATATATTTGCGACAAACCAATCTGCTGAAGTACTTTTTTTATTGTAACTAGAAATTTTATATTCCCTCCACTGTTGAATATTAGTTATTAATTTTGCCTTTTTTTGATGTAAAAGTTACTTTGTTTATGGTAAAAACTTTAGGAACATTGTCCGTCGTAAATAGAGTCTGTTTTTCCGAAGATTCAAAAATTCGTTTATGCCAAAAAGGTTTAGTTTACAATAAAATATGTCGTGTTACACGAAAACATGACTCGTCTTTATTTATCTCTTGTGTCTATTTCCTCATCTTTAGCTCCCATGTATATATGTTCGTCCGGTTTGGACTTATATTGCTTCACTGTGTTAATTTTTCATCCGATCCTCGTGAAATTTGGAACAAAGGATTTTCTTATGACTCTTAAAATAAATGGCGATTTTTTAGAAATCCCTTCCTATTTTAATTATAGCTCTCATATATATATATACAGGGTGGCTGATGAATATTGCTACAATGATGAATATTGCAACATTTTTTTTTCGGTGTATGGAATACATTTTTCTTTTATTCATGTTAAATTAAATTATTAAATTAATTATTAAATTATTATTAATTAAATTAATTAATTAATTAATTAAATTAATTATTAAATTATTATTATTAAATAGAAAAAAAGTTATTACATTTTTTTTTGGTAGCGGCTTTCATCAGCCACCCTGTATATATATTGCTCGATCATCTAGTCGGCGCGATAATCAACGATCTTTTTAAAATTTTGGGCGAAGTCTTCTTCTACGACTTAACCTCTATCGTGTCTGCGACCAGGCGTACGCCTTTTTCCTCTGCGCCGCTATGTACAGGTTAGTCTTCTTTCTATATCTCATCTCTTCTTGTTGGACGCATCTCATCAACACCTCCTAGTCCCAAACTTCGGTAAACACAGATTTTCCAGCGTCTCTAGACCAAGCGGCGCCCATAGTGTAAAACGTATGGTCTGCATTGTCTGCAGCTTAATGGGCATCAAACATTTTTTTTTTATATTTAACCAACACGCAGGGGATGTCCCACATGCAGTACATTGCGTTGGCGAATGGAAAATCTGGAGTCGAAGGGGGGAAAGAGGGAATAGTGTTTATTCACATTTGTTTCAAATTTCTGGAAGTTAGTAGTGAGAAAGATATTTGCCGAAAGTCGATTCCACATTCGAATTGTTGAGGCAAAAAAAGGAGTTTTCACGGGAATTCAGGATTCGGTCAACTGGCTAATCAATCACATACTGGAGTAAATGCAACTTTTGCCCATGAACCACTAAGGAACACATATCTATGAGTGCAGTCCGATTCAAGTTTTAAGCTTAATGATAAGGGACCTCCTTCTTATAGCCAAGTCCGACCGGCGTACCGCAGTGCGACACCTTTTGGGACAGAAGTTTTTACATGGCATAGTTCCTCACAAATATTGCCAACATTAGGAGGGAAAAACCACCCCTGAAAATTTCCTATGATGGTCTCGCCAGGATTCGAACCCAGGCGTTCAACGTCACAGGCGGACATGCTAACCTCTGCGCTACGATGGCCTCTTCACATCCTGGTGTGCGTTTATAAAAAATTTTGTGTGCCTGGTGGACCTACTGGGAAGCTACACCATGATGGAATCGATAAAACAGCTTCACTCTGCCCACGGTGCTCAAAATAAACAATAGAGTTGGATACCCTACCATCGTCGATCAATCCACCGCTCTCCTCTGAACACGGTCAAGTAGCTCCAAGGAGGACTTTGGAGCCCCCGCCCATACATGTCAGTTATATTCCATCTTAGGCCTGATGTAGGTTGTATAAATATTGAGAAGATTAGAGAAAGTGAAATACTTTTTGCACCGCTTAAGAAAGTCCAAGCACTTGAATGCTTCTTTCGACATATCGAATTCATGCCTTAAACATCAAGAGCCTCCGCAGTGTATCGTTTGTGGGACAACAAACAATACTACGTCTTGCGCGCATTATAATTTTCTCTGTTCAATTGACCTCACTCTGAAACGACCAGCAAGTCACGGCAGAGTGTGTCGTTCATAATCCTTCTCCTGTCTTCAATATCTTGAACACTCGACATATGATCGAAAACTTATGATAGACAGAAATTACTGTCATCCGCTAATGAGTAGATCGGATTCGAAGTGTGATCCAAAATATCGTCAATGAAAATAAGGAAAAGACAGGGAGAGAGGACAGAGCCTATCGGTACACCTGCGGTCAATTAATATTCATCGGATGGTAACCCATATATAACAACTCGTATAGTACGATCTCGAAGAAAGCTCGATATAAATCGAACGAACCATACCAAAAACGACTACCCTTGACAAAAGTGCACCGTGCCAAACCCTATCAAAATGTCTTGGAGTTATCTAGAGCTACGACCTTACTCTCATCAAACTGGTAGATGGAGCGATCCAAACGTTCGAATAGAAATTCCATCAGGTTTTCCGTGGAGCGATTTCTGCGGAACACATACCGCGGATCGCTAAGAATATCACATTTCAGCCAGTAGTTTAGTCTTATCAAAAAGGTCAGTGAATATCTGGTCATCTTTAATGAGATTCGGAATAGTCAACGAGTTGTCCTTTACTCTTTTTACAAATGACCAAAAGCTCTTCCCCTTAGAGAAGCTATAACTTGCTCGTAAAGAAACTTTCCGCGTCTAATAACATTTACACACAACTTTTGCCGAGGCTGTGAGGACGTCGAGGAAGAAAAGACTATAGAACATATGCTGTGTGTGTCCCGCACTGGAAGTCAGAAGGAGTTCCACTTTAGGTTCACATTTCTTTAAGGACTTTTCTGATTTAGAGGATGTGAACATTCGCAATTTAATATTAACTAATTGAATCAGAAAGATCGTCAAAGCCATTTATGGTAGCCTGCGTTTCCGTGTTTTGAACTTCTATAGAGAAATCCGTAATGCAATACGTGTGTACCAATCCTGAATTTAATCCAAAGAGATTTAAATTCTGGATCTTATGAGCCTAGGTGTTGTTGTCTATTGAACACTATATCATTACGTACACATACCACAAGGCCGAACAACACTTGTGTCAGGTAATCTTAAAACATCGAGCATCCTTTTGCTCAACATCCTGGATAAGATGTCGGGTCGACCTTCCCCGACTTTCATGCAGCCACTTATTTTCCCATAATCTCTTCTCGCATGGCATGATCCTTTCTCTGGTTTCATCTGACTTATTAGAGAAAAATGCTTGTTTAAATTCCTGGCAATTCATATTCCAAACAGACTCACTTAGAATATATTAGTCAATTGTGATACCAAAGTAGCGGCAGACTAAGCCTCTGTGGGATATCGAACTCAAGATCACCGCATTGGTAATCCTAGCACGCTACCAACTCGGCTACCGGGGGACCTCCAAAGGCATTAGTAGTGACGTTAAATTCAGTGATTTAGATCCTCATGCTCATCAGTGCGGCTGTGATGCACAGTCAAGCTATCCTTTGGATCCAAATGATTATTGAAGATTAGATGGATTTAAAGCGCCTTTTAGCCACAACATTTTACGTCCATCAAGTACATTAAAAAGGCAGTGCAATAAACGTGGTTTAAACCAACATCGCCATAGAAAAGTCAACTGCTGACCATAAACTACGTGGCCATTTTTTTACATCACTTTTTCGAAAGAGAGAGAGTAAACTGATTTAAATTGTGAACATTTTTAAGGGAATTCACGATGGTGGATGCCCAAGATTGATTCAATCGTACTGAACCTAGAAACGTCTTTATTTTTTAATCTCATCTGTCTTTGTGTTTTTTTTTTTTTTTGTCTTTGCGCTTCTCATCTTTAAATATTTCAAAAAAGAACATCAAATTTAGTTCTTACTTGATTTTTTGCTAAACTATCTGCTATATCAACAATAGTCAGTGTGTGATGTGGAATGATAGCAGAGCCTCCCTAATGTGTCAACAACTTTCTTAATATAGTAGATAAGGCATATATGGCCATACATATGTATGAATCTAGACAATTTTTTAATGTTTCAATTAAGATTGAATGACAGTTTTTATTGTTTCTCATTGTACGGAAATGCACTTGGTAGTCAGCTTCTTAAAAACAACAACTGCAACAAGACCAACCACAACGCTTAATCAATACGATACGAAATTTGAAATTCCAATCAAAGATGTTTAATATCTACAATACATTAATTGCCGTTACGGTTGTATTGTACACAAATGCCAGCAGTGCGTTTCGTTTTGATTCACATTCGCATATCAATGAAACTATTTAAAGGACAAGATAAAATGCCATAAGTTAAATGTAAGGAAAACCATAACTTAGCCGTGCATCTAAGGTGCTTGTAATGGGGCAATAGGAGGTGAAGTTTGTGAATTTATAATAAGTGTTTCTATGTCACCTTTAAAGGTTTTAGTAAATATTTTTTTAATTTTATTGTTTTCATATCGACTCATATACTCTCTAACACTTGTTAGTTATGATTTTGTTTGAATTGTTTATTGCAAACAATTAAAATCCAATTTGAGACTACACATGTAACTACATACATTTATCTACCTACCTGTATGGGTATGGCGATTTTATCGCCATCACTTTATTCCATAACAAAAAATTCCACCACTTGCCAAATTTGGTTATTTCCACTTGTGCTCTCAACGAAATGATCTATAATGCCATCCAATAATTTACACAGAAGCTTTGTAATTTTGCTTTTCTAATCTGATCTGATCTGTATTCCATTTGTGATTTGTTTCTATATTGTTGTCTTTTTTTTGTATTTCAGGAGTAAATCACGCAGTGTTGATCACGGCCTTGCGGCGCCATTCGATTTGGATTCGTTGCGTTCAAAAGTCGAAGGACGCTTTGAAAGTGTTGACAGACTATCAAGTAAGTATAATTGCATATATACATGTGTGTGTGTATTTACTAACTCTCTGATATCCGATACTCACTTGTTTCATAAGAACATTTATAGCATACTTTTAGGCGCTGCAATAAAATTATTGTTTGAGTGGTTTTAATAGGTCAGTGTGTTTGTGTGCATCAGCACCACTCAAAGGGAAATTACTGAGTGATATTATTCGGAGCAGTATTTTTTACTAAATTCACCATTTACAGCTTATTGAAAAACAAATTTCAACTTTATAAAATGAAATTATAGCTCACTGTTCTTAGTCCATATGCACTAGGGACCTTAAAACCTTAAGTTTTTTTTTTGAAAAGCACTTCAATAGTTTTGATCCCGATAAGAGAAAAACGAAACAAAAGGACCAAAAAACCTTACTTTTTTTGAAAAAACACTTCAATATTTTTGATCCTAATATGGTAAAAACGAAAGTGGTTCTGGATCTATCCACATCTATATATATATAAAATGGGTGTATCTTTCTTCAAACAAATGCCTTATTTTATAATACTCAATACCACAGCAGTGGAACCAATACTAATTGCTGGCTGTCCGACCATTGCTCAATGGAAAAAACCAAAAATGTGACATTTGACCGTACTCCTCTATACAACCACGCCCTCTAACTTTCTGCCAAATGGAAGAAATGCGAGAGATAAACTAAGCAAACTATTCACCTTTTCGGGTAGCAAAGTATTTTTTGCTGCAAAAACATTTTTGACAAAAAAAATGTTTTTTTTTTCGTGTAATAGATCTATCCTTTACCCCAAAAGAAGTTCCTTAAGGTTTTACCATTAATAAATATACTTTTGCATCAAAAATTCGCCATTTGAAAACGGATTGAGATAACTCTTTAAAATGGTTAAAGCTGTTGTAAAAAAAAAGAATACAAATATCTTAGCATTTTTTTTTTAATTTTGCAGACAAAAATGTTCTTAACAGACTAAAAATAAATTCTGCCCAAAATTTTTTTTTATTTATTTTTTTTTATTTATTTTTTTTACAAAAATCCCCAAAATTCTCATTCTGGACAAAGATAGTTTCCACATTGGCATTTTTTAGTTAATTTGCTGTGGAGGCTACAAATACTGTTAGGTGCAAAAAAGTTTTTAAATGGGTGTATAGGCTATATGGATTCAAAAACAGAAACTTAAAAGGGGCACCTGGGTTTTTAGAACTTAAGAACTCGAGGGGTTTTTCCAATCTTATTTATAAAAATCAATTTGTGTTTGTTTGTCGGTTTGTTTGTTTCTACGTTATCTAAAACGGCTGAAATTTATTAAAATTTTCCCAGATGGTGCATAATGATCCCGTGGTGTAAATAGGGTACCAAATTTTTTGATATCTGAATTCCCTCCCCCTTACACTAATTTTCAAAAACACCAGATCTCAGAGACGGGTCGTGCGATTTAAGTGAAATTTTGTGTGCTCTCTTATAGTAACTTAAAAACAAAAATTTGCTATCCCAATTTCGGATGAGAGAAACTCACCCCTTGAATATATCACCCCTGTCGAACGCTTTATATTGCAGTTAGCTATTTTGTCTCGACCCAGTTTTTTTCAATTAGTTTCATATAAAACTTATACTCAAGAGGTCGCAAAGGGCATTTCATGTATACTGCAATAGCATTCAATTAAAGAAATTCTCTTATCGTGCAATTTAAACTGTATTTTATAGCCGTCTCCGATATGAGTAAAATTGCTCTTTTCTTTCGTTTGTAGCCCATGAAGCGATTATCGCTAAAAGCTGATACGAGTTCCATGCATAATCCAAGATAAATGAAGGAAGGGTCAAAACAAAGTTGCAAGAAATCGTTTTTTCTACAAAAGTTTCACATATTCTCTCCCACTTCTTGATATGGCCGTGGGTGTAATTCGCAACATTTTGTTTTGCTATAATTTCCAAGATTTGAATGTTTACTATTTAAACGCGTTTCGATTTGTGGTTTGCGGTCTGAGATTTTGCGTTTATGCACTTGTTGGAAGAATAGCAAAATTTACTTTGCAGTAATATCTGGATTTCTGTTGTAATTGTTGGCACATATACGAAATATCAACAAAGTCCGCATTCATACACAGAAAAAAACGTTTGCCCAAAATTTTAGATTTTTCCTATTTATTGGATTTAGCCTTTTAAAGAGAGCCAAAGAATCAAAACCTCAAACGAATCTTTAAAATTAGAACTATTTTTTTTAATTGTACAAAAAAAACATTAACCAAAATAGGGGGATCCCGAGATTTGTTTTAAAATTACTGAGAAGACGTAAATCGAAATTTGCCCATGAGCATTTCACAGAGGAAAAGGAGCAAACGTCTCAAATAACAATGAGTGCTGTACGATTCAAGATCAAGCTCAATGATAAGGGGCGTCATTTTTATAGACAAATCCGAACGGCGGAACGCAGTGCGACACCTCTTTGGGTAAAAGTTTTTACATGGCATAGTACCTCACCTCGAACCCATGCGTTCAGCTCATAGGCGGCCATGCTAACCTCTACGCTATGGTGGCCTTCAAGGATACAGAAATTGAAATTACCCAGAGAAGACAATGTTCAGAATACGGTCAGAAGTCTGTACGAAAGTTTTCCGAATTAGGATCGGAAGTCTGTCCGAAAAAATATATGGAGTGGTGGACACGATGTCGAAACGAAATGTCGGAGGGAAATTTGATGTTTCTGCCGAAGTTTCTGACAGACCCCTTTCAGAATTCTGAACCAAAATTATGGGAAATTCGGAAGGGATATTTGAGTTGTCGTTATGACTTCTGACTGAAATCTGATGTTGTGTCTTAATGAATACGGATGTGTTTTCCAACTTGTCTTATCTATTTCTGACTGAATTCTGGAATAAAATTTTGTACTTTGCGAGTTTCTTATGGAATTCCAAAGGAATTCTAACAAGTAAAAACTCGTTAAGTTCGGCCGGCCCGAACTTTGGATACCCACCACCTCGGGTATAAATGTAAACCACATTTTGACATAATCCGGTGAAAAATGCATAATTTATGACCCCATAGCAGCTTTATCGAAGTATGGTCCGATTTGGACCACATTTGACACGGATATTAAGTGATCTAATAAGTACAAGTCATTGTTCAATTTTGTAGAGCAAAATATTGGTCTTTTTGGTAGCCATATCCAAATATAGACCAATCTGAACCATATACGACACGGGTGTCGAAAAGCCTAACAGAAGTCACTGTGTAAAATTTCAGCGAAATCGGAATATAAATTCGCCTTTATGGGGCCAAGACTTAAAATAGAGAGATCGGTCTTTATTGCAGATATATCCAAATCTGGAACGATCTAGGCCAAATTGAAGAGGGCTGTCGAAGGGCCTACCGCAACTCATTGTCCCAAATTTCGACGAAATCGGACAATAAATGCGCCTTTTATAGGCACAAAGCCTTATATAGAGAGATCGGTCTATATAACAGCTATGTCCAAATCTGGACCGGTGTGAGCCAAATTAAAAGAGAATGTTGAAGGGCCTAAAACTCACTGTCCCAAATTTCGGCAAAATCGGAAAATAAATGCGGCTTTTATGGGCTCAAAACCTTAAATCGAGAGATCGGTCTATATGGCAGCTATATCCAAATCTGAACCGATCTGAAGAAAGATGTCGAAGGGCTTACAAAACGCATTGTCCCAAATTTCAGCATATTCGGATAATAAATGTGGTTTTTATGGACCTAAGACCCTAAACCGACGGATCGGTCTATATGTGAGCTATATCAAGATATAGTCCGATATAGCCCATCTTCGAACTTAACCTGCTTATGGACAAAAAAAGAATCTGTGCAAAGCTTCAGCCCAATGTCTCTATTTTTAAGGACTGTAGCGTGCTTTCAACAGACAGACGGACGGACATGGCTAGATCGTCTTAGATTTTTACGCTAATCAAGAATATATATACTTTATAGGGTTGGAAATGGAAATTTCGATGTGTTGCAAACGGAATGACAAAATGAATATATCCCCATCCTTCGGTGGTGGGTATAAAAAGAAGACAATCACAAAAAAGACAAAAAGACGTTCAGACATCGTTTAGAATTCTTTCGGAACTGTCGGAACAAAAATTAAGGGATTAGCTTGTGGTAGCAAAATTAAAATCTCCATATTCCAAATTGGGATATACATCCCTAATTTCAAGGCTACAAATTAACATGCTATGAACTGTAGGGCCGACAGACGGGAGCATAGAGAGCAGCACTATTGTACTGATGATTAGACTAGCCACCTTAGAAACGTTCACAATGATCTAATCTATGTGATCTAATCCCATCTGCTGTCTGGCAATTCCTTTTCAGTAATCAATAAAAATCCTTCATTACTTGTGATATTCATTCAAATTTGCTCTTTCCCCCTTTGGGAAAAAATTATAACAAAAATTCCTACCGACAAACAGTGCAGAAAAAGTTCAGAATACCTTCCGAACTGTCGGAAGAAAAATTAAAAAAACACCATACGAAAAGACTGTCAGATATCGTTCAGATTTCTTTCAGAACTGTCGTTGCAAAATTTCCTTCAGAATGTCAAACAGAATTCGGAACGAACTCGGTAAGATCGTTTCGGAAGACATTTGGTTCGCTGGGTAGTGAAGACATTGTTTAACGACGTAAAAGGGGATAAAATGGAAATCCAAGTATCACAGTGCCAAAAATATACCACCACCGCAGTATTTCCAAAACTAAACCGATTCAAATCACATGTAGTTATTCGGAATAAAGGCCCAAAAATGAAAGATTCATTTAAATCGGCAGAATAATAAGCATTTTATCGAAGAAGAACTAAAATAATGCTATTTGAGAGGCTTTTAAGGGCGAAACTTGTTAATGCAGATCTTGGCAGTTGATAAAGTGAAAGTTTAGGTGTAAGAGGTAGTCTGCCATCAGACTCACTTGGACGTTTTCGTCCATTGTGATATCACAGGAACAGGACAAGAAAGACGCCTTCAAGTTTCTACCGTTCCTTATTCCTACTAGTCCCTAGTTAAAAAGCCCAACAACTTGCGAAAGTACACATCCGCTATAGCCGACAAGTTCTCAAAGAAATGAGAATCAATAGTGAAACTCCTTCTGACTGTCAGTGCGGAACACACACACAGCAGATGTTCTATACTTTCTTCTTCCGCGACATCCTCACAGCTTCTGCTGAAGTCTTACTTGCAAACTTTTGTCTGTCATCATGTTTTCAGATCAAACAGTAACCTGTCATGACGGACACAATGACTCAGAAGTCTAGCCAGCAAACCTGTAGACCTTATTTTGGAGTGATCACAACCCCCACTTTGTGACCATCTATCATTCGTTGCCCTTCGGATTTGATCTTGAAGACTTTGCTTACATATCGCTAGAGGCATACCCACAGACTCCAGTTCCTCTGGAATGTATAAGGTAATTCCTAGAAATGTGTTCCCCAGAGATTTAAAGGTTTTCTGGCTGTCTGAAAATTTATCTATGCCCGTCGTCGTTATGACAATCTATCTTAGCCATTCCATCGCTCCTTTAATTCAAAGGATCTCCGCTTGATGCATACTATAGTGATAGTGTAACTTTCTCGGTATGATCAGTCTAATTCTTCAGAGTACATCACAAAGCGCCCCTGCTCGTCTAGTTTGAAAACATCCGTATCGTAGTCTTCTATACACGAGACGCTCATAAATATAAAACTATTTTTTAAAAGCTCTTGTAAGTTCCTTTCCATTATAACCAGTTTGAATGTACACCCAGAGAAATTAGTCGCCTGATATCAGCAAACACTGTCTGCAGATGTTAAAATAAAAATTTTAATAAATTAATGCATGCAAAATTTTTGAACTTCTGAACAACATTTGAGGCATTTGCCTTCTATTTATAAAAAGATTTTGCAAGTTTTATATTTGAAATTTTTAATTAAAAGCATAAATATAGCATTAGTAGCTATATTGCCTGCTGTTATTTAAATTCGTTCAAAAGTTTGCAAGTTGTAGATATTTATGACATTTTTGTAATTTTTTTAGCTCTTTACCGTTTGAAAACAACGGCAAATGTCTGCTGTTATAGCAACAAATTACTGCTGTCCCATTTTCAGCAGACTTTCTGTGGTTACAGCAAACATGTTTGCTCTTTTTACAAACAAATTTCTGTGAGTGTATATAATCAAACTAGCAGAATACGTACATAGTATGTATATTGGCTGATTTGTAATAGATTATTCATATATACGCCCCCTGGCCGAAGGTTTGTTAACATTTTAAACAAATAGTTATATTTCACACCTTTTTTAAGTGTTTGCTATTAGTACAAATCAAAAAATTTTACTATTGGCTAAAAATAAATCGATGATTGGAACCATAGTGTTATCTTTATATATTGTGCGGAAAAAAACATCTTCACTCTTAGAAGGATTTAAGCCATTTCGTGTGGAGAACGTTTTGGAAAATTTCCTTTATAGTGCCGGGAACCTTTCTGACAATATTCCAAAGCTGTATAGATAATACATTTCATGGAAGTGTCCCTCTACTGACACATCTCAGTATATCAACCGTAACACGTCATTTAGTAACGTTTTTTTACTTGAAACACATCCCGATGTGGATTTTAGATTCTAGCATGAAATTATTATGCAATTTACACCTTTATGTAGCATTTATGGTTATACTGTACCCTGCGCCACTTCTGAAGCTGTGTTGCAGTGTAAGGTTCAACTCAGAATATCTTCCTTAATCGGTTTATTTATGTCGGTCTGTTCGCGTTTACATTCTGTAGCATTTGTCCATCGGCAGTTTTTCTGTAATCAAGGCGGATATCGAATTTGTTACCCAATCATAAAAAAGAAAAATCTACAAATCACAAAACATCCTACCGGCTAGTTTGGGGAGCCGAACAAAATTGACAATATTCTTATTTAAAAATGTTTAAAAAACCACAATACGAGCTATGTGTACCGTTCGATGAAATTCAGCAGAGGTTTTTAATTGGAATTAGGATGAAATTTGGCACAATAATTTGTGTTAAGATCTCCGATATGCCAAAAATTTGTGTTAAGATCTCCGTTATTCGTTCCGAATATGGCCCAAGTCGGTCTTTGTCTTAATATAGTCCACATATACAATACATCGATCTTCCCAATATTGCCCCGCTTCCCTGAAATTTTAAATAATTATTATTTAAATTACGGTTTATGATCTGATTATAGTTAGATATAGAAGTTATGTTGACCTATCTCTTGATCGAAGTTCTAGAAATTAGCTGAAAGGTATATTTTACTCTACGTACCAAATTTCTGCCAAACAAGCGAAAAATAAAAGCTTCTAGGAACCGAAAAAGGATAATCGAGAAATCGGTTTATTTGGGAGCTACATCAGGTTAAAAAATGATATGGAGGGTACTTGCTACAATTATTGGCAAATACCACGTGCAAAATTTTAGCCAAATCGGACAAAAATTGTGGCTTCTAGAGGATCCAGCCGTGAAATCGAGAAATTGGTTTACATGTAACCTATATCAGGTTATAGACCGATTTCAATCGTACTCAAGCGGCCAGCTTCATGCGTTGGACCTCTATCGTGATTTCGACAGACGGACGGACGGACGACTCAAAATGTCCAGACGATCAAGAATATATGTCTCAGATCAATATTTCCAAACGGAGTGACTAGGTTAGGTTGAAAAGAGCAGATATTAATCCGCCTCAGCCACTATGGACATACACCTAAGCCGGTAATCGGCTTGTTGGGCGCTCTAAAAACTAAAAAGTAACCTCGAAAAAGAAAATTTTAAGTTAGGAATTCCGTGCTACTTACAAAATCCTTAATTGGTTTCCATACCACTTCTCTAAGTGGGTTTATGTCTGGTATCGTGTCCCCACCTAAATACCGGTGTCTGTTAGCCGGGCAATGACATAGGAAATGCTCTAACGTCCCGTCTAAAACAGATCTCAGTCCCTGGGTTTTCAATGTAGAACCCCAGGCCCACTCTGTTCCCTAGCGTTGATCCATCCGTGTAACTAGGGTTCCGTCAGTCGAAGACTGTGTCGCTGGCAGTAGTGCCTCGCACTCGACCTCAAATGTTGTCTCAGGTATCCGATAGGAAACCTTTTCCATTCCTTCCAGGATTCCTATCGTTGCCTCGATTATACCGCGATGATATGAGCCGCTCCCATCCTCAATCCATTTTCCCATCGCCACAGTGGCTGTCTTACATTTAATCTGTATGTCTAAAATAGTCTCCATTGCCCTAGTGGGAGTGGGAGTGGTCCTCATTGGTCCGCCTATGCCAAGACAACACGTTCTCTGAAACTGTTGGAATTTTTCTCCATAGCTGTCCACCAAACTACTGAGACGTAAGTAAGTATTGGTCTAATCACGCTTCTGTAGAACCAGTGGGCTATCCTCGGATTGTGGCTAGGTTAGTTAACCACCGTTCTATGGTGGTGGGTATAAAATGGTATAGCAGCCATATAATAAACTTCACCCCAAAGAGGGGTCGCATTGTGGCACGCCCTTCGGACTCGGCTATAAAAAAAGAGCCCCTTATTATTGAGCTTAAACTAGAATCGGACAGCACCTAGGCGTTCGGCGTCATGGGCGGACATGCCAACCTCTGTGCCACGGCGGCCTCCTCATAACCGGATTTAGCTCCCGTATAACTGATCTTCTTCTATGGTCTCCAACATCCAAACCAAGTATGGTCCGAATCGGTTCATAACCTGATATAGCAATTCTTATCCATTATACATAATTATGAGCAAAGAAGATAAAATTCGACGCGGCAGAACTTTGGACTCTTTAACCAGTTTTTTTACTCCTGTATTCGTCCCGCACGCGTAAGGAGACATTGATGTTTAGTTTGATGCTACATGCACTTCAATCCATTCCATCCCTATCTCCGATTCATCCGTAAATATGGATATATGGACTTGCCCGTGCTATTTACGTGCTATCGTGGAAACAAGCGAGCCTTAAATAAAGGAAGAATCTTTGTTGTAATCCAAAAACTTCAATCTGAAATTCAACATGTAAGGACGGGCTTAAGTGGGACGAATCCGACATTTTTATACCCTATACCAAATTGGTTATGCAGGCAAAGTCGTCGAATTTAAAATTTCTATCATATTCCGTACATATTGTAGGAGCCATAGAGTAAATCGTTGTGCGAATTTTTGAGAAGATCGTTTGATAAATGGGTTAGTAGAGGTCTTAAAAGTGAAAATCGTGAGATGCATATATTTGGGAGCTATATTTAAATCTCAACAGAGAGAGAAACCTTTGTGCCAAATCTAGTGAAGATCGGTTATCAAATTTCTAAATTATTGAGTATTATTCAAAAAACAGGAAAATATAAATGGAAGCTACATATATCTAAATCTGAACCGATTTGTATTAAATTCAATAGCAATACCGGGAGTCATAAGGGAATCCTTTGTGCCAAATTTCGTGTGAATCTGTTAACAAATGACCACATTGTTGCATCTAGTCCAAATCGGAAGAACATATATATGCAAGCTGTATCTAAATCTAAACCGATTTCTATGAAATTCACCAATAATGTCGAGATTTATAACAGAATCCCTCGTGCAGAATTTCGTGATAATCGGTTTACATATGACAATATAATTGCAATTTTAGTCCAATTCAGTTGAACCTATATATGGGAGCTATATCCAAATCTGAACCGATTTTTTCCAATTTCAATAGGCTTCGTCTCTAGGCCCAAGAAAATGCTTGCGCCAAATTTGAAGACGATCGGATGAAAATTACAACCTGTACTTTGTACACAAATTAACATGGACAGACAGACTGACATAGCTTAATCGAATCAGAAAGTGATTCTGAGTCGATCGGTATACTTATCAATGGGTTTATCTCTCTTTCTTCTGGGTGTTACAAACAAATGCACTAAGTTATAATACCCTGTACCACAGTAGGGTGTAGGATATAAAAATGGGGGACGTTCCACCCCAAACCCTCAGTTGATGTAGTATGCAAAACTGAGCTTAATATTTCGGGAGAGTGGGGAGGAGAGTTGAAAATTATCAAATATTAACTATATTTTATTTAAACATAAGTTATGAAGACGAGATAACGAATATACAGTTATATTAGAATGTGAAGTTAGAAAAGGGTTTTTTAACCTCCGCTTATATATTAGGGACAGGATGTTTCTAAATATGTATTTTATTACTTTCTGCTAGACCATACTTCTCATGGACATTGGAGTCAGAAGGCCATTCGTTCATTACATAAAGTGCTTTTCACCAGCAAAACTTTCCAGGATTGTTAAATAGTTATTTTTAGGTGTAACAATCGTAAAGGGAATTTACTACACCCTAACTTGTGGTGGAGGGTATAAAACTCTAAACCACATTCTATTAGCTTTTCCTCCTGCAGAATTTCTGTTTTCACTACAAATTTTCCACCCGCGTCCACCGATATATGCTAGGTGCTATGGCTAACAGTTGTTTTTAATCAATTGTATATTTCAGTCACACGTACATAATTAATTTCATTTGAAATTGAAAAAAAAAACTCGACTGTGGGTTTTTAGCAAACTTAAAACGTATGTCTGCCTCTTGTTCTCTCTGCTTCTTTCTCACCACAAATGATTGCCACTTGCCGTTTAATTGGGTACACTTTACAGATACCGTTATCTTATCTCCTCCCAACGGTAGTAATGGTGATGAACGCCTCAGCGACTATGATAGATAGGTAACTAAGCCCCTTCTTGATCTGAGTTCAAAAAAAAAAAAAAAAAATGCTGCGAAAAAACTTTTTGGACTATTGTCCAGTCAAAATTCAACCAATTACTTGTTTGTAAGCTGCAGAATTTGAAACTAATTTGTAGAAGTAAAAAAATTATCGGTCAACGAGTAACTGTCTACTATGATGTATGAGTGCATGGAATCGACATGTGAAACGAAAAAACAGTCAGCAAAAAATCAAAAAACAAAAAGGAATTAGGTATTGTGTTGGTTCGTTGGCCGTCGCGACGTTCTCAAAACAAGTGTGAATTGCAAGTGAAAAAATCCAACAACAATCGGAATGAGAGTCCAAACAACTGAGCTGAAAATGCAAGCACAACAAAAATCCAGAGTACAAAAACAAAACAAAAAAATTCAAAATAAATAAACACAAATCTATACGAGAGAAAAAATTCTAAGACGAGAATAACTGAGCGTTAATATGTTTTTGAATAATATTTGTAATTTAATCAGCTAAGTAAGCGGGAACGCCTGTCAACTTTGCGGATACATAATTTGATCGTGTTAAATTGTTGCTCATTTTGCACCGAGCGTTACTTCGGGTTTGTTGTCGTAGCCTACACACGAACACACCATCATTGTTTACGAATCGAAAGTGTTTTCCGATGGATTTCATTGAAGAGACTGCTAATTTCAAGAGATTACTTCTGTCATTTTGCCAATGCTTTCCGCCCCCCTTAAACATTGGGTTGCCTAAAAAGTAATTGCGGATTTTTTAAAAGAAAGTAAATGCATTTTTAATAAAACTTAGAGTGAACTTTAATCAAATATATAATTGCCATTTTGTTCGATAACCTTTTGCCATCTTCCTGGCAAATTTAGTGTTATACACTCATAGAACTTCTGGCCTTTATCTGCAAAAAACTGAACCAAGTGCGATTTTATAGCCTCATCATTGCCGAAAGTTTTACCATTTAAGGAGTTCTGCAAAGATCGAAATAAATGGTAGTCTGATGGTGCAAGGTCAGGGCTATATGGTGGATGCATCAAAAGTTCCCAGCCAAGCTCACTCAGTTTTTGGCGAGTGACCAAAGATGTGTGCGGTCTAGCGTTGTCCTGGTGGAATATGACATCTTTACGATTGACCAATTCTGGTCGCTTCTCCTTGATGGCTGTATTCAATTTGTCCAATTGTTGACAGTAAACATCCGAATTAATCGTTTGGTTCCTTGGAAGCAGCTCAAAATATACCACACCCTTCCAATCCCACCAAACAGACATCATAACCTTCTTTTGGTGGATATCAGCCTTTGAAGTGGTTTGAGCTGGTTCACCATGCTTGGACCATGATCGTTTTCGACTAACGTTGTTGTAAACAATCCATTTTTCATGTCCAGTTATGATTCGTTTTAAAAACGGATCGAATTCATTGCGTTTAAGGTGCATATCACAAGCGTTGATTCGGTTTGTTAAATGAATTTCTTTCAATACATGTGGTACCCATATTAAAATTGACGCCAAACAAACAAATGTAAACAAAATTTCGCGCACTTTTTTTCTAAAGCAAGCTAAAAGTAACAGCTGATAACTGGCAGAAGAAAGAATGCAATTACAGAGTCACAAGCCGTTGAAAAAATTTGTCAACGCCGACTATATTACTACTATATTACCGACAATTACTTTTTTGGCAACCCAATAGCTGGAGCAAATAAATTAACAACCAATGCTAAATTTCAGCAACTATCTTTTTAGCCTATCTGTTTAGATGAACAGCTTAATTATAGTAGCTAAATAATAAAATTGCATTGAAATTAAATGTATGTTTTTGCCATGTGTCTGTCCGTCTTTTGTTATCACTCTACAGCCTTTAAACATTGAGATATTGTACAAAAGTTTTTGACAGTTTCACATTTTTTTGATACGCATTTTAAGATTTTGAATGGGCTAGATCTGACCACATTTGGATATAGCTGCCATATAGATCGTTGTCCCGATTCTTGAGCCCATAAAAGACGCATTTATTACTCGATTTCTTGGGAACTTGGACTAAAATATGGCGGCCTCATAACATAGGGTCTTAAAGCTATTTCAGGCACATATATGTATTATCCGTTTTCGCGAAATTTGAAACATATCCGAACCGATCCAATCGGATGCTATTTAGATATTGCTGTCATATAGACCGGTCTGTCAATTTAAACCCTTGAAAGGTGCATCGATTAACCGGTTCCTCTGAAAGGGGTATGTAAAAGGTTCCTCGACATCTCAACCAAATATGAACCAAACCAAACTGGCCCGTATGCATAGTGGAGTTACCCAAAGTTCGACACGGGCAAATGCAATACGTTTTTACTTGTTATAACCTCCACCATAGGATGGAGGGTATACTAATTTCGTCATTCCGTTTGTAACACCTCGAAATATGCCGCCCCAAAAAGTATATATATTCTTGATCGTTATGACATTTTAAGTCGATCTAGCAATGTCCGTCTGTCTGTCTGTCTGTCGAAAGCACGATAACTTTTGAAAGAGTAAAGCTAGGCGTTTGAAATTTTGCACAACTACTTCTTATCGCCAAAACCAAATCGGTCCATGTTTCGATATAGCTGTCATATAAACCAATCTTGGGTCTTAACCTCTTGACCAATTCTTATCCGATTTGGCTGAAATTTAGTATGTGGTGTTTTGGTATCGCACCCGAAAACTGTGCCAGGTAAAATCTAAATCGGTTCATAGCCTGATATAACTGCCATATAAACTGACATTGGGTCTTGACTTCTAGAGCTTCGAGAGATCGCAATTATTATCCGATTTGTCTGAAATTTTACATGAAGTGTTCTGGTATGACTCCCAAGAACTGTGCCAAGTATAGTGTAAATCAATCCATAACCTGGTATAGCGGCCATATAAACCCATCTCCCAAATAGACTTCTTGAGCCTCTAGAGGGCGCAATTCTTATCCAAATTGGTCGAAATTTTGTATGAAGTTTTCTGTTTTTGACTTTTTGGTTCAAATCGGCCCATAACCTGATTTAACTGCCATATAAACCGATCTTGGGTCTTTACTTCTTGAGCTTCTAGATTGTGCTATTCTTATCCGATTTGGCCGAAATTTTGCATGAAGTTCTTTATTTTGACTTCCAACAACTGTGTTAAGTATGGTCTAAATCAGTCCATATCCTGATATAGCCACCACATAAACCGATCTCCCTATCAGACTTCTTGGGCTTTTAGAGGGCGAAATTCTTATCCAATATCGTTGAAATTTTGCATATGTCAATTTGGTATGACTTCCAACAACTGTTCTAAGTATGGTCTTAATCGGTATATAACCTTATATAGGTGCCATAGAAACCGATCTCCCAGTTTGACTTTTTGAGCCTGTGGAGGGCGCAATTATTACTCGATTTGCCTGAAATTTTGGAGGTGGTGTATTTCCATAACTGGTGTTTTTCTATTCGAAAAAGTCATTCAAATAACTTGACAAATGCGATCCATGGTGGAGGGTATATAAGATTCGGCCCGGCCGATCTTAGCACTCTTTCACTTGTTTTAATTAACATGACGCAGAGAACGCAATTTTTAAACAAATTTTTATGACCTTATATCTGCGCCAAGTATGCCCTTATTCAGGCCCTAACTTGATACAGCTTCTAATCCGAATCCATGTCCTCCTATGACGCTAAAAACCTAGGTTCAAATCCATCAGAAAATATTTTCAGCGGTGGTTATCTCCTCCTAATGCTGGCTGCATTTATGAGGAACAATGCCATTTGAAACCAGTAAGGAAGGGCAAAAGTCGGGCGGTGCCGACTGTATAATACCCTACACCTATCGGTTCACGATACACCCTACATAATCGACTTGGGGAAGGCCGAGAAGATGACGATGCTCGTCCTAATCGCCCGAGCACGTTAACAACCGATGAAAATATTGAAGCAGTGAAGAAAATGGGTTTGGGTAATCGTCAAATCACTATCAGAGAGGTTGCTTACTACATTGGCATATCGTTCGGCTCTTGCCAAGCTATTTTTACGGATGTTTTAGGTACGAAACGTGCGGCAGAGAAGATTGTTCCAAAATTGCTATATTTTGAGCAAAAAGAACGTCGCATGGACATCCCCAAGAGCTGTTGAACATCGTCAACGACGAACCAGATTACTTCAAAAAAATCATAACTGGTGAAAAATCATGGGTGTATGGCTATGACATTGAAGCCAAAGCAAAAGTATCCCAATGGGAACGTCCAGAAGAGCCAAGACCGAAAATAGCACTTCACGTTTGGTCAAATGTGAAGGTTTTGCTCACTGTTTTCTTCTACTTCAATGACGTGGTGCATCATGAGTTCTTACCACAAGGTCGAATAAGGAATACTTCTCTGAAGTTATGCGCCGTTTGCGTGAAGCTATTAGTAGGAAACGCACAGAATTGTGGAAAAACCAATCATGGAATCAGCAAAACCTTTATCATGGCTCAACCACCGTATTCAACGGTCCTGGCTTCCGCAGACTTTTACCTCTTCTCAAAACTGAAGACATCGATGAAAGAAAAGTGTTTTGCTACGATTGAGAAGGTAAAAGAAAAATCGAAACAGGAGCTGTTGGCTAAAACAAAAAGCGCGCTTGAGAAGTGTTTCGAGGGTTGGAAAGGTTGGTCACCCATACACTTGTCTCTTAAAGTAAGTAAAATGTTCGTGCTCAAATACTTTTCTCAAATACATTTCCGAAAGTGGATAGCAATTGCGTGCCAACTCCCAAGTACTTTGCATTTAAGCCTCATATTATCATGATAGGAAAAAATGGGACAGCAACCCAAACAAATGGCTCCTTTTTACATCCAGAAAAATTAGTCTGCTGGTATCAGCAAAACACTGTTTGCTGACATTACATTAAAAATTTTTAACTTCTGAATAAATCCATTCAAATCCATTCCAAATTTTTAAACTTCTAAACAACTATTAAGGCATTAGCTATATATTAATAAAAAATTCCAATGTTAAGCGTTATTTTTTTGTTTTTAGAAGCATAAGTATAATAGTAGTATTTATTTTGTATGCTGTTTATTTGAAAACAGCCGAAAATTTTTGCTGTTTAGCAACAAATTACTGATTTCCCATATGTCAGCAGTCTTTTTGCTGTTAAAGCAAACATTTTTGCTGTTTTTACTAACAAATTTCTCTGAGTGTTCTACCAAATATCTTTCATAATGTCATGATTGGTCTTTATATCAAATTGGTGGGTTTTGACGGCACTCCTAGGTCTAATGTCATATTCGTAATCTCCCAACTACCTTTCCATTGAGTGGTTTTTGGAGGAAGCTCGACAGACCCCACACTCCTTGGACTTGAATTTCTATGGCATGTTCGTAATTTACGTCTCAATATCTTTCATTCGAGCCCCATATTGACATGAACTGTCAATATATTTGTTTGACGGAGTTTTGGCGTTGAGGCGGCCCCTGGGTTCCTGAACCCAATTTTAATCGTATTCCACTTCTACTCCAATACCATTAATACCCATATACTCTAGATCGATCCACTTTTGATTTTGGGTGGTGTTTCTTGGAGGAGAAGGGAGGTCCAGCCGCCTTCCGATATTAAAAAAATATATAACCCATTGTTTCTTCCAGACCAACCTACACAATCTGTGAACATGTCATGTAAATCTGTACAAATGTACAAAGCCACAAACAAGCATACAAAATCTGACGTTTTCCTTTATTTCATTCTTAAGAATCACCTATGAGAGGAGAAGATGAATTGGGGAAACACAAAAACTGTAGAAAAACGCAAGTAAATTAACAAAATGAAGCTAACACGAAAGTTAGATTGTGTTTTGAAAAAATAATTAAAAGATTAAAAACAAAGAGTGTAAACAATCGGTTTAGAACTAAATTGATCTGGTTCATGGTTCTTTCTTCGTTTATTTCTAATATTTGTACTTGGTCGCTAGCACATCTATCTATATTGAACATCTGTAGTCGAAGCAGTCGGCAGCAAAAATCGCCTTGAAACTGAATCTATTTCGATTTCCACTTTTTCCGACTTGAAAGTCGATTATTCCTCAAAAAAAATCGGTTTCAATAACGAAATTAATTGATCCAATTAATTTTTTAATTGAAACTGCTTCAATCACGAATATGATAATACAATCACAGTTTAAGAAAAAGGTGATTAAAAATTTTTCAATTAAAAAATGATTGAATCAATTAATTTTTTAATTAAAAATGACAAAAATTTCAACCAATTGAAAAATGTTCAGGTTCAATTAAAAAAATGGTTGAATCAATTCATGGTACGCAAGAGATTCTGTGCATCTGTTGGAAGTTGTATTCGAACCTGGGCACACGAAGCAACAGCGAGGGCCGTTGCCGTCGTCTAGCGTTCGAAGCCATCAATACAACATCCAACAGATGCACAGAATCTTGTGAGTACCATGGAAGTAGTAAAATTTGTGCAGACAGAAAATTTGCCATTACACAAAAACGATCGGTGGTTAATGTGGTATTTGTGTCATAGAGGCGTTTTCGCAATAAATTCGGTACAAGTACATCATACCAACGTACGGCCCTTGAAGCTTTCACACCTAATATGGCTAATGAGTAATTGCAGCCAAATTACGAAACGCGTCCCATAGTGGTTGGTGTGTGTTGCGATCTCTGGCTTTCCTTTACCACTTGCAAAGAAAATCTCTGATCATTGAGCTCGTCTCGAAAGCGAAACAAACAAAAATTGTAAAATTTAATGATCTTCGCCCTAACAGATAGATAACTTGAAAATGAATGACCATAAATGAGTTGAGTGCTGAACATTGTAGAAGTCATTGTGAAATATTTCGATCCATTCGGATAAGAATTGCGCCTTGTTGGGGCTCAAGAAGCAAAATCGGGAGAACGGTTTATATGGCAGCTGTATCAGGTTATGTACCGATTTGCGTAGTACTAAGCACAGTGGTTGGAAGACATAACAAAACTCCTCATGTAAAATTTCAGCCAAATCGAATCAGAATTACGCCCTCTAGCGGCTCAAGAAGTCAAGATCCCAGATCGGTTTTTATGGCAGCTATCGATTCGAACCATACTTGCGCAGCTATTGGAAGTGACACCAAAACACCACATACACAATTACAGCCAAATCGGATAAGAATTGCGCTCTATAAAAGCTGAAGAAGCCAAGACCCATGATCGCTTTATATATCAGGTTAAGAGCCAATTTGAACCATACTAAGCACATACTCTCCACCATAGGGTGGGGGTATACTAATTTCGTCATTCTGTTTGTAACTCCTCGAAATATTCGTCTAAGACCCCATAAAGTATATATATTTTTGATCGTCATGACATTTTAAGTCGTTCTAGCCATTTCCGTCCCTCTGTCTATCGAAAGAACGCTAACTTCCGAAGGAGTAAAGCTAGCCTCTTGCAATTTTGCACAAATACTTTTTATTAGTGTAGGTCGGTTGGGCCATATCGGTCCATGTTTTGATATAGCTGCCATATAAACCGACCTTGACTTCTTGAGCCTCTAGAGGGCGCAATTCTTCTCCGATTTGGCTGAAATTTAACATGACGTGTTTCTTTATGACTTCCAACAACCGCGCTGAGTATGGTTCAAATCGGTACATAACCTGATATAGCTGCCTTATAAACCGATCTGGGATCTTGACTTCTTGAGCTTCTTGAGGGCGCAATTGTTATCAGATTTGGCTGCAAATTTGTTTTGCGAGAAGCAGTTGTCTCGCATGAACCATAACTTGATATAGCTGCAATAGCATAGCAGCTATTTTCTTTTATCCTAAGTTTCCCTTAAAAAGAGATTCCGGGAAAAGAACTCGACAAATGCGATCCATGGTGGAGGTACGTAAGATTCGGCCTTGCTTAACTTAGCACGCTCTAACTAGTTCTCCCTCTTTTCGATCCCATGAGTCTTCTATAAAGACATTCTGGTTTGTGCATAAAAATAAAATTATCCAGAGTTTGGAGCGCCTCTATATCAAGAAGAGTAGCAAAGCTAAATCCGTAAAGGGAGTTGGTAAAAGACGATACATGTTGCTTCCTACTTAGACCATACACATAACGCATTATATTATTGTATGCCACGTTTGGCTTGCGCCGACTCAGGGATTCGCAATGAGCAAAAAGCACACTACCGTATACTAAACGCGGTACCAGCAATGACTTTGCCATAACAAAACGTGTGCTACGAGGTGTGAACAAGTGAATTATCTACAATTCTCGTAGTTTCACATGAGTCTATCCAACGACAGTATTGATTAGGGATCCCAAAGACGACTTTCGAGTAATCAATTGGTCGACTTTTTGTGTAAAAAAGTCGTAATGGACTTTCAATGTTAAAAAAGTCGAATAATCGATTTTGCAGTCGAACAGTAGAAAATAAAGCTGCACAGAGAAAAAAAAGCTGGACAGAGATACAAGTTTTGCTTTGCTTATGTTGCTGCTAGATAAGAATTGTTTTCAATATTTCTGAGATGCATTTGGGTACTATGTCCTCAAGTGCTACGATTCATTGCTCTTTGGTTTATTATTGTGCCATAAATATTTATTTTAAATTGAATAGTTTTTTAAACATTTAAACATTACCTTCGGCTGCGGTATTCAGATAGTAATAACATTTCGCGCCATATCTAAGCAAAATTTTAGAGATTACGTCTTTGTTAGTGTAAGATTCCGATTTTTTGTTTATGGAAGCTGAATTGTGGCACATATGTATTTTTTATCCATTAAGCGTTTATGTTCGAGGATGGGCTCTATAGGACTATATCTTTTCATTATACCCATAAAGGCTGGAAATCTTCAGCTTCTACAAGACGTATTTAATGACCGAGATTGAAATTCTTAAGCTTATAAAATGCGAATGTGGTCCATATGGATCAAACTTTAGGCGTAGATCCCATACTAACGTACCCACAATTTCCGGTATTTTTGTTCTGAACGACTTTTTCTCGGCATGATAACAGTTTAATCCAATCCATGGACGAATCGAACAATATTTTATAGCAGCTCCCATATAAGGGTACATTTCACGAACAGAGATTTTTGCACCAAATTTAGCGAAGTCTAGATGGAATTTAGAATAGATACACTCCGATTTGGGGAAGGCGTTCTGTTTTCATGTTTAATTTAATTTTTGAAAAAGTAAAAAGGCGTTAAGTTCGGCTGGGCCGAACTTTGGATACGTGGTGGGTATCCGAAGCTCGGGTATATATGTAAACCACCTTTCCCCAAAATCCGGTGAAAAATTCATATCTTATACCCCATAGCAGCTATATCAAAATATGTTCAAATTTCAGTGAAATCGGATTATAAATGCGCCTTTTATGGGATCAAAACCTTAAATCGAGAGATCGGTCTATATGGTAAATATATCTAAATCTGGACCGATTTGGTGCATGTTGCAGAAAAATGTCCTAACACAATTCACTGTCCCAAATTTCGGCGAAATCGGACAATAAATGCCCCTTTTATGGCCCCAAAACCTTAAAATCGAGGGATCGGTCTATATGACAGCTATATCCAAAAATTGACCGATCTGAGCCAAATTGGAGAAGAATGTCGAAGGACCTAACACAACTCACTGTCACAAATTTCGGCGACATCGGACAATAAATGCCCCTCTTATGGGCCCAAAACCTTAAATCGAGAGACCGGTCTATATGGCAGCTATATGCAAATCTTGATCGATATAGGCCAAATTGCAGAAACATGTCGAGGGGCTTAACTTAACTGACTGTCCCGAATTTCGGCGACATCGGACAATAAATGCGCTTTTTATGGGCCCAAAACCTTAAATTGAGAGATCGATGTATCCAAATCTGGACCGATCTGGGCCAAATTGAAGAATGATGTCGAAGGGCCTAACACAACTCACTGTCCCAAATTTCAGTAAAATCGGACAATAAATGCGCCTTTTATGGGCACAATACCTTAAATCGAGAGATCGGTCTATATGACAGCTATATCCAAATCTGGACCGCTCTGGGCCAAATTGAAGAAAGATGTCGAAGGATCTAACACAACTCACTGTCCCAAATTTCAGCAAAATCAGATAATAAATGTGGCTTTTATGGGCATAAGACCCTAAATCGGCGGATCAGTCTATATGGCAACTGTATCCAAATCTGGACCGATTGGGGCCAAATTGATGAAGAATGTCGAAGGGCCTTACACAACTCACTGTCCCAAAATTCAATAAAATCGGATAATAAATGTGGCTTTATGGGCCTAAGACCCTAAATCGGCGGTTCGGTCTATATGGGGGCTATATTAAGATATGGTCCGATATAGCCCATCTTCGAAATAACCTGCTGAATAACCTGCTTATGGACAAAAATAGAATCTGTGCAAAGTTTCGGCTCAATATCTCAATTTTTAAAGACCGAGGCGTGGTTTCAACAAACAGACGGACGGACATGGCTAGATCGTCTAAGATTTTTAGGTTGTTCAAAAACATATATACTTTATAGGATCGGAAATGGATATATCGATGTGTTGCAAACGGAATGACAAAATAAATATACCCCCATCCTTCGGTGGTGGGTATAAAAACGTACTTTTTTTAAAGGTAAAGGTAAAAAAACTCCTTTAAAAAAGGATTTAGCATATCAAAATATTTTACAAAAATGTTCGCCGGAAAATTCTACTATAGTCCCCTGAATATACCGAAACCTAAAACTTAACATAAATGCCAGAAGTCAGTTATACGTGTTTTCGTTTCACGGATAATCGAATAATAATTGTACCCTCTGGAAGCTCAAGATGTTTAATGGTTCAATCGGTTTATATGGGAGCCATATCTGGTTATAGGCCTATTTGGGTCATACACATATGGTACATATAGACCGAACCGCCGATGGTACATATGGTACATATGGTAGTTGTTGAAACAGATGTGATCAGGTAATAATCGGGTAATAATTGCGACCTAAATCCGGAGATAGGTTTATATGAAAGCTATATCAGGATATAGACTGATTTGAACCATACTCCTTTTTTTTCTATATAACACTCAAATATAACTCTGTGCAAAATTTTAGAGCAATATGTCAACTCTAACTATTTTTGTCCAAGAAATACACTAGGGGGCAACACTGTGCGTCCCCATGGCAGGGATAGATTTCAACATAGAAAGAGGAGCCTCAAATGATTTTAAATCTTAAAAGTAGAAGGCGTTTTGGGAATTCGAATTCCAGAACAGGTCTGATACATACTTTATGGGATCGTTGATAGATGTTTCGAAGTATTACAAACGGAATGAATAGATTGGTATACCCAATTAAAACCAATTAACACATTGAGACCACTTGCCGATACAACTCTCCGTGTTTGACAAATTAGCATAATTTTGCGCCCACTGAAATTAATTGAGTTACGATAACTTTTCTTTTCGTCAAGAGGGGGCAGAGAAGAGAGCGCGCGAGAGAGAGAGAGAGAGAGCCAACGAGTGTTCAAGTTCGTGTTTGTTGTTCCATTTGCGAGATATGAAATACTACAACAGCCAGTTTGTGCAGTCAGTTATTTTACTATTCTGCCACTGATCGGGGCAAAATAATAAACATTACGTACGTTGCAGAATTACAGAAATATCAACTGGAAAATAAAATAACAAAAATAGCAAAAAAAAAGAATAATAATAGCAAAATAAGAATGAATTGTTAACCGGCATTATGGAATCCATTAAAATTTACCGCCGTCTTGTGAGTAATCCTTTGATAACTAGTGAATTCGAATACGACTATGTGGTGTTTTATGTGACTCCAGTATTTCCGCATGAAAATTTTGATGACCCCTGTCAATCGGATGAATTCCTAGAGGATTTTGTGATCTTCGAGCAAAGCCTACTAACAACATATGCAGTGCAAAGTAATAGCATACTCTTAACATCTTTGTGAAACTTACTCCAGATACCTACATACACATCTATGTAACTGGAGATATTCGCATCTCATTTGCATGAACCACGTACATATCTCATGTTCCTTGTGATTTTTGTATCTTTCAGATGAACGTAAGAAATCTTCACTACCCACTATTCCCACCATCAATTATACGGTGGGCAATCGCGATACATTGACCTCGGTTGCAGCCCGTTTCGATACAACCCCATCGGAATTGACACATTTGAATCGTTTGAACAGTTCGTTCATCTATCCCGGTCAACAGCTGTTGGTACCCGACAAGAGTGCCAAAGACAATGTCTCTACCACCAGTTCTGCCGACGATAAAGCCGGTGGCTCCAGTGCTTCGGGAAAATCGAGCCCAGTTGATCGCAAATTATCGGTGGAGGAACAAAATGACGTCGATGGTAAGTGCAATGGAACTCTTTACTTAAATGCACTCAAAAAATCGGAGCAAATGATGGCACTTGTTTTTTAAATAAAGCTACAATTTTTAAAACATAATTTTCTGAAGGGGATGGCCAAACTTCTGTTAAAAAATTTTGTCAATAACTATAATTTTCTTCAAAATTCATATGGAGAGTGCTCATTCTACGAACAATGCGACAATTTGTCTAAATTAAACTAACACAAGAAATGTTTAAGAATTTCTATATGCAAATAACAAACTTAACACTAACATTACTTCTATGAAATAATGGGAAGACTTATCCTTTTCAATCATTGCTGAGTGATTCTGAAAGACGTGCAGCAAATTGGCATCTCTTTGCTGATAAGCCAAGATTCAAGCACTGGGTGTTAAGCCATAATGGGACATTTAGACCTATGTGCCAGAGTGGCCTTCGTCATAATTAAATCTAGTACTAAAGCTGCTATCACACGATATGTGTGTTACATACGTACTGTCACTTTCTGAATTCATAAAGGCTCTATTACACGGTATGTAGGTGTCTTATGCCATGTCAAATTTAGCACATGCTGAATTGTACATGCCATGTGATACAAATGAAACTAACATATGAAAATCAGTTTTCAAAATAGCACATGTAATTATTTGGTGTAGAGCGTGCTCTATGTCTTCTGACAAAAAATATAAAGAAATCAGCTGTTTTTTTGTCAGTCGAATGAAAGCAAGCCGAAATTAAATTGTTTTCACAAATTTATGATTTAATAACATACATGATAACAAAAATGATAAATCGTATCTAAATTGACAATTTGGCTAACATTTAAATTTTTTTAAATATTAAAGTTATAAGACAACTACATTACATGTAATAGCGGCTTTTTACTTTCCTTGTGTACCTCAAATACGAAGAGAACTCCAATCGCCATGTGCTCTCATATGTACAAATTGCAAATTTTGCCCATGAACATTCAACTAAGGAACCGGAGAAAACTTCTCACATATCAATGAGTGCAGTCCGTTTCAAGTTTAAGCTCAATGATAAGGGGTCTCCTTTTTCTAGCCGAGTCCGAACGGTGTGCCGCAGTGCGACACCTCTTTTTAGAGAGAAGTTTTACATGGCATAGTACCTCACAAATGTTGCCAGGATTAGGAGGGGAAAGCCACCTCTGAAAATTTTTTTCTGATGGATGGTCTAGCCGGGATTTGAACCCAGGCGTCCAGCGTCATAGGCGGACACGCTAACCTCTGCGCTACGGCGGCCTCCGATATGTATTGTATTTTTTTTATAGACATGTATGTACATTCGATGAAATAAGAGCTTGTTTAAATCGAAAGAGTTGCATATATTGCAGGTTTTATCCGATTTCACTGAAATTTGAAACAGGAAGTTTTACTATTCAAACCGAATATGGCCCATATCGGACCATAATTACATATAGCTACCATATAGACCGATATGCCGGTTTAGGATCTTAAGCCCGTAGCAGGCGCATTTATTCTCCGATTTAGTTGAAGATGGAAACGGTGAATTGTTTAAAGCCTCTCGATATTCGACTTACATGTGGTTCAGATCGGACAATGTTTAGATATAGCTGTCATATAGACCCACCTGTCGATTTAGGGTTTTAAGCCCATAAAAGCCGCAATTATTACCTGATTTCGCTGAAATTTGAAATGGTGAGTTGTTCTAAGCCTCCCGACATCCGAATCAAATATGGTTCAGATGAGACCATATTAAGATATAGCAGTCATATAGACCGATCTGCCGATAAAAGGTCTTAAGCCCATAAAAACCGCAATTATTATCCGATTTCGCTGAAATTTTAAATAGTGAGTTGATTAAAGCTTGCCGACATCCAACTCAAATATGGTTTGGATCGAACTATATTTAGATAAAACTGCCATATAGTCCGATCTTTCGATTTAGGGTCTTAATGGGTTTAAGAAAAAACAAAACCCAATTATTAACCGATTTCGCTGAAATGGTGAGATGGTGAGTTGTTCTAAGCCTCCCAACATCAGACCCAAATATGGTACAGATAGGACTATATTTCGATATAGCTGCCATATAGACGGATCTGCCGATTAAGGGTCTTAGTCCATAAAAGCGACATTTACTACCTGATTTCGATGAAAATTTACACAATGATTTGTATTAAGTCTCCCGTCATCCGACCAGAACATGGGCCAGATCAAACTATATTTGGATATAGCTGCCATATCCCAAATATGGTTTGGATAAGACTATATTTCGATATAGCTGCCATATAGACGGATCTGCAGATTAAGAGTCTTAGTCCATAAAAGCAACATTTATTACCCGATTTCGCTGGAAATTGACACAGTGACTTTTATTAAGCCTTCCGTCCTTCTCGGGACCTCAATCAAATATGATCCAGACCACCTACGATTTGCATATCATAATGGATATGGTAGTGAAATTTGTTATAAAAGAAGATGGTTTATTTATCCATGGTGGTGGGTATCCAAAGTTCGGCACGGCAAAACTTAACAAGTTTTTACTTGTTTTAATTAAATACGGATTTTTTCGATCATGATTGAAAAACATTAAATGATTATTTTTTTTAATTGAATCCGGACCATTTTGCAATTACGATCTTGATTGAAATTTTTGCGATTTTCAATTAAAAATTAATTGTTTCAACAATTTTTTTTAATTGATTTTGAAAATATACTCCGATCTCCACCATATTCAGGAAAGCTATGTTAGGGCCTAACACAACTCTTTGTTCAAATTCATCGGTTAAAAAATTCATCTTTTATGGGCTTAAGAAATAAAATCGGGAGATCGGTATATGTATACGGCAGCTATATCCAAATTTAGACCGATCTGAACCATATAGGGCATGAATTTTGAAGACCTTAAAAGGGCTCACTGTGCTTATTTTTAGCGAAATCGTACAATAAATGAGCTTTTTATAGGTCGAAGGTCTCAAATCTTGAGATCGGTGTATATCGAAGGTATATCTAAATATAAACCGATCTGGGCCATATTAAGCACGAATGTCGAAGTGCATAAAACAGCCCACCGTTTGAAGTTTCAGCGAAATGGATCCCAAGAACTTACCTCGGGAGATCGGTATATATGTCAGGTATTGTGTCAGGTTTCTCGCCATTCGTACTGAAAATGGTAAAAATCGGCCTATATTTAGATATATTGGGTTGCCCAAAAAGTAATTTCGGATTTTTTAAAAGAAAGTAAATGCATTTTTAATAAAACTTAGAATGAACTTTAATCAAATATACTTTTTTTACACTTTTTTTCTAAAGCAAGCTAAAAGTAACAGCTGACAACTGACACAAGCTGTGAAAAAATTTGTCAACGCCGACTATATGAAAAATCCGCAATTACTTTTTGGGCAACCCAATATAATTGATTGGTGGTCTGCCTTTAGTGAAGATGCAATATTAACTCAGGGATAGTCTTAAAATAGTCCCCAATGATGTATCGCACTGCGACACGACGTTCAGACTCGGCTATGAAAAGGAGGCCTTTTATCATTAATCTTATCTGAATTGGACAGCACGCAGTGATATGTGAGAAGTTTGCCCCTGTTCCTTAATGGAATGCTCATTGGCGAATTCGCCCATGAACTCCGAAATCTTAAAATTTGATACCAAATGTGCGCATTTTAGTACCATACAGTATTGCTAGTAAAGCAAAGCCGTATGACATCGAATCAATACTTCATGGTATGGATGAAATATACCAATATATGTAAATTAGTATAGTTCGTACAAGCCCTATTATCGAACAAGTACTGCTATTAAAGCCAAACTGTTATTGGTTTTAGTGCCAAACCGTTCTGGTTTCAATACCAATTTCGTTATCACTTGAATATTGATCTCCCTAATGAAGCACATTAAAAAAAACATTGAAGATTTATGTAATTATTCTCTCCACCTTAGGATGGGAGTTACTAATTTGGCAATTCTATTTGTAAAACATCTAAATATTGGCCTGAGACCCTACAAATTATATATATATTCGTGATCGTCTTGACATGTTAAGTCGATTTCGCCATGTCCGTCCGTCTGTCGAAAACACGCAAACTTTTGAAAGAATAAAGCTAGGCGCTTGAAAATTTGCTCAAATACCTCATATTAGTGTACCGATCTAGGATCTTGACTTTTTTAACCTCTAGAGGACGCAATTCTTATCCGATTTGACTGAAATTTTGTACGAGGTGTTTTGCTATGACTTCCATCAACTGTGCCAAGTATTGTTCAAATCGGTTCATAACCTGATACAGCTGCCATATTGACTTCTAGATCCTCTAGGGGGTGCCATTCTTTTCCAATTTGGCTGAAATTTAGCACATGTCGTTTTGGTATAGCTTTCAATATGGTCTAAATCGGTCCATAACCTGATATGGCTGACATTTAAACCGATCACCCAATTTAACTCTCTGAGCCACTGGGTGGTATTTTTTTATTACTTCTATAGCTTCATATATATTTGAAAAGGTCATTCAAAGAACTTGACAAATGCCATCCATGGTGAGGGGTATAGAAGATTCGGTCCTGCCCAACTAAGCACGCCTTTACTTGTTGTTATACCCACCACCATAGGATGGGGTCTTTCCGTTTGTAACACCTCGAAATATTGATCTAGGATCCCATAAAGTATATATATTCTTGATCGTCTCGAAATTCTGATTCAAACTTGTCATGTCCGTCCGCCCGTCCCCCCGTCTGTCGAAATCACGATAGCAGTCGAAGTCGTAGAGCTAGCCGCTTGAAATTTTGCACAGCTACTTTATATTGATGTAGGTTGTTGGGGATTGCAAATGGGCCATATCGGTTTAAATTTAGATATATAGCCCCCATATAAACTTCCATATTGGCCCCATGGAAGCTAAAATTTTTGTCTGATTTGTCTAAAATTTTGCACATAGTGTTTTTTTATGACTTCCAACAACCGGGATAAGTACGGTCCAAATCGATCAAGAACCCCATATAGCTCTCATATAAAGCCTCAATTTTCATCCGATATGGCTGAAATTTTGCTAATGGTGTTCTGTAATGACTCTCAGCAACTGCGCCAAGTACGGTCCAATTCGGTCTGTAACTAGATATATTGGGTTGCCCAAAAAGTAATTGCGGATTTTTCATATAGTCGGCGTTGACAAATTTTTTCACAGCTTGTGACTCTGTAATTGCATTCTTTCTTCTGTCAGTTATCAGCTGTTACTTTTAGCTTGCTTTAGAAAAAAAGTGTAAAAAAAGTATATTTGATTAAAGTTCATTTTAAGTTTTATTAAAAATGCATTTACTTTCTTTTAAAAAATCCGCAATTACTTTTTTGGCAACCCAATAGTTCCCATATTTTAGCAGAATCCATGGTAGTGGGTTTCCAAGATTCGTTCCGGCCGAACTTAGCAAGCTTTTACTTGTTTTCATTACAATGTCCATTTGGTACATCATTTTGGAGTGGGGCGACCCGCCCGGAAATAGATCTCAAACTTTTATATAAATTTCGTATTATACTCTAAAGAATCTTTCGTTTGAATCCCATATTGTCCCGATCGGCCTACATTTTCGTATCGGAGTGATTTTTGAGGTGGGCGGCTCCCATGGCAATTGACCGTAAATGTTTCTATAAATTTCGTGTGCTATTTCCAATAACCTTTCATTTGAAAGTCATATAAAAATTTTATTTTTGGGTGGTTTTTTGGGACGGGTCGGATGTCAAATTGTTATATCAAGTTCGTACTCTGCTCTTAAATAACTTTCATTGGATACCCATATTTGCCCAATCTGTAAACATGTCCGTTTGGGAGGGTTTTGGGGTAGGGCGTCCCTACGTTTATTTCGCCCTAAAATTTTATACCAATTTTGTGCTTTTGGGTTGCCATAAGGTAGCAAACAAAATTTCACTTAAATCGATGCATCCATCTCCGAGATCTGGCGTTTTGAAAATAATGGTTAGGGGAAGGGTCCGCCCCCCTCGAGGATATCACAAAATTAAGTTCTCTATTTTCACTGGGGGCTAAACTCTACCATCTGTGAATGTTTAATTTTTATATAATATATGCGACAAAATATTTTTTATACTACTCCTCAAGGGGAAGGCTATCATTTTTGGATATCGATTGGCTTTTCGCAGGTTTTTTGTCTTAGAAATTTTTTTACTAGGAATATGTGGATCTAAAAAGATGGGTCAGCAAAGGAACTATTCAAGGAGGAGTACTGTCTCCTCTACTTTAGCCAATATAGTCATTAACAATATGCCATTGTCTCTGGAAGAAAAAGGCGTAAAAGTGGTCGCGTACGCTGATGACGTGGCAATTGCGGCTAGGGGAACGTTTCCCAGCACTCTAAGAGATTTATTTCAGGAAAATGGTCTAGGTATAAATCCGTGCAAGACAGAAGTAGTTCTTTTAAGGAGAAGATACAAGTTGCCTACAGTGGAACCTGTCTCCTTGGGTGAAGAGAATGATCCATTTACAGAAAGCGCAAAATATCTGGATGTTTTGCTGGACAGGAAATTGAACTTCAAATCCAAAATTTTTGTAAGGGCAAGAAAGGCCACTCTTGCCCTATACACCTGCAAGGGAGCCATTGGCAAAAGTTGGGGATTTAGACCGCGTGTAATGCATTGGGTATATACTGCAGTTGTCAGCCCTATTATGCTATATGGTGTTGTGGTCTGGTGGACGGCACTTCAAAAATCCACCTACTGCTCAATACTTAACCGGATCCAAAGGATGGCTTGTTTGTTCATCACAGTCGCACTGAGGACGACACCATCTGATGCACTGAATTAAATGCCATCTTATGCCTCTGAACCACTGCCACCACCACGACCACTGCCGTGAGGGTAAAGGAGGATGTGGCGGCTACGTGCACGTTGTTATTCTTGATACAATATCCGATGTTCCCGGCAGTGTGGATTACATCCTAGCTGAGTCGCTTTTTGATAAAAATTACTGTACCACTATTCCTGATAGAACCGATTGGAACTACGATATCCCTGGTAACAGAAGTTACATAGACTTCTATACGGATGGTTCCAAACTAAAGGAACAGGTGGGCTTTGGGTGTACTCTAAAGATCTAGAACTGGTCATATCGAAAAGATTACCCAACCACTGAAGTGTGTATCAAGCTGAGATCCTTGCAATTAACGAAGTGATGGAATGGCTAAGATATAATGTCTTCACGACAATTGGCATACAGCCAGGCAGCTATGTAATCATTAAATCACAAAAACCGCCCTCGACTGTCGCAGATCTCTCAACGAGATGGCTGAACGGTTCAAAATTCACCTGTTCTGGGTGCCGGGCCACAGAGATATCGCAGGGAATTCTAAAGCAGACGAGCTTGCGAGACTGGGAACTACCTTACACACTCCAGGGACACTAGAATCTGTGGGTATGCCTCTAGCGACATGTAAGCTAGGTTTTCAGGACCAGGCCGAAGGACAACGAATGATAGATGATCACAAAAGAGCCTTATCTAGACTTGAAGAGGTCTATCGCTTTTCTGTCATTGACTAAAACAGATGTCTCAGTCATTGTGTTCGTCGTGACAGGTCACTGTCTAATCGGAAAACATGCTGACAGACTGAAGGTTGCCAGCAACGATTTTTGCAGAAACTGTGTGTGTGTCCCGCACTAGCAGTCAGAAGGTGTTCCACTTTAGGTTCTCATTTCTTTGAGAACCTGTCTGATTTAAAGTTATTGGGCTTTTTAAAGCGATCTGAATGGTTCAATGGTAAGAACTAGAAGGAATCTTCCTTCTTCTGTTCCTGTGGAATCACAATGAACGAAAACGTCTATGTGAGTCTGATGGCAGACTGCTACTTAAACCTAACCTAATCTACTATACTCGCAATTACCTGCCCGGGATTTTTTTTAGGGTAGGTCTGCATCCTATTATTTGTGCATACCCAAATTCTATCACTTGATTTTCTTATAGTCATGGTCGGTTTACATATATATTTCATTGTGAAGCATCTTTAACTTCAAGCTTGAATACCGGATTCATGCTCTACACACACACTTATATGATAACTCTCACTAAGGTGCGGAACGGCCTTGAAATTTAAAACACAAATATGTATTGCAGATTTGAACTCTTCTCCCATATGCCTTTAATTTAAGACTCACCCCGCAGATATTCAAAATTCACAAAAATCTTAATCTTAATGTTCACAATAACTTAACCCTTTTTGGTCTATTATTAATGGGGTACAAAATGTTACTATTTATTGATGGGCCGTATCACAAACACAGGTTGAGATGCACTTTTTTGCCTTTCATCTCTCTAATATTCAATATCGCTCAAATTTTCAAACTAACACTGATTTCCGTGAATTTACTAAAGATACTTTTTAAAAAGATCCTTTTTAAGGGTTGTCTTAAAAACACTGTTAATTTTTAAGCTTTTTACCAGAAATTGTACTTAAGTCTTGTTGGTAAATAACACAAGTTAATTCCTTTTTGGGCGTCATTTAAGAGATCTTTTAATAAAAATTTATACAAATTTCGAAACTTCATTTGATAATAACAAGGGATGAATGGAAAGTGAAACCTGGAACATACCAAAAAGTCCGATATAGCAGAATTACCCAACTTACTTATCTTGGAGTGCTGTTAAGTAATTTTTACATTTAAAGAAGCGAAATTTAAAGCCTTTTTGTTTTATTTTGATCAAAATCGCAATGCAAACATAAACCAGGGTCACATGGGGCCTTATAAAATAAGTCCGACTAGCCTCATAACAATTAATTTATGAAAAATGCATGTGTATGGTGACGTGACGTTCTACGCCAAAAAAATGGTATTAAATTGAAAAAAAGCCCCTGGGCACATCATCATGTACAGAAGGTGTAAAAATGTTTATACTGCTAATACACAATATGTCCTAAATCCAAAGTTTTCTGTTTTCTCTACTTCTTTATAATGCCTTCCTAATATCCAATCACTATTGGAGGTAAGATTGCATGCAATTAGCCTTTAGTGCCATCTAAGGTTAATAAAGTGACAGTATGTATGTTTGGCAACACTTACCTTTTTTTTTAACATGCAATTAGCCTTTAGTGCCATCTAAGGTTAATAAAGTGACAGTATGTATGTTTGGCAACACTTAACTTTTTAGTGTGGTAACATGCGTAAAAATCCAGATTATAGTTGCAATACATTCCGACAGGTGGCCACTATAAAATGAGATATTTACAAAAACACTGCGATTCATTCAAATAGCGCGAAAACGTTCTCAAAAGCAAAGAGTCATTAAATTGATACTCTTTGTTCAAAAGTACAGAATGTTTGAACAAAAGCAAAGACAATATGTTTCGTCATATGAATATTGTAAAAAAAAATCATAGAGGTTTACGTTAGTTCTATAAAGGAATTCTGTCAAATAAACCTATTTCAAATCTACATCAAGTTTTGCAAATATCGGTGTTAGAATATGGGAAAAACATTAACAACTTAACACCTGCAAATTTCGACTGGGGCGAACCTTATAAACCCTACACCATATGAAGTTCTTTGCATGGTTTTTGACCATTAACCAAAAAGGACTAAAAAGGGAAAATGCAAGGTCAAGCAATAAATCACATGGTTTTTTTATATTTGGATAAGATTTGTAGGTGCTCAAGAAGTCAAATCGAAATATTGGAAACTATGTCAGGAAATGGAGCGATTCAGACCACACTCGGCATGGATGTTCCTTAGGCGAAGTTATTGTTTATTAGAACTGTAACCTTCTCTAGGGACTTTAGATGTATAATCCGGAGATCGATTTATATAGGAACTGTATCAGGTAAAGAACCGATTTGAACCATACATGTCATTTGTGTAGGAGGAAAAATTGCAATTTGCCCATGAACATTCCATTAAGTAACAGGGGCAAACTTCTCACCTATCAATGAGTGCAGTCCTATTCAAGTTTAAGCTCAATGATAAGGGGCCTCCTTTTTATAGCCGAGTCCGAACGGCGTGCCGCTGTGCGGCACCTCTTTGGAGAGAGGTTTTACATGGCATAGTATTTCACAAATGTTGGCAGCATTAGGAGGGGAAAACCACCACTGAAAATTTTTTCTGATGGTCTCGCCAGGATTCGAACCCAGGCGTTCAGCGTCAAAGGCGGACATGCTAACCTCTGCGCTACGGTGTGTACGAGGCGCTATTTTATAAAGTTTGAACCAAAAGGGAAAACCATCCGCCCTCTAGACTTTCAAAGAATCAAATACAGAAATCTGTTTATATGAGAACCATATATAAACATGGATCGATCCAGCCCATTTTCAATGCCCAAATAACCTACATTGATGATGTTGTTGCTGTTGTAGCCATATTTTCTTGTAAAGGTGACGATCCTCGTCTAGCTCCTGTAGGTGAGCAATCTCGCCGCGGGAAGAGGGTGGCCATTGATTATTTAGAGGCGCTAATAATCTGCCTTGTCTTAACGAGCTTCATAGGCACTCAGTATTTGTGCAAGAGCCGGTGCCGCCCGACCCCTTACTGAGACTCTCCGCTCGATACCGTTAATTGTCCGCAACTGCCGTTGCAGCTACTCCGTATGGAGCATTCCACTATCCGCAACCTGTGGACGCGCCCAGTAGCTCGCAGCTTAGCTTCTCTCTAATGCGAAATCCGACGGTCTCATATCTTTGTCAGAACACAAACCAAAGCAAACAACAACACACAACAAACAATAGGAAGCAGAGTTGATTCGGTCCATTTGTAGTTAAAATTGTGCGAAATTTATCCTGATGCAGCGACATGTCGCTACTATTTTGCTCGTAGAACTCAGTACCACTTTGTTCGTTAACATTGTCATACAAGTGATTTTCCGAAAACTAATAAATTGATGCTTTTTCCCTACAGAGTTTAGTTTGCATAAAACAACGCTCAATTATGATTGACCCGATGAAGACCTTCTTCGGTAAAGACCACCACCTCAGTGTTCAACACACTGCACACAACATTATAAAAGTCTGCTTGACTAATAAATCGAAAAAGTTCGTTATTAAATTTTTTTCTTTCAAACGCCATCTGTTGTGAAAAATGGTAGCGCCAAGAATGTGTGCTTGGTGTAGATACGCCTTTCAAGTGGTGGTAGCACATAAATGTTTTTGACATGGCTTGGTTATGCATTCGTAAATTTAGTGTAAATCACAGACAGTAAATGAATAATAGATAAACCTTTGACTCTTAAGAGGCACCAAGTACAAAGATATATTTCTAAAACGAAGAAAATTAAGAGAAGAGAGAATTTCAACAGAACTGTGTATGAACAATGAATCCGATTGTGCACACTTTTTTGCTTTTAAACTTTAAATTACTTTTACAAAACACATTAACTTTCTTGTTACCTTTTTTTGTTAATTAAGTTAATTAACAAAAAAAAAGCAAAGTATTCTGTTCAGCTTTTTATTATTATAGTTCAGAACACTGACATACAAACAACACAAAATGGCGCGAACTACTAACACAAAATCAGAGTTGCACTAATCACTGATTTTGACTGATAGTACACTCAATATATTGTTGGGCAACTGGCACTACTTGTTAATGAATATATCTTGAGGAAAATGGCACAAAATCAAAGTGCCAACACTTGAAACCATTGTCGGCATTAATTTTGTATATTTTATTGGTTTTAATTGTTTTTGTTTATTTATTGGCGAAAAACTAATTTAAATAGAGAAAATAATAAGTAAAGATAAAAAAAGCTCGCGGTACAATTAAAAATTTCCTCCACTATTCCTAAAGCATAATACAATACCAACCTTTAAAGTAAATTGAGCAGCCGATTTCAGCAAAAAAAAATCGGACTTATAATAATATCTTAAATTATCACATCTTTCCCACTTTCTTCGAATATTTTACGTCCAACAAAATTGAACGATTTATCATGAACAAATCATAATTTATACTGCCGCCGTTTTGAATCGTCTCTGTCGACGAGCCGCCGCCGACGAAAAGCCTCGGTTCGTTCACTGCCTATGACACACCAAATCAGATGTTTATTATTGTTATTCTTTAACTCTTTCGTTTGACAACTCGGCCTGGTTTGGCAAGAGGAAAAAAAAAACATCAAAAGTCAATGAATCAAGAACAAGTTTTGATTAAAAACTAGTGTCTGTGTTGTGGCAAAAATCACTCTGAAAACGAAACGAATAAATATTTATATTTGTAACGGAAATAAACATTTAACTAAAGCAATTTTTAATCTGTTTACCGAGACTGACGAAAAACAACGAACAACCAAATCGAACGATAACTTCATAATCATCATCGTCATGCATACGGCTGTGTTTTGGCGCAACGGAGGTGACCATTTGTTATTTTTGTAATTTAGCACCCGTTCTCCCACAAATTAATTCTTATTTGTTTTAATTAATACACCATATTTCAGAAAATATCTTTAACTCCTCAATGTGTTTTGCCGCTGTTGTTAGTGTTTTTGTGTGTGTGTGCGTATTTCTAATGGCCTTAACAAACACCAGCGATAATGTTTAGCTCAATGGCGTAGTTAAAATATTTTGAACGAGGAGAGGAAAATTCTAGTGTTTGGTCATAGGAACAATTTATTTTAAATAAAATCGTTTCGTGTATGAAATACGATACAGTGTTCAGTGTTGGCAATGGGTGATTCAAAAAATGAACTTATAATGATAAACCCCAATTTTTAATGTTTATTTGGTTTATGAACAATTACAACAATTTCATTCTGTAATCTTGTTATGTCAGGAAGCCAAGTCGGCGTTGTTGTTGGTAGCTGTAGCGAACCTCGTCGAATTTCTATATGAGAGCGAACTCGTTCCGGACCACAGGACCCATCATCACGTGAACATGATGACCATTGATTATTTAAGTGCGCCAGTTCGCCTTGTCATATCGAGTATCATAGGCACTCTTCACTGAGACCTTCTACTCAATACCGCTGATAGACAACTACTGCAGTTGCAGCTTTTGCTACGGAGCATCCCATTATGCGCAACCTGTGGACGCGCCTGGTAGCTCTGCACAAATCAAAGTCCCAACCGGTGCTCATGTTATCCCGTGCCGGGATTCAGATACATTATTTGTGTTTATGCAGGATCTTATCGTGTTCCCTTTTGGAATCAATCCATCCTTTCAGTGTAATTGATAAAACTGCCTGAGAATTATATTGGAAAGAGCTTCAAGTTAGGAAAAGTGAAGAACACCTGCTTTACCTCATTCTCATCCACACCACTTTGCTGGTAATCATTATATGGGATTCCCATGGGTGTCGCCATAGGGTCTATCGCGGTTGCGAATAGTGGAATGCTCCATACGGAGTAGCTGCAACGGCAGTCGCGGACACTCAGCGGTATCGAGCGGAGAGTCTCAGTGAGAAGCCGGGTGGTACCAGCTCTTGCACAAATACTGACTGCCTATGATGCTCGATATGACAAGGTGAGTTATTGGTGCCTTTAAATAACCAATGGCCACCTCGTTCCCGCGGCGATCGGTTCTTTGGATCGGAACGTTCACAGAAGCTTAACGCCACCTCCATATGAAAATGTGGCTGCAACAACAACAACCGCGGTATGGCATTCATAAAGCCCAAAATTGATTTTGGGCCTTATGACCGTTGGGCGTTATGACAGGTCACCATAAAGAACTCACTTCCTCGAATTCATGACCTTGAGCGTTGTTTTACTGTCCAGATAAAATGGATGATATTAATTTTGGTCCTTATGACCGATGGGCGTTATGACAGTATCGAATTACTTCGATACGTTCGTCTACGCTAAGCTCTTTGCGGCATAGTCTCCAGCCGAGACTAAAAACATTGATTACGAACTTTTTGTGTGATAGCCAATCGAATGCTATTTTTTTAATGTTTGATGTTATCGCAGCAGCATGAAAAAAATATGGTGGTGATTTACAACCATCCACCAGTGACGTCAGGAAAAGGATCTTCATGATCTTGAGCGAGAGGTCTGGCACTACAAAATGGTGTCTCAAGCATCGTTTTAGAATATCTAAATAGCATTCACAGGCATATAGTTGTGGAAGAAGTGAACAGCTACCGAGTGAATGCCATTCTTGGAGACCAGTACCTGTAGAAGCCAACCTCTAGGAAAACCAGAGTAGCTTTTGGTACTTTTGCAGGCGCCTACTGGAATAGGATTGACGCCAACGTGCTACATGTTTGTCCAGCATTTAACCTTGGACCACACGACGCACTTTACTGTTCTTCGCTAAGCCAATCCTACCGAGTTCTTAGATCTGGATATTTAACAGACACAACAACAACCAGACTATTCCGCTCCCCTGAACGATCGTTATTGCCATTAATGTGATTGATGATTTTCAATCTTTTGTTCCCTTCACTGTAAGTTTCTTAAGCGTTGATAAAGTTCCGAATAAATGAAAAGGCAAATTAACTTATATGATAATTGGGAGACATGATTAGGGCCAAACTCCTCTTGAAATGATCATAATGCAAATTTGCCGATGAATATTCAATGAAAAACAGGGGTAAACTTCTCAGATATCAATGAGCTCTGTCCAACTCAGGTTTTTGGCTTAATAATTAGGGCACCCTTTTTTATATCCGAGACCGAACGAACTTGCCAAAGTATCTCACAAATGTTACCAGAAAAGGGAGGGGATAACCACTGCTGAACATTTTTCTGGTGTTCTCGAGTAAAGCATCATGCCAGCCTCTGCGCTACGGTGGCCTCCTAATAATCGCGAAAGCTGTGTACAATTTAGGCATCTATTATTCTGCAATTGAATTACATTTCACCTCTGTTAGGTAAAACACTCACATGAAAGGTGAAGTCGACTGCAAAACTTCGGATAATCGCGTGGTTTCCTGATATCCGTTGCTAAGGTTCTTCGATACGACCTGCTTATGTAAATTTGTACCAGTTGGACGCCAAATAAAATGAGACTGGTTAGCTCCCAAACAATGCTATAATATTTAATAATTTTACTAACTGTTTGATTTCTTTGTCCAGCTGAAGCCAAAGGTTTTATTTCAGGGTGCAATAAATTGAATTAGGTTTCTATCTAGTCCGTCATATGAATATAATATGTTGAAAAGAACCTTGAGTTATTTTGTTTTTAAGATATCTGCTTTCCCCTGCCGTTTCAGGAGTGAGAGACGATTGCGGTGTGACCATGAGTGTATGCGTGTATGACATTTAGTTTATTTAGAAGACGTTTTTATCTTAATTTGTGTAGTAAATTTTTGTTAATTTTCAACCAGCTACCTTATAAAGTCACATTTTTGGATTGTTTATGGTTTTTGCAGAATACTGATAAAATTCTAAACAGAAAGTAAGCGATTTATTTGTCACAGAGACTTCGTTTTTCGTCATATTTAAATTGTTGTTAATACAAAAAATGTAATAGGTGGTTTTACTGCAGACCCCCCAACCTTGCGTTCTTATCATTGTTCTAATTAGGCGTTTGTCAATCTTTAATTCGAATTTTGTGAACAACGCGGGTGAGCTGTTCACACATGAAAAAAGTAGGGATAAGCACATGTTGTTGGTTTAAAACTTATTTTATTTCCACTGCCTGTTTTTAATTTTGGCTGTGAATTAATCGATAGGAAACCCTTAGACATACTATTTGAACTTCGTTTCCCATAGTAACGTCTAATTAACTAATTGGAAATGTATATCAAAAAAGCGTAGTTACATATGAATGTGGATGCATTTAGCTGAGAGGTTTTTTCTTAAATATAGCACATATCCACTTTTTTGTTAATTTAAGGCATATCGTTATAAACCAATGAGTGTATAGACTATTCAGCAAATGTTTAAAAACTCCTCTAGGTAGAAAGAAATCAAATTTGAAGTCGAAATATAGCAGGCGATATCAACCAAAAACTTTTGATTTAGGTTAGGTTATAGTGGCAGTTTTATAATTGTGAAGCTACCTCGGCAGTGAATTGAATCTACCACCAGGCACACTATCACCTCGGTTACAGTAGGTGGTCTTAAGGCCTGGTTATGCTCTCGTAAACATACCGTAAATGTAGGAAATCGTGTCAGCTGTTTTGTTTTGCTTTATAAAAACACTTGCAAACGATTACCGAACGTCTGTCGACCGTAGCAGAAAGTAGAATTCAGTAAAAATAAAAATGTACATTCCGTTTTTGTGTCAGGTGATAATCTGCGGAATTTATTACAATTTATTTTTAACAACAGAGGTTGATTGGGTAGCCCACCATGAAAAGGTGGCCAGGCTGACTTGTAGTCAAAAGTTAATGAAAAAGTGAGACATATGTGATAACAATAAACTGCAAGAAGAGAGTAAGGGGTGAGCGCCAACACGGCGCTGTCGTATCCGCTAATCTATGTTAGCACTATGTCGTGAAACTGGGGTCAATTCAGGAATTCCTCATCACACGCACTTCGACCTCACTGTACTAGAGCCCACGGCCTAGAGGGCCGCCATATACACATACTGATTTCCACCCGGCGCGTGATGTTTATAAGCACCTAATCAGTTGAAACTCTGAGCTCCAATTCGTTTGGTGTTAATTGTCATTGCGAGAAGCTCAGCTAAGAGCTAACGGGCGAGTCCACAGGTTGCGATTAGTGAAAGGCTTCGTATACGGAGTAACTGCAATTGCAGTCACGGACAATCAGCGGTATCAAAGGGAGAGTCTTCGTGAGAGGCCGGGCAGCAACGACTCTTGTTTAAATACTGAGTGCCTGTGATACTCGACGTTATAAGGCGATCTTTTGGCATCTTTTGATAACCAATGGCCATAACGTTCCCGTGGCGATCGATGAGTTTGACGAGAATCGCTACCTCCACACACAAATGTGGCTACAACATCAGCAACAACAACTTATTTCGAAAACTGTAAATCCTTCCCAGAATTTCTTTTGCGTCTATGGTTATGGCGCATAGCTCTCCCTGAAATGTTGTGTGTGTCGTAGTATAGCCATAATCCAGTCCCTGTCTACTAAACCCTCCTCAGTCTGCCCACCGCATCCATAGTGTCCCGAAGAGAAACTTGGCCGTATTCTGTCTCCCCGTGCGGCTCAGGGCGGTGACTGTCGACCCATCTCCTCGTTGTTAAATGCCCTCTCAATGTTCGAGAAGGCCGCCATCGCGTACTCCTTCAGTTGGAGAGACGTCTCAACTTCTCGCATTACTGCGTGGAAGGCCGTCTTTTCCCACCTGCCCTTGAGTTATGCCTAAAGTTCTTTGACGTCAGACCCTTTCGCACCTTCAAGTCTTTTTTGTTAAAAAAAATTGTTTTGTTTGAAATGACAAATGCTACGTTTTGTAATAAGCATAATTGCCTCTTTACATTTACGATACATTTGTGCTACAATTTACAAGAGCTTAACCAGGCCTTTAGGGTTTTTGTGGAATTTGACGTGACCAATTTGTTAGTCCACTGTCAATTAATTTTTTCTCTTAGAAAAGAAAAGACATAAATTGACTTAGCGAATTTCTATAAAAAGGCAAATGGAAATTGGTAATAAAATTAGTTTTCCCATACTCTATTTTTTATTCCCATGTAATTTTTTTTGTCCATGCCATTGTCCATACAAATGTTTTCCTCGTTTCTGATGTTCAAGCATATAATTCGAATGTACGTACGTACGTACACATGTAAATATACAAATGTGTTATTTGGCTTGTTTACCATGTCTGTTTTTTAAGTCTTCCAAGTACAATGCCAACATGTGTGTTTTAGAATAAATACGACTTCAGTTTGCTTCCAGCCGATAAAGTGTATGTTTTATGTATGAAAGCTTCGAAAGGTGTGCACTACACGCGGATGATGGATGGTTGCAGCCGCGCCATAAACATTCCAAACAGAGTCTTTGATAACATACGAAAACAATTGTTTTTCGACCAAAATAGCGTTGGAAATGACTAAATGACTTACCTACATATCTGGCTGACACAGAAGCTACGACTCTATGTTCGAACTTATATTTTATTATGCGCTTTGGTGTTGTTGTTCATGTGTGCAAGTAGAGGCAGCGATAATCGTGAAGCTCCTGTAGGTGAGAAAGTTCGTCCTTGGCATATGGAGTATCACAAGCACTCAGGTGCTAACAGGCCTCTCACTGTTGCATGATCTAGACGTTGTATAACCCCAGAAGGACTACCTAGATCCGTTATGGTTAGAGCTGCAACGCGGAGGTTCGCATAATATCACACGCTTGATGGTAGGAAGGAGTTAAATCGACGGCCAACCTGTTTACAGGCACCATCTTAAGTAGTTATGAGGAAAACTGTCCATTGACCTACCTGGGTAGGAGATCACAGTACATGGATTCGATGAAGCTAAATTAGATTGCGAGAAGACTCTTCAAAAAGATGAATAGAATCAAGTATGAACTGGGACCTGTACAGGCAAACCCTGAACAAGTACAAGAGATAAGTAAGCTTGGCCAAGAGGATCTCATTGAGTTTGTGAAAGTCCTACAGGTTTCGCAGGATCTTCTCTAAGGACCCTTTGAAAGCGTTCTAAAGAATGACGTTACCTTCACATGCAACGCGCTTTCTACGTTAATCAGTTGTTGCTGATGTGGTAGTAGTGTGTAGTACACTTAAGGACTCCATCGGTTCAATCCGAAACTTATAATCGGTTGCCATGGGATTGGGTTGATCAGTTGTGGCTTGTGGATCGATGTACTCGGACGACCTCGACGTCTCTCGGTAACAACACAGTGCCGAGGCACTGCCGGCGGTTGATGACATAATAGCGGAGGGAATGATAGGCTTGGCGGCGAATTCGTTTAAACTTTACAAGTTGGCGGAATCGGATGGCATACTGCCTTATATGTTGCAAAATGCAGTATTTGATTTGAGGTGATTTTTAGAGGCTGCGTTTTACTAAACTACGTGTCAACGCGAAGGCGTGAAAAGCGAACCACTTCCTGCTCAAGAACTGCCAATTAGTCTCTCATCCTTTATCTTAAAGACTGGTTAGACTACCTGAGGCGCATATAATTCATTGTTATTACGAGAAGCTTAGCTGCGAGCTACTGGGCGTGTCCACAGGTTGGGGATAGTGGAATGCTTTGCAGCTGCAATTGCAGTCGCAGACACTCAGCGGTATTGAGCGGAGAGTCTCAGTGAGAGGCCATAGGCACCATACGCCTATAATGCTAAATATGACAAGGCGAGTTATTGACGCCTTTAAATAACGATGGCCACCCTGTTGCTGTGGCGATCGGTCCTTGGACCAAAATGAGCCTGCTCACCTATAGGAGCTAGACCACCACACATAGACACGAGGCTACAACAACAACAAGAACCGATCGCCGCCGGAACGATTTGGCTATTAGTTATTTAAAGGCTGCAATAATACGCCTCCACTCGATATCGCTCACTGTTATCGTCTGCAGTTGCAGCTACACCGTATACAAAATATTCCGCTGCCAGCAACCAGTGGACGTGACCGATGAGTTGAGCCTCTCGTAATGACGATGAACACCACACAAATCAGAGTTCCAACCCGTGTGGGGCTCATTGTCATCGCGTGCAGGGTATAAAAGAAATGGGGATAGGGAGCTTCACTTTGGAGGCTTTCTTGGACATTTAATGTCATTTTAACAATCTGAAGATGGAATCTATACATGGCTCCCTGGTTGACATAAGGATGTTGTATTGGTTTGATACATTACTGAAAGGGCAGATCATAATCATGGTGAATGGCACCATCATAATCATGGTGAGTGGCTGCTTTCTTTCTATGCTTATGGAAAGCTACTGGCATAAACTCCAGGTTACTGCGGTTTCTAAGGCCCTAGGTGTATTTTTCGTACGTACCGGATTGGCTAATGTGCATTGTACTATTGTAAATCTCATTAGATCTTCCAACGCCAAAGCGGGGCTACGCTACGCAGACAATGTTATAATACTTCTAAGCGGTAAGGATCCTAAAAAGCTATGCAGAAAGGCCGAAAGGATCTTGGAGAGAGCATACGACTGGGCTAGAATAGGGTCTCAATGAAATCTGCGTGTTCACAAGGAAGACAAATTCGACGCACAACATTTCCTCAACAAAACAATTTCGTTATCTGACAAGGTCAAATACTTATGTGTGTTCTTGGACAGGAAACTGAATTGGAAGTGTCACATTCAGGAGCGTACCGATAAGACTCACAGATGTTGGACATTATGTATACGGGCCGTAGGCTCGAAATTGGGACTGAATCCGATGATAGTACCCTGGATCTACAAGAGCGTGATTAGACCAATACTTGCTTACGCCTCAGTAGTTTAGTGGACTGCTATGGAAAAAACTGCAACATAAGGATCATACAACAGATTCAGAGAATATGTTGTCTTGGCATAGGCGGAAAACATCCAAAAGCTGAGAAGACGACGTTATTACTGAAAGGAAGTAAGAAAATGGTCAGCATAGCTTTCGCTTCACTTACGCAAAATAGGTGTGGCAAGTGATAACTTGTGTAGGACGTGTGGGGAAGATGATGAAAAGTTGGAGCATTTCCTATGTCACTGCCCATCTTTCGCTGCTAACAGACACCTTTGGACCGGAACGTGCTTGCTCAGCTATAGGAGCTAGACGAGGATTGCCACATCTACATGAAAATGTGACTACAACAACAACAAATTTTCCCAGAAAACTCTTTGAAGGCCAACGTGGCGCAGAAAGAGGTTTCTAAAAAAATTACAGCATTTCAGACAAATCAGGATGGTGGGGACACCGTATCAGAGATGAACCGACTTGGGACGTTGTATGGAAAATAAAGAGGGATTTTGTTAATAGCAAATTCCTGACAGGCATTTTCTTTCTCGAGGTTACTTTTTTAATATTTAGAGGGCACAGCAAGCCGGTTACTGGCTTAGGTGTATGTCCATAGTAGCATGGAGCGGATTAACATCTGCACCCTCTTTTTATTAAATTAACCTAACCTTAGCCCCCATTTTTGAACCCTCTATAATCACCAGATTAAGTGAATTTTTTTGCTTTGTTTTTGCTGCGGCATATGTAAATATGCAAAATTTTTAAAAACAAATTAATCTAATGGTGTATTCAAACTTTTTTGTCTGCATCCCAAAGAAAACATCATATTTGCAACAGTCTACGTTCGACTTCTTTTTATTTTAGCTTATTCTGCATTAATCAGTATGCATTAGTATTTTTTAAATGACTGTGACTGTATTTAAATAGATTTATAAGATTTTTTGCTCAGAAAATGATTCACAATTCCCCATCGCATGCTACAGGGTACAAAAAGTTGATAATACCATTTGAAACATGGAATAACATTTTGGTCGAAAAAAAAACAAAAACAATGTGCCATTTATAAACAAAAAACACTGCTCAATTTAATTTTTTTTATCCGGATAATGTAACTTGAAAAACTAGCAGCCGTATTCATAAAAACCTTAAAATAGGTTTATAAAGGAAATCTGTAAAATAAACCTATTTCAAAGCTACATTGAGTTTTGTAAATACCGGGGAAAGATCACAAAATAAACTAGGTATTCGAAAACATTCGAAAAGTATTTAATATTATTATTTCAAAATATTCTTAGTAAAAAAGAAAGTAATATGACAAAATACAAAATTTGCAGTATGATAAAATATTTGAGTTCCCAACTAGATAAAAAAGAGAATGAAAAAGAAAAAAAAAACACCTGAATGTATGTGTATGTATGTATGTAATTCATCAACGCAGCCAAAGTAATAAAAAATAGGATTACCGCTATGTAGGTGTTGCCAAATAACGGAATAATCTTTTTCGATAAGTGTTATCTGAAATCGAAAACTCTTTTTAAGTTTTTACGAAGACAGTTGTATTATCTGGCAATTCTAACTTGAAATGGCTTTTTCAAATAGGCTTTGGCCATAGGAATGTTTATTTGATATCACCGCATACGACCAAAAGTAAATGAAACCGGGTGTTGCGCTTTCAATATTTTGTGGAAAAATATCAGACATCTGAAATCAATAACATCTGAAATCAAGGAACATCCCAAAAATCGTTCAACATAAGGAGATACATGGGTATAGCGATAAATTGAATACATATAACGGCCTTACTCGATTTACTTTATGTGCATCTATTTTGGTGGCCTTCACTAAACATGTGATTAACAGACAAAAAATATGATAATCGACCGTCATGAACATACATGGTTTTAAGAACGTCCCCAATTTGAATTCGTTTCATTTGAGTTTTGGTATGATTAAATAGAACAAATAAAATCGTACTAAGTTCGGCTGGGCCGAATTTTATATACCCTCCACCATGGATCGCATTTGTCGAGTTCTTATCCCGGTGTGTCTTTTTAAGTAAACAAAGGAAAGGAAAGGATAAAAGAATTGCTATGCTATTGGAGCTATATCAAGTTATGGTCCACAGTAAAAGTAATTGTGTAAAATGTCAGCCAAATCGAATAAGGATTTCGCCCTTTAGGGGCTCAAAAAGTAATATAGGGAGATCGTGTTATGGGGGAGCTGTTTTAGGTTATAGACCGATTCAGACCATATTTGACATGTATGTTGAAGGTCATGGGAGCAGCCGTTGTAGAAAATTTCACCCAAATCAGATAATAATTGCATCCTAGAAAGGCTCAAGAAGTCACGATCCCAGATCGGTTTATATGGCAGATATATCAGGTTATGGATCGATTTGAACAATACTTTGCACAGTTGTTAAAATTGAGCCCTGTAGTGGCTCAAGAAGTCAAGATTCAAGATCGGTTTATATGGCAGCTATATCAAAACATTTACCGATATGGTCCATTTACAATTCCAACCGACCTATACCTATGGGAAGCATTTGTGCAACATTTCAAGCGGCTAGCTTTACTCCTCCGAAAGTTAGCATGCTTTCGACAGAGACACGGACGGACGGACATTGCTATATCGACATAAAATGCCATGGCGATGAAGAATATAAATACTTTATGCGGTCTGAGACGAATATTTCGCGTTGTTACAAAGAGAATGACCAAATTAGTATACCCCCATCCTATGGTGGAGGGTATGAAAATGTTAGTTGGTTAAGGGTATATTCAAGTCGTGTTTGCAGGCCTATACTTACGTTTAATACTTTGTGAGAATAGTTAAAAATTGTTCTTTGTCTTTGTTAAAATGTATAAGATCTCTATTTAATATGCCTGACAAACGATACGTAGTAGTGCTTCAGCCACTTGAATTGTTACTGCTTCACATTTATTGTTGAGGTAAAAACTCCGTAAAATTTGAGTGTAATGTTTAGTGCCCTCTACGAAACAATAAATAGTGAGTGAAATATAAATATTCCAATTAATTGAATGATTCCGTCATGCAAGTTTGAATTTAGCTCAAATATGTCTTTGGATTGGATAAATAAATAGTTGATTCATCGATCAATTCTGTTAAAATTTCTTTGGATATGTCTGTGGATTTCCCATTACATGCTCCCAAGAGTTGTTCGAGCCGTGACTGCTAAATTCGTGGCCACTAGGCTTCAGTGATTCTAGTCTCAACACCTATTACTATAGGATACATTTAGAAGTAGGAAAATATATGGACAGTATCTAGGAAGGACATAGTATAACTTCTACTGGATACAAATTTCCCACCGTCACGGGATAGCTGTAAGCACCACACAGGCTGGAGTTTTGAAGTCTGATCTGTGTGGTGTTCGTCGCTGCCACATAAAGCTTAGCTGCGTGCTAATAGGCGTGTCCACAGGTTGCGGATAGTGGAATGTTCCATATGGAGGAACTACAACGGCAGACGTGGACAATCAGAGGTATCGGGCGGAGAGTTTCATTGTGAGGCCGGCTGACACCGGCTCTTGCATAAATACTGAATGCCTATGATGCTCGATATAAAAAGGCGAGTTATTCGAGCCTTTAAATAACCAATGGCCAACCAGTTCCTGCGGCGATCGGTGCTTTGGACCGGAACAAGCTTGCTCACCTACAGGAGATTGGCGAGAATTGCCACCTTCACACGAAAATGTGGCTACAACAACAATAAATTTTCCCAGAAAACTCTCTGAAGGGTAATGTGGTGCAGAAAGAGGATTCTAAAGGAATGCCAGCATTTCAGACAAATCAGGACGCAGAATTTGCACTGCGATTGGCCCCGTTTCGATGATTAATTTAGGATGATGATTGATTTAAGATCATGCTGATCATGAATCATATGCGTCCGACAGACCAACCTACGGTTTCATTGTTTGCGGATGGTGGGATGTTTCGTATACGGAGAAGCTGCAATGGCAATCGCGGGCAATCAGCTATATCAGTGCATCTCAAAAATGTGTCATACGTTTTCATGACGGGAAAAAGTTTTAACGTTTTTTTTTAAATCAAATGCCCATAATTAAATTTGAATGTCTTATCTTATCGTAAAAACAATAAATAATACACGCGCTGAAAATTATTATTCATTAATAAAAGCGAACAATTTGTTACGAAATTTAAATACTATTACATTACATTACTGTATAAATTTATTATAAAATCGTTTTCATTTCGTTGTCTTTGCAGATATTTTGGATAGCTTACGCCCCGGTTCACCCAAGCCAGGTCACATTGAGCGTGTTGATCCGGCCGGCCGTGCCGAGGGCGGCAATGATCCGGTCATTACACAACGTTTCCTCAAGATCAATGTACGCCATATAACCGATGGACAAGGTGTTGTGGGTGGCGTTCTATTGGTCACACCAAATGCTGTTATGTTCGATCCCAACGTATCCGATCCTTTAGTTATTGAGCATGGTCCAGAGAGTTATGGTGTCATTGCTCCTATGGAATTGTGTGTGAATGCTGCCATATTTCATGATATTGCTCATATGCGCGTATCTGGTGGAATTGCCGATGAGTCAAATTCAACAGAGAAACCTGAAATTTATTATCCAAAATCAGTATTAGACGCCCAAAAGGCCAAAGGGGAAGGTGCGGATGCCGTGGACGGCAAACAAGCTGAGGGAGAAGATGACAAAGACAAAGAAGAGCAGCAACCACTTAAAACCGATGATCAAGTGTCGATTTGTTCTGGTTCAGAGGTTAGTTATTTGGTCATTCAATTATATTTAATAATTCAATAATCAACAAAAATCTTTTCCTTAGAAAAATGATGAAAAAACTACGGAAGCCAAAGAAAGCACGAAGACTGATGTCGATGGGGCCAGTACTGGTACCAATGACACCGAGGACGATGAGGGAAAGAAAAATCTCAATATAGCCGATACTCGTACCACTTTAGAAGAAAGACGCAAAAGTTTACTGGATCACCATTGGGCCATACCCAGTAAAGATCGGTATGTGTATGTGGCTTGTGCACTTTCTCTCTTAATACAATGCCCATCTATCTGTTGTCGTCATTTTTAATGACTGACATTGTTATCTCTATTTAGGGTAGCGGGTTTATTTTGTTATTTTTGTTGTGTTTTCATTTCTTTTTTGCTTTATTTATGTGGTAGTGTTTAATTATTTAAAATAGTGATTAGATACTTGCGGGATTGCCACTTGAAGACTTTATCTCGAAATCGTGGTATAGATTTGCTTGGAAATCTATTCGAATCGATGAGGCTTAAGTGTCTTATAGATTTTGTATTGCAAAGTTATCACAAGGCGCTGCACTTGATAACATACACTTATACAATTGATGCATAGTTAATGCTTTGGTAGAACAATGCAAATTCGGATCTATCTTTTTTTAAAAAATGGATCCGAGCAAGGAAAGTACGTTTTTGCTTGTCTCTAATTGCGCTTGAGAGGCAGGTAAACTTAAAGAGCGCTTTTTCTAACTCAGATATTTGTTACACCGTGCAATCCCATGGCAGCTGGTTGTACGTACCGGATTGTCCCGTTGACATCCTTCAACGGCTAGGTCTCCCGCCTCAGTGTACACAACACAGTGCTACAATAAGAACAACAACCGTGCGCACTAGTTGTAGGTATTTAAAGCACCATAATCCATTTGACAAATTTCGTTGATGAAGGTCACAAGCTGTGAAAAAATTTTTCAACGCCGACTATATGAAAAATCCGCTATTACTTTTTGGGCAACCCAATAGATCATTTTCCAAGTTAGGTTCGGTTAGGTTGAGGTGTACTCAACAAGCAAACCAGGTTACTATCCCTCACTCGGGAAACGTTGGTCCAGTTTGTGCATCCTAGGAGAAAAAGATAAACAAGAACACAAAGAATAAAGATAGAACGAAAGAAGAAGGAAAGCGGAAACCATCGCATAAGTTTAAATCGAAGGATACCAAGGAGGCGAAGTTGTTTTTTTTTGATGTTGTTTTTGTAGGAGCCACTTTTGTATGTAAAAGTAGCGTTCTTCTTCAAGCACCAATAGTTGAGCAAAATTGTTTCGGTCCATTCAACTGATTGCAGCGGGATCCGTTGTTGTTGTAGCAATGTGTTGTATACTGCGGTGGCAGGCCTTGCCGATGATGGCCGGGTCAACTCGTACGTACCATTGGCTGCCATGGGATCGCCTTGGTATGGTAACAACAATTGGTTATTTAAAGGCGCGAACAACTCGCCTTTTCGTATCGAACATCATAGGCACTGAGGCACTGAGGATTTAAGAAAACGCCGATGCCGCCCGGACTAAGGGAACTCCTTTTTTATAGCCGAGTTCGAATGGCGTGCAACACCTCTTTGGGGAGTAGTTTTTACATGGCTTCTATACACAACTTAGTAACTCGCAAATGTTGCCAGCATAAGGAGGGGAAAATCACAGCTCAAAATTATTTTGTCCTGCCAGGATTCGAAACCAGGCGTTCAGCGTCATAGTGGGATATGCTACCCTCTGCGCTACGGTGACCTCCACACACAGTTTATAGTGTCATGTAATAAACTCAATGACCGATGCAATGTGCATCTTCCGCATCGATTTTGTATATCGTAATCGGACAGCCTTATAGAAGCGGAAAATATCTGTAGTCAAGAACAAGAAATGATTTGCTCCCTTTCTCGACAGAAAATCACCCTTTTCGTTTCCTGTCACATGCTTTTGACCAGGGCCACAACATAGGGACAACGTCGCATGCTCGTATTCATAAGAGCGCGGAAAGACGTGTTCACTCAAAATTCTGAGTCTTCTCTTTATAATTACAGGACAATGACACAAAATAAGCTCTACTACAGACCCTGCAGAAGTCTACTAAAGTCCGTCAAAGGCATAACTAACTTTGAACTGACCAGTCAGGAGTGATATTAGCATTCGGAGGTCGAGTCTCCTTAGCCCAAGTAAAAGTGACATTCTCTCCTGCCATGGCCAACCAACATTGTTTAGTTCTATAAAAAAAAATGTTATTAAAAACAACATGGGGCGCAGACATGTCATCTTCAACTTTGGGCACCTGGGTTCGAGAACACCAAACAAACTAACTAAATTTTGTTGATATCTTCAAACATCTCTATAATGAGGTGTTCTACTTTTGGCTATACCGTCTTAGGTGTAACTTTTGGCTATACCTTCTTAAATCCGTCAATAAACGATTACCTAATCTTAAAAATGCTGAAACTAAAATTAGTTTGACAAAGTTTTTCAGAAAAAAAGATTTCTAAATCTTATATCTTTTGTAGTTGTTGTTGTTGTAGCAATGTTGTACACTGCGTCTGCAGCCCTTGCCGATGAAGGAATCCATCGGGTAGGAACAACCGGCTGCCATGGGATTGATCTTGTATAGTATTGGGATGTTTAAAAAGAGGTTCATAACCTCAGTTTTGGCAGGCAGAATAAAGTTTGCAATCCAATCCATTGATAACCCAGGGACTAAGATCTATTTTAGACTGCCTGGCCGTAATACGGCCCTGCAGGCGGAGTTCCGGGCGATCACGGAATACGTGAGGTGGTGTGGTGCTAACGCGAGGACGTCGAGTGTAAACATCTTTACGGACAGTAAAATGGTCATAAGGGCAATAACAATCAGGACGTTAAGGTCACTAACAGTCTTTCAGCGTAAGAAGGAGATTGACGCCTTCTCGGAGGATGACACAATTCGCATCGTGTGGGCGCCGGGCCACAACGGAATAAGGCAGACGATTTGGTGGTGAAGGCCAGAGGACTGCCGTCAATAAACCTGGTTAACCCGAAGCCTTTCGGGTCGACGCAGTCCGAGTTAAGGGCGTGGACGAAGAATGAGCATCTAATCCTGCAGAACTGCGAAACGGTCGGCAGTACGGCGAGAATCCTATGGGGAGATTTAGATCGTGAGAAGACAAGGCTATTAATGAAAGGAAGTAGGAAGGAGGTCAGTATAGCATTCGGTATCACAACGGGAGACATAGGACTACGAGCTCACTTATGTAAAATCGGTGCGGCAAGTGATAGCATGTGTAAGGCATGCGGGGAAGATTATGGGACGTTGGAGGATTTCCTATGTTATTTCCGGATTTCGCGGCTAAAAGACACCGGTACTTAGGTGAGGACACAAAACCAGACATGAACCAACTTAGGGGCGTGGTATGGAAAACAATTAAGGATTTTGTAAGCAGCACGAAATTCCTACCATAAAATTTTCTTTTTCGAGGTTTTAGTTCTTAGTTTAGTTTTGCACAACAGCAAATTTTTTCTCGAAGTATGAATATCCAGGACAACATATTGTATCCTTATGTAACATTTAATCTTGCCTTCGATTTTTTTCGAAAGGTTTTTTTTTATAATTTCGCCTATTTTTTGTAATTTTTAGCAATTTAGATGTATGTCTTAAGTTTAAATATTCATTAATTTAATGTTTTGTTTTTGTTTTCATATGTATTTTTATCATCTGTACGCTTTTGATTTTTATCAACACGCATCAACATCGACATCTGCACCATATATTCTATTGTATGTCCTATACGTAATTATGCACTATGTCAATTCATGATGATCTCATACGCTGTGGGTACGTTCGTATTATATATACGTTCACCGGTTATTTGGCATTGGGGGCTTCAAATATCATAAATTCATACTTTTCTTGTTGTGTACCTTCCGACCTACCCACCTGCTATACCATACCATAAACAAAACAAAATCAAACTGTACATGCATACCGCAACTTAGACTATGTTTATCTAATTCCCGAAGATCCTCGGAAGATGAGGGAGACAATGAGTCAAATACAACGGCTGATAGTGGGGCACGTGGTCAGGAACCACATTCGGCCACATCATCCATTAGCGGTATTATGGCCAACTTGGCCAGTGGCGTAGTTAATGCCGGCGATCTGGAACAATTGGAGCAATTGTCAAAACAATCATGTTACGACTCTGGCATTGACATACGTGATCCCATACCAAATGTTCAACCGATACCAAAGAAAACAGTTTATAGTGATGCCGATATTGTATTAAGTTCTGACTGGGTGCCACCAAAACCGATTTCATCGATTACACCGCTCGGTGAGTCGCCACCACGCACCAGCGGCTTGGATGCCGGTGCTGTGGCCGGTGCCCGCAAAAAGACTTCAAGTGTCAGCTTTAGTGTGGACGACAACAATGAGACCGCACAACCAGCACAAGCTCAAACCCAAGCTGACAAGAATGCTGCAGACAAAAAGAACAAGGTAGTAGAATAAAAAAAGATAAAAGATCTAAACCTCATTTGCCTCCCCCATTTGTAGATGCTGAAGCGTTTGTCTTATCCCCTGACTTGGGTTGAAGGTCTTACCGGTGATGGTGCTCCAGTTTCTGGTGGCAGTGTAGGCAAGTCACAAGATACCGAATCAGCCCCTAATACCGGCGATTCCAATCAAAGTGTATTCTCAAAAGTATTCTCAAGGTAAGTCAGTGCGACAGCACAAAAATGTCATGCAGAATAATTGAATGGTCGAGTAATACCTCTATCTCATGTTTATTCTTTCAATATTCCTTTTATTTTATTTCTTAAATTTTTAATGAACAAAAATGCTTTCATATTTTGGATTCGGCTTTTAAAAAAACACACAATTTCACATTTCTATGGTTTGATTTTTTTTTTTGAAAAACTCGAAAATCCACACTTTCACACACACCCACACACATAAATACTCCTTACTTTTGTAAACCCCACGTTTGATTCCTTTATTAAAATATTGCCACATTAAAAAAAAATACGAAAAACAATAATCACACACCAAATCAGTTCGCCCATTACTTTGGTCTCAGAGTTGGGTGGCAATTTATTTTCCAAAACACCGTCCGAAGATTCGAGTGGCTCTCCGGTGCCACCTTTGACACCACATTCTACTCATTCCGAGGGTCATTATTCGACTGGGTAAGAATTCATACTGTTACTTACTTAGGGTCTTAAACTGTTTGTTGTTCATCATTTCCTTTGTTACTTGTATGCCTTTGATTACATGTAAATATTGTTGACGATCGTAAAAGAAACCAAACCAAAACAAACGACAATAACTTGATGTTTTTTTCCAATGTAAATGTAATATTTTTCAATATCCACCAAAAACAAAAACCTTTTAATGCTAGACGAGCACTGTTTTTGCCATTTACTACTATTTAAGAATAACGTAACATCTGATTTCCGATAAGTTTCTATCACATCATTTAGGTCTCATCTTTCATCTCTGATTACCGTCAAAAACCATCTTTGCAACATGTCCATATAACGCATTGTCTTCATATTTATCACCAGACTCCACTCTTTCTCTCATCTGTCTTCTCAGAACTGATATACTCCTTTCTTATTTCCTCTCCTTCTACTATATTCGAATTTTTTCACATTTTTTCATCAAATGTCATAGGCTCATTTATCACTTCATACTTACTTCGTTCACCCTATATATCGAAATTTTCTAGATCTTTACCATTTTGTGTACCCTCAAATATGTTAACTAGAGAACTTTCTATATGCGCCTTCAATATATGTATGTAGTTTCAAAGATGACGATCACTAATATTTACCATTGCTATTCGCTTTATTTAGACGTTCCTCTATTGGTACTTTTATACGTCCATTATCTTCGGAGGGTACCTCATCTACTACAAAATTAAAGGACACAAAACCACAGCCGAAATTGGATTACCGTTCAATGGTTTCAGTAGATGACAAACCTGGCCTGTTTGTCAGTGTCGACAGTAAGTATTTGATATGTGTCTTATCATATTTGGTTTAAGTTTCAAGTTTTCACATTTGTTTGGCTAATTCCCATCTAGTGTAGATTCTGGTAGTTTATTTGCATTATCTTGAAATAGGATAAACCTTCTTTATTAAATGCAGAACATTTATCAGAGACCACTTCTCAAAAAAAACAATGTTTTTTTTTATTGTTAGCAAGCTTCATTTTGTAATTGGATTACTTCCAGCGTAGACCAAAGTGTTTTTTTTTTTGTTTTTTTTTTTTTTTTGAAAAGCAAAGCAACAAACCCCCTTTAAAGAGTCTCAGCAAGTGTAGTGTACTAAATGTGCTCTGGAGCAGGCTACAATGATCGCGATTTCGGTCTTACCAGGGGCATCATCAGATTGTTATGTGGCTTATTAAAGATTACATGTTTCCACATACTCACTAATTAGCGAGCAGTGTATAAAACGTTGTTGACAACAAAGAAGAAAAAAGTAAGAAAAAATTAAAATCCACCAGCCAACATCTCCTTAAAAAGACATCTAACAACAGAAACACACACAAAGCCAAAACCTGTTATCCAGATAATTTTCGATTGCCGTAGGATAACCTTTCTAATATGAGAATATTACGGCTACATATTTTTCGACGTGCCGTGCCGTTCGTGCAATCATTTGTTTTTGCGCTTCTTTTGTTTGGTCACAAAATTATTTCATTTTGTCAATGAATTTCTTTCAGCTTAGGCCAATGTGTTTTTATTTTTGCTTCTATTTCGATTAGAAAAGCAAACAACAAAAACCTTTAAAGAGCCTCAGCAAGTGTTTATACTGATACCAGAAAAAGTTATGGCCCTGCTTTCAAAAATCGCCATGTATAGTTTTTAAAGAATGGTTAAATTAACTTTAACAAGTAAAAAACGTGCTAAGTTCGGCCGGGCCAAATCGTATATACCCTGCCCATTTTCAAGTTCTTGGCGCGTGTTCTCTTTATAGAGAGAAACTAAAACACAATAATTTGAGGTTATAACAGGAAATCTATATGGACTTATATATTTGAATAAAAACTGCGATCCGGCAAGGGATAGCTGTGTGCATCACAGCTATCATATCACAGGCCACCGTAGCGCAGAGGTGGCGAGACCATCAGAAAAAAATTTTCAACGGTGTTTTTCCCTCCTAATGCTGGCAACATTTGAGATGTACAACGCCATGTAAAGCTTCTCGCCAAAGAGGTGTCGCACTGCGGCATGCCGTTCGGATTCGGCCATAAAAAGGAGGCCCCTTGAATCGGACTGCACTCACTGATATGTGAGAAGTTTGCCCCTGTTCCTTAGTGGAATGTTCATGCCCAAAATTTACATTTGCTATTTGATATATTCATAAAACGTCCCCAACTACTCCTCGTCATCGCGCACCCCGCAGAAATGTACCTCTTCCTATGTCCAGTGTGACATCAAAGACATGTGAGGACTCCTACCAGGAGTCCGGAGTCATGCTTTCGCAACCATTATATTAAGCGAAATACTCGACCACAGGGCTTTTTCCACTCTGCAATCCCCAGCCTCTTTCGCGCGAATATAAGCATTTAATGTTTCGTATTTAAAAATTGATGTGAAATTCTTATCTTCTAACATTCATGTCAAGTATGGTAAAACTAGGCTCATAGCCAGATGTAGGATTAGGTAAGGCAAGAGTGGCAGTCCTTTACAGACTCACTTAGGCAATTATAAGTCCATTGTGATACCACAGTAGCGACAGACCAAGGCCTACGGTGGGAATCGAACCCACGACCTCCGTACTGGCAATCCGAGCACGCTACTCGGCTACCGGGGTGCCTTAAGCAGAGGTATTAACCGGTCAAACTTAAAAAAAAATCTAAAAGTCGAATTCAGTAATTCCCAGCTTCCTGCAAATCAGACGATACAACGATTTTTAATAAATATACCAATAATGTCAAGAGACAAAAGAAAATCCTTTTTGCCTTTTTTATGAAGATCCGTTGACAAATGACAATATTAGTCCAAATCGGACGAACAAATATATGAGAGCTATAACAAAATCTGATCCAATTTCTTCTAATTTCAAAGCCTTCGACTCTAGGCCGCAATAGAAATTGCGATATGTACTTTGTACACACATTAACATGGACAGACAGACAGTCAGCCAGACAGATAGACGGTCCTGACTAAATCGAGTCTAGATGTGATTCTAAGTCAATGGGTCTATCCCTTCTTTTTTTGGGCGTTACAAACAAACGCAACAAATTATATGTTGTTGTTGTAGTAGTGTGTTTTATACTGAGGTGACGGCTCTTGCCGACGAAGGAATTAATCGGTCCAATTCGGTACGTACAACCGGCTGCCATGGGATTGTAAATTGTATGCAATACCCTATCCCACGGTGGTGGTGTAAATTCTAACAGCGGATAAGGCGTAGAAAAATTCGTCAATTCTTTTCACCAGTTCCGTAGAGATAGACATCTGCGCCAATGTACCATACCTCTCTCTTTCCCCCTGTTAAATTGGGGAAAATGGGTAAATATCCTCATATTTACCCAAAAATTGGATAACTTAATTTGCAGATATTTTGGCAAACTAAAGCATTCCCAACAAAATGTTATAAATATCCATAAAAAGTATTTAGCACAAAAAGATAGAATCCCATCTCTAGCAATGTGTTGTGCTACAAATCAAGAAGAAGAAGAAAAGGCACCAAAATTAAAAATGGAACAAATATAGCATATATGATATTGCGTTATGAGGCACGGGGGATACAAATTATGACATGATCTGTGGTTGACCTAGAATATGCGGGACAATATGTTCTACTCTGTGATTGTAATTTAGGCTCTGCGCACACCAAACACGCGGGTTCACAATCAACGACAATATATTTTTAGCTTAAGACCGGGATTAAGTTTGTGTTTCACAGGGAAACCAATATTTGTTCACGAATACTTTTTTTAGGTTTTATTTACTGGGACATTACCTCAATATATTGGGTTGCCCAAAAAGTAATTGCGGATTTTTCATATAGTCGGCGTTCACAAATTTTTTCACAGCTTGTGACTCTGTAATTGCATTCTTTCTTCTGTCAGTTATCAGCTGTTACTTTTAGCTTGCTTTAGAAAAAAAGTGTAAAAAAAGTTTATTTGATTAAAGTTCATTCTAAGTTTTATAAAAAATTCATTTACTTTCTTTTAAAAAATCCGCAATTACTTTGTTGCACATAATAGATTTTCCCTCTGAGAAGAGAGTGAATTATAAAGCTGACACGAATAAATGCTCTCAAATGTATATACACATTGTTAATAAAAACTGACGGAGAAAGTATAGCCAGACGAAAAGCTTGTGGAAGAGATATTAGGCTGATAGTTATTAGTGCAAAAAAATTTAAAGTAAATATAAATTTTGTGACTTCGTATTTTGTGATGTTAGATATGTTTTTTGTATCCATGTAACAGATGGTTGCCGATGATTGACTATGTCAATTGAAATATCAAGAAGAAATTTCAATAAAAATATAATTGAGATTCCATTGCAGGATATTGTCCGACTTTAGACCACTGTTTAATGCTTTCTATTCAAAGAATAGTATATCAAAAAACATTTAAAAGTCAGCAAAAAGTGTGTTGCTGCTAGATGCATTTGACTGGTTTCCTGTATTGCGATTTCATTTTCGACCAAGAAAAATCATCAGCAGGAGAATGTCAAATCGAAAATGAAATCGCGATACAGGAAACCAGTCAAATGCCTCTGGCAACAACACACTTTTTGCTAACTTTTATAGGTTTTTTTTTTTTTTTTGCTATACTATTCTTTGAAAAGAAAGCATTAAACAATGGTCTGAAGCCGGACAATATCCTGCAATGGAATCTCAATTAGATTTTAAGACCAAACAAAGAAAGCTCAAACAGACAAATCAAACGAAAGGCACGTCGCATGTGGTGTAGGACACTGCCTATACACAAAACAGCAGTGGTAGAGTCAACCGTTGAGCGATCGCCGTGCGAAGAACAAAAGAGTTTTGCCAAAGATGTTTGTGTTTGTTGGATAAGTTGGATTTGAATAAGGGAAGTACGATTTGATTTGTCCTCTATTGCGCTAATGAATCAAGTCGTCTTAAAGAGCCCTGTTCAAATTCAAATGTGTGCTTTACAACTTACTCTAGTTGGAATGGTTGATCCATTTGACGTCTCCTGCTGATGATTTTTCTTGGTCGAAAATGAAATCGTAATACAAGAAACCAGTCAAATGCTTCTAGCAACAACACTCTTTTTACTGACTTTTAAATGTTTTTTTGCTATACTACACTTTGAATAGAAAGCATTAAACAGTGGTCTTAAGCCGTACAATATCCTACAATTGAATCTCAATAAGATTTTAAGACCAAGAAAAGAAAGCGCAAACAGACAAATAAAAATATAATTTAAAAGCATTGTTTTGTCTTTTTATCACGAACCTAAAGCCAAACTAATTTGCAAATTTAAAACCTAAGGTCAACAATAAAAAACATTATTCGATGTTCACTATAAAACACGAATTTACTACCACATATAGGTTTTAAATTGCTTCTGCGCACCCCTTACTCTGCAAATCACTCAATCATCCTTTTTTTCGTTCTCAAGTCTACAGAGAAAGCTTGCCTTAGGATCGCCCAGACTGAGGCCTATGTTAAAATAACAAGACTTATAACTTTACGGCTTTAAATGTAACTGAAACTGTATGATAGGATGGCTGTACTGTAGACAAGTCATATTAGGTTGAGATCCGATTTTCACTTTGAAATTTGGCATTTTGTAAAATTTCTCTAAAAATGTAGGCTTAAGATAAATTGTGACCCAAAATGTATAAGCTCCATTTGTTAATATTTAATTAATATTTTTAAGAACAGATTATTATTGCTACCACTGTACACAAATAAATGCGTTTTACTTGAAAGTATCATTTTGTTAAAAAATCAAATATTTTTACCCATTTTTTTATTATTGTAAATGAAACAATTGCTATAACACTTTTCATATTGTCATCAACAATACACAATTTACCGTAGTACGAGCACCACATTTTCCAAATTTTGACATAGTTGGTACGTTTAAAAAATTTTAAAAACATCTACAATTTATTGTCAAAAGTATATATATATAACGGACAAAGATCTGATGATACATATTACAAAATATTTATTTTCCTCATTAAGGTGTTATGCTTAATTTGTGTTGGCGTTTTTTGTTTTTTTGTATATAAAACCCCAAATAAAACCGATAATAATAAATAAGTATACTATTAAAATATTAAACATACTTATAATGTAAATATTATAAAATGAATAAAAATTTAAGATTAACAGTAGGCCTTTTATGTTTTGCTTAATATAAACTAGAATACAAGTTATTGGCTGTTCTCGAGTGATATCTAGATGGCGTTGCCTGGCTCCACATACATATATGTACATATGTATGTGTAGCTTTAAATCAGCGGTGTCCAAAATGAAAATGAGGCTGTATTTGTGTATTATTCTCTTTAAGTATTTTTATTCTCTCAGTATCTAAAAAATAATTTTTATGGTCTGAATGATTGCTGTTTTGCAAAAATGAACATAAAATTAGAAATTTTAAATACTTTTGTATATTTTCCAAACGTTTAATCAACAAAAATCATTGTTTTTAAAATAAAAACAGAAAACTGATGCATATATCCTACGCACGTTCATTCGTTGCTGTTTTAACAACGACTGAAACAAAGAGAATGAGAACACGCTGGACATCGCTGCTTTAAATTGTTGCTCTGGAAACATGTAATGAGAGCGAATAACTTTATTACTCTCTATATAGAGCAAAACAATAATAGGCTGAATAATAATGAGCCAAAGAAACAAGTCGGACAACAAAGTCGCTGTCGATGACAAAATGTTGGGAGTTGGACTAACAGCCATAGCCACTAAGACTGTCACTTGGACGCTTCTTATATAAAATCAGCTGAATTAGCAGTGTAGAACGGCTATATGGCCGTTTGTTCGAATGAAACAGATAAATTTTTGAAAATATCAAATATTTCATTTGCCATTGAAGTTACACTAACAGTCAAAGCAGACCAGACTGAATCACTTGAACGAACGGTTTTCGTTGTGGGAAAACAGCCGTTTAAATGAATCAAGCAAAAGGAAGCCTTTAGTTCGGGTACTAAAGGGGGAATATAGATATTATATTACTCAAACCAGTTTGGTGTATAGTGCTAAAAGAAATTTTACCAAGCAACGTCATAAAGGAAGGGCGACCTAGGGCTCTAAGTCTACCTTTAATCAGCGCAGGACATGAACAGAGAAGGTGTTCATATGTCTCCTCTGCCTCCTCTTTGCAACTGCAGCTGTGTCCGTTGTGTGTAGATTTCATACACCTTACATGATTTTCTATAGGCTAGTACTCGACTAGTGCTCAGCTAGCACTGCGATAAGTCTTGACAGGTTCCATAGATCGAGGGTGATAAGAGACTTTGTAAACGACATTTTTCATTCCCAAGTCCCATATGACGGGAGATCCAAGTGAGAACTACTCTAGCCAGACGACCAAAGCTAAAGGGTAATTTTTTAGCTATTATATTTTTGGCAACACTTGTGTAAACAGCTCACGCACGTTTCGTGTTTTGTTTCACTGCCAAACATCTTCAGTTTGGTCTATAAATTAACCATGAATCGTCTTACAAACGAACAACGCTTGCAAATTGTTTAATTTTATTATCAAAATGTTAAGAAAGTTCATCGCGCGCTTCTTCCATGTTGTTGTTGTTGTACCACATTTTCATGTGTAGATGGCGATCCTCTTCAAGCTCCTGTGTGAGCAAGCTCGTTCCGGTCCAAAGGACCGATCGCCACCGCTGAAAAATTTTTTCTGATGGACTCGCCAGAATTCTAGGCTGACACGTTAACCTTTGCGCTACGTTGGCCTCCGGCCATTGGTTATTTAAAGGCGCAAATAACCCGCCATGTCATATCGAGCATCATAGGCACTCAGTATTTGTGCAAGAGCCGGTGCAGCTACTTCGTTCAAGATGATGCGAATCGTAACGTAACTGTGAATGATGAGCGCTACCGTGAGATGATATCCCCCTTTTTTACCCAAAATGCAATGGGCTTGACTTGCCTGACATGTGGTTCCAACAAGACGGTGCCGCATGCCACACAGCACTCGTAACAATGGACTTATTGAGAGGCGAGTTCGGTCAACATTTTATCTCACGTTCGTGACCGACAAATAGTCGCCTAGATCGTGCGATTTAACGCCTTTAGACTATTTTTTGTGGGGTTATGTTAAAGTTCATGTCTATACAGACAAGCCCGCTTCAGCTGACCCATTCTAGGACAACATTGAAGCATTTATTCGTGAGATACCGGCCGAAATATTGGAAAGAGTATGCCAAAATTGGACTAAGCCGCTGGACCATTTTAGACGAAGCCACGGTCAACATTTGCATGAAATAATCTTTAAACATTAAATTATATAGACCGCACTATCAATTCAAATAAAGATTTCATGTATTTTTCTGAATTTTATGGGTTTTTTGTTTTTTTGAAAAGCTTTCCTATATCTCTTAAAAATTCACCCTTTACTGCTTCCTTACACTATCTAACAAACATTGTCGTGACTATATTCGATCTCATTGAATAACTGGCCTTGTCGTATCGGGCATCATTGGCACTCAGTATTTATACATTAGCCGGTGCCGCCCGGTCTTTCACTGAGACTCTCCGCTCAATACCGCTGATTGTCCGCGATTGCAATTGCACCTACTGCGTATGGAACATCCTCCTATCCGCAACCTGTGGACGCACCAGAAAGCTCGAAGCTAAGTTTCTAGTGATAACAATGACCACCACACAGATCGAAGCTCAAAGTTCCAGCCTGTGTGATACCGGGCAATGTGATATTGCTTAAGTGTGATGCAAAGTTTCTTTATGGCCAGTATCTCCACCTGAAATAGACTGAACTACTCAGACAGCTTTAAAGAGGCTGATATGTCCACTTTCTCTAAGTAAAATACCCGAATTCACTCTACAACTTATCTCGAAGCCGTTCTTGCTATCTGTACTGTGTACACTAATTAATATGGATTAATATGGCGTTAACATTTGGAAAATTACTCTAAGCGGATCAGTATACTTAACAAGGGGTCGATCTCTTCGCGTTTTGGGTATTACAAACACTTTAACTAAGTTAAAGTGCTTATTGCGTGAAGATTATAGCCAATAATTTTGTTATTGTTGTAGCAGTGTTGTACACTGAGGCGGTAGCTCTTGCCGATGAAGGAATCCATCGGGTCAATCCGGTGCGAACAACCGGCTGCCATTTATCTCTTGGAACTAATTTTTTATTGGCGAGTTATAACGTTTCAAAAAATTAAATATTTTATTCAAAATTACAAAAAACAAAAATAGTCTCCTTTTCTTTAAAATTTAAAAGGAGATTCTTACTATATTTTCAGACATTTTTAACAATTTAAAAGTAAACACCATCTCAGGGGGTCCATTATTGTCTTCTTTCTCCTCCTTTGCCTTGTGCACCATACTATCTATATATAGTACTAGCCGAACCTGGCCCGCTCCGCTGCGCCTTATTTAGCTCAAATAACTTTTTAGGATGGGGACACTTCGTCCGGACAAAGCGGTATATTTCCCCTCTAAATGTCGGCGACATTTGCGAGGCACAATGCCATGCATGGTCATTTAAAAAATTTTCCCCAAAGAGGTGTCGCACTGCGGGACGCCGTTCGGAATCGGCTACAAAATACGGTCCCTTATCATTGAGTTTAAACTTGAATCGGAAAGCACTCATTGATGTGTGAGAATTTGCCCCTTCTCGGTTTTTGGCGGTAATGTTCTCATTAAGGGAGGGATGGCACCTCAGACATTCCTACTCAAATATGGATATCAAATTCGTGCTACACTTCCAAATCCTCTTAATTTGAGCCCCATATTGCCATGGCCGGTAAATATGAACCGTTTGCAGGGTGTTTTGGGGATGGGGCGTATTCGTATTCTACTCTCCAATACCTTTCATTTGATACCTATATTTTCCCGATCGGTCCACTTTAAATTTTGGGTTGTGTTTTTGGCATAAGGGGAGAGTCCATCCCCCTTCCGATACCGAAAAATTATATTTCCTTCCAGACCAACCTACACTATATGCGAAAATTTCGAAAAAAAATCGGTTTTGCCGTTTTTCAGTCTATACGGAACAAACAAATCGAGTCCCATATATACGTGATTGGCTAATGTGCCCATTTTGGGCGTGGGGTGACCCCCTATACTTCGACTTGAATTTGTATGCCAGATTCGTTATCTATTTCAGCATACTTTTCATTTGATACCCATATTGTCCTTATCGGTCCACTTTTGAGTTTGAGTGGTGATTTTGGCGTGATCAATATCAATAAATTATAAAGCCTATTCCTATTTCCTGAACATATTCGTAATCTACTCCCGAATACCTTTCATTGGTGTCCCATATTGTCATGATCGTCAAATAAACCTATTTTAAGGGGGTTTTGGGGCTGGGGCGTGAAATCTGTGAAAATTTCAAGGTAATCGGATCAGCCGTTTTTGAGTCTATACGGAATAAACAAACACAAATTGAATTTTATATATAAGATTCAATGATCTTCATAGAGCATATACCATATCCTTGTTCTGGAGCAATTTTTTAGTGATGTGCAAAAAAATATTTGTTTTGTATGCCAATATTCCCCTTAAACAACACTTTGGCCACACTTCCTTTGTGACGGGATCGCTGGTAATTTGGTGTTCGACTTGTTTCTTTGCTTACCACATCTATGCCCATATACCCATTGTATATACATATAAAGAATATGTGTATGTGTTATTTTATGGCATGTCATTTGGATAATTGACACATAATTGATAAATGGCTAATTGGTTGTTTTTTTTTTCTCTCTCTCCCCATTATTTTTATAGAACTTATACCAAGACCTGCGCGCGCTTGCCCAGATCCACCATTGTATTTGCGCTTGAGAATGGGCAAACCAGTAGGCAAAGCCATACCTTTGCCCACCTCGGTAATGTCGTATGGCAAAAACAAATTGAGACCAGAATACTGGTTTAGTGTACCTAAAAATCGGTAATTTCAATGTTTTCCTTTAACTCTGGTAATGTTACAAGAAATATGGCTAATTGTTGTCGGCCTTTACATTGCAGCGTTGACGAATTATACCGTTTCATAAATACCTGGGTTGCTCATCTCTATGGCGAATTGGATGAGGAACAAATTAAAAATCGTGGCTTTGAATTGATACAAGATGACACCGAATGGACTCAGAGTGGCACCACGAAATCCGGAGCTCGCACCGGCAGTCAAGAGGGTGAAGAAATAAGTGATCTAACAAGAGAATCTTGGGAGGTAAGTTGGTTTTTCTTTTTCCCTACTATGACTTCTAAGGCAGTGAGATGGAAAAAAAATGTCTAGGTTTCTTATTCTCTTAAATTCCAATAGTTTTCTTTATAACATTTCTTAATGTCTACTATATATACTATTATAAATTTATATATATATATATATAAACTATATTTGAAATCTTTTTTAAAGCCGCTTTATAAAAATTCTTTTTTTCCAATATTTAATTAATTGAATTTTTTTCAAAACTTCTCAATCGACAAGAAATATTTTTTAAAATTGTTTTTATGAAAATAATTTTTTGTTTTACTTTTTTTCAAATCATTTTTTATATATGTACGTTAATCCCTCCCATAACAAACAAAAAAAAATCAGCTAATTAAGGCTCCATTTGCCAAGACCTACAACATTATTAAAACGGCATCAAATGCCGCATCTGCTGATTTGGATTTATTAAGCGGCGAGGTTAGGACTGAATTTGTATTATTTACAAAAAAAAAATGTTTCGTAACAAATCAATAACACCGAAACATTAAATGTTTTTGAGACGTATTTCAAAATTATCTCAACCTACCCACAAAATTAGATGGATTGGAAATTTATGTTGTTTGTTTCTTTGTTTCAACACACCAACTTTTTTTGTTTGTAGTATTTTCCAAAGAAACAAAAAAACAATATTAGGCTTGAAAAATGAATCAGTATTAATGTGTATTTTTAACAAGTAGTGGCATTTTTATTGTGAGTTTATATTTACAACATCAAGCGAAATTTACGAGATTTGTTATGTACGCAAGCATTTGCAGTCTAATGGATTTTTCTAAGTCAGTTATCGGCTTGTTGTGAGCTCTAAAAACTAAAAAGTAACCCCAAAAAAGAAAATCAAAATTAGAAATTCCGTGCTACTTACAAAATCCTTAATTGTTTTCCATACCATGCCGCTAAGTTTGTTGATGTCTGGTATTGTGTCTCCGCCTAAGTGCCGGTATCTGTTAGCCGCGAAAGCCAGGCAATGACAAAGGAAATGCTCCAACGTCTTATCATCTTCCACGCATGCCCTACACATACTATTACTTGCCACACCGATTTTACATAAGTGAGCTCGTAGTCCTATGTGTCCCGTTATGATAACAATAGCTATAGTGACCTCCTTCTAACTTCCTTTCAGTAATAGCCTCGTCCTCTCACTATGCGGATCACCCCATAGGATTTTCGCCGTCCTACCGACTGTTTCGCTGTTCCACAGCGTTTATCGCCCACGCCCTTAAATCGGACTGCGTCGACCCGAAAGACTTCGGGTTAACCAAGTTTATTAACGGCAGTCCTCTGGCCTTTACCGCCAAATCGTCTGCCTTTTCATTCCCCCTTACTCCGTTATGGCCCGGCACCCAAACAATGCAGATTTTTTCACACTCAGAGAAGGCGTTAATTTCCTTCTTACACAGCAAAACTGTTCGTGACCTTACCGCCCTGGTTGTTGTTGCCCTTATGGCAATTTTACTGTCCGTAAAGATGTTCACACTCGACGTCCTCGCGTTAGAACCACTTCACCTCACACATTCCGTGATCGCCCGTATCTCCGCCTGTAGGACCGTATTATGGTCAGGCAGTCTAAAACAGTCACTGGGTACTTAATGTGGACTCCCAGGCCTACTCTGTCCTCTTGCTTTGATCCATCCATGTAACATGATCTTCCAGATGGCAATACTAGGGTTCCGTCAATCCAAGGTTGTGCCGCTGGCAGCAGTGCTTCGCACTCGATCTCAAGGTTCATCTCAGTTATCCGATCGGAAACCTCTCCACTTCCTTCCAGGTTTCCTGTCGTCGTATGAGCCTCTCCCATCCTTAATCCATTCTCCCATCGCCTTAAGTCTCATAGCCGCTGTGGCTGCCTCCCACTTAATCGGTGTCAATGGGATGGATATCTAAAATAGTCTCCAGTGCCCTAGTAGGCGCTCCGCCTATGCCAAGACAACATGTTCTCTGAAGCTGTTGTATAATCCTAATGTTGCATTCTTTCCCCATCGCAGTCCACCAAACTACTGAGGCATAAGTAAGTATTGGTCTAATCACGCTCCTGTAGAGCCAGTGGACTATCCTCGAATTCAGGTCCCATTTCGAGTCTACGGCGCGTCTACATAGTGCCCAACATCTATGAGCCTTCTCAGTACGCTCCTGAATGTGACACTTCAAATTCCGTTTCTGCAAAATTGCAAATTTTGAAAATAGTAGTAGCTGCGTTCATATACGCGAAATCGACTGAGTCATATTGGCGAAAATGTGATGATTGGATAATAAATGCAATTTCCACTTTGGGCACAGAAAGGTATACGCGGACGTCTAGGACATGGTTAAGCCAAACCAGGAGGAATTTCTGAGTCGAACCATATATTTTAATCACAGCCATGTTAATGGCTTAGGTTTCAGTTCACGTTTTTATAATAAATGCGTACTTTGTTAACCAAATTTACCAATTTCATGATATAACCTAAAATACTCATCTGGATTCCTTAGAAAGCACTACATCCAAATTTGGATGTTCAGTCGCCTTATCGTTCACCAATCGCCATAATATCTCGCGTTTTGTTAATTGGAATCAGAAGGAAAAAAATGGAGGGTATGAGTTTCCCTATTTGCAAAAAAAACTCCTATTTGACGTGAAAAGGTCTAATGTAGGTGTTTGCTTAGTTGGAAAAATCCTTAAAGTCAACTATCTCGTAAATTTCGCTAAGCTTCCTTTTAGTTTTTATTTTCGAATCGAGTTGTTTGATGCCAAAAGTCTTCCTCTGTATCAAATCACATAACAGTGTCTACATTGAGCACCCAATTTTACTTATAATAGTAGGAAAATGTTTAAACTATTCCTTTTCTCATTTGCATATAAGTGACACCCCATTGTCATCAATGATTCATTTCATCTAAGGTTCAATTCATTACCATGTCGTCGCCTGCAATAACAAAAAAAAAAACATATATTTACTACACCCTAAATATTGGTTACGTGCGTTGCATCCATATTTTCTCAAGTTATTTTAAGACGTTACAAAAAGCCTGAATAAGGAATTTCTGCTGCTCATGCCCAATCTCATAGTTATAAAAATGAGTGTTTACACGCTCTCTGTGTGCTTTGTAACCCAGAAATGGAAGATCTTAGGAATTTTTCTTTTTTAAAAAGCAATATAATGTAATGAAGTCATTTAAGTAATACTATCAATTGCTTCAACATTCCCGATGAAAAGTGAAAATTTATCATGAATTCTATATTGAAAATATAATTAGTTTTTGTTTTGTTTGCTACTACAGTTGAGTTGCCTGGAAGCAAAACCACGAAGTAAAAATTTGTTTAAAGTTCGAATTTTTTTTTGTCAATTTCATTCAATATCAGTATTTTTAAAGTCCAGCTACTAAGAAATTTGTAAAAAAGTACGTAACTCAATGTAAAAATTGAAATTTCTGTAAAGAATTTGGCCGTTGGCAACGCAACTGAAATTGGGTTGCCATCCATAATCGACCCATAGGTAGTTTTATAAACCTCAGTTAAAACATTGATATGGTCAGATCCAATTATATCTGATGGCAGATATTTAATTAGATACGAAAGTGAACATTTGATATTCAGATCTCAAATTTGTCTAAAATTTTCATTTTTTTTAAATATTTATTTTGGTTTTACATATTTTATATTAAGAAAATAATTTCTTCAAGAAGCTAAACCAAGCTTTATATAAATAAGACTTTTTCATAAAAATTAAACAAAAAAAAATATTTTGTGACAATTTTGACTGTATTCGTTAATAGACTGTAAACAGGTTTTAATTTAAATTTAATATAAAGTAAACAAGTAACAGCGTTCTAAGTTCGGCCGAATCTTGGGATCCACCACCACGGATTCGGCTAAAAATGTATACAAAATTAATTTTAGTTGAAGTGCATAATTTTATTCTACATACCAAACTTCTGTCAACCTAGCAAAATAAAAGCTCTAGGAACCGAAGAAGGATGATCGAGAGACCGGCTTATATGTGAGTTATATAAGGTTCTTGACCGATTTGGACCGTACTTGGCACACTTTTTAGTAGTCACAACAGAACACTATGTGCAAAAAGAAGTCAAATCGGGAGATCGGTTTATATGGGAATTATATCCAAATCTTAACCGATATGGCCCATTTGCACTCTCTAGCGACTTACATCAATATTAGGTAAATGCAAATGCAAATTTTGTCCATGAACATTCCACTAAGGAACAGGGGCAAACTTCTCACATATCAATGAGTACAGTCCGATTCAAGTTTATGCTCAATGATAAGGGATCTCCTTTTTATAGCCGAGTCCGAATGGCGTGCCGCAGTGCGACACCTCTTTGGAGACAAGTTTTTACATGGCATTGTACCTCACAAATAGAGCCAGCATAAGGAGGGAAAAACAACCGCTGAAAATTTTTTTCTGATGGTTTCGCCAGGATTTGAACCCAGGCGTTCAGAGTCATAGGCGGACATGCTAACCACTGCGCTACGATGGGGAATGTTTACATCCGCCAAATCAGACAGGTTCTGAAAGAAATGAGAACCTAAAGTGGAACTTCTTGTGGCTGCGAGACACACACACACACACACAGCAGATGTTCTATAATCACTTCTTCCTCAAAGTCCTCGTAGTTTCCATAGGGCCACCGCACATTATCCGGTTATGAACTTGTTGGAGTAATCAGAGATCTCTTCGTTGCCTATGTGCGTTTAAGATCATATGTTTTTGGTTGAAATTTACGACTGGAATAACTATCAAACCAATGGTTGTCCAAATTGTTTATCAGTTGGCAACTGTGGGTGAAAATACCAACATATGAATAAGTTGGACAACCATTGCTTTGGTAATTATCCCTGTGGTATATGCCAACCAAAAGCACATGATCTTGAACTCACATAGGCAACGAAGAGAACTATGAGAAAAACATATCAACAAAAACAGAGAAGTAATCAGAGAACTCTACCAAAGACAAACAAACAAGATTACAAAAAGTTAGTTTTTTTCTTGATTGAAGGATTTAAGTAAATATTTTGGGCCAAAGAATACGAGTATATGTTTAGGGTAGGTTTAAGTTTTCATCCATTGTCGTTACGACATTATACGAGAGCTGCTATATAAGTTTCTAGCTAAGGCAATGCTAAGTGTTGCCAGGTGCAATCTGACATAACCATACGGAAGTTTGTAATTTTCTAGCATAATCATATCAGAACGTTTTGATCATCTATTTATGTTGTTTGCAGTGACTTAAAAAATTAATTTGACAAAAAATATTCTTAAAAGCTGGTACTATATTCGCTATTCACCATATTTTTCGGCGATTACTTTTTATAGATAATAGATTTTAAAGCCAAAAAAACTTGCTGATTTCATTATGTAGGACATTCTCTCATTACTTGTGGTTATTTAATCATTGAGATTTTTGTCGTATTTCAAAAAAGTAATCTCGATAAACATTGTTTTTCGACGGTGAAAAACGTATATAGTACCAGCCATAACTCGTGAACATTTTCATGCGACCATTTCTAATAAGTTTCGGCGTAGATTATCGCCACAAGAGTGCGTTGATGTACGTCAACTTCTGTACGGCAATTAAGCAACATTCAATAGCACTGTGAAAAACGGGTTTAATGAATTCAGTCGTAATCGACGCTCGCTCGAAGTCGAATTGATGCCATGCGTGAACTTATAATGCAAAATCGTCGTGTGACATACCTTGAGATAGAGGCATTCTTGGGCATTTCTTCCAACGGGTACATTCGATTCGTTCGTTGGATTCCGCACACAAAAAGGCAATCGCTCAAAAAAGGCTCGTGTCGATTAGTGCGAAAAAATGTTTAAAAAATACGATCGCGGTGGTTCAAAACGTTAGAAGATCGTCACATGTGCCGAATCGTGGATCTATGCGTACGAGTCCGAAGGCAAAAAAACACTTCGAAGCAAATGGTCGCCTGTTTCTTCGGCCTGGTCATGTGGCGACTGTTCCCCTTTTTACAACGTAAAAGGTCAATTGTGAGTGGTACATCACAATTTGATTGTTTGAAGTCGAGGGAAAGTTTCGAAAAACGAACAAGAGAAGAAAAATCATTGTTCACCATGACAATGCTAGCTCTCACACTTCGGCTCAAACCAGCTCCTTTTCCCATGGCCAAAACGTCGAATTGATGTGTCATCCGCCGTATAGCACTGACTTGGCCCAGGTGAATTGTTAGTGGTACATCACAATTTGATTTTCTGAAGTCGAGGGAAAGATTTGAAAAAACGAACAAAAGAAGGCGAATCATTGTTCGCGATGACAATGTCAGCTCTCACACTTTGGCTCAAACCAGCTCTTATTCCCACGGCCAAAACGTCGAATTGACGGGTCATCCGCCGTGCAGCCCTGACTTGGCACTTGGCTTAAGCCCCCATATTTTGCCAATAGTCCTGTTGCAGGTGTATGGGAAATGTTTGCCTTTGGATTTGAAGTTCATTAGGTTGTGCAGGTGCCATCGTGAGTACCTTGTATCTTCTGCTGATAAGAACAACTTTCGTCCTGAGACAGATTATCGGACTAGCTACTAGGGCAATATGCAAATGCAATGCAAATTTACCCATGAATATTCCACTAAGGAACTGGAGCAAACTTCTCACATACCGGTGAGTGATGTCCGATTAAAATTTTAAGCTCAATGATAAGGGCCTCCTTTTTATAGCCGAGTCCTTACGGCGTGCCGCAGTGGGACACCTCTTTGGGGGTAAGTTTTAACATGGTATAGTCCCTCACAAATGTAGCCAGCATTAGGAGGGGATAACCACCGCTGAAAATGTTTTCTGATGTTCTTGTCAGGATTCGAACCCAGGCGTTCATTGTCATGGGGGGACATGCTAACCTCTGCCTTTGTATTGTATTCACATAAAATTTTATGCTAAAAATTCTGTTTTAACAATTACATTTTGTATGTGTAAAAGTAAGCACATAATTTTCTAATTAATTAATTAGATAATATTTAATTTGCAAATCTACATTGTTAATAATTTATTATTTGCGTGTTAAATTTTTGCACAATCATTTAGTAGGAAATATATGAAAAATGTGCTAGATATATATGAAGCACCTCTTCGGAAGTTTTTTTTTAAAGTTTCACTGATAACCTATTTGCTTTTGATATTATCAATGCATGTCAATAAGATCATTACGAGTATTACTCGCATCATCGTAGCACTGACAAATTCATTTGTGACAGCATCTTCATCCATTGACGGATGGGCCCGGCAGGCATTTTCATTGTTGCAAAAATATTTTGCATAAATTACCAGGCAAATTGATGCGTTTATAATATTTTATATATGAAACATTTTGTGACTGCTGTTTTCTATATGTGGTATTTTGGTTTTTTTTTCTTCTTTTAAATTGGCTAAACAATATTTCAAAAATGTCGTATTTAAGAGTATTTTTGCGATAAATCAAAAATATAAGCTTGTACTGAATTTGAATGAAAAGAAATATCAATGGACATAGAACCAAACCGAACCGAAAAGGAACATAAAATCAACTGAGAGAACAAATTTTCTAATGAAATCATTATCGTTGCACCATCTGGATATGATGACATTAATTTGAATTTTTCCCTCTCTCTCTCGCAAGCGGTGCTTTAACTTTAAGACAATTAAAAGCACGACTACGTACGTGGCAAAAAACTTATTATGTACTTCGCCACACTAATCGAAGAAAACAGTAAACAAAACCTTGACATTATTTTGAGTGTGGCATGTTTTTGGCTTGACTTTCCCGGGCCTTGGTTTGACAATGATTCGTCACCAAGCAAATCCGCTTCAGCACAAGCTTCATGCTCAAAACTAACGAACAAGTTGTTGGCCTGTGCAAACCAATATATCGACAAACTCAACAACTTCTTTAGTAGTAAATCGAAGATTCTCGACAACAATGTTCTTAAATTTCTCAACGCTGTCATTGGTCTTAAATTGAATCAGCATCTGTCAATTAGTTCCGCCGGTTTGTTTTGTTTCCCTATGATAGGGTAAGTGTACCAGTAGTCGGCAATATAAGGATTTTGCTTTTTTCAAACCATCCTCGTTCCAGGTACAAATGTGAAATTCAATTGAAATTTGGTTTTTAAAATTCGAAATTTTGCTTGTTAAAGACGTAATCGTAAAAAATTACTTTCTTTTATTTTATTCCTTAAATTTTTAATTTTATAAAAAAAAAGATTTTTTTCACCAGTTCCATGTTCCTATAGTCGACATATTGTATTTTCGTAAAGAAATTAATAATTATTAAAGAAAATTATTGATGTACTTATTTTAAAACACTCGGTTTACATTACTAACTTACACGCTTAACATAAAAAACAAGAAAAAAAAAACGAAAAAAGAAATCATAGGTTCTAGATGGGCAAGGATTGAATACCCACAACCATAGGTAGATTTCTTATTCGAATATCGGTCTATATAACACCTATTTTCAAGTAAAATCCGATATGGACCTGTAGGGAAAGAATATAGAACGGTCAATACCATCTTATTTTTCAAATTTCAAGGAAATCGTTTGAAAAATACATAATTTATGAGGGCAAGAATTTCAATCGAGAGATTCATCTATATAGAAGGTATATCTAAATATGATCCGATTTGGATCATATTCGATGCGAATGTAGAGAGTATCATACCCTCCCTCGCCTTCTCTCTCTCTACAAAGCATTTATTAAAATTTCAGTGATATTGGATTAAAAATTAGCCTTTTATAAGTTCAAAACCTTAAATCGGGAGATAGGTGTATATGGCAGCTTTATCACAATATGATCCGTTCTGGACCATTTTCGATTGAAGGGAGATCTATTATAACACATTGTTGCAAATTTCGAACAAATTAGGTAAAAATATTCGTTTTAAGAACTGAAAACGTAAATCGGGTGATCGGTTATACAGAGGCTATATATGAAGATCAAAAATGGGCATCTTTTATCGAACTAAAACTGACTATGGATGGGAAAGTAATTTATACCAAGTTTCAGCCAAATTTCTTAGTTTTCATGGATTCGAGTCCTGGCGTAGAGAATCATTGAAGGACATATTAACTTCCGCGCCAAGGAGGCCTCCAACGTCGTACAGACTTTTTTTTATCCATAGGGATAATTTGGAAAATTGGATATATCGGACAATATTTTTTATATATTTTTCTTATAAACCGATCTGCCGATTCGATCCCTGAAGAGCGCAGAAGAACCATTTTCCAACCGGCACTCAAATGCCGACTACTGGAAAATCCCTAAAGGCGGCATCAAATAAAACAATATAAAAATATTTTTTATAATAATTTTTATGACTACAATGTTCGTTTGATTGTTCTTTACAATTAAAAATTATTTTTGATTTAAAATTTTAATTTTTTTTTACGTTTTTTTAATTTAAAAATTCGATACTTCTACTAATTTTTTTTCTTAATTTCACCCTTATTCATGAACACCCTCTCACTAAAAGCGAAATTCCGACATAATCCGTAAACTCAGCTCAAAAACTTTTGCTTATAAAGATAGCCGAGAATATTATTGACGTTTATTGACCAGCTTTTTAATATAACAAACAATAGTGCCAACTTCTGGTACATGCCGATTTAGGTGCACTTACCCTATAGGATGATGTTTTTAAACGATATCTAGCTGAATGAAGCGTTGATTTATTTTTGAGAATAAAGCATTGCATTATTTTCAATACAATCTAATGTATTGAAGTAAGGTAGGATTTCTTACTAGTTTTGTTTTATATGAATGTCTTGTTCTTAAGTAAATTATTCCACATATTTTCGTATAGAAGATTTCAAGCTGGATGTGTTTGTTTCCATTGTCGAAATGTCTGGCGTTGACAAATAGCTAAACAATATCGATTCAATATTTACTTGCGTTTGACGTGAATAATCCTCACGTATTTGCAATGGCATAATGTGTGCGCTAAGAAACGAACACTTTCTTTTGAATAGAGGAAAATTCCAGATGTTGTGTGGTGGCATGCTTGAATCTAAACATTCCACATTGATTTATGTTTGTGGAGCCACCAAGAATTTGCGTTTTATTAAACGTTTGTTCCACTGATACATATTGCAAGTCAAAATATTTAAATTTAACCCTTCGGGGTTATAAAGACATTATTTTCCACCCATGTATCACTTGTTAAGCGCCAAAGGCAAAAAGTATTAGGAACAAAATCCACCAATCCTTGGGCAAAACTAATTTCGTTTTTCGAACTACCAAAGGCCCCAGGGGGTTAAGCAATTGTTGCTTGTTTTTTTTTCAAAGACCTCTCCAAAATTGTGCTAATAAACTTATTTATTATTATTTAAGTTGTTTTGCTTTTGTTTTGGCTGCCATATAAGAATACATAAAACGCCATTTATTCAATGAATATGGATTAAAATAGAAACAATTGATTAGACTTCAAGCTAAACAACTCAATTTAAACATGAACGAAATTCTTTAAGGCTTCTCCAGATGTTTTCTATAAGAAGAATTTTGTTTATTTTTAAGGATGCAAAGATATTTTAGATCGAGGCGCTCTCTTCTCTTCCTTTCCCCCGAAACTCCGATCCTTGCAATTTATTATTTACTTTCTAATCTTCTTAGTGCCTGGCATCATTGTTTCGCATTCTTGTTTATACAGCTGGTAGAGCTAGCGAGACAATTAAAAAAAAAACTTTTGTGTTGTCGAATATATTTGAATTGTGTCGTTTCTTTTTTTATTCTTGCTGAATAATAATCAATCTAGACAAAAAAAAAGAATTGTTTGAACAGAAGAAGAATGGCTTTGATACAGCAGAGCATGACAACACATGGTGTTGGGTTTAAGTCAATAGTGCATCTTGCCTATTTAAATGTTTGATCAAAACATTTTCCTTTTCTTATTATTTAAGCAATGTGTCTCCCGAGCTTTTCTATAAATATTTGATATTTTTCATTAAAATATTTAGATGGCAAAACATTTTTATCATTAAAAACATGTATATTTTCTTTTGGACGCGGAGAAATATTTATCTATGGGAGGAGAAACATGCATTCGGTTATTCCTGCTATAGACAATTTTTAGAAAAATTTTGCTTCTATTTTGGTGGAAAATCTAGAATTATTGGAAACAAGTAATATAGGGTTAACTTCTTTTGGGCCGAATTTAAGATAGACTTCATCGTGTTTCCTTTGGCTTTATTTTTTCCTTTGCCCCCAGTTCCTTAATGGAATGTTTGTGGGCAAATTTGCATCTGTACCTGGGGGACCACTCTGCCCTAAATCCCTTTAAAATGGGAGCTATTTCAAAAAACAATATGAATCTCTTAATCAGATTAATACTTAGGCGGATTGGCCCCACGAAATTTCACTCCAAACGTACAAATATATTCCAAACAGGTATATGGAGAACAACAACAAAACTTCTGGGTTCCATTTTCGCCTTTTTGGGGCCATTTTTCAAACAGCCATTTGGGCCAACTGAGTTTTTCCTTAAGTAACTTTTCAAATTAAATTGGGACACTCAGAGAAAATTATTAGTAAAAATAAGAAAAATGTTTGCTGTAATAGCAAAATGTGTGCTGAAATGGGACAGCAGTAATTTGCTGCTAAAACAAACAAACAGGCATTTCCTGCTATTTATAAATGGTAAAAAGTTAAAAAATTTTATAAATATTTCGAAATTTTTTATATTCCATCCTATTTTACAAGCATATAATGCAAAATTTTTTCCAATTTTCAACAACAATAAAACTACACTCAGAAAAATTAGTCTGCTGATATCAGTAAACACTGTCTGCTGATATAAAATTTAAAATTTTAAACTTTTGACTGAATCCATACACCATTTTTGAACCTTTAATAAAGATGGAATATAATTTTTGTTTATGACATTTTCGAGCTTTTTCTTAACTTTTTACCATTTGAAAACAGTAGAAAAAGTTTGCTATTTTAGCAAAAATTTACTGGTGTCCCATTTTCAGCAGACTTTCTGCTGTTATAGCAAACATTTTTGCTGTTTTTAGAAACAAATTTCTCTAAGTGCACTACTATTATATGCTTTTAAACAAAAAGTTAACACCTAAAATTGACAATTGGTTTATTAACATATATCAAATGCCAGAGTTGTTGTTTAGAAATTCAAAGACTATGAATTCAATCTAAAGTTTGAAATTTTTAATTTAACATCAGCAGACAGTGTTTGCTAATATCAGCGGACTAATTTCTCTGGTGGAGGTATATAATATTGGGGTATATTTTCATTATACTTTGGAGCCTTTTTTTACTATTTTGGGACTCAAATGTATTCATTTTAGTACAAAAACAATAAATTGGGGCACATTTTCTGAAATTTAAGTAAAGAACGGCAATTGATTGCTGTGTGAAATGGCATTCATTTTAAACACACTATTAAATGTTTACATGATAACAATGCAGTACTTTGCATGTAATCATAACAAAAGAAATGCTTTCATAAAATCGCAAGGTTTTTGAAAATATTTTTAGCTTGCGTCGCCTTCTGGCACATTTTGCAACATATAAAAAATCGTAAATATTTTTGCCTGCGGCACTTTGTGACACGTTAAAAAAATATTTTCAAAAAATTGAGCGATTTTGGAAAATATTTTCCGCCAATGGCACTTTCTCGCTATTTTATTTGAAAATAATTTTGCCTGTGGTATTTTGAATATTTTTAAAAAAGAAAAATATTTTACGCTTTTGCCAGATTAAATGAAATTAAAATTGTTTTATACGTTTAGACTGTGTACAATAACAAAATATTTGGGGTAGTTATGCAAACTTTGGCGTCTTTTACATGTTAATGTTTGGGTTGAAATTCTTTTATGAAAATACCCCCCATATTCTAAAACGATATTTGACCCTAATTTAATATTGAGGATCAAATTGAATTTTCGGTGTGCTTTTGTTTTGGGCTTATTTTTATAATACATAACACACCAACTTTGGAGTCCACTTCCTTTTTTATTTTGGGCTGTATTTGAGGCCCAAGAGGAAGTTGCCTTCTTATCTACCAACATTAAGGCTCCAAAAAATAGGAATTTAAAGACTCCTTTTCGTGCCAGTGTTCTATAGTTTCCTTTTTCTGAAGTCATCACAGTTTCTACAGAAATCGTACCTGCCACCTCCAGTTTAATAGAGTGATTTGCAATCAAACAGTGTCTGGTCATTGCGGATTCGAAGAGTGAAACTTCTGTTTTAGCCAATAACATAAAACGGTAGGCCTCTTCAAATTTAGATAGGCCGCATAATCTTGGAGCATTACAGTTCCTAATTTGTGTTCAACTGTCATCGTTTGTCCTTAGGGGCCTATCCCAAAGAAATTGTTTTCATGTCGCTGCGGAGACAGAGTAAGCTTACTTGACTCTGAATCTGACTTCGATTTTGGTTAAATACTTTGGCTCTCACCCGATGTCGGGGTAGGCAGCGTTGGTTCCTAGTCTTGCAAGCTCCTCTGCTCTATTATTCTCTAAGGTATCTCATCAGCCAAAACATTTTGATTTCTGTCATCTCACTAAGAGAGTTGCAACAGTCAAGGGTGGTTTTCGAATACAGAAATACGTTGTCCCGAGATCCTATTGCTGCTTCGGTGTCTAAGATGATATTTATGCCAAACATCGTTTAGACATAATAGCCACTCCATCACTTATTCAATTGTTAGGATCCACACTATAGTGATCGGATAACCAACTCGATAAGATAATTTCGACTTGTTTACATTATACCCCAAAGCGCACGTGCTCATCTATTAGCAGGGATGGGTTCACCGTAGCTCAGAGGTAAGCATGTCCGCCTTGACATTGAACGCAGGAGCTCAAAGTGCTGGCGGCACTTGTAAGAGATTTACCTTAGGTAATCAGCGTTCCGTAGCACAGAGATTAGCATAACGCCGAATGCCTGGGTTCGAATCCTAGCGAAAACATTAGAAAAAATGTTAGGTGGTGGTTATCGGCTCCTAATACTGGTGACATTTGTGAGGCAGCCATGTAAAAATTTCTCCCCAAAGAGGTGACGCACTGCAGCATGCCATTCGGACTAGGCTATAAAAAGGAGGCTCCATATCATTGAGCTTAAACTTGAATCGGACAGCACTCATTGATATGTGGGAAGTATGCCATGGAGACAGTACTATTAAACGTACTTCTATTGACACATCAGCGTAGTGGAACAGATATGTCTACATACCTTTTCAGAAATAGCAGTTACGTAAACTGACAATAACGTACCAAGGATGAGATTTTACCCCAAAAATTTTAACTAAATATGATACTGGGAACCAAGGTAAACAATTTTAGCAACAAACGATATTTGACAGAAAAACCTTTTCCTACAAAAGTTTCGTTTTGTTTTTTGAGTGGGGTATGTAGAATGTTCTGTGCCACTATATATACTCCAAGCTTCCCACAATACTTGTGGGTAAATTATTAATAAACATTCCTACGTTAAAACTAGTCCCTAGAGTTTCCAGCTCCTCCATAATGTCCAGGAATTCTACCATTGTAGATTTCTTGACAGCGAGAGTGCCTTGCTATGGGCCCGTAGGATTCCGAGCCGTCGTTTACTCTCGATTGGTTACGCTTTTCTGCTTTTGGAAAGAAGATTGTCTTTGTATTCTTTCATTCCGCACATGACATACCTATACAAGCGGAGTATATCTTCCAGAGCCAGGGAGTAAATTTATGAGACACAGCTTACAAATTAACTGACCATACGTTATCTGGGCTTTGCATTTTAAAGGTCGCAACTTTTGAGCTCTTAAAGGATCTGAAAATCGCTGATGAATGCATGTCAGTGACGACCAGTTCCTCGTTGTCCATTGGTGAGTTTCCCGGCAATTGTGTATTCAGGAGTAGTTCCAGTGTTTTTTCACGAGACATTGTCCACGCATTTTTGACATATGAATGTATTCTATTGCTATAGGTGCGCAAGTTGCAATCTAATTTAGACTAGAGCCCTCGGATTTATCTTGCACGTAGCTGCAGAATTCTATTCAGGATTTGTTCTGAGGCTTTTTCAACGCAAACATGAGGTTATAACCACCACTGAAAAAATGTTCTAATTCTCTTGTCAGGATTCGAGGACAAGCATTCTGCGTAACCTTATAGGCGGACATGCCTAACTCCACGCCACGATGGCTTCTAAATTATCTATTTTGATCCAATATCTGGAAAACTGGTATAAGCTATGGTGATTCTATTTCTAAGGCTGGTTACATTTTTATGTCTTCAATCTTGTAATACTTCTCTAAGAAGAGATTTCGTACGTCGTTTGGATTCGCCTTTAGGTAAGGAGCCTTACCATTGAGTCGAAACTTGAATCCGACAACACTGGTTTGAGAAAAGTCTCCCCGCTATTTCTTAGTGGGATATTTGTGGGTTAATTGGAGTGCTAAGCAGAACCCCTCAGAAATTTTGCTTTAGGTATGGCGAATTCTGCATTACTCAGTCACTTTTAAGACTAAAAAGACCAATGAAGTTCTACCTTCGGTTCGAAAAGCTTAAAAAATTGTTTGTAGTTGACTTTAACTTAAAAATAATAAACTAAAGTATCACTGCTTCAAGTGTCCTGGTTTAACGCTGAATAAAAGTCGGTTCCATAGCCAGTTAACTTCTACATATTCATCATCCGTAATGATTCTGATTGGAGGCCACCGTAGCGCAGAGGTTAGCATGTCCGCCTATGACGCTGAACGCCTGGATTCAAATCCTGAAGAAACCATCATAAAATTTTCAGCGGTGATTTTCCCCTCCTAATGCTGGCAACATTTGTGAGGTACTATGCCATGTAAAACTTCTCTCCAAAGAGGTGTTGCACTGCGGCACGCCGTCCGGACTCGGCAAAAAAAGGAGGTCCCTTATCATTGAGCTTAAAATTTGAATCGGACTGCACTCATTGGTATGTGAGAAGTTTGCCCCTGTTCCTTAATGGAAAATTCATGTGGAAATTTGCATTTGTAAAGATTCTGATAAACAAGCTTTTTGTTCCATTCTCTCTTTAAAGGCAACATACAAAACGATATATACCATATATAATTGTACACATTAGCTAGCCAGCTATTTACCCTGGTTTTAGACTTTTGCACGTTCCAATATAGTATAGAAGTTAATTAACTTTGTGATTTAAAATCTCTAACAGACATGACTTTCCATCAAATTAATATATTAATTTTAATATTAAAAATCAAAATGTTAAATAGTGTCACTTAAGATCTTTATAAAATCTTGTTGTCATGTTAAGAAAGAATACCTGCTTGCCCTTAACGATAGTCAAATTAATAATAGATTTGACAGTTTTTCAACAAACATGTTTGTTGGTCCATTTTTATTCTAATTTATGTACATACATATTAATAAAAAAAACTACCAAACAAAAATATGGGCCACTCACCTGAAGATTGTACTAGGAATTTTCTAGAGAAACAAAATTGTGCAATTAAACCTAAAGATACAATAGAAAATGACCTACAACTATTCATAATTTATTACGAAATTAAAAACAAGTTTTTCTACAGGAAGGTGGTCGTTTCCCTATTTAGATGTGAACGCACATAAAAATACAGATCATATCTATTCTTGAATTCTTTAAATACTGAGGTATGCTGTGAATACTTAAATGGTGGATAGAAAATCTTATGGATCGCTTGGCTATTGAAATTAAAATTTTTGAATTCTATCAGGCTTAGTATGTGAGCAGAATTGAATCCATTTGAATAAGTCTGGGCTATAATCAAACAAGGGAAACGAGCAAAAGTCGTCATCGTCAGCAGAGTCAGGTTCGAGCGAGTGAGCAGTGGCTCGCGCTAGAAATAAATTTTAAATTAGATCTGTTATCTTATACCCTATAACATAGGGTATAATTAAGTGGGTATTAAAGCCTTTTTGATTTGTATATAATGCTTAAGAGGAGTAGAGTTACCACGCTTTGTTAAGTGAAATTACTTTGATTATATGTATTAACGAGTGACTCCTTGATTCGATTCAGACATATTCGTCAGGTCCGTGTGTCGAGTCATGTATTCTTGTTAGCAAATCAATCAATTATCAATTTCAATCTAGGATGAGCACATCGATTCAGATGTAGAATATATACTTCCATAATTATAGTTCTCCCAATTTACATTTACAGAGCTGTCATAGTCACAACTTTACACCAATCATTACTATCTGTTTTTTTATTCAGTCTTATGATATATTCTATTTTGAATGACAAACGAATGTGATTTGGGGTTAATTTTTCCTTTCGCGCCTTGATTCCGATACGAAACAAAAATTGTTTTCAGCAGAAGAAATTGATTTTGGCATATTGTGTATGCGAAAATGACGAATATATTGGGTTGCCCAAAAAGTAATTGCGGATTTTTTAAAAGAAAGTAAATGCATTTTAAATTAAACTTAGAATGAACTTTAATCAAATATACTTTTTTACACTTTTCTTCTAAAGCAAGCTAAAAGTAACAGCTGATAACTGACAGAAGAAAGAATGCAATTACAGAGTCACAAGCTGTGAAAAAATTTGTGAACGCCGACTATATGAAAAATCCGCAATTACTTTTTGGGCAACCCAATAGGTAGATATAGGCATATATCCAATAAATTCCCACGCATTGGGTATTTGCCCAGTAAATTTCCGAAATATCCAATGTTTGGGGGATTATTGGAAAGACGTTCATCTCTAAACATAGGGAAAAGGAAACCAAGAGCAGAACCGAATATGTGCCTTTAATGTTATCGATATACGATAAATTATTATTTGAATTTTATCTTTATTAATTCAGTAGATCCAGATACAGGAGAACCTGCTTGCTTGAAGACCGTTCGATCACAAAAATCAAACAAAATTGATTGAAAAAATTACTTGGTCTTATTGGTTTTTAGAAATTTTAACACACTAAAAACTCGCTTGGTTGGGAATGTTTTTATTGAAAATCGTTTAATTGAAAAACACTTTAAAATACAAAATATGTTAAAAAAGTCAAATTTCGAGATATCACTCCGCTTAGTGAAAAAAATGTTTGTAAAAGTTTTGTATTTTTATTGTGTTTATTTCACCTTACATATAACGAGTAATTTTTATAGTATTTCGTACTCGCATAATTGAAATTATCGGATAATTGAAACCAATTTCCAGTATTTTGCCTTATTTTAATTCGAATTCGACCTAACAATTTCTTTATTTAAAAGTACAATTCATTAACTCGGTAGGGTATTATAATAACGACGACGCCGGACTTCTAGTGTTCCTTGCTTTTATTTACTAACAACAGCAACATATGATATTCAAACTGGTTAAAATTGGCATAAACCATTCAACCCCCACATAAATTTGGACCCACAATATTTTTTGGTTACACATATAAAATTCGGTATAAGTTAGCGCAGTTTAAAAAGGGTGAAAGAACTATGACGAGATAAATAAAAACAGAAAACTGCTTATGTTTCAATTATATGTATAGCAAATTGGTTTCTTGGAATTGTGAATTTTGAAGGCACACAAGATAGTTGTTTCATAAAATGCATTGCATGTTTCCGATTGGTTGAGGATTTTCATTTCGCTTTCGCTCTAAAATAACCAAACTTACTACTGCTACTGATAAAATAAAGCCAAGGTGGGAATCAATACATAAATGTCAAACCTTTAAGACTCCGTGATCGAACATAAGCCTTTGGCCAGAGTTCTCTAACGGAAGTTTTTATTGCACTTGGAACTAACGTATAATGGCTACCATAGAAGCTCTCTTAGATGAAGATAAAGAATAAAAAGTTGAGCACTTGCTTTGTACATATGCGGTTTCGCAGTAGCAGAGGTTCTTCGCATTGGGACTCGGATCTACTCTAATCTAGCAGACCTTGAAAATGTATCACTCGGTATCCTTTTTCGACAGAACAAAGTAATAAACGACCATGTCTCCATACCCAGATCTCGAATCGAAACCATTTCGTCCTTGATAATTAGGTTCGCTAAACTTTTGTACAACATCCATAACACACTAGACGTTTAAGCGAGAGATCACTAGATTAATATATAGAGTCACTTTTTTGAAAAAATTATTAAGATTGTCAACTCAATTATCCGCACTTCGCAATATTGCAAACTTCGGATAAATTAAAGAAGCAAAAATGTATTAAGTTCGACCGGGCCAAAATTTCGTCAAACCTTGATCTGAACCAAACTCGCCAGGAGCATCGAGAATTCTAAAACAATTTACTGCACTACACCAAAAAACGGGTGATTGGTCTATATGATGAATATAAATTCAACGAAATCGGGTAATAAATGCGCATTTTATAACCCGTGGACTAAACTCGAAAGATCGATATATATGACTGTTATATCCAAATATAGATCGATTTGAACAATATCGGCCACTTTTACCGATGAGTTCAACACAATTCATTGTGCCAAATATAAGCGAATCGGATAATAAATGCACCATTTAAAGCCTCTTGACTAAAATCAGCAGATCGGTATACATGATAGCTATATTCAATTACAGACCGATATGGACCATATACAGCACGGATGTTAATAAATGGTCCTTACATTCCCAGCAAAATGTTTGCTTCCAAAGATGCAGAAACAAATCTAGTTTTTGGCGATCTGACGAAGACTGCACCAAATGTTGTGTTTCACAGCTACCGCCCCACTTCCTACTTCATTTCCAGTGAATTTTATTCCACTCTTTTATTGCTGTTTAGGTACAATATTTTCACCGTTGTTTTTTAAAATGGTTTACAAAAGCGGATTTAAAAAAGATCTTGAAAAAGAAAAACGCAACGTAAAGTCGACATAGAAGAAAATTACTATAGGAGCTTCAAGTAGAAAATGTACCAAAAATTCTGCAAGAGTATGACGAAACCCCTTTCTAAAGCACCTAGCTTAATTAATCAAAATGGCGTACAGCACTCGACCAAGGATATGTCGCTTTGAAGCTACAAAACATGCAATTCATTCATAACTCCCCCAATTTTTATTTCCCAGAAGCGATTAAACTTAGCTTAATCAAACCCCATCTTCACCAAAAGCGTCCGCCTTGGGCCAAAAAAGTGATGTTTGTGACAATTGGATAGAATATGTGATCTGTACTTCGATTACAAAGACATCGACTGAAAGACAGACAGGCGAACTTGGCTTAATCGATCAATAACCGATTGCAAATACATTTCGCATTTCGCTAATTGAGATCAAAAGACAAATATACAGGGTATGCGTTTCGCTATTCTCCTTTGTAGCGTGAGACATCTATTTTCCATAGACTGAGGGAGTTCCGATACAGTAGAATTCTGCTCGAAACTGATGGTATGGCCCAGTGACGAGGCATGTTTGACATGGCGCACTACATTTCGAATATGACATCAAACAGGAAGGTTTGTACCTAAGTCTATATGGACTGGCCTAAGAATGACTGACGAAACCACTAGCACTTATTGAGATGTTAGCCATTGGGGAGTTTTCGTCGACATATTCTGTTCTGGGAACGATTTTGGCGCAGGAATGTCAACCCTGCCAGACTGTCAGGGCTGTGATGGATCGGGTACATACAACTGAATCTATGGTGCCCCCTTGAAGGATCAATGCGTTGTATGATGATAGCGTCAACGATACAATGAATCGCATGATGCCAAAGGCCCTGTGGTTCAATGTAACTCTAAAAATATATAAAATATGCGTTTCGCTATTCTCCTTTGTAGCGTGAGACATCTATTTTCCATAGACTGAGGGAGTTCCGATACAGTTGAATTCTGCTCGAAACTGATGGTATGGCCCAGTGACGAGTCATGTTTGACATGGCGCACTACATTTCGAATATGACATCAAACAGGAAGGTTTGTACCTAAGTCTATATGGACTGGCCCAAGAATGACTGACGAAACCACTAGCACTTATCGAGATGTTAGCCATTGGGGAGTTTTCGTCGACATATTCTGTTCTGGGAACGATTTTGGCGCAGGAATGTCAACCCTGCCAGACTGTCGGGCTGTGATGGATCGGGTACATACAACTGAATCTATGGTGCCCCCTTGAAGGATCAATGCGTTGTATGATGATAGCGTCAATGATACAATGAATCGCATGATGCCAAAGGCCCTGTGGTTCAGCACTTTGGGGAGGGAAACACACCTAATCCTGTTTTTGGTTAGAGGATTCGACTGTATGGACTCGATACCGATCCTTTTTTACTTTCGCTAATGAAATCATACACTACCCTTTCTTATTTTTTTCCTCACTCAAGGGCTTTCAGAATGGGCCAGAACGAGCCATCTTCCCACTTAATTTAACCTAAGCATAAGATTTAGTGGTTATAGAATAATTTTCGGTCAAATTATTGATCATATTATACTGGTTGTAACGTTTATGTTAAAGTACAACTCTCTTAGGTAAAAATTAGAGTTTTATGTGTAATGGTATTTTGGAATATTTACTTCATCTACTACATCATGTTCTTGAAGTAATCAAACTGGCCCCACCTTGTAAACTGGGGTTTAAAGTTGTTGCATGCTCAATGGACTGTATCGATCTAAAGGGAGATAATGTTGAGAAATAAAAATAAATGTTCCCTAATTGGTTATGTTTGCTTTATTAGGTCGGCTAATGGTAGGCTCATCGTATTGTATCATTAGTTTAAACTATTTATTTTTGGGCATTATTACAAGAACCCTTCACATGCAACATATTCAAAAAGTTTAATAATAGGTTATTAACAGTTTGATACTAAACAACTCTAAGAGGCCTTTCTTTCTTTTCATTGATGATCTTGTTTCAGCTGAAACTTTGATCTGCGACTAGCTTGATGAAATATCGAACTAAGACATAATTTTAATGGCAAATAGGTGGTTGTTGTCAATCCTTCTTATTTATCTATGAAATATTTTATCTAGGCTTGGATGATGATGTTTAAAATGACATTAAAATGGTATTTTTTTTTTGTTATTTACATAAGATAATCAACTTTATACAATTTATGAAAGAGACTATTTCCTGTTATTTCTTTTTTTTTCCTCATACATATATTGGAACTACGATAGGCTCTTAGTATACTCCGCGTTAGTTTTGAGATGATATATACAGATTTGGTGAAGCAATCAGTTTTGCGTTACCTTTCAAATTTAAATTTTTAATGTATTCGAATTTGTTCAATCATTTTATTAATACCCATTATCATTGGGTCTGTTTAACACCTCTAATTCATTAGGTTTTCAAATATCTCATTACCCAAATTCTATTATAAATACTTTAATTGAATAGCATTCCGAAAAGTATTAAAGAAAAATAGTATTATTGTATCTCCAAAGACCGGTTCATTGCTTTCCACATTGCTATATAACAATACTCAAAGTCAATTTAAGTCCAATAAAGTAATTATTAAACAGGTTCTTCTCAATAATTTTGGTTATGTTATGATTGTTATTTTTGTGTTTGTATTGTTGTAAAACATCAAGATCATCTTGCAAGTTGATACAAAAAAAAGATAAAAATAAATAAAAAAAATCACGCAAGCCCACCATACATTTGACCGAACAAATTCATTTCTAATTATCATTTCTGAAGATCAAGTTCGTGGCCTTTTTACAAGTCATTATTTATCACAAAAAGATTTTTTTTGGTCTCTGCTAGCGAAGAGCCAGCGAGTCTTCTTGCTTAAGTTTTAGAAATGCCATTTCTTTAACGTTCCAGCCATTCTTTGATTTTGTGGTATTCATTCATTTGAAAATATTATGCAAATATATATTGTTTTTAATTTAAGTAGTGAATTCATTTTTGAAATACCATTTTGTATACACGTCGAAATGTAGAGAGACTTAAATCCAAAAAAAAACTTATATACGATTTGTGGGGAACATTGCCACAAAAACGTAAAAAGAACAAAAAACAGTTCTTTAATATTTATCCTGTTTTCAGTTTCTGAACATCGAAAGTCAAATACACTTTTCCCTTTATTCCCATAATTGGTAACTGAGTAACTGTTTTTATCGATCATATATGTAAGATTTATTCGAACAGGCAGCCAACAATTTTTTTTCGATAGGAAATGAGTTTTGGTTGCAAGAAACAGAAAAAAATGCTGATGTTTTTTCTACTTCTCTTTTTTTACCCTGTTGTTTTACTCAAGTGAACAAAGACCAACTTATTTGATAGATAAAAATATCTTCATTGCTATGAAGGAAGCCAAATTGAAATGAAATGTAACTAAAAATATATGAAATATGAAGAAAAAATATTGAAAATGTCTCCTATCAATTTAAAAAACATTCAAAATGTTATATAAGACCACATGCATTTCAAACCACTGACATTTGAAGATTTTTTAAGTAAGATATGATAGAATACTGCAATAGAATAATTTGAAGTGGTACATAAAAAATTTAACGAATATATATATATCGCAAGGCCCATATCTCATTTGAATTACAAGCTGGGTTCGATAGAATAGAATATTATTGAAGATTTAAGGACACCCTCTTCAGTTTTCAATAATGTAATACCATTGTCAAACATGAAGGCAATGAAAACTCTAGCCTTGCCTTAATATTACCGTAAGAAAGTTTACTTACACAGATGGGTCAGTAGAGAAACTCCTGTTTTGTATCATTTTTCTGTGAAGTTGCTGAAAGAAAGAGGAATTAAAGCGGCTATGAATGTTAATGATGTTAGGGAAGTTTTCCGGCATTCTTAGTAACAGCAGAGGCTTCACGTGACCCAATCTATCGCTATGTCTTTGTTGACTAGAACAGAATTCCAGTCATAATAACAGTGAAATAAGTCACTGTCTAATTGGAAAACCTGCTAATAGACTAAAGGTTCCCATTAACGATTTTTGCAGAAACTGAGGATGTCGAACAAGAGGAAACTTTAGAATGTATATATGTAGTGTGGGTGTGCCGCTCTATGAATAAATTTAAAGTTCAAATCTTTCTACAATAATTCTTCACATTACACTTATATGTATTAGTATTAAATCTTGTTTGAATGCATCATAATGCCGTAATATTTTTTATAGTTTCTTTTCGGTTTGGTTTCCCCTTTAAATTATTACCCAAGGCTGATTTAATTATATTGACAAGCACTATGTACGAGAACTTTATAATAATTAGTACTTACTTGTGTAAGAAGAAATAGTATAGGGTGTTCTAAAAGGTAAGCTGTATATGTAGCTTACAAATGTAAAGTTGGTTAAACAAAGCGTTGTTTCTTAGGATTTTTGCATTCAAAAATATTCGTAAACTTGCTCCCTATATAGGTTATCAGTGTTATGCCCTTTATAAGTGCCTGTATACTAATTTCCCTACAGAAATATCCAAAGCACTGTTTAATATAAAAACATGTAACCAAGTATCTGCCATTAAATGTCTGTTTTGTTTTAATTAAGTCTTTTTTTTTTTAATTAAATGCACCATATATGAGCGGCAATATTACGACCGCGTAATTTCATTAATTAACAAAACATGTTTATGAAATCATACCTAACCTACTTACACGACATATATATTTTTTTAACTGCAATCAACTTTCTCTCATGGTCTTTTTTGTTGTTAAATTATTGAAATATAATTGGCACAGCGTTCAAGTATTTACAACGTAATATTGTTATAAATTCATATATTTTAGTATGTTGATTGAAACTATAACGATATGAGTGAAATGTATGATACCCTACCCTACAAATTGTATGAATGCACAATGTAAGTGAAGTCCTTTCTTCTTGGTTATTGAAGAGGCAGAGGAGTAAAACTTCTCTGCGATGAGTTGGAATGCCTTTCGAATTTGGCTATAGAAAGGAGTACACTCCGCATTAAACTTAAACTTTAATCGAACAGCATGGATTGGTATGGGATAACTCTCCGCAATGTTCCTTAATGCATTGAAATGGCAATTATAACGATATAAATTTTCCGTAGTTCTTAAACTTGAGTTAGAAATAATAATAGCTGCATTTTTATAATTCACACCATATATAGTTATTCAATCTGTAAAGCCTAGTCCTGCAATTTCTAACGCCTATCCTCTTAAAATTGTTTGAAATAGGCCATTTCGGTTAATAATTTAATATGGCGTCGAAATAAACTGATTCCTTAACTAGCTTTTCTGTACTCCTGAAAGCATCAACCGTATTCGAAATTTGAATTTTAGAGCTACAGGTTTGATCTGATTGAGCAATTTGATTTTGTATTTTTTTTTATCACCCAGATGTTTTAATAATTATCTTAATTTGGAATGCGAAATAAATGTATACACGAACGAAAAATTTATACCAACGGTATTGCTAGTAAATTAATACCAAAACAATACCATATGGTATGGATGGTGTAAAGGATTATTAATACCATACGGTATTATTTTGGTATTAATTCCGGGTATTGCTTTACTATCAATACCATTGGTATCATACGGTATAAATTTTTCTTTAGATGTATCCTCCAATCACTGTAATGATAACAATAATAAGCAAGCACCCATATAATCCAATCTTCAATTTTCAAACCTAGAGGTCTTTATATGGAGTTTGGTACGAAAAGAAAAGTTTTGACAATAAAATCTATACTAAATACTACACCGATGGCTCTTTAAATACAATAATTGAAATAATTTAGAACTTTTTAGAAAAGTTCTGGTTTTATTAAACCTTCCTTTTTGCTAACTCTGTTTGATCAATGTTGATGTTTATGAATATGAAGTTTGAAACCAATTATTCCTCTATATAGTATATATAGCTCAATTGGCATAGCTTAACAGTTGCTGTATCATGGATAACACTAAATAACAGTTAATCGACAATACATTTTACTGGTAATATATAATACTCTATTAAAAATTACCACATATATATTTTCATTATTTATTTATATAGTTATTTACAAAGTTTAATATCGTAATAAATTATGGTATTAAACTGTACAATTAAAGGTCTAACCGCAAAGGTTTTTAATCAAATACATACATGTATTCGGACTAAAAAGCTCAAACTGTATATTGTTAAATACGTTACACTAAAATATAAATCGCAAATAAACAAAAAAAGAACAATTATTTGTAAAACTGTACCTATGTTTAATAGTGGGTTGTTTTTACTATTTCTTCCGTGTTTTAGAAATTTGTTCGAAGTCCATTGTTTTGGTTCCTTAAGCCAAAGTTTATAACTATTACGAAAATATCTGTTGACACAACAAATACTGTAATACATAGAACAACAAAAAACTAGACAAATATTTGAATATGTTTTTTGCAAAGTCTAATCTTCATTGAAAAAGTGTTTTGTGATGATTTTATTTACCGAAGTTATGTGACTAGATTTTTTTATATTTTTTTGTTTATTTTTCCCTCGAGCCGAACTTAAAGATTGAAAAAAAGTAAAAAATTGGCACAAAAAGTTTCATTTGTTTATGTTGTGTTTCTAAAAAGATGACACACTTTATATAGGCGTAAGGTTCGGTGTAGCCGATTCGTGTACGTCCTCCACTATGCAATAAAATTCTCGCATATCAATGAGTGCTGTCCGATGCTACATTAATCGGCTATCAATTGAAAAGTTTTGCTGAGGTTTTTGCCAGAAGACTTAAGATACATTGATTTGAATTATTTGTGCAAAAACTTCGATTAGCTATAAGCGGAATGGTGAATCTCAATGGGTGGATTGAATGAATGAATAGTTTCAAAGAAAATATTCCTACGCACATTCAAGATTTAGCCCAATAAAATGGGACCTCTTTTTATACCCGAGTCTGAACTGTGTGCCAATGAGCGACGCCTCTTTGCAGAAATCTAATATTTAAAAATGTATTGCTAACATAGCACAACTAGATAGTGAGAGGATTAGTACCTTTGAAAGATACTTCAGATGCTTAAGTCAGGATTCAGAAGGATGCGCAACGGTTATTTTACTGAAAACACGTAATAAGCATATGATTTTTGAACTGTGACACAAAGGTGTGAAAAAGTGGTCCAAAAACCTGAATTTATGATATAGATTTCTTCTTGGAAATTTCGTATAATAGAAATTTTCACCTCAAATTTTCGCTAATACCTTAAAATCATGACATAATCGTGTGTTCTATAGTTCAACGAGCTGGACGTAACTCCCATTATTGCAAATCTTATGAGTTATGTGGCTTTTTGTCGGCGGCAGGGGCTTGGCCATAATCTTGATCGGCGGCGGCGGCTCGTCGACTGAGCCAATTCCAAAAATGATTAATCGTTTTATATTGTTGGACTAAAAATATTCAAAGAAAAAAGAAGAGGCAAGTGAGAAAAATGTGATGATTTTAGTATTATTATTTCGGCTTAGCCAATTTATTTGCTGAAAACGGCGGAGGCGCGGTTGAAGCAAAATAATTTGGCACGCCGCCGGTTGACATCGGCTTAGCTTCGTTCACTGAGCCTAAATACCAAGATATATTAATTTACAGGTAGTGGCAGTTGCCCAACAACAAAATATTGAGTGCACTATCTGTCAAAATCAGTGATTAGTGCAACTCTGATTTTGTGTATGTTACTATTTCGCGCCACTTTTTGTTGTTTGTGTGTGCTATGGTTCTTACCTATGATACACACACACAAACAAAACTCATTGACAGATAGTGCACTTCGCAATATATTTTCTGCCTGTCCCTGCTTTTATTTAATGAAACCAGCTGGTTTTGGTATAAGAGCGAGAAAAATACAGCTCATTTTCAGGACAGACAGTTTATTGCAGAGCTTTCTGCATATTGCGATCACCATGACATTTTACGTTGATTTAGGCATATCCTTCGTCCGTGTGTAGAAATCACGATAGCGTCTAGACGAATAAATCAAGTCGCTTGAAATTTTTCACAAAAAATTCCAATCGATGTGGGTCGTTGGAGATTGTAAATGTGCTAAATCGGTTCATGTTAAGATATAGCTCCAATAAAAACCTATCACCCGATTTGATTTCTTGAGCCACTAAAGAGCACATTTATTCTCCCATTTGGCTGTAATTTCAGTCTCAATCGGTGCCTAACCTGATATAGCTTTCATATAATCCGATCTCCTGATTTTACTTTTGAACCCTTAAAAGGCGAGATTCTTATCGGTTTTAGTAGAAGTTTTTTACGTTCATTTCTACTTTTGCCTTCTTCCAACATTTAAGCCAAGTGTGGCCCGATTGGGTCTATAAGCTGATGTAGCATCCATATAAATCCAATTTCAAATACAACTGCATGTCATGGCAATCACGCGTGAACATAAACTCGAAACGGGCGACCGTCACTGTTGCACGAGCATTCAACAATATTTACCTGATGATCTGTGGCACCATATTTACCGAGAAAACACAAGAGGCACAAATACCCGCCCGGGCGATGTAAATAAAAGATTCATTGGAAAACATCCAAAGAGGGTTTGGGAGAGTGCGAGTGCAGCAAGTCATTTAAAATTCTAAATTAGTAAAAACCAAATAAACGACAACAACAATGGCTGATTGTTTTTGTTTGTTCATTGTTGGCTATTGGGGACGATTTTGGCCGTCGATCAATTGCGCCGCCCAATATCTGTCCATTTGTTGGGTGTGTGTGTTTTGGTGCCATCTCTCAGCAATAAGGCCGGCTGTCGAACGGATGTGATGTATGAGCATCATCGACCATCTGATCATGATCACTCATTATCATGTCACCCATCTACAGGCGGCCGGACTAGTATGAATTGCAATGCTTTTAAAGTGTTTTTGCCTTCACTCTACTTAATTCTGTTCTGCTGGCTGATGCTACTCTCAACGACCAGATGATGATGTTTTATGAAAACCATGGTAATGGTGGTGGTGGTTTAGGCAGGCGGCATTAGTATAGAAACCAAATCATTCCGTTTCCTCTCTTTCTCGCTCTCGCTCTCTGTCTGTGTTTTTGGACAGCCTTTTGTCTTTATAATTTCCCATCAGGCGAGTGACCAAAATCAAAACAACAGAACCCTCGAACAGCACGTTGAGCTGAGTGACGGAATACAATTGGGTGCCACCAATAGGCTTCCAAGTGTTAAGCGAATTTAACTTAACCACAGACAGAAGTGAAGTCTCAGGGCTCGGCTTGCCAGCCAAGTCATACAAAAGACCTAACAAAGAAAACAAGAGTCAAAACAGCGCCGACGCCGCCGCTATCTGTTTTCATCATCGTCGTCGTCGTGTGCCGACAACGTTGTTGTTGTCGTACCGCCGTTGAAACTGAGTCCAGTTTGCGTTGCGACAGACAAGTTCATTCAGTTTATGCGCAGTCACAACTTGTGCTTCTTACGCGTTTCATGTCGACGAGATTGCTTTAAACGTTTTGCATAGTAGGAGCAAAAAAAGTAGAAAAAACTCAGAAAAATAATAAACAAATACGAACGCAATAAGCAGCGTGGAAAAGATATTTCGATACGGTTCGCTAGGTATTTTTTGGCGACTCTTCTTTGCCTAAGAAAGCAAAATTTTGTGGCAAAAATGTGACTTAATTTTTTTTATCTATGCACAAAAATAAGTTTTGTAAAAGAAAGAAAATATCCGAAAGTATCCTAAAAAATTTTACCCCAAAATAATTTACCTTAAGAAATCACGTAACGAATTTACTACATTACATAGCCAACAACTGTGATATACAAAGTGCATCCATTTATTACAAAATACATTTTACGTATTTGTGTTGAAATTCAAAATTCCAAAGAGAAAATGTTTTCCTTAAGTGGTGATCATGTGTCGAAATTCCAAGGAATTCCAGTCACACCGGCCAAAATAGGTTTAGAAAAGCCAGACATCAGCGCCAAATCGAAGAAACTGTCAAAAATTGCCAAATACATCAGAAAAAAGGTAAATAAAGCAATGACAATTTCAACTCTAAAGTATCCAATTACACTGTGCGACAAAAGCAATCAAGTATGCAGTAAAATAGTAGTAGGGGCTATAGCAAAACCTTTTTTGTACATCCTTTCATAGCATTTTCATTATTTCAAAACTATTTTTCTTTAATTGATGCCTGCATACTAAATGCAGCACGTTACATGATTAAATCGGAGACGACAGATAAAACTCTAAAGGAAATTTCCGTAATACAGTTAAGCGGTACACAAGGTCTGTTTCAGAAGAATCTGTCAAAAACTTTAGAAATTGTTTATCGTTTTAGAAATTTTTACAAATTAAGGCAAACTTCTTATATTTAAAATAATGCGTATTTAATATCTGTTTTATCGCAGGGATTCAAAATTGGGCATTATGTGTGCTAGTATACGTGCTACAGGTTTGCCTTTAACACGCTACTATTTAAATGCTGTGGCGTATATTCGCCTTTGACGCTGAGTGCCTAGTTTCGAATCCGGGTGAATAGAAGAAAAACATTTTCGACGGTTATTACTCTCCACTCACGCACCTACATTACAAATGTCACCAGCATTTCTATTAAAAGATACATATCTATCAGCGACACTCTGTTCGGACTCTGGTTATAAAATGAAGGATAAGTCCTGAATCATTCAACCCTCATTGATATTTGAGAAATCCCGCTCCGATTTTTGCAAATTTTAAAATCATAATTGGGGCAATAAACAACCAAACACACGCTTTTAAAAATTGAAACAAAAGAGAGTAAGTACGGACTCTAGTGACTGCAAAAATCATATCGGGCATCAAAACCATCGAGCGTTCCGGTAAACTTGAAAATCAATATTAACCAAGTCTCAGTAAATGGAATTACTTCGTACTCGCAAGACAAACAACCATGAAGAGTGCAATTTCGTATTCAGGGCACTAGCATTCTGCTAAAGGATATCTTGTGAACTTATAAGTTGCTTGAATCAGAATCATAGACAAAAGAAACAGACTGTCTTGGCCTGTCATGAGAAATAAACTCCTTCAACCAATTCACCCATAGTGACAAAACGACCTATCTATCAAAGTGTTGAGAATCCTAAAGCGAACTACTAAAATCATTCTGTGTAACTTCTGGTGCTCTCTTCTTATAAAGTCCGCAACTGCATTAGTAGATGTGTAGTTTGCAAGATGAGACACAACAAGTAAAAAGTGCAAAGTTCGTCCGGGTCGAATTTTGCGGAACCACCGTCATGGATTCTGCTAAAAATGTCCACAAATGAAAATGCACATTCCATAAAGGAACAAGGGATACTTCTCTCATATCAATGAGTGCAGTCCGATTAAAGTTTAAGCTCAATGACAAGCCGCCTCCTTTTTTATGCCGAGTCCGAACGGCGTCCGCATAGCGACACCATTTGGTAGAGAAGTTTTAACATAGCAGGATACCTCACAGATGTGGCCAGCATTAAGGGGATAACAACTTCTGAAAAATTTTCTGATGTTCACTCCGGGATTTGAATCCAGCCGTTCGGCATCATAGCCAGACATGGTAACCTTTGCGCCACAGTGGCTATGGTAGTGAGTATAAAAATCGAACTGCCGTTGCAGTTACGCCGTGTGGAGCATTCCCCCATTCGCAACCTGTGGACTGGTTGCTCGCAGCTAAGCTTCTCGTGACAGCAATGAACACCACACAGATCGGACCTCCATATGCCAGCCTGTGTGGTGCTCATAGCTATCCCGTGCCGAAGATTGGTTTCATGGTAGCAAGTAGTGGCATCTTCCTTTCTTTCTCCATTTGTTTTTTCAATAAATTGAACCTCAACTTATCACTACAACCTAACAGTTCCCCCAATGATTGGGTCTAAGCACCGGAACGCCCTTCCTCCCCATAACGGGGTTACCAAGGACTTCTAACCTCACATGAAATGCAAGCATTTGGCAATTAACTAAGATAGACCCCGCCAAAAACATTTGGACTAGGGCACGACCTAGTGTTTGAAACCAGACTTTCAACGCCATGGTGTGGGTGTAATCTTAATGTCTATTTGATCTCTAAGTGGTGCAAGTTGTATCATTGCATAACTGTATTTCATATTGAAAGCGATGTTGACAGTTTCCACTATTTATTGTTTGAAGAAGAAAACCATGATTGTATTAGAAGTTAAGCAAAGTTTTGTTTATATTTTACACAGTTGGTTTGATACAGTCTGCTTTCGCAACTTTTGATGTATTACGCGTTTCTTTTGTATTCACTAAACTCATGGAGTTTAAGATGGTAGCACAGTGTAGTTCAATTTTTAGTGTGTGTATATATTGTCTGATTTCCGTTTGCTCTTTTTTGCTGTCCTATTCTGTTTACAATAATCAAAAACGCCAACAACTATAAATTGGAAGAAGAGCCACAATAAAATAGACATCTATTTTTATTCAGACGAAAACATCTTATTTTTCTTCACACACAGACCCACATTCTTTTCGAGGTTACCATAAATTGTTTCTTGTTGAAAATTCAAAAAAACAAAAAAAAAAACGAATCATCAACCTCATCATCACCATCACCATTGCCAGCGTATGGGAATTCGCTTTTAGTTGCTTCCACGATATTTAGCATGAAAGACATCGGTCAAATTTGTTTAAATAGAAAAAATTTGCAGTAGCTACTGTAAACTTTGGCCGCCGCCGTTTGCCGCGCAGTGTAAACAAAGTGAAAGTTGTAATTGATTTTTTGTTTTTGAAATATGCCAAAAAAACACTTTGAAACGTGAACGTGCTTAAAATGTTTATAAATTAAGGCAACAAGTATTGTAATCAAGTTCAAATAAAATCATTACAACGAAAAAGCGAAAGACGGCTATTAAGCATTTAAAGGAGACGCCTCACACCTGCAGCAACCAAAATGTCTTTGAGTAAAAAAGTAATTTTCACTATAATGGCATTTGAGCAATTGAAAAAAAAGAAACTATTTGACTTTCAAAATCGTCTTTTTCCATGATTCAAAGAGAATGGGCAATGGCATGCTTTTGTGCATGTATGTATGTATGTATCTTCCAGAGTTCCAAAGATCGATCTCTTCCTAGGCGTTTCCAATAGATTTTTTCCTGTATTTTATCTTTTACTTATGCGTTGTTTTCTTCCTATGATTGCAATCAAAAAATAAATAAACAATTAATTGTTTACATGCAAAAACGTTTAAAGAAATTTGTTGTGTTTTCGAGCTTTTATTTATCAATTCCCTTTGGGCTTCCTGCACAATATGCCGCATTATTATATTGCCCATGACTACTTTAAGTAATTTTCATTAAATAATAAAAATCACACCAAATTTAACTCAAACATCGTCGTCGTCATCATCATCATCAGCAGCAAATTAGAACAAATTATCTCACAATTTAGAAGCAAGAAGTTGTATGATTTGCGTGATGCTAATGTTTTAATGAATTTCCTTAAATTGTTTTACGGCTATTGAAAAACTGTTTTCTTTTTATCGTAGTAACCCAGCAATAATTGTCCGCAGAGAGTTAAGCAATATGTGTATGGTGTTCAAGAGGCATCGTTTGCTAGCTAGTCGAACTCAGTTAGGAATCTAACAGAATTTTGACAGTACAATCGAATGAATTACAAAAATCCCTAAGTCTGATTTTGGTGAATGTATAAAAAAGGATTTACTCATGCAGAAGATTACAAAATGGTAAGACAAACACACATGCATTGGAAAAGTCACACAGTCAGTAGGACAAAGTGTCAGTTAGTGTGTTTTATGCATTTCATAGAGGTTCTGTCGCAATTTCTTCGACGAAAATACAACCTACCAATGTACGACCTTTGAAGCCCTCACACCTAAAGATTTCTGATAGTGACCCCCTTTACCAAAGGGTCCAAACACGTCAAATCATGGTGGGTGTGGAGTATCTCCGGTGGCTTTCATTTTTCCATTGTATAAAATTTCCAATCATTAAGCTCATCGCGAAAGAGAAATTAACACATCATTAGAAAATTTATTCTCGCCCTAACGGCCAAATAAAATACGATAATTAAGTCGTTCCACCTTGTACTTAAATCTAAAGAAGCTAGATTCCAGACGCTCTATTGCGTTGGATTACGGATAATTGGATGAGAGTCAATTATAATCCTTTCGGCAAGAATAGGACTTCATTCTTCATCAGAGCTACTAGACAATCAAACTTAATCCTTACCCAATTACGGGAAAGAGAAATTTGTAAGTGATGTTAGCTTGTTTAGAGAATTGGTAATACAGTATTATAATTAGAACTGCTGCAAACTAGCCTAGATTTACCTCTACAGCAAAGATGTTTGTTTTTTACCTATGCCCGCCGCAATGAACACGTACAGTGTAATCAACTTCGTGTGCCTTCGTTCGGTCGAGGCGTTGCTGTTATTTACATAGCATTGTTGTTGTTTAACATATGGTTGATTGTTCGGGATTTATTGCCGCTCATACAAACACAATTTAGTATTTTCAGCAGTGTTTGTGTGCATATCATTGACCAACAGACATTAAATAGAAAAAATCGTTCCCAGAACGAGTTTTGTATTGGAGATCGTTATACAAGACAGCTGTCCCGAAGTGTCTCATATAGCAGCCCCGGCCTGTAAATAGCCAGGTACATTCAATAACACAATGGGAAAACTAGCAAGGTCGGCTTAAATAAGGCTTGGCAAAAGAGCTTCAAGGCCTTCTCATAGACGAACTGTATGCCTTCTAATAGAAAGGCCGTATTCATTCCAAAGTGATGTTTTCAAGAGGACTAACTTGCAACATCTAAAAATTTAAGTACCACATAAAATATATGGGACACATGTGAGTGTCTATTCTTAATGTTTTTAAGCAGTAATTCTGTCTTCATAAGGCCATGTTTTTACCGTGAAAGGCAAATACTATCCCGGCAACGTCACTCAATGTTAAACTGATATAAACGTGGAATTCGGAGACCAGGCTTCGCAGATGCAAAGTAAGTAGTGATATCAGGCCTCGAAGTCACCGTCTTTTACCGTTTGGAAATCATATTTTGGTTAATTCCTTACAACTATCCAAGTGTAAGGGAACACTGTCTTACGGCTAATGTTCCTATTCCAAAGAAATTTCGATTCGAAGGCAAGGCCCAAGAAATTCACTATCGACGACTCGTCCTTAACTCATTTCTCGTAGACCAACTCGACAGTATCTTCAGTAACCTTTCTGACAGATCGTCGAAAGAACCTCAACACATTTTGCTCGAAAAAAACTAGTTTTACCAATTCTTTAATTTTTTTAGATTCACCGAAAAATGGGTATTGGGTATAAAAATGTTGTTCTACCGGTCAATACAAATTCGTTGGTTAAGGTTAAATGACCAGACCATAAAGACAACTTGGTGATAAAAATTTAAGCGTACTCATATTGGTGAAAAAACAAAGTGAATATTTAAGATTATAATTTTGTTACCAAAGCTAAACGATTTTTCTTTATACCCAATCTTTAGCCATGCATTAAAAATGAATTGGAAATTTCGAAATAAGATTCCAAAAAACTCAAATAAGTTAAAAGAAGACATTTTCGTATTTCTTCCCTAGCAACGGTGTATTATAGCCACATATGTACGTCATGGATAAATTACAGATAAATAAACATTTTGAAGTTCACAAATAGACTGGTAGTTGGCACATGTGAGAAAAGGTAAATGGGAGTTTACCAAGTTCATGCCGCAAGCAGAATTTTGCGCTGAATGGCATGCTGTTTGCGTCGTTTGCATATTATCTATTATTTTATTTGCCGTGCAGGGTTATATAGAATCTCATCAGTCTTAGTTTCCAATATGAATATCTTTCTTTTTTTTACTTCGTTCTTATTTTGCTTTAAATTAATTTTTTTTCTTGGCTAAGCTTCTTGCTTTGAAGAAAAATAGAATAATGAACGCCATATATACGCTTGACATTTGATGTAAAATTTTGAGCGAAATTTTTATACTCTTTGCATACATACGAGGACTACACATGCCGCATTCTCTTTTAAATTTAGAGAGTAAAGTTTTGTGCTTTGAAATGTCATTTAACTAAAACAAACAATCCAGATCATTTCGTTAATCGATCTGGAATACCGTTCCTGATATCAAAAAAGAAACTGGTACGGGTCTCGGCCATCGCCAGAAACAGTTGCAATTTATTTTATCGTAACTCACGGATTTTAATTATCTCTCGAAATTTTTGGTCTTTCCTCAAAATTTGCATGATTTTTATCTTTTTTTTTTGTTTAAATTTGTTTGGCTTTTTGTGATGATGACGAAGTCGATGCCGCCAATGATGATGATGTTGTTGATGATAATATAAGCATTAGCAAAATGCTTAAATATCAACCCACACTTCCATTTCGTTTCGCTAAGATAGGGAGTTGCTAACCAAATTGTTCTTTTTTTATTCTGCCGGCTGCTTAAACTGCAAATTTCAATCTTCTGTTTGGGATATTAAACAAAACCAGTAATTTTGAGGGACCACCCCTACAATGAGTATGTGATTAGGAGCTAACTTGAAGTGCTGCCAGCTAGATTGTCTAAACTCCTTTGAAATGTGTTAATTGAACCTGTTTCAGAACAATAATTTCATTGAATTCCAAAGCGTCTACAGTAGCAACATTGATTTTGATTTTATTTTTTTTCACAGTCATTTATTTCTTGATCAGCTTTAGTTAATTCCTTTACATTCGTTTGGGAGTCATAAATATATATATATATATATAAAATATATAATTATTGCTTTATTATAAAGATTTGATAATTATCCCATTATTATGCCCAGCTCTTGTAAGCTTTTAGTCAAATTAAACAACGAAAATAAAGTATATGAGACATGCAACAAATTTAATTCGAATATTAATACGGCAGACACACACACCCCTGTCGTGTCAAGAACTTCATTATCATACCAATCAAGTTCAAACCCATCCGAACAAATCCAATTGAATCCTTCATATTGAATGATAAATTAAATTGAAAAGATTTGACAGCGTTGAGATATTTTATTTGATGTGTTGTAATTTTTTTGCTTCAAAAGTTGTAGTTGAAAAAAATTTGTTTTTATCGCATTTAATGTCAATTTAATTTTGGAAATGACTTTAGAAGTAACGGCTTTAAAACGTGCCATACGACTTCAACCAAAACAAATGATTAAATGAGAATCATTTGTTATTTCGATAAAAATAATTCTTCATACCCACCACTATAGGATGTGGTAAATTCATTTTTCATCCCATATGCCTAATATTCGAGAAATATGGATTTTAGACCTTTTTAAATGTATTCATTTGTAAAAAGTAATTATAAGATAATTACGTTGCTTCGACTAATCCTATTAAGAAGAGGAGAGAAAGCATATGCAAATGAGCTTATTTTTGTCAGAATTCGCAAAATAAGGTAGCAAAAGTAATCAGCGACATTTAATTTTTTGATTTTTTGACAGTTACAACCGTTAGCCTTGCGGACTTCTTTTTGTTTACATTTTTGTTGGTGTTTACGTTTTCTCTTATTCGTTGTATTTTCAATCAGCATAGTTTAACATTTTCGATTTCCTTAGGCACGTTTACATATTTGGAAGTTGTTAGGCATTCTAAAGTGATCTGCCTGGCTCAACGATAGGAACCGAAGCCCTGATTGCAGACTTACACATAAACCTAAGCTAACCTACTATGTCATTCACAATAGATTTATTGGTTTAGTAGGCCACACCTGCCATGGCAATCCTGAAGACAGACGTACAACCAGAGAAATAAATTCCATGACATTAGAAACCACTGTCTGCAGATATTAGAAAACACGGTCTGCTGACATTTAGAAAACACTGTCTGCTGGTATCAGAAAACACAGTGTGCTGACTTTACTTAAACTTTTTTTAACGTTCCAATTTTTGAACTTCCTAAAACACAGGAGTTGTTTTTTTATTTTGTAACATAGTGTTATCATTTTGTGACTAAACTAGTTCCAACCACAACAAGTTATTATAAAATTAAAAAAAAATCTTCTGCATACGCCACTATGCGTTGCAAACCAGCTGTTTTAGTCAAAAGTAGTTTCGGACCATATTCAAAAATAACTCATAACTGTTCACAACATATTTATCAATTAACTGGTATGTCGATCTATTAATATTCTCCAAAGATATGTGTGATTTTGCCAAAACTATGTTTGAACCATAACACAACCTACATATCAAAAAGATATGTACAATATTTTGGGCTTAGTTTCAAATTATCGTTGTGACAACACGCGGTGTGTAGTCGCATTGCGCATTAAGGTATGGTGTGTGCACACAACGTGCATAAGCACATCGTTTACATACTCATCATGCATGGATACAAAATTAATGGGATGTTGTGAATAAAGCCGACTAAATGTATGAGTAGGTTAAAGCTATAGCGTTGCCAAAGACTAATAAAAACACTTAACCAAAATTTGAAATATTTGCATATGTATATATGCTATACAGATACAGGGAAACTTCAGGAGTAATAGAATTTGACAAACCAACATGAAAGAAAACAGATTCTTATTCCTCCAATACTATAGGATGACCCACGAATAAGTTGATTTTCAAAAATGATTAAAAAATATAGATAAAAACTTTTCAACAGTTTGCTTTCAGTGAAATTTGGCAACGTTTTGGTTAACGATAAAACACCACTGCAAATATAGCTGCAATAGAAAAGATAGAGTCTCAATTTTCCGTTTCCTTTCTGTCCATCTTTTTTTTACCTTTATAGTTGTTTGGCTCTACAAGTTCAACGGCTCCTGTCAAAATAGATGAATTTAGATTAATATTTTACGGTTATCCTTTAAGTTGGCCTAGCCAAAGGAGCGTATACGCATTTTATTTTACGTTATGTATACGACATGGTGACTGTGTGGTTGTTTCAAATGCGTTTCCATTAGGGTGCGATTAGAATGCGTGCTGAAAGCCGAGCCGAGCTAGTCAATACTATAAAGATTGTTCGTGCGAGAAAACTGATTACAAACAAGTCAATACAATAAGCTTGTACATTACATAGTGAACGCCGAGCAAAGCGGAGAGCAAAGCCGATTGAGCGCGAGAAAACAGCTCCAAAGCGATTTTCGCGCTTGTTTGCATTGTTGATGTTTACTTTTTCGCGCACAGTTTTTAATGCTTTAAAAATAAAAAATGCTTATCGATCAAATAATATGTGGAATTTTATTTTATTAATATAAATAATAGAATTCACCAAATTCACTACTTTTTCTTTGGTGATAATAATTGCATTAATTTACTAGAAGAAGCAAAATTCTCTTTATCAGATGAATATTAGAGGTAAGAGTGGACGTCAAATTTCCAAACAGACTCATTTATACAATTTGCGATACCACAATAGCGACAGACCAGGCCACAAAAGCGACAGACCAGGCCTCGGCTGAGAATCGAACCCACGATCGCCACATTGGTAATCCGAGCACGCTATCAACTCTGCTACCGGGGCGACCTTTTACCATTAACGATAACCAAAACACCACACTTAGGTTAGGTAGGCTGGGTTTCCCAACATAGGTCCATTGTGATAGACTAGAAATAAAGGCAAGAAAAGAGAGTGAGACTTCGGACTATATTCAAGGGTTATACACGAACTAAAAAAAAAAGAATGAATGGAGAACAAGAGCAGGCGGTCCAAGCAAGCACGTATGTGTCTTCGACGGATCATATCCACCCTCCATCGGAACCATCCCGTCCTGCCCCGTACACAAATCTCTGAAGACCTCCCATAGGTACGTTCGCAAGATCAACCAGATCGCAGAAGAACCGCCTCCCCACAAAGGAGAGCCTGTGTCCCACCAGACCCGCACATGAACAGAGCAGGTGGTCGATAATCTCCTCCTCATCCCCATCAAGATAACTCCTGCAGAAAACATTGTGCGGTATATGAGCATATCGCCGCCGTGCGGCCTATGACACAGTGTCCGGTTATGACCCCAATCAATGTGCAATGATCAATGTGCTCAGCGAACTCTTATCGAATGCAAGTAACTCATTCGTTTTTCTCCGGTCGATGACAGACCAAAGCGCCTTAGCAGTCCAGCAACCACCCGCTGAGAACCATCTCGCCACCGACCCCGGTCTGGTCATGTCATCTACTATGTTCAAAGCTCGACAAATTGCATGTAGACAAAAAAACGGTGACTGGTTCGCCCGGCGCAGACGATCCTCTCCTGGCGCATTCGTCAACCCCTTCATTCCCTGGAATCACTTCATGTCTGGGAACCCATATCAACGTCACAACGTCAGTCCGGAGGGACTCGAAACAATCCACCACACACCTCGACCTCGCCGTCCTTGAACCTAAGGTCTTGAGCTCTGTCATATTGTCCACATAAATCCTGAATTTTGAGGTCATTAAGGGCTCTAACAAGAATTTCTCTTTCGGTTACTGTAATGGCGCAGAACTCTGCCTGAAAGACCGTACACTCCTCCGGTAGTCCCAGAGACATACCCATGTTGATTTCGTCGGAGTAGACCTCCAATTCAGTCCCTGACTCCCTCTTGGAGCCATCAGTGAAGATCGAGGTCTTATTCCCATCAAACAAAGCATTCGCCCTCCATTCATCCCTCCCGGCGAAAACGAATCCTGAATGTCCTAATCTCAATCGGTAACGGTGCCAGATAGTCGGAGATGCTCCTCAGTCTACCCTCCGCATCAATGGCATCTAGAATGAAACATGCCGCACAGTGTCGTGAGTTCATAGTAAAGTTGGCCAAAAATAGAAGGAGTTAACGTAGGTGGATGAAATGGTGGACTAAAAATGAATCATATAGTTCCACGTTATGGAATAGGTCCCACATAGACCGAACTACCGATTTTACTTCCTAAAACCACAAATTGCTCATTTTCTATCCGAATTCCTTCAAATTTGAAATAAAGACTTCTAAAGATAAAGGCCGTTCTGACGATTAATAGTTTTGGCCAATAAAAAACCTATTTTTCAGCCGTTTATGTTGAAATTTGAATCAGTGAGTTATTTTACACATCTCAAGGCCCGTACCGAATATAATCCAAATTGGACCATATTGGGATATAGACCGATCTTTCGATTTTGGATCTCGGAACCATAAAATGCGTATTTTTCATATCTTCTTTTCCCTTTTACCCATTTCTCTTTTAGGCAATACCTACCATGGAAGTCAAAATAATACACTGTTTGCAAAAGTTAAGCCAAATCGTGTAACAATTACGGCATCCAGGGTCTCAAGAGGTCAAATCGGGCATATTGGACCATTCCCGTGCAATGATTTCTTTGGGGTATCCATACGAGTACTAGCATATTTTTTATACCTTGCTCTCTAAAATGATCCAAATATAAAAGTCCATCGGATTGGGATCCGGCGAATTAGATAGCCACTGTGTGGGCGAAATGAGGTTCAGAAAATAATTTTTTAACATTCTTGATTTAGACGTGCTTTATTTGACGGTGCCGAGCTTTTTTGGCACGTCCATGGTCTACGATCAAAATGTTTGCGTACCAACAGTTCCAAAACTGATTCCAAAATTTTTTCCCAATAAGAAGTCTCATTTACTTTGATACCAATCTCGATTGTAGAGCGGTCATCGGCGAACATCGTTAGTGATGGACAATTACTTCGGATGGTCGTTCGTGGGCTTAAATTCTCGTAGGTGCGCTTGGTTAAGTAAACATGATAATTTTGGGAACTGCTGAATTGAGAAATTTTTCTCCTCATAGAACACAATGTTCGCGAATTCACCACTAAGGCCCAGTATGTACCCCAAGCGAATCAATTCGCTAGCTAACACATGTCGCTAGCTGACACACTTTTTTGGTGTAATACATCCATCACGTGGTGAAAAAAATGAGTTTTCTTACAATTAATCTTAAAAAAATATCCAGAGCTTTCAATGTCACCCTGTGACGCGAAGAAAACCGAAAATTTTGCTTAGGATATGTCAATGCATATATGCAAGATCGTGTGCCGCATGAAACTTGTTAAGCTTTACTTTGAGATCGTTTTTATACCCTCCACCATAGGTTGGGCGAATACTAATTTCGTCATTCCGTTTGTAGCACCCCACAAAGTATATATATTCTTGATCGTCATGGCGTTTTAAGTCGATCTAAGCATGTCGGTCCGTCTGTTTGTCGAAAACAAGCAAACTTTCAAAGGTGTAAAGCTAGACGCTTGAAATTTTGCACAAATACTTTTTTATTGATGTAGGTCGGTTGGGATTGGGCGAAATCGGTCCATGTTTTGATAAACTGCAATATAAAGCAATCTTCGGTTTTGACTCCTTGAATTTTCTAGAGGGGGCAATTCTTATCCAATTTGGCTGTGGTGTTTTGGTACGACTTCCTACAACTGCGCCAAGTATGATCATAATCGGTTGATAACCTGATATAGCTGCCATATAAACCGATCTCCCTTTCTGAGCCTCTGGAGGGCGCAATTATTACCCGATTTGGCTGACATTTTGAAGATTGTATTTTTCTATGAATTCTAACGGCCATTACAAAAACGGTCTATATCGTTGAATAACTGGAATTGCTCATATATATTTGAAAAAGTCATTCAAAGAACTTGACAAATGCGATCCATGGTGGGGGTATTAAGATTCGGCCCGGCCGAATTTTAAACGCTTTTACTTGTTGCATCCCTGCACGAGATATTTTCAGATCTTAGCCATTTAGCTTTAGATTTTATGGTGCGTTAAACAAACATTTTGTTCGCTTTGAGGTGTGCGAATGTGCCAACGATTACCGTTTGTATTTTTCCAGCCAATTATAACGCAATCGCTTTAACAACGCTGCTAGTCTCGATTTATGGTCGATTTATGTTGCGTTAAACAAACATTTTGTTCGCTTTGAGGTGGTTGAATGTGCCAACAATAACCGTTTGTTTATTCTATCCAAATATAACGCAATCGCACTATTACGCTTGGACTCCATCACGCATAGTTTTCTTTTAAAATAAACTCAGAAGCAGATGCGTTTGATGGCTTGTAAACAATATGATGAACTGTCAATTAAACAAATATCATGTAGCTGTCATTTCTAGTTTGAATGATATATGTACCGGTGTAGTCTTTGTTGCAATTCGTGCCAGCTACCCTGTACTTTGACCAGAATTAAAATTTTAAGTGTCAATTAATGCATATGTTTTACATTTGTTTTAAAAAAAAATCTAGGAACACGAAATGCATTGGCATGGTTTTCAAAAAAATCACGATGTCAATTTCCACCACCAGTAACCGGTTAATTACAGAACAAACTCCTGATTTTTTTTACCTATGTATCCGGATCTAATATATGTGTTACACTTAAAAGAATACCCATGAGCTATATGCAGATCTAAGCAATTTAGTTTTGAAATTAACAGTTTGGTAGCTCCACAACAAAATTATCAGTTTAGCTGCGTACTAGTCCAAAAATGTGGTCTACTTTAGTTTTAACCATATGAGTGTTCGTGTGTGATGCCCTTCAGCGTTGAAAACTTTTTTATACCTACACTGAGTTATTCGAATTTTATTTGTTTAAATTGGTATTTATTTACATTTTTCTGTTAAAGGTCTCTATGTTGAAAAAAGAAAAAAAAAACAGAAATGAACAATTTGACAGATGGTGGTCATTGTTGGCTGGCAAGCGTACGATGGATGCATTACTAAAGTCACGTTTTATGATTGTGCAAAATGTAAACTTAAAAATTAAGGCCTCGATATATTGAATTTTTGTATTGAATTTTCATTACAAGAATTTTCAATATTTATACTATCGAAAGTATTTGTTTTTTTTTAATACATACAGACTTTAAATGAAGGTTTAGTATTTTTTTTTTCTTTTAAACCAAAGTGGCGGTGCTTTTATTATCATGTTCATCTTTCTCCTTAATTAGTTTCAACAAAATTGCTCAACCTAATTTAGTTACCATATAAACAAATGAGTAATGCCACCAAGGTTTCTAAAAACTCAATGGGAGTTTTTAATTATCTTCATTGTTAAACACACTTGAAAACTCAACTGCTTGAATTTAGTTGGAGATAATACTTGGTTGCCAAGTTGTTGGTTTAATTTAAGAGCCGGGGCCAACAATATTTTGACCTATGCTTATTTTTAAATTCATGTTTACTTGTTGAATGGATAAGTTAGAATACATAGTTTTAGATGGGGTATACTAATTTCGTCATTACGTTAGTAGCACATCGGTATATTGGTTTAAGACCCCATAAATTATATATATTTTTGATCGTCTTGACATTCCAAATCTATTTAGCTACATCCGTCCGTCTGTCTGACAGTAGAAAACACGCAAATCTTTGAAGGAATGAGGCTAGGTGCTTGAAATTTTGCACAACTACTTCTCGATTCATGTTTTGATATAAGTTCCTTATAAGCTGATTTGCCGATTTGACTCCTTGCGCCTTTAGAGGCCGCAATTATAATCCGATTTGGCTGAAATTTTTTACGTAACATTTTGCTATGCCTGGGGGCGCCCCGGTAGCTCGATTCCCGCCAGAAGCCTTGGTCTGTTGCTACTGTGGTATCACAATGGACTTAAAATCGTCTAAGTGAGTCTGTAAAGGACTGCCACTCTTACCTAACCTAACCTTTGCTATGCCATGCCAAGTATGGTCCAAATCGGTGCATTATCTGATTAAGCTCACATATAATTCAATCTCCCGATTTGACTTTTTGAGCCTCAAGAGGACGCAATTATTTTCCGATTTGGCTGAAACTATGAATGTGGTATTTTTGTATGACTTCCATGACAAGTATGCTCCATATCGTTCTATAACTTGATATAGCTCCCATATATTTGAACAAGTCATTCCAAGAACTTGTCACGAGCGATCAATTGTAGAGGGTGTATAAGATTCGGTCTGGTCGAACTTAACGCATTTTTACTTGTTTAATTCGTAAATTTTTTGTTGTTGTTCAGCCGCCTTTTATTTCTTCAGCGTGGATGTGGGGAAGTTTGAGTTTCTACGAAAACAATTCTATATAAACAATTATTAATTCATAAATGACTAACCAGAAGCATTTTTAAACCGCTTGCCACTATGGCAATAGGAGTTGAAATAAAAAGCAACACTAGTTCTCCCATATATAAAGTTCATAAGTTGACAAATCAATATGAGTTCTAAAATTTTAATCGCGCATATGTCACATCTTTGCTAGAGATTGTTACAAAGTCCATATAAAAAACAATGCGTGTTGTGCTGGTGGTCCACATATATATGAAAAATGTACCATATGGTATTTTCTTAAACCTTGTTAACTTCACTCTTATTAAGGAAGTCACCTCTTTTTGTACCCATTTTATTATGACAGATCATTATAAATACTTTACCATTAATCTCTCTTTTGACAGTGTGTAATTAGTGCCATACATTCTCATATTATTATTATTATTCTGTTTTTTTTTTTTCGTTTCATTTTTCAATTCTGACAAATTATTATAACATGCTCCAGAAATTGATTTAATTCTAGGGTATTTTACTGCCAACAATATGGCTGGTGGGGCTGCATGTAATTAACAAAAAAAAAAAACACTTACCAAGAATGCGGATTTAATACCAAAACAGGCTGCTAGTTAATTGCTCATATAAGGCAATGGTATTACGTTACGTTCATGGGAACATAGAATAAGTTCTATGTGTGTTTACATTAGACTGGTCTTTGGTCAATTATGAGGTGAAGAATCCATGAAGTAAACTTTACTTAATATAATCGACAATAAATGTACCCCAAAATATAAACAAACCGATGGGACTATTAAATCCTAAGATGGCTATACCATGTGAACCTAAGATTCTCATTGATTAAGGTACTCTGGAGGCTTTCGTAGTTTTAGCATTTTCGCCTGCAACGGAAAACGCCTGTATTCGAATCCCGGCGAGAACATCAAGAAAGAAATTCGGTGGTGGTTATTTTTGAGGTATGCCCGATTTAAGGTCTTAGATTCATAAAAGGTGCATTTATTATCAAATTTCATTAAAATTTAGCACAATGAGTTGTGAAAGGTACCTTAACAATCTCACCGTGTATAGTCAAGATCGGGCTATATTTGGATATAGCCGCCATACATACCGATACCCCTACATAATTTCTTGGGCCCATAAAAGCTGGATTTTTTATTCGAATTCGCTGTAATTTGGAACAGTGTGCTGTATTAGGCCCTTCGACATCCGTATTTGAATGTGACTTACATAAGTCTATATTTATATATAGCTGCCATCTCCCGATTTGAGGTTGTTTACTCACAGAAAGTTGCATATATTATCCGAGATTCGGCAAAATGAGTTGTATTAGACCCTTACAATACTCCTATGGTGGCGATCGGAATATGATTGGATAAATCCGCCATATAGACCAATATTCTGCTTTACCGTCTTGAACAGAGAATTGTATTGAACCCATCGACGCCAGTGCCGAGATTGGTTTAAATCGAACCATGTTTCGATAAAGCAGCTCTGGAGTCATAAATGTTGCAATTTCATCGGATCCAGATTGTTCAGATCGCTTTAAAAAGCCCAATAACTTGCGAATGTTCACATCCGCTAAATCGGATAGGTTCTCAAAGAAATGAAAACCCAAAGTGGAACACCTTCTGACTGCTAGTGCGAGACACACACTTTTGAGGTATACAGGCTTTTGAAAACTTCTCTACAAGTCGTGTCGCTCTGCGTCACGTCGTTCGGACTCAGCAATAAAAAAGGAAGTCCCTAATAATTGAACTTAAATGGAATGTTTAGCGCCAATTTACAATTTACTCTTTTCTTATGCAATTTGAAGACAACTTTGCCACATATTGCTTTGCAAATTCATATGTGTATACATATATCTGCATATTCACACAAATTGGAAATCCCTTTCAAAAATTTTTGAATTTATGCAGCCATAGTTCCCCCATAAAACAATCTTTAAATTTATCTCCGTTAATCTCGGAAGAGTGCATTACGTATGGGTTCAATATCAAGAAAATCGATCGATCGACGATCATCTTTGTCTATCAAAGGTATAGATGTTGAGGAATCAAAAGCTTCAGATGTTCTGGGCATGAAAATACAAAGTGTCGAAAGAAGCATTTATGTGCTAAGGCTTCTTTAAAAGGTGTAAGAATTTCTTCACTCCTTTTGATCTTCTTAACATCCATACCACTTTTAGGCCGAAAATGAAGTACAACTCACATATATAGGCTGAAGCTTCAAAATCATCTCTGGAGCTACTGGACCGTGTTCAGAGGGGAGCGATGACGTAGATTGGGGACATTAAGGTGTCCAAATCTATTGCCTCCCTTGAACATCGTCTTAATGTAGGTTGTTTGGCGCTGTTCTATCGGTACTTTTATGGTGAGTGTTCGTCTGATATTCGTCTTCTTATTCCTGATGAAAGGCTGTTTGTCACAAATACTAGACATTCCATGAACATAAAGGGTGATTTTTTTGAGGTTAGGATTTTCATGCATTAGTATTTGACAGATCACGTGGGATTTCAGACATGGTGTCAAAGAGAAAGATGCTCAGTATGCTTTGACATTTCATCATGAATAGACTTACTAACGAGCGAGAACACATTTCGAACCGAACACTGATTTTGGTAATAAAATTCAATGATTTGCAAGCGTTGCTCGTTAGTAAGTCTATTCATGATGAAATGTCAAAGCATACTGAGCATCTTTCTCTTTGACACCATGTCTGAAATCCCACGTGATCTGTCAAATACTAATGCATGAAAATCCTAACCTCAAAAAAATCACCCTTTAGAACCATTTGCAATTGATTGGCCAGCGGACCGGACAAGGCATTGTAGAAAGAATTCTTATTTCGCCCGAACCGTTCCTATGTGGAATCGACTTCCGGCTAATGTTTTTTCCACCCAATATGACATCCAGAGATTTAAGACAAATGTCAATAAACACTACATCCTTTTCCCCCCTCCAATTCCTAATTTCCATTCGCCAATGCAATCCACTGCATTCATAAAGGACATCCCCTGCGTGTTGGTAGCATCTATGTCCCTCAGATTTTTAAATCCAGACCGATCTAATAAACAAATTTAATGTATCTTAGGGAAAGCACAGGGTCGTCTACAGGTCGCCCATGAAATACAATCCACGGCAATAACGAATGTTTCCCACTGTAAAGATTAAAACTTTTACATAAAACTAAACTTGAAATATCAAAAATAGTTGCGTCGATTATTTATGTATTTACATCAGTGGTGGATAAACTAACACATTTGCACCCATTTGCTTGTATTGGTTTATATTCTTGTGTACGTACACAATGATGTGCATTGGTGTATATGTTTTTGCCTATCGCTGAACTAGATATACATATGTCTAGGTAAATTTATACATGGTAAAGTCATTAGCCCAGCTGATAAAATTCTAATTCCAGAGTTGTATTCAAATCCCACTAGAACGTCAAACGCTTTCCTTTTTTCACATATTAATTATTTTAATTTATAATTTAAATAATATAATAAATCCTTTGATCTTGTGGCTGCTACAAAAAAAAAACTAGAATTTCTATTGGGAAGTGTCAAGAAATTTGACAGACTAGTGGGAATCTGCACCACCATTCCCACAGGGATGTATAGTTGATTTCGTTGTTGTTGGGCTAAAGACTTTACTTTGTGTATATTTGCCTAGATACATGTAGTATATTACTATATAACTTATATTTTTTATAGTGGAAAACTTAGATATATACAAAAATTAATTTTTAGGACATATTGACAAGTTATTCTTCTACTATGTATATTTTTTAACCTGATTAATATGTGACTGAAGACTTTCAAAAATTGTTGCACTGTGTATATATTCAAATTCCAAGTCAATCATTTGTTGTTTCAAAGAAATTAATGACGAAAACAAGTTGTAAGTCAGCTGATCTCTTTGCAGTACCTCTTTCACAAAGTATTTAGAAAGAAAAATCGAATTAATGCATACAAGTCTTACAATAAATGTTAACAAGATTTCGATAACAAATGTTATATACTTTGGCCTTCAGCTTTAAGTTTCAATCATCATAATCTGATTTAATCACACAGGCCGAAAAAAATATATCCTTATCTAGATACTTAATGTATTTATTAGAAGCAAAGAAAGAGAGAGGGAGAGAGAGAGGGAAATACAAATACCTAAACCTTTCGTTTGAAATTGAGAGATTTATCAAATAAAAACCAGATGGTAATGATCAATTGATAGATTTTGACAGTTTAACGATGACATTTTAATAGAATTGTTTGCATTTTCCCCAACGCTTTTAGAAAAACAATTTCTTGTGTTATTGTTTGTCAATAAACATTCTTCTTCTATGTACATATTTGCTGATGTCATTAAACAGAATTGAAATTCAATTAACTTTAACAGAACTTTTGTTAGAAAACTTATCACCTGAAGCAGAGTTTCTATTTCAACTAGGTACATAGCTCCCCTCTTTGGCCAAACAAATAACAATCTGTATCGTTATCGCTCTCCTAATGTCATAATACACACACACAGTTGACACTCAACTGTTGCCGATGCCAGATCGGCAACATGACGAGTTTAAGATTTTTCGTTGGAAAGTATCACTTTTTTTGAAATGGCATTGTGTAATTAGCATTTATGTAACACAAATGTTAGCTATCGAAAGGTGAAGGCAAACTCGTTTGTATTTGAAAACATTGGAATGCCTCCACTTTCTTGGGTGGTTAGTGGGACGCTACTGTTTATTGTTTTGTCAAAATTAGTAGACACCAGATGTCGTTCTATACTTTTTGAGAGTGTCATGGGATATTATAATTAAAATATTAATTATACGCCTTGAGTACGTCTAATCAGACTCAATTCACCCGCCCGAATTCTGATCATTCAACCATGACGCGAAATTGCTTCTCTCCTCCAGTGCCATTGTGGCCCTCCCCGGCATGTTCGTGTGTGTATGTCTTTTGTTGGATATTCAAAGCATGTCCTCATTTGAGCGATTGCGAACAACATACAACGGCCGAATAATGGCAACAACAACAAGTGTACTCTTATTTTATAAAACTTGTTTATCAATACATACCAAAAGCAAAATAAACGAAACCAAGAGACAAAACAATAATAACGACCACAACAACAACAGCCCACTGAACCACTTAATTAAAGTGTATATTTAACATTTGCCGTTAAATTTACGAAATGTCATGGAGAGCGTTTGTCTGGCGCATTGTTGTTGTTGATTCGTTCGATTTGTTTTTGTTTATCAAATGTTTCTTTTGTTCGCATGCAAAACGCCATTCCACGCGTCAGAAAAAGATTTTTGTACAATTCCCTTTTCATCCACTTTGCCGTGATCGACAGATGCCATCACATAACATATGAATGAACATGGTCGCTGCCATCAAGAACGATATCCATTCACATTTGAAACGCACACAGAGCTGTCTCTACATACAACTGTAATGAAGAGAGGGAGAGAGAGTGATGTATGTTAGCAGACATTTTATTGCCACAGTATCATTTTAGGTTTTTCAAAATGTTGCTTACATAGAGCTTATTTAGATGTTATAGCGCTTTTGGAAAAATTTTACAGATAGAAAAAAATATATATAACATTGTTATGTATGTGTATGGCAACTTTTCTTCATTGATGGCGATAAATAACAATAACAAACAATAGTAAAATATACTTGCATATGGAGGAAGCGATCCTCGTCAAGCTGTTATATGGGTGATGGCCATTGGTTATTTAAAGGCGCCTATAACTCGACTTGTCGTATCGAGCATTATAGGCACTCAGTACTTAAGCAAGAACTGGAGCCGCCCGCCCTTTCACTGAGACCCTTCACTCGATATCCACATATAGAGCATTCCTCTATCCGAAGCCTGTGAACCCGCCCGGTAGCTCCCGCTAAGCTTCTCGTGATAACGATGAATATCATACAGATAAAAAAATGCGAAAAATCCTCTTCTTCGCATCTGATATAACAAATTCAGTCGATAGTTGCTATCCGTAATGTAAATTTGTCAATTACCAATGCAATTTAACTAAGGTTCCCGTCTGTTAACGACGGATCAGTACGAGTTGGAACGAAAATCGCAAAAAAATTAAAAAGTTCGATCCCGTTCCGTTAATACTTGTTCGTTTTTTATTGTCAGAAACTAATATAATAAATAAACGAACTTTAAATGTTTTGTGTGGAATTGGTCTATAGCCCATCAGCTGTTCAATTTTGTATACGCTCCACAATAAGACGGGTGTAAACTATATATATATATATATATAAATATATATGTATAAATCGCCATAAAGTATATATTCTTGACTTCATGACATTTTAAGTCGACCTAGCCATGTCCGTCCGTCAGTCTTTTAAAAGAACCCTAGGATAGGTTAGGTTGAAAAGAGGGTGCAGATATTAATCCGCCCCATGCCACTAAGGGCATACACCTAAGCCAGTAATCGGCTTGTGCACTCTAAAAACTCACGCTTACTTTCGAAACTTTGCACAGATACTTCCTATTGATGTAGGCCGTTTGGGATTATTAATGGGACCAATTTTGTCATCTACATAAATGTAGCTCCCATATAAACCGATCTCCCAATTATACACTTGAGACTACAGGTTGTAATTCTAACCCAATCTGGCTGAAATTTTTCCTATAGCCGCAAAAGCTGTATCGAGTATGGTCCCAATCGGTCCGTAACCTTAAAGCTCCTATGAAAACCGATCTACCGATTATACTTCTTGAACCTCCAGAGGGGACAGTTCATATCCGATCTGGATAAAATGTTGAGCTCTTTTATGACTCCCAGCATCCAACATACTAAAAGTGTTATCACACGATATGTATTTTCTAAGATAGCAACTGTGAAAGTTGTTCAATCTCTCGAACAAACACGTAGACACATTATATATGAGAATATATACCGATTTGAATATATACCGATTTATTATGATCTCTATATATATAAGATTTGGCCCAGCTGTACTTATCACACTCCTTAATATTATGAAATCGGATTTCAAATATATAATATTGTTTGTTTTTAGCGTACTTATATTTATTTAAGATAAAATAATCAAACACTAGGTTTCGCCATGGAAATCTACGTATTTCATTATTGAAATGATAAAATCGTTCTTTTAGCAATCCTCATGCATGATTCCAGCGCTTTTATTTGCTTTTCTATATTTGCACCACTTGCTATGTTAACCAGCTGTAGCCGACTCCATGCGGTTAGCTTTAACATGGGAAGGAAAAAAAGCTTTTTCTGGTTTCTTTGTGTCTATCTGACATTTACCCAAAATTCTACACATACACAAAAAAGGCATTGGATGACAGCTGGCTAGTTCTGCTGTCAGTTAGCACAAGACACGAACGTGAACACACATAGAAAATTAGAAAATTTTGTAATCGATTGTTTCAATTTGTGTGCGCTGTAATCGCCATTGTGATGTGTAAAGAAAACAAAAATAAAAACAATAGCAAGCGAATTTTGCAAATTGTGCAATAGAAAATGTAAATGTAAACAAAAAAGAAACCGTCTTTCTTTCGTTTCTCCTAGAAAGAAACACATTCAAAGTGAAATGGATGTGTGGTGACCGACAAAAAGTCGTCGCTAACAACACCAAAAACAGCAGCAGCCAACAGAAAGTCAGTCACAAGACCACCAAAAGTTGGAAAATGAATTTTGACGACCAACCCACTCCTCCGCTGACAACTTTGTCCTAAACTATAAACGAATGAGAGTGTGAAGTAAAATAACACATTTAACAAAGAAAGAGAGTGGATAGTATATCGTATGGAGTGAGAGAAGAAAAGCTTTGATTTACCGTATGCTCTTCTTTTGTTTACTTTGGTAAAACAAAGTAAACAAATGTTTAACTTGTTTTGCTCTTTAGCTCTCACTCTCTGAAAGCTTTGACTTCCGTCGAAATTGCTTTTGTATGCGAACAGCAAAAACAACCTGTTGATTTAAGAGACGAAGAGCCCGAAGTATTTTATGTTGGTTCGTGGCAACGAAGTCCATAGGGACACCATTCATAATTTGTGTCCTTTCTTTGCAACCTTCGAGGTAGTTGCGTAAACTTTGCCAACATGTGGTTCCTGATTTCATTTTGTATTTGTGCCGTGGGAATGGTTTTGGCCGGTCGCAAATGGGGTCGTTGGCTTTATTTGCGCTATGGCCGCTTTATTTTGCCGCGCTCGATGTTGGCAGGCAAAAATCGTGCGCCCACTCCTCCACTTTCGCCTTCGGTGGTTAAGAATGATGAGACACTGGAAGGTTTGCTCGACGAAAGTGGCGAAATGCACGAAACGGTAAGTCAAGTTCATCAACCATATGCACTCTCGCAATTTGTGCTACTGCAATCACGTACCCACCCACATACAACCACCACCACCGCCGTTTTGATGGCTACCGTACATTTTATTGACCGATAACATTACCTATATGGATGGTGTTGTGCGTTGCGGCACAAGCAGAAGCAGCAAGGGTGATAAAACTGTATTATATTTGTCGTTTTTATCTAACTGTAAACAAAAACAAGTATGTACTTGAGCACTCTTCGTTTTACGAAGTTTAGTTATTCTTATCTAAAAATTTTAATTGTATCACTTGCCAGCTCCCTTTCTGAATGTTGGACACGCACACTTTAAGCAGGGCATTTGAAGCGTAAATGATGTTGATGGAAGCAATTGCGATAATTTTTTTTAACACTTACAATGCTATGGCACTCTATTCGTTGTTAGGGGGTCAATTCTTAATGGGAGGGTCTGATAAAAAAGGAATTTTTAAGTGTGTGGTCATTGATTTTTATTTCACTGTGTCACTACGGAGAAACAATCTTAAGAACTACATCTTCTTGCTTCGGTAGTATTTATTGCACGTGAATAGTTTCAGTAAATAAACTGAAGGAGGATGTTGAAGTTATTTAATAACTATTGCTATTTGTGCACCACTCAAATGTGAGCTCAAAGATTCTTAGACGTGTGGTGCTAATAGTTAACCCTTGCCGGGATAGCTACCAAATAGGCCGATCTAGCGATTTAAGTTTTTGATCGCATTCGAAATTTGGAAGCTTTGGTTGTATTAGACCTCTCTAAATTCGTGCTGAATATGCTCATAGTTGGATAAACGTGTCATACACACCTAACTCCTGATTTGACCCCTTGAGCTCATATAAGCTATATAGCTCAAACTTATTGTTTTACTTAGGTTAAAAATATATCCATAATGGTGTAAAGTTAATCCAACCGTTAAGGCGTCTATGAGTTTCATTTAATAAACACATATTATAATTTTGGCCAATTTTTTCAAATCGAAGTGGCAAAATTTCCGATTTTTATTTCAAAGTGGCACCATGTCTAATATTTATATTGCATTGACGTGTTACAGTCATTTTATTTGAGAAACTCTGAACCACTTCCGCATGAGCAGCACAACTTGCAATTTCATTGACCTAAATTTGGGGCAAAATGTTGATATACCTCCTACACACGAGCACATACATATCTACGTCTGTTCCATGAGAACTTAAAAGAACTGTTTACTTTAAATGAAAGTACAAACTTTTTGAAATCCCCATACCTAGAATTTTGCCAAATTTAATAATTACATTTTAACTATAATTAATTGCATAATTTACTTGAATTTTTAATAATTACCTATTAAAGATATAAATCAGTAATTTTAAAACGCTACTCAATTCACAGAAATTCGAAGTGATGTTCAATTGAGAAAATTTGAATACATCAACTGGTCAGCTGACACCATCGTGTGCTTTTTTTGTTTTGTTTTACAGATCATGCAATTTTTGCATTCATTTTGTGCCAAAATGTTTATTTCACAATTTCATTGTAAAATTAATTAATGATTTTATAGTTTAATTGTTTTTAATTTATCGTTAATTTAACACGTACTCTGTTTTTTTTTTGGCAATGTGTTTATATGTATGTGAACATGAAAATATTGATACGGCAAATAACAAATATGAAATGTTTTAAACATTTCTAGAATTTCAACATTGGGCATGGATGAGCCCACTGTTACAGTTGTTGGTAGCAAGAATCAAAAGATTGGCAAATAAATCATCTTTACTCGAAAATCTTTTGATTACAATAGGTTAATAATGAACCAACGTAATATTCTCTTTTTATACCCATCCTATGGTGATGGGGGTATACTAATTTCGTCATTCGGTTTGTAACTCCTCGAAATATTACTCTGAGACCCCATAAAGTATACATATTCTTGATCGTCATGTAATTTTAAGTCGATCTAGCCATGTCTGTCCGTCCGTTTGTCTGTCGAAAGCACGCTAACTTTCGAAGGAGTAAAGATAGCCGCTTGAAATTTTGCGAAAATACTTCTTATTAGTGTAGGCCGTTTGGGATTGTAAATGGGCTATATCAGTCCATGTTTTGATATAGCTTCCATATAAACCGATCTTAGATTTTTACTTCTTGAGTCACTAGGGGCGCATTTCTTATCCGATTTGGCTGAAATTTTGCATGAGGTGTTTTGTTATGATTTCCAACAACTTTGTAAAGAGTGGGTTAAATCGGCCCATAAACTGATATAGCTGTCATATAAACCGATCTGCGGTCTTAACTTCTTCAGCCTTTAGAGGGCGCAATTCCTATCCGATTTGGCTGAAATTTTGCATGTGGTGTTTTGTTACGACTTTCAACAACTGTGTAAAATATAGTTTTAATTGGCCCATAACCTGATATAGCTGCCATATAAACCGATCTGGGATCTTGACTTCTTGAGCCTCTAGAGGAGGAGACGCAAGAATTATCCGATTTGGCTGAAATTTTGTACAACGACTTCTCTTCCGCCCCTAAAGGGCGCAATTTTTATTCGAATTAACTGACATTTTTCCCACAACGACTTCTAGTATAGTCTCCAACATTCAGTTCAATTATGGTACGAATCGGACGATAACTTGATATTATAGCTCCAATATCATAGCAATTCTTTTCTTATATCATATTTTTGCCTATAAAGAGATACCGGGAAAAGAACTCGACAAATGCAATCCATGGTGGAGGGTATATAAGATTCACCTTATTATTGAGCTTGAACTTGAATCATACAGTACTCATTGATATGTGAGATGTTTGTCCCTGTGGGGCAAATTTGAATTTGCAAAGTTTCAACAGCCATTTATCATTTAAGAAGAGTATTGTCATATTTCTTAAAAACTTTACTTCTTTTTAATATAACAAATCGAAAACGCGGCCACTCTTGGGGAAAATTAAATATGAATATCGTAAATATAGCCTTAAGCAACACAAATTGAAGAAGGTTGTCGACTGGCCTAACACAACTCACTGTCCCAAATTTCAGCAAAATCGGATAATAAATGTGGTTTTAATGGGCCTAAGACCCTAAATCGGCGGATCGAAGTATATTGGGGCCATATGAAGATATAGGCCATCTTCGAACTTAACCTGCTTATGGACAAAAAAAGAATCTGTGCAAAATTTAAGCTCAATATCTCTTTTTTGAAAGACTAGCGTGATTTCAGCAGACAGACGGACGGACATGGCTAGATCGTCTTAGATTTTTCCGCTAATCAAGAATATATATAGGATAGGGTCGGAATTGAATATTCGATGTGTAGCAAACGGGCATAAAAAGAATAGTACATGGCAATCTGTTTGTAACTCCAAATTACAATATCTGAATAAAAGGCAAAAGAAATTTCAAATCTTCAAAAATTCATATTTCAATATTAATCATGAACTAAAAAATACACAGTCGCTTAAAGTTATTTTAATCTTTTGTGCACCTACAGGTACATATACACTAATGTATGCAATTTTTGTATATGTAGCTTAGTAACAATTTCATAATATATATTTTCACAGTCTTGCACTTTGTCTACTTTTTTCCAATAAAATTGTTCACTAGGGAACAGAGAAATATGATACACATTTGTGTAACTCCATCCCAAAGATATGGTGTTGCTTCACTTTTATAAGAGAACAACATATGAATAGTTGAAAGTACGACTATGCGGTTGCTTTACGCCATTCTACTAATTTCCGTGATTCGCAATTGAAATTATGACTGCGACTATTTGGTCTGAATGACTGATTGAGGCTACTTACTTGTATTTCTTCTATGTGCAACCATATGTGGCATATTACATTACAACCAATATTGTGTAAAATGTCTACTAAACGAAACAAAGCGAAAGAATAACACAAATTCATGTAACACACACTGAGCCAGGCGTGTTTTTTTACCACAAGTTTAAAATGCCACCAAACAAGCAAACAAACCACCCCTAAGACATATTCATAGATGCTAACGGAATAGAGATGCCAATTGCAGAATTGAAATTTGAACATTTCCAGGGTTGGGGAATTTTGTACAATTTTTTATGATAATAAAGGGTGATTTTTTTGAGGTTAGGATTTTCATGCATTAGTATTTGACAGATCACGTGGGATTTCAGACATGGTGTCAAAGAGAAAGATGCTCAGTATGCTTTGACATTTCATCATGAATAGACTTACTAACGAGCAACGCTTGCAAATCATTGAATTTTATTACCAAAATCAGTGTTCGGTTCGAAATGTGTTCAAATTTTGACAAATTTTGTTCAGCGATGAGGCTCATTTCTGGTTGAATGGCTACGTAAATAAGCAAAATTGCCGCATTTGGAGTGAAGAGCAACCAGAAGCCGTTCAAGAACTGCCCATGCATCCCGAAAAATGCACTGTTTGGTGTGGTTTGTACGCTGGTGGAATCATTGGACCGTATTTTTTCAAAGATGCTGTTGGACGCAACGTTACGGTGAATGAACACATTTCGAACCGAACACTGATTTTGGTAATAAAATTCAATGATTTGCAAGCGTTGCTCGTTAGTAAGTCTATTCATGATGAAATGTCAAAGCATACTGAGCATCTTTCTCTTTGACACCATGTCTGAAATCCCACGTGATCTGTCAAATACTAATGCATGAAAATCCTAACCTCAAAAAAATCACCCTTTACCTATACAAAAGACTGGGTCTTATATAAAGTATAGGGAAGATAATCATACAGTTTTGATTTGCATCATTAACATAGAGTAAGAATAAAGTGATACGGATAAAAGTTTTTCAAAATATAATTTTTGTAAGTAATCATTACAAAAACATAACTAGAATGTTTTATTGTCATTTTTATATTGGCTTTGTGATTTTTTTGAATCATTTAAAATGAAACGTTACTCAAACCCATTAACGGCATTCCTATTTTACACAAATGCTAAACAACTACCTTTTTTCCAAATCCATCACATATTAACTCTTCAGTTCGTTGATACCTATTGTCGTTTCATAGTGTATTTCTTACGCGTCGTGAATAAGAACGTAGCATTCCTATTTCAGTGTAATTATAATACAAAATTCGCCTTACAATGTTTACAACACCTTTAGAACGTTTTCAAAAGGTATTTCCCTACGACGTCTTCCATGAATTATACATAATTTTAAGAAATAGAATTTTCATTGAAATTAATTTTTTATGCCAAATAAGAGGGATATCTACGCTTATTTGCCAAAAGTAAAACAGTGTTACCGGGTTTGTTACCGTGATACAACATTAATTTTAAGGTGGGTTCTTAGTTCGTATTTCACAAGAAAACTCAGAAAAAAAAACAGGAATTTCAAAGGAATTTTTCTAAAAAAAATGAATTACTAATAACGTCATAAAGGGTGATTTTTTAAGAGCAATAGGAAAGTTTTTCAAAGAAACAGATAAAATTCAGAAAAATGCATGAAATCTTAATTCGAATCGGTAGTAAGGTTCATATAATTTAATGTGTGAATATTATTTCATGCAAATGTTCACACTTTGACTGCGCCTCAAATGGTCCATCCGTCCAATTTTGGCATACTCTTTCTAACCTTTCGGCCGGTATCTCACAAATAAATGCTTCAATGTTGTCTTCCAATGCCTCAATTGAAGCGGACTTGTCTGTATAGACATGAACTTTAACATAATCCCACAATGATAGTCTCAAGACGTTAAATCGCACGATCTAGGTGGCCAATTGACCGGTTCCGAACGTTAAATAAAATGTTCACCGAAAAAATTAATTAATTCAATCATTTTTTTAATAGAACCAAAAATTATTTTCAATCAAAAATGTGATTAAAAATGTTACCCTTTTTAAAATAAAAAAAAAAAAAAAAAAACATGATTTAAGTGGATGTTAATTTTTGAATAAAAGTAAAAATATAATCTTAGACCATAACATAAAAATTGGATTTACCTTGAAACAATTGTCAATATAATTTGCCATTTCTTGAGAGAACCTTTTTTCTTGACATAAAAATGTTAACAAAAACATAGCCGGCTGACGAATTATTCACATATTTTTTAATTAAAACATACCACTAGGATTATGAAATGACTTCAAATGACCTCATGCCATACAAAATCCCAAATAATTTTAAAAAGCATCATATTAAAATTTTCCAAATTTTTTGCCTGTTAAGGTAAAGTGCATTATTTTTATATAATTCTTTATCTTTATTTCTTAATCGTAAAATTCTAAGACGATGTAACGATGCTATATAGACCGACCATATTTATATATAGCTGCTATATAGATATAGCTGCCGGTTGAGGGTCTGAAGCCCATAAAAGCTGAATTTATTACCGGCTTCCGTTTAAATTCGAAACAATGAATTGTTTTAAGCCTACCGACATCCGAACCAAATGTGGTTTAGATCGGACTATATTTAGATATAGCTGTTATATAGACAGATCTGCCGATTAAGGGTCTGAAACCCATTAAAGCTTTATTTATTACCCGATTTTGCTAAAATTCGAAACAGTGAGTTATTTTAAGCGTGCCGATAGCACACCCAATATGGTTCAGATCGAACTATATTTAGATAAAGCTGCTATATAGACCGATCTCTCGATTTAAGGTCCATAAAAGGAGCATTTATTGTCCGATTTCGCTGATGGTGAGGCTCCTCGACATTCCTGTACTATACGGCACAGATCAGTCCAAATTTGGATATAACTGCCATATATACTGATTCATTTATGATATTGTATTGTGGCGAAAAGGGATTTATATATACAGCGGTCAAAAAAAGTATTCATCATTAGCAAAATTGATAATAAATTCACTTATTTTGGGTAATTGAAGAAAATTTAAAGTAAACAAATAATGCAGTTTTATGCAATAGTTTATTTTTCGTAATATGTTTTAAAATAAATTCAAAAAATAAATTTAATTAGCGCAAAAAATGCAATTTTATATAATAACACCAAAAACAGAACAAAAAAAGTATTCATCATTGATGTGCTATCATCAAAGTCAAATTCAAATATTATTTGGGAATCCCCCTTTTCTGTTTTATTTAGTAAAGGAGGCTTTGCCATTGACAGCAAATATTTAATTTCATTGAAAATATAGTTTTTGTCAAAATGGGTCGTAAGCAAAACGAGGTTTCTGATGAGGTAAAAGTTTTGATAATAAAACACCACAGGAATGGTTTAACTCAAAAAACTATCAGTGAAATATTAAATAGACCACGATCTACTATACAATCCATCATCAGAAAGTGGACAGAAACGAAAACTGTTGACAATAAACCAAGATCTGGTCGACCAAAAGCACTTTCAGTTGGAGATGTGCGTTGGCTAGTGCGGCAAGTTCAGAAAACTCCGAAGACAAATGCGACCATTCTTCGTCAAAACACTATGGAATATTTAGGGAAGGAAGTTACTACACAAACAATTCGAAATACACTCAAAAGTCATAGTTACAGAGGAAGAACTGCACGTAAGAAGCCCTTTAAAAATAAAATAAACCGAGTGAAAAGGCTAAACTTCGCAAAAATGTATGTAAAACAGCCCGAATCATTTTGGAAAACAGTCATTTTTGCAGACGAGAGCAAGTTTAATCTTTTTGGGTGCGATGGAAAGGTCATAGTGTACAGAAAACCAAATACAGAGCTTGAAGAACGAAACACAGTTGCTACTGTAAAACATGGTGGAGGTGGTTTAATGGTTTGGGGGTGTATGGCGGCTTCAGGAGCGGGAAATCTTGAAATTATTAATGGAGTAATGGATCATAAGTATTACATTGACATTTTAAAGAGGAATTTAAAAGATAGTGCTGTAAAACTTGGGCTTGGTAATAACTTTCAATATTATCAAGATAATGACCCCAAACATTCTGCTTTAAATACCAAGATGTGGATGCTGTATAACTGCCCCAAAGTCATTAAAACTCCTCCTCAAAGTCCCGACTTGAACCCAATTGAACATCTTTGGGAACATCTCGAACGCAAATTGAGAACGCGCAATTTTTCGAGCAAGAGTCAAATTCAACAGGTGATAATGGAGGAATGGACTAATATAGACCAAAATATAACCGCTAAATTAGTCCAATCGATGTCAAACCGTTTAAAAGAAGTTATAAGACGCGGTGGTCGAATAACAAAGTATTAATTTTTTTAAATTATGTTATTTATTTTTTTGTTTTTTTGCAATGATGAATACTTTTTTTGTTTAATTTTTTGTGTTCAGCTGTAAAATGGCCCTTTTTGTTCCAATAAATACTATTTTTTTCTTTAAAAACAATGAAATTGTGTACATATATATCACACAAGCACTACTGCATCATTAGTTTAATATGTTTTTATTCCAATTGTCTTTTGTAGACTTATTAAAAAAAAAAACATTGAATGATGAATACTTTTTTTGACCGCTGTATCCGAGGTGGTGGATATCCAAGTTCGCCCCGGCTTAACTTAATACCTTTTTACTTGTTTTTGTTTCGAAACTAACTTTTTATGATCGAAGTATTTTTGCAATGGAATGGTAAAGCCAGAAATACTCATACCACAACAGCAACTATTGTATAACGCGTTTCGATACTTGGTGAAAATCTCAACGGATTCTTTTAGGTGCGAAGGCCTCAAGGGCCGTACGTACGTAAGCAAGGACCATATTTATTCCAATATCCATTTGTCATATTAAATTTTGCGTACGTATCACACGATGTGTACAATTTTCAGAGTTGCTATTTTTGAAATTACATATGACATGTCTGATCGTGTAATGACAGCAAACAGCTGATTCATCTTAGGGTATACTTAGAAAGTTATCGGTCATTTCGATAACACCACAATTTGAATATTTAATTTTTTGCTTTAATTTTCCTCAAGGGGTTAATAAAGCTTAATGATTTAATGAAATAAAGCTCTTGTTAAGTTCCCACTATGGTCTTAACTGAACATTTACTCCGATAACTTCTTTCAGTGTTCATCGATTAACACCCATCCATTTACACAATCTGCTCTGTGTAGCATTAGATTTCAAAATCTTGTCTGTTTTGTATCTGTCATTTTTGGTTTGCACAATTTCCTCTTTGGCACGTGCTAACGATCACCAAACAAATCAATTTCACAAAAAACGGCAATAATTGCAATATTATTTACGAGTGATACGATGATGTCGAATCTATTATTTTGCTTATCAAGAATTTGTCATTAAAATATATACTAGAGATTTTATGCCATAATATATTTTTTGTTTGTTGTTATAAATTTTGTTAAACAAAATTTATATTTTTCATAAAAATTTTTTTCTATCATTATCTGCAAGCGAATTGATAGTGGTTTTTAGACGCCACTTTTCACATACACAACTACAATTAAGGTTTTCAGGCTAAAATATTTTTTATTTTTGCATTTAACAAGTATCTTATTTACTTCAATGCCATAAAGAAATCAATTAATAGGTTTAAGTAGAAAGGAAACAAAGATTATAGGAAGATTATCATTTAATAATTGGAAATATTTTCAATATTGTTGTTTGTCTAAAATGAGTGCCTACGAGCTACTTATACCATTAGGCGATTTTGTTAGGTTAGATAATAGAAGAACATTTAATTTGCAGACACTTAAATATGATAATGAGCTCTTGAGTTTTAGACATAAACAAAGAATAAAAAATTAGACGCAATACCAAGTTTTTGTATGACTTAAACTGGATTGAAACCAAAGCGAGTGATTAGTGAATAAACCCAGTTTTCTCTCCCAGAGGATGATTTCGTTTATACCCTACGCTACTACTGTGTTAAAGGTTACTCAAATGTTTTTAACATCCAAAAGGAATTGAGTTTTTGATCTCATAGATAAGAAGGAGTCGTTGTAGTCATTTTTGTCCTATCCGTCTTTCGGGATACAATTTCCAAGGAATCGTCTTGAATTTCGACATAAGCTTCTTTGTTACAAAATCTTTTGTAACAATTTTGCCATTTGCTCCTCATGGATTTCGTTTGACTTGTCATTTTTGCGACCACGCTTGTACCGTTGGAATTCTTATAATATTGCGTTTTCGTAAGTGACGTACCAAAATTGGTGCTAATGCCCCCCAAAACGAATCCATCACATAAAATTAATTCTATACCAACTGATAAATCATCGCCTCGGTGTCTGAGTGGCAAAATCACTGAACCCTTTTGATGACACCGCACACTCTTCTCCAACTCATAACATAGAATGGGTATCAAAATGTTAAGAAATCAAGTACTGCCACCTTGAATACACATTAGCAACAAATAGGTAGGCAAAGCAATAAAAAAGCAACAATGAAGGTGCATTTGCTCTTTCGAGTTTCTCTCGGCTGGCGCGCGTATCTCTTCTGACCGATTCTGGTTTTTGTCGGCAAATAAATAAGAGTAGTGGTTGTAGAAGTAAAACCGGTATAAAATTTATTTGCATTTCAAACAACAATAACAACACATTAAAAAATGTAGACTGACTAACTGCTAGTAGTATGTGTTCCCCACGAGTGTCAGATGACGAACTCGTACACCGCAGTAAATACGTACTTTGTGGCACCATCCAAGACAGAACGCAACTCATCAGTGTCAAACGATTATCAATGCTAGCCAGCAGCACCGACAACAAAAAACACAACAAAAACTCAAGCCAGTGTTGAGCTTTGTCTGTCTGATTGGCCAACTCGGCCCCCAGTACCCAGCACAGCCAACCTCCGAACAGCTGCTCTTAGTCAGCAGTCTAGTCTCATCAGTATGTTGGCAAACGCAAAACTTTACAGACGTTATTGTTTGTTGTGTTATTGAAATTTTTTTTAAATAAACTCTGACAAAAACCATTGGTTCAGCACAAAGAGAAGAATTGTGCCGGAGAAGATTTGCATTTGACAAATAGCAAATTGAAAAAAAAAAATAATTGGTTTCCAACGAAAGCTGTCACTGGATGGTCAGAGTCAAACTTTCCTCAAATTCGAATCGTTCATCGGTGTTTACAGTTAACTTCAAACGCGTAACGGCCGGCATTCGATATTTGTGTTATTTTTTAAGTAATCAGCAATTATTTTTTGGTCCAAAAATAAAACGAATATTCATTTGTGTTTAGTGTAGCAAAGAAACGAGAAAAGTAAATAAAAAAACAAATTATTGGAGATCATAAAAAAATATCGTGGGTGTTACAAAAACAAAACCAACTGAGACTGCAAGGCGCTAATTCACTACACAAATCTTTGTTCAAAAAAGATATGTGTGAATTATTATTAAATCCCGCCATGGAATGTGAGGTAAATCAAAGTCACCAAATTAGAATGGAGCCTAGCTCGTTGTTTTTGTGTGAACAAATGTTCACCTAAGTATGTGTAATTGAAATATTTGGATTAATGCACATGCAACATAAACTGCATTGCAAATTGAAGGCTGCCTAACATTAATTTCACTGTAATGGAAAGGAATAATCTTGTTTACATTTAGTAACAATTGTATTACAACAGAGGGTTGCACACATCTGAAGTAAGCTCCATTTCTGGTTAGAAAACCTATGCTAGAAGAACCTTAAAAAATCAATAAACAGTTTTTGCAGTAGATTGCTGACATTATGTAAAAATTTTCAAAAAAAATATCTGAGTGATCGTATGGCCCAAAATCTCATAGCAAATGTGTTGTATCAATTTGACTCCCTGATTTTACCACATTAGGTTTTCGAAATATTTTCTCACAAAGTTCCATATATTCGTGGACTAAATGTTATGATTTCCTTTAACTTAACCAAGTCTTTTCTCGACTTATTTAGCTCTTTTTTGGTTAAAATACTACTCTGGACTAGATAAAAATACTACTCACAAGAAACATTCTCTCACATAATTTTTTTGAACAATAAGTGCATTAAGAGTTACAATGAATAATGAAGAATTTTTCCATTTAGATAGCAAAGGCCATTTACAATTTTAAAAGTTATATTACTTCAATCATACGTGCGTGTCGTGGCACAGCCTATGAACTAACCAAATTCTTCGTTTCAGCAAGTTTGTTCGTCTATTGTACTTCAATATTGCTCAGTTCATCTAGGGTTGAAGTCACAAGTAAACATTAAAACTATTGAACGCACCATTCAACTAGATTGAGTACTCATTATATTTAATTGTATTAATGAATACCCTTAATATGAACACCTTTCATTAATTGTCAAATCAATGATCTTACTTTCACACCTTGCTCTCATTTGCTATTCTTAGTTAAGTTTTATCTCTGCAGAAGTAGACCCTTTTCGTTACAATAGCTTTAATATTTTATGGCCTTTTCTCGCTTAATCTGGTCTCTTGAATTTGAGTACATAGAAGGAGTTTATTTATAACTCTTTAAGATTAGAAAGAGACGTCTCCCTTTTTTCTACAAAAGGATTTTGTAGGATTACAAATACATTGTGGTTGTTGTAGCCACATTCTCATGTGGTGGAGGCGATCCTCGTCAAGCTCCTGTGGGGGTGCAAGCTCGCAGGTACAGGGAGGCCATTGATTATTTAAGGCGCGAATAACTCGCGTTGTCATATCGAGCATCATAGTCACTCGGTTATTGTGCAAGAGCCGGTGCTGTCCCGCTTGATTCCGCTGATTGTCCGCGACTGTCGATGGAGCTACTCCGTATGAAGCATTCCACAATCCGCAAGCTGTGGCTCGCAGCTATGCTTCTCGTGACAGCACTGAACACTACACAGTTCGAACCTCATTGTTCCAGCTTGTTTAGTGCTCACAGCCATCCGTGCCGGAAATATATTGTGGTATAACTAATTTGCCAATAATTGAAATATCTAGGCCAGGCTCACTAAATAAAGTTGCGGGAAGCGATCAGCTGACTTTTTTTATGTATTGACAATTCTCGCCATTCAGGATGTCAACTTGTTCTTTGTTTACATTCATTGCTTGTTTGCGTTTGATATTTGTTCCATTTTTAATTGGCAAATTTTGGCATTCATAATGTGCTTGGGGCCTTGCCACATTTTGTTTTCAGCAACTATAAGCGAACCCTGTATGTGGTTTAAATCTAATGATTTTTATCGATAGCTTAAAAAAACATGACTCAGGCCTTTTTTGAAATCATTATAAATTTGTTATTTGCAATTATATCCACCTGGAATTTTGAGCCATCCCCAAAAAAGGTGGGGCGAACAACCCTGCGAATTACCGGTCAATTGCGATATGCTCCGCGCTCTCCAAGGTTAAGGTTATCCATCATCTTGTCAGATTCTTAGAGTCCAATGGGTTTCTTAGCCATAGACAGTAAGGGTTCCGCAGAAATCGCTCTACGGAAGAACTAATGGCATTTTTGTCGGAACGATGGAGTCGCTCTATCCACCAGTTTGGTGAGAGTAAGGTCGTGGCTCTGGATATCTCCAAGGCATTTGATAGGGTCTGGCACGGTGCACTTTTATCCAAGCTTGTCGCTTTTGTTCGATTTATATCAAGCTTTCTCAGAGATCGCACTATACAAACTGATGTAGATGGGTTCTCATCCGATGAGTATACATTGACCGCAGGTATTCCACAAGGCTCTGTCCTTTCCCCTTCACTTTTTCTTATTTTCATTGACGATCTATAGGGTCAGACTTCGAATCCAGTCTTCTCGTTTGCCAATGACAGTAGTCTGTGTCATTCATATTCATTCGACCATAGGCCCAGTCCTCAAGAAATTGTGGACAGGAGGCGCATTATGGAGCAGACTGTTTCTTGTCTCACGAGCGATTTACTGACCCACTACAATCGTTGATATCTATCGACGGTATAGATATTGAGCAGTCAGATGCTTTTAATGTTCTGGGCATGAAGATACAATGTGATGTCTCTTGGTCAAAACAGATATTCGAAGTGTCGAAAGAAGCATTCAAGTGTTTGGGTTTTCTTAAACGGTGCAGGAAATCTTTTACCTCCTCTGATCTTCTCAATATCTATACTACCTAAATCAGGCCGAGGATAGAATATAATTCTCATATATGGACAGGAGCTCCATAATAATCCTTGGATCTACTGGACAGGAGAGTATCTAACTCTATTGCTTCTCTTGAACATCGTCGGAATGTGGGTAGCGTTTCATAATCATTTTCGATTTTGGCATTTTTGTCCGCCGGGGCAACACTGTGCGTCGTGCCGCAGTACGACATCTCTTTGGGGGGAAGTTATTACATAGCTGCTGTACCATTTTTTCAAATGGCACAGTAACTCAAAAATATCGCAAACAATAGAAGGTGATAATCACCGTAAACAATTTTTGCGTATGTTTTCGCAAGAATTCGAATCCGAGCATACGGCGGTCCTTAGGCGAACATACCAACCTCTGCCCCATGGTGGTCACCTACCTAATGAGCACTGTGAGCATGCTTTAAGGTTTGCTTGATTTAATACGACAACATGTGAGTAATAGTGTTGTTGTTATAGGCTTTTCTTCCAAATTTTGTCAGATGGATCTTAAAGGACCATCAATTCGATTCAATATTATATTCTTAATGCATTCTTCAATCGATCATTACGAAATTTGATGCATGGGATTATCTTTTGTATCTCAATGTTGCTAGTGATTTTCGCAGAAATCTGTTCAGTTTCAAATCTAGCTCCCATGTATATGTTTCGATGGATTTTAAATTTTAGAGCCATAGCCAGATGACTTATTAACTGGTTTTGGAGAAATTTTGCCTTACATTTTTTTTAATGACCGCCATAACTTTGTCGACTGTGGCATGTGTACCCCATTTACACTCATATCGCCATAGTAGGCTCATTAGCTAATTAACTTTGCGAAATCTAGAACATGAATATCTTATGATTATATAAAAACTTGTTTTATTGAAAAATATTATTGGGCTAAATGGGGATTTGGTAGGGATTTTAAAAATGAGGAACGGAAATCTTTCTGACACTGAAACACTAATTGGTAATCAACTATTTATTGCCGATAGAAAGCATACATTTACTTCTCAAACTAGAATTGTAACAATTTTTCATACATGTCGTTTCTCAAAAACCAAAATCTAAATGTTTTGAAAGTTTATGCAGAGATGGGAAACAATACTGAAAAAGTCAATGGAAAGCTACATCGATTGAACCAACTTCAACCATTGGAAAAAGTTTTTTTTTCAAATGCGAACTTCAATCAAACTCCTATGTGTACTAAAATCTCAGCAGTTTCGAAGCTCAATAACATCCGCTAAAAACTTTAAATTTTATAATTAGACACCTTTAGAAGTGCATTAAACATTTTTTGGTTGTTGGTTGTTATTATTTTGTCATCAAAAGTTAATGTTCTAACATGAAGCATGAACGCTGGAAAATAATGGTCAATTTTATTAAACTTCAACTGCGTTGGAGTTTATTATTAAGTGAATAAATAAAGTTTTTATAGAGTTGTTTTCAATTAAATATTTACCTATGTAGATTTTTGTATTGGCGTATGTATACAATAGATGTATGTGTACAATAGGTGGCTGTGCTTTGAAATATTTGGGACTCCTTTCTTATGAAATATCTACTTTGGGATTCCAATTTCCTCTAAACACCAGTGTTTTGTTTTTATTTATTTGTATTTTTATAGTACCTATATTTTGTTTCAATAAACAAACGGAAAACGTGACTCGTGTTCAAGAGTTGTTTTGTTTTTATCGAAAAAAATGTGCGATTTTCATCATATTTTCAGTTTCATTTCCGTAACAAATTAAACTTTGAGTCAGTATAAATGTGTGATTGCTCGACTACGTTTATTGTAAACTAGTTTATTTGGATTATATTATATATATATATTTTTTTTGGTTTGTTTGTTAGTTTTATTATTTGTTGAAACATTTTCCTATTTTCGTTAACACTCAATGAGTCGCATGCATTGTATGGTCTAAACTAACAAAAAAATAAATAAAATAATAATGCTTGAAAATTATGTCCATTATATGCAATGCAAACAGAGCTTTGCAATGTGTGACCCTCAAATATGGAGCACAATTGTTGAGGTGTAATTGTTAGAGGCGATGATTACACAAATTAATTTCATTGGAGAGCATGATATTGTGTGTACACAATATAGGGCTTAGAAACCAAACAGTTGTCATAAACTTTAAATCGATCATTTGCCCTGGCAATGAGGCTACATTAAAATAAATTGCAAAATTATGAATACAATTGGTGTTATTGTAGTTTCATGCAAGTAAATTGTTATGCGATAAATGGGGTCCATGGAAATTATGGTCGGTGTTAAACAATTTTGTTTTTTGATTTTTCTGTACCATCCATAATCTACTACCAGCGTGAAGTAAAATTTTGTATTGAAGATTTAAAAAAAAAGAGATCATAAGGGTTTACAAAAAACTTAATGTTAAAGCCCTTAAGCACTGCAAATCCCAAAGCTGTAGTCATAGTCCCATATACAATTTGTATGATTCTATCTTGCCATATTTTCGCACTATTTTTATAGGATTGCTTTATATTTTGGCTCAGGGCGCATTGAGTTATTGAATGTATAATGCATTATTTCGATGAAGGTCCCATGTACATACATAGTTCTTCGATTTTCCTTCATTGAGTTATATTAGATCAGTTGCCAGCGAAAGAAAATTGATAATACTATTGTTCTAGTAAACTATGAAAAGGCTTCAATTTAAAAGATCATTCATTAGTTATCCCTATTTTGTATTCCTGTAGGTATGTAAAGTTTTGGAACAGAAAATATGCTAGGAATATGGAGCATGACATGAAAACGGCTCTTTTTGGCTTCACTTTTATATTGAAATTATTTGTTTCGAACCAATCAAGGCGTATTAATCAGGTGGCCGCATTAACCCAGTTGATAGAATTTGATACGTAAATTAATTTTTGAATTCGCCTTACACATATAAACTTAAAAAAAATATTTGTTAATTGATTTTTGTTTGCTGCTGTTATGGTTCTTAAAGTTAGGTTATATTGGCAGCACGCGTCTAACACCCTCAATCGCTGAAAGCTTCACTCAAGGAACTTAGGTCCTTTGAGTAAACCCGAAATAATTTCAAAAAGCGCAAAAGAAAACAGAAAAAATTTAGGTCAGTACAATGTCAGACACTAGATGAAGAAGGAGCCAAAATGCATGATAAAACGGCGATAAGGCGGGCCGGAGAGTTCCCTACAATCTGCCGTTTAAAGCTATATTAGTCAAGAGTGGTAAAAGGACTATGCGCCCGAAGATCCTTAATCCTGCACCTAGTCCCGCAATTTCAGGACAGTGTCGCAATAGGTGCTCAACCATCCATCATGTGTCCAGGGCGACATCAAAATCCTAACATTGCAACGAGAGCAGTGGCTCCACCCTATCTAGGTGATTTCGGGAGATACACACCGTAATGACAACGTCATCTTAGTAGCTAACAAACTTTAACTGTCCTCTTCTAATGACCTGAACATCCCACGGATATCCAAAAGCTTCAAAAAGTCATACAAAAGGCCTTCTTGTGGTGATTGAGCTCTAGTCACAATCTTCCTATTTGAGCCCTTTGCTAGTAGTAAGCTAATTATTTTGTAGCATTCATTGTCAGCTTCACTTGCTACAATCGACCGCTACAATAACTTAGTGAGAGCTATTTAAGCCTGCCATCTTGGTGGTTTTTTGAGTTAAGCATTTGCAGCTAATAGGAATTTTGTAAATTTTAAAATTAGTTTTTTCTAGCTTGACACTCAAAAATTAATGAAGTTCTTGCTCTGATTGGTCGAAGCAAATTTGTTTGCTTTAGACTATTTTGTCTGGAGCAACATATAGAGCATATGTTTTTTTGTGTTAGAGAAAGTAAAAATTAATGATAAAAAGCACACATAGAATTTTAGAAAACATTCAGTGTACCATATTGACAGTCCATTTTTACCAAAAATGTTTTCAAAACTTGCCCAGGCATAAAGCACACGAAGTGAAACAACCGTCATCATCTTCAGTTGTAGAAAATATAAATTGGCATTTATATTTCTTCTTTTTATTATATATACTTTTATACTGGCATAAGCAATTTGCTGAAAGTTAAGCAGTCTATTTAACCTATCCCCAACTTTCTCCCCATTCATTCAGCATAATAAAATGCCATGGTTTTGTTATTCTTTTTTAAGAAGACTTAACAACTCCAGCCATCAAAAGGTGACTCTTTTCTCTCTCTTTTCTATGGCTGAAAAGTAGTTTTACCAGCTATGAAATCTTCCACACTTGTCGACTTCTTGTTTATGTGTTGCCAAGCTTATCTACCATAATATACGTTGGTTGTTATAAACACACATTTGTGCGTTATTTTAACATCATAGTTGTCGTTATACAGAAAACCAAGCATAGGAAACTTGATCGTTAACCAGGGGCCTAAGTCCCGCATCCGTAATCGATTAATTACCATTGGGTTTCTCATATTTTGGATGATGACATCCGTTATTGAATAATTCTATTCTAAACTTCGAACAGAAAAGGTGCTTCTTTTTGCCCGCAGCAATTTACTTATCGTAAACAAACAATTTTCGTATATTTTCAAGAAACAGGGCAAACAATAGGTCATTGAAGTATTTATTTTGATAAATTAAACAATAACTATAAAATTTTTACATTTTTGTCCATTATTACAAAAATTAGCTTTGTACTTAAAACAAAATTGGCAATGCAAATAATGAAATTGTCGACAAACATGACCAACGCAGAAAATTATGTAATTTTACCACTAAATTTAATGAAGCAGGACATGTTTCGACTTTTGACTAATCGATTAGTCGACTTTTTGTGTAAAATAGTCGAAGTCGACTTTCAATGATTAAAAAATCGAACAATCGATTTTGAAGTCTAATAGTCGAAAAGAAAGCACAGATATACAACTTTGGCATTGCTTATTGTTATTCCTTCTAAGTAGGAATTGTTTCCTATTTTCTGAGATGCATTTGGTTACTTTTTTCCAGATTTTAAATCTTTAGCTCGCAGAAGTCGTATTTAATGTGCAAGATTAAAAACCTTAAGCCTATAAAATGCGAATGTGTTTCATATGGGTCCAACTTTAGATATCGGTCCCATACTAACGTACCCACAATTTTCGGTACTTTTGCTACGAAACTCACATTTTTGTTTCAATTTGTATAAAATTTAGCTAGCAACATTTTCTTGGCATGGTTAAAGAATATTCAAATCCATGGACGAAGCGAACAATATTTTAAAGTAGCTCCCATATAGGGGAGCATTTCAAGACGGATACATTAAATCGGACAGAATAGAGGTAATTTTGTGTTTCTTTTGGGGTTTTATAGAGGAAGTTATGAGAATGTTCGTTACTCATATGTGCAATAAAAGTCTAGATTATATAGACCATTTCATGCTTTAATTCAATTACAAAAAGGTGCAGTAAACGGGAATGTGGAAAATTTTGCAATAAGCCATATTGGCTTTAAGATAACGGGGTGGTTTTGATATAAAAATGCGCCAATTTTTAATTTTTTATTCTTCCTGATAACTCCCCTTTATGCAAGTGCAAAGAAATGATTTTATCTTCATGGCAAAATTATACAATGACTTATACGAAATAGAAAATTATTTAGAAAATTTTGGACATATTTGACAAAAAGTCGATACGTCTACTTTTTGCAAAAGTCGACTTTGATAAAGTCGAAAAGTCGACTTTTTGCAACAATAAGTCGACTTTTGCTAGGGATCCCCAACTTGGGATCCCTACGTTATCCTCATATGTTTTAGTTCTCTTTCACATAAACAACAATTTATTGTGAAACAGCAATAAAGCGATAAAAACACTGTCATAGTGTTTAAAACGTATTTTTACTTATTTTGTTACTAGTAATACATTTTTTAAACAACCACCATTTGCTTTGTTTACATTTGAGATTCTAAAATAGGCTCTGCAGATCGAATTTTTTATTCTCAAAAATCGATAACTTTTTGACAAATTACGTTCATAAGCCATAATCCAATTAGTATTTACGGAAAGTAATACATCATCGAACAAAAACTCGCTCGATAGGGGATGCTAGTGTTAGGTCCCAAGATACGCTAAAAGCAGGTATCAGAAATCAATCAACTGACTTAACACATTTTTTACTCAGTTTCTCCGTTATCATCATTTTGCAATTCTATTTGATATGACTGATTATTTTGTTATTTGGACAATGGTCAAATTTCATACAGAATTGCTCCTGAAAGGGATTTTTTTTGCACCCAACTTTCATTTGACATTTGTCATCCTCAAAGAGTGGAAATAAATAGAAACATCCCAAGATTAAGACAACAATTCAACAGTCACCCAATGTTAGCAGATGTATTTAAAACCATTTCCTTACAAATATGGAAAATTTACTCATTTGATGCAATTGTATTTAAACAATCTACACTTATCGGTAGTAAAAAGTATGAATGACCCTTTGACCCTTTTCAAATATATTGATAAACTAAGTAAATTGTTTGTGTGTGAAAATTTTTATTCCATTAAATGTTTACTGATAACACAGCACGTTTTCTCTCAAATGTACTTTTCCATATACTGATACATCCATTTGCAATCGAAATTCAAAGCAGTGGCATGTCATGGGGCATTTCTTTTCGTCTGTTTAAATATTTCCTATCCACCGTGATGCTAAAAATTTATGTTTAATTTGCTAAAGTTGTTGTTCAGTTTTGCTATCATAAATTCTATTTTGACATTCTTCTTGTGACTTTTTATTGCTAACCCAATTGTCTCCAATATAGTACATATTAGAAGGCAATTACTAGTTATGGCGTTTTATTGAACATCGATTGACAGACAATTAACATTGGTTGGATTTTTTTTTTAACACAACAACTTTAATTGAATAGATAAAGAATTGAACAATAATAATTAAGTGCATAGATGCGACAATCGTTGGCCAAATTTTAATTGTCACTTACTATGTTATCAATCATGTTGTGATTGAATATTTTAAATGATTTAATATTAAACAAAAATGGTTTATGGCAATGCATATCCGCCGATAACAGACTTTTGTGTTCCAGACGTCATAATCAAAATGTTATAAATATTAATTTTTGTCCGATAAGTAAATATTGCTATCGATAGTCAGCCTTGTTCCACTGCTGCAGGAGCTGTTTATATATTTTTTTATATTAAATTATCAATTTTTAAAAGTTTTCAAGCTTTATGTCTCAGTGGAATGAAATTACAACGACACCAAAAAATTTTTGAGTACACAAAATTGTAGCCAAGTTTGAAGGGCGCGCCGATGGGCGACCCCACTTTGAGGGGAAATTTGTAATGTCGCCTTCATTGAAAACATTTATCTCAGTTTCTCGCCAAGATTCGATCCCAAGTGTTCAGCGTCACAGGCGGACATTCTAATCTCTGCGCCACCGTGGTCTTCAACGCAAACAATTTGCAAACTTCATATCATAATTTTAAAGAAAGTTGTATAGAGATTTCTTCAATGCAATATTTTATAGACTATGTTTTACCTGCAAAGGTTTTAAAAGTTTTGCCTTATTACCTTCATTATTTTCATTTTTTTTTATGAGTGGTTTTTCAATGTATATACGAGGGTTGCTTTTTATATTTCGAGATTGGACAACCTTTGTGTTGCAATCTGCCAACTGACAGGTCTATCGCAAAGCTTGACATCTTTGCAGTTATACTTACTCAAAACGTTTGACATACGAACGCTATTTGTGTTGTTTTACAGTAAATTAAAAGATTCATCTCGCCCCAAAAAAATTAATTAAATCGCGAATGTATTCAACGCAAACAGTTTGCAAACCTCATATCGTAATTTCAAAGAATGTTGTATTGAAATTTCTTCCATAAAAAAATCAAGGTTATATTTTATACACTATGTTTTACCTGCAAGTTTTGCCTTATTACCTTTATTGTTTTCATCTTTTTTATTGGTGGTTTTTCACTGTATTACATCATCAGTTATTCAACATAACTTTGAATTGAAAATATTACACCATAATGTCAGCTTCTAATGTACATTAAAATGAGTCACCGCTATAGAAGTTCAACAAAAACCATGCGGCTTTAAAATTATGAATTTTTTAAATAATTATAGTCGAGAGGCAATTATAGAGTTTTAGTCCAACATTTTAATGTACATGTATGCTTAGAAGTGTATGAGTATGGCGATCAACAATGATATGTGTTGTTTATAAAAACCCAAATTTATTAGCTTATTTTAGGGATTTCAACAATAAAACTTCTATAGTTAGATTTGGGGCATAAAATCTTTGGTATAAACTTTTGGTATTCTATTTGAAGATAAGTGAACAAATATGAGGAAATTTTCTTTTAAAAATTATCAACATCTTCGAAAAATAGCATTGTACAACCTGATGAATCTTTTGAAAATATTCCCCAATCGGTATAGCAAGCAATTGTTTGATGTTCTCAACATACTGCAATAAAAAACAAGTAAAACGTGCCGAATCTTATATACCTTCCACCATGGATAGCATTTGTCAAGTTTTTCGCCCGGTATCTATTTCTGACCAATCAAAGAAAAATGGATAAGAATTAGTTTGCTATTGGAGCTATATCAGGCTATGGACCGAATCGTGCCGTGTTTCCGGTGGATGATGGAGACAATAGTAGAAGTCATCGCGCAAAATTTCAGGGCAGCTCTATAGGGGCTCAAAAATGGGAGAAAAATGGGATCAGGTTATGGACCGATTCATAGTTCCTCACATATGTTGCCAGCATTAGTTGGGGAAAACCACAGCTGAAAATTTTTTCTGTAGATCTCGCTAGGATTCGAACTCAAGCGTTCAGCGTCATAGGCGGACATGCTCACCTCTGCGTTACAGTGGAAGAGAGTATAATAAAATAAAAATAACCAAAAATAAATACTATATGCAAAATTTGTAAAACAAAGATGGTTTATATTTTCTATTGTATGCGTTTCAATGCACGACGCTCTTAATGCAGAACAATTTGTTTGCATGTTTTTACCTCTTGAACAGTAATACGTTTTCAATATTTCAGCAGATTTTCCCAACACAGCAGTCAAATGGTTGCTAAAGCAGCTGTAATGTCTGCTTTCAAATTTTCAGTTGTGTTAGCAAACATCGAGCGTAACAACTACGGTTCACAAATGACAACATTATTGCAAATTACCCAAAATTTGTTAATGTGGTACTCGTCGAGAAAAATGTTGTGCAAATTATTGGCAGATTGGTAAAAAAAATGCTCTTGCATTGGCTCTAGAAGTGAAAATCGGGCGATATACATATATGACAGCTATATCTACATCTGAACCGTTTTCCATGAAATTCATCTTTAATGTCGTCGAGAAAAGCGTTGTGCAAAATTTTGGCAACATTGGTCAAAAAATGCTCTTGCAGTGGCTCTAGAAGTGAAAATCGGGCGATATACATATATGACAGCTATATCTAAATCTGAACCGATTTCCATGAAATTCATCTTTAATGAAGCAAGAGAAAATGCTTCCTGCCATATTTCGAGAGAATCGGTCAACAAATGACCATTTGATTGCAATATTACTGCAAATCCGACGAACATATATATGGGAGCTGTATCCAAATCTGAACCAATTTTTTCCAATTTCAATAGGCTCCGAAAAACATGCCCATACCAAATTTGAAGACGATCGGATGAAAATTGCGACCTGTAGTTTGTACACAAGTTAACATGGACAGACAGACGGACGAATCAGAAAGTGATTCTGAGTCGATCGGTATACTAATTCACTAAGTTATAAAACCCTGTAGCATAGTAGTGGTGTAGGCTGCAATTGGTTGAACCTAGTTTACTATAGTTTATGCATACCCGTTTATCAGACCGAAAGCTTAATTAAAACTATCTTCCAAAATATCTCTTATCCCAAAATATCGTTAAAACCTCAAAATGTTAGTCTTCACTGCAAAATAGATTACTCTAAAAGTAATTCGAGTATATCGTGCACATGTCGCATGGCCATAATGACATTTGTTTACTGTATAAGGCCATATTGTGTAAAGTACAAAAAACAGCATATATTATATTGTACAATATATAAATGGTGTATCTGTTAAAACATGCAAAGAGATACCTTTGATTTTTGTGCTGAACAATTACTCGTCATTGCTTATTGTCTACTATAAAGTGTCAGCTTGTTATTGATTTTAATCGATTGTTGGCATACAAGTTCTATACGTGCATGTCTCATCCTTTTTTTAGTTGCATTTTTAAATAATTGGAAACATCTTCTAGACTTTGAACTTTTTCATAAAAATCCAAAATAGACAACAATTTGCTACTCCATATGAAGATTGCATGCTACGTGCTGCTGTTATTAAATTGTTCCATTTTATTTTATCACATATTCATTCACACCAGATGCACAAAGATCATTAATTTGTTTAAATCTCAATTTGAACAACGTCACCAGCAACAGGTGGAATGTAATTGGGAATTTCTACAACTTTTACTTACACAAAACGGTAAAATATCAACCACCATAACAACTGTGAACAATTTTGTTAAAGCCAGTATTATTGTAAACGTTTGTGTGTGTGTGTGTTTTTTTTATTTTCAAAGCCAAACTTAAATTTATTAATTTTTTTGTTGTTGTTTTATTTCGCTATGGCAGTGTCTATAGAAAAGAAAGAGGAACAATTAAAAACATGTAGTCTATATATTTAACTAAATTGTAGTGGAGAAAAAAAAAAACTGGGAAATATTGTAAACTTATTGACATTTGCAAGACAAGGCAAGGGGGAGGTGGGTATAATGGCGCCAGGAAAATCAAACAATGAAATATGGCAAAAGCAGCAAACAACAATCGAAATACATAGCAACAAAAGCATACATATATCGATGTCTATACAAATGACAACAACAAAGAAAGCATGCAATGTCACTTGGTTTCACGAATACCGCTGTTATATTAAAACATCCGTGTAGAACGCTGAAACGACAGATGGCAGCATCCTATCTGCTGACGTCTGTCTCTTCGTAGTCGTCCTCAATGTGTTTGATGAACTCGTCAATTTTGCTGCTATGTCCGTTTGAAATGTCACTTCACTTTAATGTGTCAAACTATGACGTCTATTTGTCTTTATGCGATTTTGTGTCTATAGAGTTGTTTGATAATCTTTGAATAACTTAAACATTTTTGATTGTTCTCATTGTTTGTTTATAATAGAAAAAATATCTTATAATTAATTTATATGTACGAATAGTTTTAAAACATTTCAATTGATACACTTACTCATACTTGACGTACTACTGATGACGGTCAAGAACCAATGGTGTATTGGCCATTCAATTTAATTTGTTCAATAGTACTTGAGGGCAGTAATTTTTTTTTTGTTCAGTCTCAAATAGAATATTTTGTGGAACAGTTTCTTGCATTGAATTTGTACAGACATATACAATAACCTTGACTGAGTTTTTCAAATTGTAATTGTATTGTATGAGTGTTATAACTAATAATATACGAATTCTAAAGGACAACAAAACAATATGTAGAAAAAACTCGCAATCTTATCGATATCATCGATATTAAAGAATATTAATTATGGGTTCTTGGGATTATTCAACCAAAATGTTTTCTTATGTTCTCATTGAACTTGGAATTTAATAAATTTTAAATTAAAAGTGTTTCATGGATTGTCGTTTACACAAACCGAAACTCCAAACCTATAGAGTATATTCAAAGAATTGTTGAAAGCTCGAGCTCAAAATATGAAATGAAAAAATATTTTCATTTTCATATGAAAACATGCTGACAAAATGTCTTTTTGTTTTTGTATTTACCCGATACAGGCATCAAATATTTTATGAATACGTAAAACAAAAATTTCATTTTGTGTTTCATAGAAAGAAGATTGAGCCCCTGTTATTATAAGCGGAAGAAAAGGAAGGAACATTTGAAGTTTAAGTTATGACATTCTCCATCAATATCGTCAATATAAAACGAATGTAAAATTAAAACAAACACAGACGAGAGTCTTAAAACGAATTAGTAGCAGGATTTAACTATTAGAAGGTTGCGTTATTTGCAGACAGCCAAAAGTGAAAAGACCTTATGAAGATTAAAAATGTCACAATGTACCATTAAAATGGCATAAATAGAAAAAACAAAAAAAAAACTTCTTCTGAATCCTGTATTATAACTCGTATAAGTACTGAAAATGCTGAGGGGTTTAGCTCTGGAGGGAAAAAGCATGTCCGCCTATGACGCTGAACGCCTGGGATCGAACCCCGGCATTTGTGAGGTACTATGCCATGTAAAACTTTTCTCCAAAGAGGTGTCGGACACGGCTATAAAAAAAGATCCCTTATCATTGAGCTTAAACATGAATCGGACTACACCTATTGATATGTGCGAAGTTTGCCCCTAAATATGTTAGTTGAAACGGGTAGAGTTTTTTTTAATGTTGAATCTAAGTGAATCTTCCAGAATAATATGTCAAATTTCAATGCAATTCAACCAGTTTTAAAGCAGATCAAAGAATCAATTTAAACAGGAGCTAAATCTACTGAAAAATAAAATTTGCCTTATGACAACATACCGTACGATTTGTTTGAACTTTCCCTCGACAATTGCTATCTTTGTATTCATATACATCAAATAAATATGGTAGCGTCACGAAAAAGGAAAATGTCTTCATAAATATTTTTCTTGTCAAAATGTGTGCAAACACTTCAAATCTTTGCTGAACTTACATTTTTAAAATTCTTGCCCCATTTTTTTTTAAACAATTATTTGCTTTAGCGGAAAATTTTAATACTTTTCTTTTTTATCTTAATTATGACAGTGCAAACAATTGAGCTGATAATTAGAAAAGAGGATGATGGGAAAATAGGGGAACAGAAAGCCTAATTCATAATAATTTTATATAATTTTTCGATCATTTCTTTTCGAAACTTTGAATTGAATTTTAAGCATTCATAAAGTTAGATTTTTTAAACCTTCCAACATAGAATGGGAATATACTGGTTTCGTTATTCCGTTTATAACACATCGAAATATTGATCTGAGACCCAATAGTTCCTATTAGTTAAGGTCGGTTGGGATTGTAAATGGGATATTGGTGTATGCTGCCAAGAAACCGATCTTGGATCATGACTTCTTGAGCCTTTACATAGCGCATTTCTTATGCAATTTGGTTAAGATTTTGTATGAGATGTTATGACTTCCAACAACTATGTAAGGTATGGTCTAAATCGATTCATAACCTCATATAGCTCCCATAAAAACCGATCACCTGATTATATATCTTGAGCCTTTAGAGGACGCAACTTTTATCCGATTTGTCTGAAATTTTGTACAACAACATCTACTATGACCATCATACGTGCCAAATATGAACTGAATCAGTCCAAAACCTGATATAGCTCCCATATGAACCTATCTCCCGATTTTACTTTTTGAGCCCCTATCCCGATTTTACTTCTTGAGTCCGCAATGACTTCTGCTTTGGCCTCCAACATCCAAACCAAGTATGGTCCATAAGCTGATATAGCTCAAATAGCATGGTAATTTTTAACTATTATTCTTTGTTTGCCTATGAAGAAATACCGGGCAGAGAACTAGAAAAATTCGATTCATGGTGGAGGGTATATAAGATTCGGCCCGGCCAAATTTAGCACACTTTTACTTGTTTTATTTTCATGAAGTGGAGTTAAAATTAACTTCTCTCCAAAGAGGTGTCGCACTGCGGTACGCCGTTCGGACTCGGCTAGAAAAAGAAGGCCCCTTATCATTGAGCTTAAAACTTGAATCGGACTGCACTAATTGGTATGTGAGAAGCTTGTCCCTGTTCCTTAGCGGAATGTTGGGCAAAATTTGGATTTGGAGTTAAAATTATTAAAATTTTTGACAGTGGCGTAGAGGTTAGCATATCCGCCTTTGGCACTGAAGGCTTGGGTTCAAATCCCGGCGAGAACATCCAAAAAAAATTGTCAGCGGTGGTTATTCCCTTTAAAAAATATTGTTGACATTTGTAAGGTAACCAGCCATCTTAAACTTCTCTAACAAGTGGTTTCGCTAAGAAGCACTCCGTTCGGACTCGGCTTAAAAAAGGAGACCCATATCATTGAGCTAAAACTTAATTTTGACAACCTCAATGTTTGTGGGGCCTTTCCACTTTGTGATGTCGGCAAGGGGCGTAACCTTCTATTAGTTAGCCCTGACCGGTATAAAATTCCAGCTTGACTGAATAATATAAGGTTATATCCTTTGCCGAAAATAAAAAGTGGAAAGGCCCCATGAACATTGAGGATGTTAAAATGTGCCGATGAATAGGAGAAAACGTAAAAAGAGAAAGAAAACAAGATGACACCCTAATGGCAAGTACTATCAAAAGTTTAAAATGTTGTATATCGGAGAATTACCTCCCACAACTTTCTTTAGTGAATCCTGAACCTGTAGCGAAATTTTTACAAACACATGACGACGAACAGCGATATTCATATGACCTCCATATTGACATAAGCCGTAGTTGATGGTTAAGCCAAAATGTTGTTTAAATCGACTTTATTAACCTGTTGCCCACTATTTTTAATTGGTAAATAAGACTTGCCAATCTTTTGTGGTATTACAATTCAATAGAATTTATTAAGATAACTTTTAATTTTTATTAATTTATTTCAATTTATTATTCCGTCATTCGCAATAAATGTAACTTTTCTGTTAGCCTCTCTAATTTTGAAGAAACATACCATGGCAATCGTACAAGTAGATGTAAGTTATCCTGCAGTAATCCGATATCTAGTCATCATGAAAATATTCTGACATCTTTCAATAAAAGGAACTAAACTCTTAAACTTGAGGGCGTAGAAAACAATTTTTGTGTTTTTCGAATACGAGACAAGGAACTAGGCGCATACCTGCATTTATGTAAAAATTTTAATCACTCCTTGATTGACCTATTATATATGAATTAATATTTAGTTTGAGCATTTGAGATGGAATAAAAAACTCCTCTGCTTGTTCCCATAATTAATGCTAATTAAATGATATTAACTTTGTATCTAAATAGTAATTTGTAGCGGTGAGCACTCATCGATCGAGTATATCCACCCGCTGTGTGTTAGACGTTGTGTCAGTTTTATTACTAAATACGAAACGTGTTGATAAAATTATGAAATGAATTAGGCGCGAACGGAGATGGTACGGGATTCAAGTTTCTCAGAATAAAAGTTAATATTATTGAGAATAAATTGTATTTTGCGGAAATTTTAAATAATTTTTTTTTTTATTATTTGCCTGAATATTGTGCAATATGAAATGAGAACATCTAATGATTTAAACAAGAAACTTCTTTTGTATAATGTTTCGAAATCTAAAAATACTTTATCAGCCACATTTTACTCCCCAAAGTTTTAGCATTTTGCATTTTGAAATATGTATGTTAGTTAGGTTGGTTTAGATGAGATTCAGAAGAATGGTCCGCAATGTAGACAAATTCCACCTTTCCACAAAATTTCGATAGGTCAATTATTGTTGTGCTCAATTCCTTCAGCGCTATGTCCCTCTTTAATGAGTAAGCTAAACCTAAAATGGCAAACGTGACTGATGACAGTTAACTGTCTGCACCAACAAATAACTGATTTTTGTTTTTGTAGGAGGTCTAGTCACAAATAATTGAAAGATTTCCTTAGCCAATTTTCAAACATTTGATAACTAGAACAAAAGTGTGTCTCTAAATAAATATTAGTCACAGCGGCATTGACTTAGATACAATAAAGTTCTTGTTGTGTTCCCTTTTAATTGTCCAAAAAAATCAAAATTTGTCATTGTTATTGCTTAATTTGGATTATTATCTAAGAAAACTACGTACTTTGCTGGCAACAAAAAAAAAAGACTTTGAACATTTATTAAACGAAATACTTTGTCAGAATTTGCTGATAAAAAGTGTGAAGGACATGGCATCTCTGACATGAATTGCCTATTCTGCACTCAACACGACACAATTGCTCTAATTCCCTGGGTGGTCAAACATTGCCTTCTCTCCCCTCACTCTGTTACTCTCAACTCGATGTTGTCTTATCTCTAGCGCCCATATAATCCAAATATGGGGAGAATTATTTGATTTGCTTTGATTTTTCATGTTTGACTTATACTTGTATAGTCTCGAGTGCACTTCACATTGACTTTCTTTTTCGTTTGTATTTACCTATTAACTCTTCAACTAAGAAGTGCCATAATCTATTGTTTCTAATTTGCCACAATATTTCCTATAAATATTTGAAATCACTGTCTAGCGTTTCATTCACAGTTTGATTCTCAAAATGGTTAAGAATACATTTTTTGAAAGACGTTTGCTGCGCATTGCGCGCCGCCTTCAACATTTAAACACAAAAAAGAAAGTGAGTGAAATAAATTCAAATTTCAAGTGTTTTTTATTGTGGAATGGTAATAAATCTTTTTTAATCGAAAATTTTTAAAAAGAAACTGGATGTAATAACTCGAAATGCAAATGAAAATTTGCCCATGAACATTCAATTAAGGATCTGGGGCAAACTTCTCACAAATCAATGAGTGCTGTCCGATTCAATTTTAAGCTCAATGATTAGGGACCTCCCTATTATAGACGAGTCTGAACGGCGTGCCGCAGAGCGGCACCTCTTTGGGGAAAAGTTTTTACATGGCGTAGTACCTCACAAATGTCGCCAGCACCACCGCTGAAAATTTTTCTGATGTTTCTGCCAGGATTCGAAACCAGGCATTCAGCGTCATAGGCGGACATGCTAACCTCTGCGCTACGGTGGCCTCCAAAAACTTGAAATATTCAAGTATAATTGGGCTTTAACATGAATCGGCCAGCTGTGAATGATATGAGAGAAATATCTTCACTGTTCTTTAATGGTCAAATTTGCATATACAGATTCTGGATCGCCAAAAACAAGTTAATTCAACGATGTTCTGCCTGTATTTTCTAAACAAATGCAACTAACTGAACCAAATTGTGCGTTATAAGATTTGTTCTGGTCGAATTTAAAGCATTTGACTTGTTCATGATATCAGGTTTAATTAGAGATGATTCTATAATCAGTTTTTATAAAAGTGGTATTATGATATATGTTTTTAAAATTGACTAACAATTTAAGAAAAGATGCACCAATAAGAAGTTCTTACATTAAGCACTTTTTACATGTTTCGCAGGCTGACTTTTGTAACATGATAAAAATTTTTGTCCATCTCGACACACTGAACAGCATCAATTCTATAATCTACAACCTTCTTGTTTTTTCGGAGAATACAGCTCATACAAAGACATTTGACTTGTTTGTAGAACTGTAAAATAGCAGTTTGACGAAGAAGTCAAATATATTTCACAATACATGCCCTGATAATGAGCATCGAAGATTGCTCGAAAAATTAGCAGTAATAAAAACAACTACATCTAAGGCCTCAGATTATAAAAAAATAATAATATTTCTCATTATAAGTAATGGATTGAAAATTTAGAAGTTTGTCAAGCTCTAACAAAAAAAAAACTTGAAAATTATTATTTTTTAATTCAATTAAATATTTAAAAAACACAGACGCGCAACCAAAAGAGACTATACTCTTAAAAAGCCATCACAATACCATTATCATCAGATTCGTCCACATTCATGTACATATCACTGCCATGCTCATGCTCTTCATAGAAATTTTAAAGAAATTTCTTGTAAATAAAATATTTCCAAAATCAGCCATTATATATTATAATATGAGAGACCGATCAACATAGAGAAACGTTGAAACGCCAAAAACCAATTTTTTTAGTTTTTTCATAACAATAAACTGTTGGATGCTGTTTTTATTAATTTTTTTCATTTGTAGAGCTTTGGTTTACACACACGCGTTGATCTATGCTTAAATATGTCTTTTTTTATGGAAAATCCTATGTGTAAATGGCTTTATTTTTTTTGTTAAAATTTTAGATTTGATTTTTATGAACTGTTTTTTTAATTGCCCTGGTGTTGTGTGTCAGCCAAAGGAACAATCACTTTACAACAGCCAAAACCACAGACCACCTGAATCCACCCTAGATACGTTTGAAACTTTGCAGCACCATTTGAATTGAAATTTTAGTTGTCTTTGTATTCCGTTGTTCATTTTAGAAACTTGCATTTTTTTTTTGTTTTTAACACCAAATTTGGAAACCAAACACCCACCACAGAGTTGTAATTTGATTATAATAGGATGTACCGTTTCTTTCAATTGTCAATCCACCACCCAGTATTGTTTTTGTTTTATTTGTATTTTACTTAAGTGGTTTTTAATTGTCTTTAATGACCTTTGTACTAATTTTCGTCATTTTATTTTCTTTCCTCCCACTCCAATTTATAGGTGCTGTCTATGAGCAATGATGATTACCGCAAATCATCAATATTCCAAACAGGATCGTTTGATTTAGATTTCCCAATACCTGATTTAATTGGAACAACAGAGATTCTAACGGAAGAGCATCGGTGAGTATGTTATTTAAACTAGGCATATCTGTTATAAAATACAATAATTGAATATTGAACGTATGTTTATCCATAAAGAAGTTGGCTTAAAAACTCGAAACTGAGTTGAATCAAAATTAGATATGATTAAACATAACTGAAATGATGATGAATATACCTAAAAACAAATTTTAGAAAAAGAAATATATTTGAGTACATCAAGGTTATCACAACATAGGTTAGGTTAGGCAAGAGTGGCAGTCCTTTACAGATTCACTTAGACAATTTTAAGTCCATTGTGATACCACAGTAGCGACAGACCAAGGCTTCTGGCGGGAATCGAACCCACGACCCCTGCACTGGTCACCGGGGTCGCTACCAACTCGGCTACCGGGGAAATCAACCCAAATGTAATACCTAATGTGTATGTATTTATAATACCTAATGTGTATGTATTTATTGGATCAATGCGTAGCCCTAGTTATGAGTTATGGCCTAAGAGTTAATGTGCTGGATCAAATGCGATAACTAAACATGGATAGATTTAGAGAATTATGGAAATTGGCATAATATTGTTTCAGGTATAAGACAGCCAAATCATATAAAAGATCAGACTTTTAGTGTTATTAGCAATCAAATCGCAAAATCAATTATTTGTTGGTGAGTTTCACACTCACACCGGCATGTTTGAATTGTTAACCGCCAGCTGTCGCTCCAGAATTCTAACAAGCCGGTGTGAGTGTGAAACTCGCAGAGCATAGGCAGAATTAATATATAGAGTGTAAGGTGGGAGAAAATGATACCAACTGCGGTGTTTCATTAATTTGTACATCAAAAATTCATATTTCGCAGAGTCTCATTTATCCAAAGCACTTAATCGTTATACCACTGCAAAATATTAATCAATGAAATAATGTAATCAAATTTTTTTTTGCGTTTTGAATGTCGTTCATGTGAACATCGGATTTTACTACTAGGCGGAGGCCACCGTGGCGCTGAGGTTAGCATGTCCGCCTATGGTGCCGAACGCCTAGGTTCAAATCGCAGCGTGAACATCAAAACAAATTTTCAGCAGTGGTTATTCTCTTTCAAAAACTGGCTACATTAGTGAAGTATCCTGCCATGTTAAAACTTCTCTATCAATTGATGTCGCTATGCCGTAAGCCGCTCGTACTCGGCATAAAAAAGAGGCCCTTATCATTGAGCTTAAACTTTAATCGGACTGCCCTTATTGATATGAGATAAGTATCCCCTTTTCCTTAAAGGAATGTTCACGGGAAATTATTTTAGGAATATTTAATGTGATATGATTTATGCGCTAATTCAGCCGGAATTGTGCTCCCTATGAGCCGATTAAACAATTTGGTATACTTATATGGTGCTTAATATGGATAGACTTAATAATTCGTTCAAATTGCCCACCCGCCTATAAAGCTAAAGACTTGACTCGTATTTATGCATAAAAAAGGAAATTGTTTTCAATGGCAGTCTTTAGCCATGTACAATTTCATTACAGGGAGTTGTCGGTTGGCGGCACGATATTCGGACTGTTCCGTAAAAGGCAGAAATTGATACAACACTCATCGATATATGTCACACCGCTGTTCTTTAAGGGAAAATTTTGCATATTTTTGTACAATACGATTGAAAAAGAACTCAATGAAATTCAAGTTCCCTACCAAAAATTCCTGTGATATGTGCATGGCGGTTTTGTTATATACTTGACAGTAAGAAAGCTGTATTGTGTAACTTTTTTCGACTCTTAGGAATTTTTATATTTTACATGTTATTAATAATATTCTAATTATGTTTATTCACTTTACATTTTGCAGTGAAAAACTTTGTGGCCATTTACCTGCACGCGCTGAAGGCTACTCCTGGTCATTGGCCTTTAGTACATCTCAACATGGATTCTCATTAAATTCGTTATACCGAAAAATGCAAAGGCTTGAGAGCCCCATACTTATAGTTATACAAGACACAGAACAGAATGTAAGTAAACAAACAACATTACATGGATATTTGTTTAAAGATTGTTGTTAGGCAATGGCATTTTATGCAAAATAACTTAAGCCTATATCACACATCTTATGACGTGTCAAATTTTGTTATTTAACTAAACCCAAAGTGCTCTTGCGGCGACGTTTACGCGCATATGCGCAAGCTTGTGTGGTATGTAACTCCACCTTTAGGGGTATTGCCAACGTGTAAAACATCTGTTTCTGGAGGTATTGATCTTTCCCAGATTGTTCAGAATCGGTTTTAGCGAATTTTTTCATCGGCCAGAACTTCTCGCTTTTCTTTAAAGAAAGATTAGTGGGAACCTTAGAAATAGAGTGTTACTCTGGTGCTCCGATTTCGACAGGAAATACTTGCATTTATCGGTATAAGTTATTGCCACTGTAAGAGGCGAATTTGTTATTAAGCCTAGTACTGGCTTTGTCTTTTCGCCCGAACAACTGTCATACGCACTAAAAAAATGGCGATGAAGATATTGCGAACACATTCCGTAAAGTTATATGAGCAAAATGCGTACGACATGTCGCTGCATCAGTATAAATGTCGTTTCAATTAATGGCAAATGTGATTAAATATTCACGAAATGGGTACCAAAGACCTCTGCAAGACCATTCATTTCTGCTTTCAAAACACCCTATCAATCATAGAGTATTTTAGGAACTGAACTCTTCGTTTAAAAATACAACATTGCCTGAGACAATTAAGAACTGAGTCTTTACTCAGTTCTGGTACTCAGCTGGTGCAATATTCGTTTTTCGCGATAGTTTTCGCCAATTACTTTTTTAGATAATAGATTTTAAAGCAAAAAAACTTGTTGATGCTATTCAGTAGGACATTCCCTTATTACTTAAAAAAGTAATTATTAGTAGTAGTAGTATTTATTTTCATAATTCTTTATGTATACAATGTGTGGTAAGATTTTGTACAATATATAAATAAATACTTAATATTAATCTCTAAGACATGACATATTGTCGTTAGTCTGCATATGGGGTTTTGCTATTGTTATACATATATATACAGATAATATTCAGTTTAATAGTTGAATTCATTTATCAGATTTAGCCTGTATCTCATAGCCATTTTGGTGTATTTTGCAAGCCGTATCCATTCTACAACTGCGCCATCAAGAAGACTTATTACTTCGTTTTCTGTTAATATTTCCTTGTTAAAATATATTTTCCTAATTTCTTTTAACACCGGGCACCGGCCTATGAAGTGTTCCACGTTTTCTATCTCCATTGTGTTGCAGAGCGAACATATTTCGGATCCATTGTTCCTGTATATATTACCATTTAGAATCGTTGTTTCTGTTCTGATCTGTAGTATGCATCTTATGTCTTCGATCTTATATGATGTTTTTAAATAGTTTGCTCCTTGCATAGGATCTAAATTTCTGTATATCCTACTTGTGCTCTGCTTTCTCGACATATATATATTATAATTCTTTACTCTTAGTGCTTGTAGCAGTTTAGTTCCGTTTTCTTTCCAAGTTGTTTTGTTCAGATTGTTTATTGACCACTCAATATCATGTTCCGCTCCCATTTCATTTAGGCGTTTTACCCAGGATAATTTGTTCTGCAGTATTTTCTTTGAAAGAAGAAATGGTAGACGAGATTCGTCGTACTCAAATAGAGTTTTAAACACATATCTTATGTTTAAATCTAGTGTAAATATATGTCCATTTTCGATGGAAGTTTCTAGCATTATGGCGTATGTTGGTATGCAATCTGGGAGATTAAGCATTCTCTTGATGAAATATGTCTGCAGCTTGTCAACTTCCTCAAAGTGTTTGTAACCCCATACTTGCGCAGCGTATGATTGTATTGATCTGCTAACGGCTAGAAAGAGTTTCCACTTAGATTGAAGTGGTACATCCTGTTTTTAGTGGTACATCCTGTTTTTAATAATTACTTAAAAAAGTAATTATTAAAAACATGGGTTTTCAACGGTGAAAAACGAACGAAAAAAAGCTGAAAACAAGACGTCACGACTACGAGATGGGTGAATGCAAAAAAAAAGCCTTCAGCAAAAAGAAAAATTGATTTAGATTTCAGTGAGTGCACGTTGTACAATGCATGTATTCGGGTACATGTTGCCTCAGATAAAGTACTATTTTTCCTGTCGTCTGCTTTCGTAGTAGGAAATTCGTTCGAAGGCAATGTGGTTGATTCGGCAGAAACAAGGGTAAACGCACACACACATAAGCCTAGTTTTTTTATATGAGAAAACAAACAGTTTGTAAACGATTTGTGTGATCAGTTCATCTTTTGAAAAAGACAGCGAGACGCTTTTATATGACTCAGTGGAGTAATATATTGGGTTGCACAAAAAGTAATTGCGGATTTTTCATATAGTCGGCGTTGACAAATTTTTTCACAGCTTGTGACTCTGTAATTGCATTCTTTCTTCTGTCAGTTATCAGCTGTTACTTTTAGCTTGCTTTACAAAAAAAAAGTGTAAAAAAAGTATATTTGATTAAAGTTCATTCTAAGTTTTATTAAAAATGAATTTACTTTCTTTTAAAAAATCCGCAATTACTTTTTGGGCAACCCAATACTTATGCGTCTGTTTATTTCTCGTTCGATACGAGCCTAATGATCGAAGGTACTTTTCAATGAAAAAGGAAAGCCATAGGTTACCGTCGCACCCCATGGTTCGCCCTTAGTGGGGGCTTATCAATTGCCTAAAGGCCAAAGCAGAATGAGCGCGTTGAGGAGCGCTGCGTTAAAAATTCAACTCTGCAAGCCAATGTCAAAAAAGCATAGCGCAAAAGTTAAACAATTTTTAACTTTGACGCCTAAAAACTACTTCACGTATGGCAACACAGAAAAACGCTCCATTGCAGTCGCATTAAGTGTGGAGGCTTCAAAGGTCGTAAATTGGTAGTTCTTGCTTAAACCTCTAATACACGACATGTAGTTGTATTATGACATGTCACATTTTGTTTTCACATGTAATTAAAAATGTTCGTCAAATATGATTTTTTTATGCGTAAAAATTGTTAAAGTGTTGTTTTTGTGGAAACTATTTAATTTGGGGTTCCTTTAATTCGACTGACAACAAAAACAGCTGATTTTTCTATGTTTTTGTCAGAAGACAGAGCACGCTTACATGTGCTCTTTTGAAAAATGATTTTCATATGTTAGTTTCATTTGTATCACACGACATGTACAACTCAACATGTGCTAAATTTGTCATAAGACAAATACCGCGCTATAGAGCCTCTATATCGAGGTTAATGCAAAAACATGTCAACAATATGAATGCGACACAAACCAGGCACGATGCCTTGTCACACTATTGATTGGGACAGTGATTTTTGTAGGGTAATAGATTTTCTTTTGATTGCAAATTGGTACAACTTTTAACTTTTCCATCTAATTAATGTTGTCTATAACATCTTTTATTTTTTTCTACTTGTTCAGGTATTCGGCGCCTTAACGTCATGTTCCCTGCATGTGTCTGATCATTTTTACGGTACCGGCGAATCATTGTTGTACAAATTCAATCCCAGCTTTAAAGTTTTCCATTGGACTGGTGAAAATCTGTACTTTATCAAAGGCAACGTTGAAAGTTTGTCAATTGGTGCTGGCGAGTAAGTATTTAGGAGGGGGCCATATATGAGTCTCGCTTAAAAAAAAAAAAGAAACAAACAAAAAAGTCAATAATTGAATGGAATTTTAATTGTAATTTATTCGTTTTTTATTAATTGCAGTGGTCGTTTCGGTCTGTGGCTTGATGGTGATCTAAATCAAGGCCGTTCCCAATCCTGCAGTACATATGGCAATGAACCATTGGCGCCTCAAGAAGATTTTGTTATTAAAACACTGGAATGCTGGGCATTTGTTTAAAATAACAAAAACAACAAAACACATAAAACAAGGAACACAATATAGACTTTATTGTGTTGTGCTTCTGTGTTGATTCAACAATTGGATGATGGATGATGCACCTTTTCAACTGAAGCCAGCTTGTCGTGGTCAACATCTTCAACACAAACCAACTCCACCAAATTACAAATAATAACCAAGAAAAACAGAACATCAAGCAACAGCAGCATAATAACTGAGTCCTTTAAATACAACAACAACAACATATATTTAGATTAAGGATAGCTGATGAAAAAGAAACTCCACTTCACTATAGATATGTAACTACAACAACACAAGCATACAAGAAGACAAAGAAGGAGAAGACCTAAACCCCATATAAATTATTGAAAATTTGAAGAAAAAAACAAAGAAGTAAACTTAAACAAGGAGAAAAATGTAGCATTAATTTAAAAAATACATATTTTTATATACATATAAAACCAAGATTAGTAAAGTGCGAATGATGAGGAGAGAAAGACGGAAGATAATCTACAAAACATTAGAAAAGGGTAATTTTTGTTAACCCTACAACAACAACAACAACAACAAAATGAAACTGCTGTTCTTTGAAGGTGTTTTTTAGCAAAGAAAATGAAGAGATATATTCCCCGCAAACCCCCTCCCGCAGCAATTTCAATTTCTTATTATTAACTACAACAATAGCAGCAACAACAACAATAATCACCACCACCAATTTAAAATATTATTAATAATTATTATAACTTAGTACATGCTAATAGCCCAACTCAGTGTATCCCTACCACCAAACCTATCTGACTACATACTCCTCCGGCGTTCCCTTTTGTTAAGATTTTAAGAAAATTTAAACGTAATCATTGTCACCATTATCGAACATAATAAACATTGCCATTATCATCATCGATTATAATCATTGTGAGCAGCAGCAGCAGCAGCAGCAGCGACATCGTAAATTAATTAATTAATCGCCCCCATAACGTCATCAATCGTTTCTCATGCAAATATTATATATTTACACACACACACACATTCTACTCGTATACACCCTCCTAAATACACACAAACATATACACCAACAAACGCAATCAAGAAATTGTGTACCATTTGTCATTTTTTAATTATGATTTTGTTTATGCTTTTATTTGTGTGTCCACAACCGCTTTATGTTTAAGTTGAAATTTAAAATTAAGTTTACCTGTAGACCTCTGCAAAAGAAAAACATAAAAAAGAAAGATCAAGATATGCAAAAGAATTGATTGAGAAAAGAAAAACAAAACAAAACAAACATCCTAATTTAGTAGGCAACAGATACATTAAAATAAACATTTACAACAGATACATTAAAATAAACACTCGATACCTAACAAAACGCCCACGTTTCTTTTTAATTTTTTATTTATCATTTGAGCGCCATTAATGTTTTCTCAAAACGATATTTACAATCACGACCAGAACTATCATCATTTTCTAACAGCTTGGAGAGCAAACTAATCCAATAACTTACTTTCTATTTCTAATTCATTTGTTTTTTGTGAAACTCTATATGTAGTACTTTGAGTTTGTGTTTGCAACTAAACACTAAACTCCCTAATATTATAATTGTAATTTTATTTCTTCAAAAATTGTTAACATTTTTAATTGTAATGAAACTAAGATGTTTGTGCAATTCAAAATTGTTTCATTTTGTTTGCTATTATGATATGAGTAGACACACAACACAAGAATTTGACCACACCAGAGAAGAAGTAGACGTTCAGATCAGAACCCCACAAACACATACAGCATACATATGTTACATGAAAAAAAATAAATGAATGAATACTTTTAGCTTTCGAAACATTAAAACAAGTGATTTTTATTTCATTTATTCTATTTTTATAATTTCTTTGTTATTATAAGTCATTTATTTTTTAATGATTATACCTACGTTTTATTTCTTTTTTTAACAAGAAAATAAAAACAAACGAGCAATGCTTTAACTTAAAAAAACTCTGAGTTATTCGTTTTATTTCGATACTTTTCAATTATTTGTTTGTGTGTTTCTTTTGTTTGGTTTTGAAAGTATCGGCTATATACTTACTTAATTGGCTATGACAGAACATTTGTTCCACTAGCCGAACGTAGAATAGCGTTCCAAGCGCCTCGATCTTTTGCGCTCATTCTAAAATCTCTAACACCAAGTTTCAATGTGTGTCTCCCACCACTTGATCTTTCCATCGGGCTTTTGGTCTTCCCGGTTTGTGTGTACTACCGCGTTTGCCTTCAAAAGACTTCTTTGCTGGAGCTTTTTCCTCCATTCTGACAACATGACCTAGCCAACGCAACCGTTGTATTTTGATGCGTGTAACATTGCTATCGTCGTCATACAGCTCGTGGTTCATACGTCACCTATATTCGCTATTAACGCAAACTGGTCCATATTTTTGACGAAGAATCTTTCTCTCGAATACTCCAAGCTCTGCCTCATCTGCTTTCACAACTTCCCATGCTTCAGAACCATATAGCAGCACGGGTAGTATCTGTGTCTTGAATAGTGTAATCTTCGTCTGTCGAGAGGTGGCCTTGTTTCTAAACTGCTTACTTAGTTCAAAGTCGCATCTGTTTGTCAGCATTACTCTTCGCTTTATCTCAAAACTGGTGTCATTCTTTTTGGTTACGGCGGTGCCGAGGTAGATAAAGTTACAGACTATCTCAAAGTTGTGGTTCCCAACTTGCAGCGGTAACACGAATACAAATGTGACGCCGTCAATTCTTAATATCCTACTTCGTCTGGTATTAAATTGATACCACATGGTATTAAAATATTTGCCACCAACGCGAATAAAATAACACCAATAATATTGGCAGAGTAACGTCCGTTTTCCATCACTGTAATATGAAGGAAACTCTGTGTTAGTACAAAATATTTGCTATAATTATGGTAAAAAATTAAATTAAGTTTTTCACAATTATTCCGAAAGCAGAACTGAACCCCCGCTATAGGTGGCGACACACCGTATATCTAACTAAACCTAATCTAAAACCAAAAACTTCTTTGGTTTTACGTAAAAAATTTCAATACATTTTTTTATGATGGCATCCGTTTTAGATAAATTTTGTCACCATAGCTCAGAGGTTAGCATGTCCGCTTATGGCGCTGAACGCCTGGATTCGAATCCTGGCGAGAACATCAGAAAAATTGTAAGCGGTTGTTATCCCCTTCTAATGTTGGTAACACTTAAAAGGTACTATGCCATGTAAAAACTTCTCCCAAAAGAGGTGTCGCACTGCAGCACACCGTCCGGACTCGGCTATGTCTGTCTGGACAGACACATGTACTCTTGTGATCAAGGTACAGGTCGAATTTATTGTCTCATTATCACAAAATTTTGCTTATGCAACTTTTTTGGCCCAAAGACGAACGTTATTGATTTTAAACAAAATTGCTTCAGATTTAGATATAGCTCCCATATATATCTCTCTTCCGATATGGGCTTTTAAGGCTGTAGAAGCCACAATTTTGGTCCTATCTTTACAAAATTTAGCTGCAAAGGTTTTATTTGACGTCCTCATATGTATAAAAAATTTCATAAAAATCGGTCCAGATTTAGATATAACTCCCATATATATCTTTCATCCGATATGGCTTTTTAAGGCCGTAGTAGCCACAATTTTGGTCCAATCTTTACAAAATTTAGCACGAAGAGTTTTATTTGACGTCCTCATATGTTTACAAAATCAGATTTAGATATAGCTCTTATATATTTCTTTCATCCGATATGGCCACAATTTTGATTCAATCTTTACAAATTTAGCACGAGGCGTTTTATTTAGCGTCCCAATTCGTGTGCAGATTCAGATAAAGATCCCATATATATCTTTCAGCCAATATGGCCTTTACACTGATAGAAAAATGACGGTATCTTGCCAATACAGCCTGGTATTTATTTGATTTTTAATATCATTTGGTATCAATTCAACACCATACAAAGGAGGCTATTAAGAATTGACGGTGCCACATTTGTATTCTTGTCCTCGCGCCAGAAGTGTTGTCGAGCTTTGTACTTAAAATATTGATGCCATTATAAAATATTCGTTAAACAAATAAATAAAACATTTAAATACAGTTTGTGTGCGTAAAAACCTGTTAAAATACTCGAAAGCGGATGCTGTGTTGGTGTATTCATATGAAAACCACTTCTTCACTTGCTGAATACAAATAATTGTGGTTGGTAACAGTGCAACATTACTTTTTGCAATTATTAACATAAATAATCGAAATAAAATAAGATTCCAATTATTTTCAATGGTTTTTTATTTTGGTTCATTAAGGGGGTGGAATAATCAATAACAGTTTGATACTAAAACCAATAACGGTCTGGTGCTAAAACTAATAACAGATTGGTATTAAAACCAAAAACAGTTCAGTAATATGGGTAGTACCAAACGGTACTAATCATATTCATGTTTATCATGTGGTATAGTTTTGTACCATACGGTGTTAGTTTCTACCAATACCGTATGGTATAGAAATAAACACGTTTGGTATCAACTTTTCTCTGGATGTGGGAGAAGTTTGCTCTTGTTCCTTAATGGAATGTTCATGGGCTAATTGCATTCGCATCTCTATATCCTAAGCATAAAAAGCCGTGTTATTCTTGCACTCAATCTCAATTTTTACTTTTTTATGTGGAATTTGACAGTTGTTCATTTAAAATTACGAACAGAGTACCAACCCTAAAAATCGGTATCTGTTAAACGAGCAAGCCGGGCAACGATATATGACCTTGTAGTTAATTTTGGCTTTTATTGCGTATTAATAAATTTTAAAGAGAAAAGTGAAAGTGAATCCCGTAAAAAAAATTTTCTAATGAAAAGTAATTTAAATTGTTTTTGCTGTCTGTTTAACCAAGATGTACTAAAAATTAAGTCTCATCCTAAAAGTATGCTTTCATTTAGGTATATCAATGTATTATCCGGCCATATCTTTGATATTTCAAATAATTCAAAGGAGAATATATTCGGAGTGCCTCGAGAAAATGAAGAATGAATTTGTTGTAATTTAAGTAGTGGATGATGATGATTTCACAAGTGCAGTAGAGTCGGGAATAAAGTGAAATAATTATTGCAAGGCATGTTCACTTAATTCAGAACAAATAACTTTAGCCAGACTGGGAATATAAGGCTGACTAATCAGGCCAGTTCCGATTTTCAAATTCGCAAAACGCAAAAAATTGCTTTGCGTTTATTTTCAAAACCTTAAACATTTAAGATTTGAATTTACTTCAGGTTTCTCTTATTGGAGAAAAATTACATTAAAGTATCCATTCAAATTATTATATAAAAATATATGAAAGAATTAAGACAAGTAAAATCTTCTTTGCGTTTTCGGAACTGGTCTGCATTTCATAAATTTATTGGAAAATTTATAAGTTTTGAGTGAATTCTTCAAAATTATTTTTATACATTTGATTTTTAGGTTCACAAATAAATTTGAGTCAAATTTTAATTTTTTTAATCTTTCTCTCTTTGGGATGATAGAAAGAAATAAATAGGTGTTCGAATACCTCGACTTTACTGTATCATAGATAAAGAATTTGAACTTTGCACATTGACTGGTTGGTGGCACTTGTGAATATAGATAAATGAGAATTATCTAAGAACATGCCGATGCAGAATTCTGCTCTCAATGGCATGCAGTTTGTGTCAAGATATATTCATTTACAGGTAGTGGCTGTTGCCCAACAACAAAATATTGAGTACACTATCTGTCAAAATCAGTGATTAGTCCAACTCTAATTTTGAGTATGTTACTAGTTCGCGCCATTTTATGTTTTTTGTGTGTGGTGGTTCTTAACTATAATACACATACACAACCATAACTCGTTGACCTAGTCGTAGCTTCTAATATGTGTATCTTTATTTCTTTTCTTTTTGCTGCAAATTTGATTTTTTCATTTTTTCAGCAGAGCTGCTTGTTAAAAAAAAAATAAACTAATAACCGACACCTATAGCTTGACATTTGCTGCCACATTTTTAGAGCACAAGAATTTCTCTATTATTTCCATCCTCTTTGCAGTATTAAGAAGTGGGGTTGATATATTTCACAACAAAATTATTAAATCTGTTTTTCTTCATTGTTTGGCAAGGCTTTAGAAGGTGGTGGATTTAAGCATGACATTATTAGCAGGTAGTGTACCGTAAGCAGCTGAGTACAATTTTTTTCTCACGAAGTGCACTATCTTTCAACGAGTTTTGGTTATGTGTGTGCATTCTAGTTAAGAGCCATAGCACACAAAAACAACGAAAAATGGCTTGAACTAATAACATACTCAAAATCAGAGTTGCACTAATCACTGATTTTGACAGATAGTGCACTCAATATTTTGTTGTTGGGCAACTGCCATTACCTGTTAATAAATATATATTGGATTTAAGGATTTAAAAAGGTGGTGTCACGCGAAGAGCTGTTAACAGCCGATCAGGTTTGACGGTATTAGGATGTCAGATTTTTGTTTGCATTCTCTTTGGTGTCATCTTCTTTCTCGCATATTCTCTGCTCATGTACGCACACGTGTACATACGCTCACAAATTTCTTTTGGTGTTTGTAGGCAAAACGTCGATCAGCTCGATGGCAAGAGACCACCAAACGGATGTTGTTAGAGAGGGAACAAATCAGGTGTTTTCAAAAATGTTTGCTTGTTTAAAAACATTGTTTTAAATGCTTTTCTTTTAGTATTCTTTTAGTCAAATTTCTTTTCCTTCATGCGATCGTCATGATGAAACCAAAATTGTAAAACATGATGATGAAACCAAAATTAAATTAACAATACGCACACGAAATTCTAAAACAACCAAAACAATAATCAAAATTATGCAAATTATATTCAGAATAAATTTACTTTAATTACGTTTAAAAACAAGAAGAACGAGGACTATTAGCCATTATTCCTTTCATACCTCCCCTCCTCCACCTATATCCGATCTCTCTCCCTTTCTCCTTTAAACCTTAACATGTAGCTCTTACGATAAGTGAAATTTTTATGTAGACAAAAAATAATCTCTTGCACTGCGTTCACATTAACTTTGCCACAAAAAATTCATTACCATTGGCCACCTTGCCTTGTTCCGTGTTAAAATTAAAACAAAAAAAAAAATAAGCCAACCAAACAGTGAACATGTTGGCATTTTACAAAACACACAACCAAAATCAGTACCCAACTGTTTGAATACTCTCCAAACACACACACACGAAATTGTTGTTGTGACCCTTTATTACTCGTAAATGTGAAATTTTTTTTGGATTTTTGTAAATGTGTAGAAAATAGAAACGAAAAAAGAAAACATAAAACCAACAAATATGAAATAAAAATTTTTAGCAGTTTTTAGATGAGATTACAAAACCTATTAACAATTGAGCTTTAGATAAACTTAAACCCAAAGGAAACCCCGTTAAAACTTTTGGTTTTTTTTTGAAAATGTATAAAGGATAACAATTCCCTTACATTCCCTTAAGAAAAACTAAAGACTTACATGTATAAGAAAATCTGGAAAACATTTTTTTGTTCAAACCCTCTCCCTCCCAAAAATTTGATAGCTTGAAGTGACACTTTTTTGAGCACCTAAAATATGGAAGTGGTGTACAGAGCCATGCGGTGTTGTTTTTTTTTTTGGTAGTAAATCCCTAAAAATCAACTAAAAAAGGCATATAGCAATTATATATACATATACACAACTATATATAAATATATCAATTATTATCAGCCCCTCCCCCTAACTTGAACCCCTTTTCATTATAAAAATATACAAATGAATTTCTTATTAGTAACTACAGGGTGCGCCGTTGTTATTCCTCAAAATACGACACAATTCAACAAGATCGAAATATACACAAAAATTACTTTCTAGATATGTTGAAATCTAAAAACAAAAACTGAACCACATTTGTATCGTGGCATTAAAAAAAATATAACAAAAACAACAATGTGACATTTTTAATGAAAAATCATCTCCCAGCTGAGGTGAGAGACCAAAAGAAGCATAAAAAATACAAAACCAAAATCCCAAATTGAATTCTAAATGCGAATTATTCATAATATGAAACTCACCTAAACTTATTTGAAGACTCTCGTATTACCAGCTACCATGTGTTGTTAGAGAGTTGGTAAAGAAACATTTATTTAGAGAAACAAACAAATATAATATTTCACCACCCCCAAAATGCTTTATTACTCCCATAAGAGAAAAAATTGTGCTTAACTATATTAAAACAAAAAATCTATATACAAGACAAAAATGTAATCAGTTGTCAGCGAACAAACCTGTTAATATTCGAAGGACAACATTTATTTAATGAAATGAAATGATACTTACCACTTTATAAATCATGTTATGTCTTTTTATATACATGCATACATATACGTTGTATTTGCTCACCTTGGCAGGCAGGATATAGTATTCTGCTTTTGAAAAAGTGATGAAAATATTACAAAACAATAATTTGTAAACATACTAACCGGTTTGTCCATCAGGCTGAGTTAAATGGTCTTATGTAAGAGTTTTCGTATGATTTATTTAGTAGTATAATCACATTTTAATTCATTTACTTATTTTTTATTGAACAAATTAAAAGTACTAAGGACCAGAACCCCGTTTACACTGCTCTTTAAATCCGGATTTAATAGCTCGATCATCTGTTTCCCCTGTTTTAAAATCAGCTGACCAGAGCCTTAAATTCGGATTTAATGAGCAGCGTAAACGGGGTTCAGGATAACTAACATTTCTGTTACTCGATTCCATTTCTTTGATATTAACTGATTTTATAGAGGGAAAATAGTAGTGGTCCCGGCCCTTAATTCGTCGAGTTGTGGTTAATAGGCCTGTTTTTCGCACTCACTAGATATCGATATAAATTAATATCAGCCGATAAAAAGTATAAGGCAAACTGGATAGATAAAACCCCACTGAATAGTTATTCATATCATACGATAACGGGCGATAACACGTTATTTGCACTGTGCTAAGGTAAAACAGGCTCATTAAGGCAAATCAGATCAATGAAAGGCGTGGTGCAATAATAAAGTTGTCGCATTTGTAAAATAAGAAAAATCCCATTATAAATCGATCCACCTTTGATCAAAGGTAACATCACTTGACTATTGCAAAAAATTAAAATTTCCCCATCAGGGTACACTAGGTCCCTATGGACAAATTTTTTGCCAATTTGTATATAAGGTCATGGCCCATCAAATTTGCAATTACAACCCGATTTTGTAGATATTTCAGAGGTCTGGACTTGCTTTACCATTATTTTACTCCTTTTGCGCTAAATTTATTCGGTCTTGTAATAATTCATACAATCGGTATTGCCAAATAATATATTTTCTTTATAACTTAGCGCTCACAAAAAAGAAAAAATACTTTAAAAAATTAATTACCAGACGGAAGGAAACATTTTTTAAAATATATCTGCAAGGAATATATCTTGTCATATGGACCGATTTAATGTTTTGGATCCCCAAAAAGTCACATTTATCACACAATTTCGCCGAAATGTGACACATATTTTATCAGACCGTTACGGATGGTAAAGTGATTTTATTTGGACCCCTCATTATCTGCTCGATATATTATATAGATCGGATAACATTTGGATATAGCTGCCACACTGACCGTTCTTCCAATTAAGGCCGTCAGCCCATAAAAACCTTATAGCACGTATACATTGAAATTTTTATGATCTGGATTTAACTAAATCCAAGAACAAATCCTGTCCATATACACTGCGTTTTTGGGGGATTTAAGTGACATACTTACACTGCGTACATGCGTATACATGAATGTGCATATCACACACAATTCTTGAAAACAGTTGCATATTTTGGTACTTTTATCGATTTTTCAGCCATGAAATTGGGTTTATTTGGGATTTAAATATAAATCCTGCAAAAGTGGAATTTATTTTTGTATGGTAAATCCAAAGGCAGATTTAAAAAGGTGGTCTCATGCAAGCAGCTGTTAACAGCAGGCCAAATTTGACGGTATTAAGATGACAGATTTTTGTTTGCATTCTGTTTGTTGTTACCTCTTTTCTCGCATATTCTCTGCTCATGTACGCACACGTATACACACGCACACAAATTTCTCTTGTTGTGTTGCCAAAACACACCAAAAGATCAGCTTGATGACAAGATGGCGGATTGCACCATATGATTTGTGGTTGTTGTACAATGAAACCACCACTACCTGGAAATGAATATATCTTGGGTAAAACCCACCAAACAACACAGGATTTAACTTAAATCTCGAAACGACCATAAATCCGGATTTAGTGGCCAATGTAAACGTACTTTTATTTATTTTTTGCCCGATTTGGTCGCACCTAGACAAAACAGCTTTCCCAATAAACTTCTTGGGATTTGGAAAAAGGCGATTTTTTCATCAGATTTCAACAAAATGTATGTTGAATATGTACATTAGGGTGATGGCTTTTTTACAACCTCATATCCGTGTTTCACATACTGATAAGTTCTTAATCAAGATTAGATAAAATTCTACATATAAGGTGATTGGTAAAAAAACCTCTCTTACTAGATAATTTAAAAATTTTACAAAAATTAAATTTCAAGATTAGATAAAATTTCACATATAAGGTGATTGGTAAAAAAAACCTCTCTCACAACATGATTTAAAAAATTTCTTTAAAAACAAGCAAATACGGGCCTGCATTACTTTAGTTTAGTACGTGCTATCACTTATTTTCACACGATATCGATATCTCTCAAGTGCAGGAAAAAATACAGTGTGCTAATATAAATTAAAAACTTTTTAAATGTTGAAGAAAACTGCTTTAAGTTTTTGAACTGCTAACAGCTTATTAGACCACCAACTAGATGTTACTATTATGGTTTTCCTTTTTTGTTTCAGACCAGAAATAAGGTTTAAACAGACTTTTCGTCAGCGATTTTTGAAAATGGATTAAATAATTTGCATTGCAGAAAATAAGATAGTTTTTGTTCTACATGATATAACCAATTTGTGGATGATATAACCAATTTTTCCATAGTTTCTGCTTTCTTTTATAAGGTTTTTTGTTATTGTTGCCATTTATGTTGTTGTTTTTACTTATAAATTTCTCCTAGATTTGACTAAAACATTTTCAGTTGTTAACTACAGATCCAGATATTTTAAGCACATAAACAAAACGATCTGTAGGTTCCGATTAATTTTACAAATAAACTGGTCTGGTCTAGCCTTCCTTGAAACAACTTGTTGTTATCGGGCAAATGAATTGCCTACATTTCATAAATTTTTATATGTTTTTGTTTGAACACTGTTTAACATTTATGCAATGCGAAGTAATAAGGTAATTTGAAAATGCAACCGTACCAGCCACACAGTCATAACTCAGGCTGAAATTCTTCGGCAAACACTAGACATATAATGTTAGAGGTTAGAAACCAAGATATATTCATTTACAGGTAGTGTGGCAGTTGCCCAACAATAACATATTCAGTGCACTATCTGTCAAAATCAGTGATTAGTGCAACTCTGATTTTGTGTATGTAACTAGTTCGCGCTATTTTTCGTTGATTGCGTGTGTTATAGTTCTATAATACACACATACAATCAATATTCGTTGACAGATAGTGCACTTCGCAAGAAAAAATTTTACTCAGCTGTGTACGGTACACTACCTGTTAATTATGTCATGTTAGAAACCAATGCTGAAAAAACGCATGACATAATTTACCATAAACAGTTGGGTACAATTTTTTCTCTCGAAGTGCACCATCTGTCACTGATTTTGACAGATAGTGCAATGAATGTATTGTTGTTGTTGGGCAACTGCCACAATCTGTAAATGAGTGTTGCCGTTTTTAGTGGTTCCAACCAAAATTAAATTTTTTTTGGTAGGTTGATGGGTTTTTCCAACATATAAACACCATGGTAATCAATGAAAAAATCGCCGGCGATAATTCAAATTGTTTCACTTCCTGTCGGAAGAATGCAGAATAAAACTACTTTCTTTTTAATCAAATTACGAGTACTATTTGAATTTTCAATCGATGTGGATATCATATTGGTGTTCTACTCCCAAAATTCTTTCATTTGAGCCTTATATTGCTATGGCCGGTAAATGTGTCCGGTATAAGGATATTTTTGGAGGTGAGGTGGTACACCAGGTATCAGATTCGGGCTCTAGGCTCGAATATCTTTCATTTGAGAATAATATTGTCATTATTGGTTTAAATTTCCATTTGGCGGGCTTTTGAGGTGGGGCGGCCGCCCCTGTTTTTGAGTTATTATTAACGTACTAAATTTCGCGTGAATCGCTCCATCCATCTACGAGATCTGGCGCTTTTGAAAATAGGGTAAGGGGAGGGTCCGCCCATTAAAATTTGGATGTTAGATCTACTTCATTCTCATGGTTTTGGTGGTGGATTGGAGTAGGCAAACCCTTTGCCCCGAAAGTGGATATCATACTCTATTCCTATAAAATCACATTTGAGCTACATATTGCTATAGTCGGTATATGTGTGGTTCAGGGGCAGTTTATGAGATAAGTCGTCCATGAAACTCTTGGTCATAAAACGGATATCAGATTTGAACCCCTTTTTGTCATAATCCACAAAAATGTCCCACAGTCTTAGCCCTGGAAAATTATCAGTAACGTGCTCTACTATTAAATTGCTTTTATTTGAACCGCAATTGTAATTGGTTTAGGGGGAGTTTATGGTGTAAGACGACCCCCAAATACTTGGCCTCAAAATTGGATATTAAATTCGTTTTATACTATAAAATACCTGTTATTTGCGCCCCTTATTGCCATAGTAGGCAAACATGGCCGTTTTAAAGGGAGTTTAGGAGGCAGACCCTAAAATAAATTCAGCATCGTGCTAGAGCACGATTTTGTTTGAGCCCTATAAAGTCAAGCATTTTGAAAGTGGCGATCAAGATATTCAGGACTACGGGTCTCGTTCAGATCCACACTAATTATTTTTTGTTTGTTTTGTTTATCTACTTTCAAAATCATATTTCAAAGCTACCCCTTGGGATTCCACATTTTTAAAGATCCGCAGGTCCTCCTGTGGCTATCCCAATTTGGGGGTAAAAATTGTACTCTCCTACCAAAAGCCTTTTATTGCTGTCCTTTTCTATTCTGATCGGCCTTCATTTATTATTTTTAATTCCTTTCTTGGGTAAGCGATTGTCCTCTGACATGTCCTTTCATTTGAATGCAATATATACTCGATCGTCCTATATGATAATTTGGTGTTGTTTTTATTGGGACGCTAAGACCCAAAAGACAATTTATTTGAGTCCTTTAATGTCGAGATCTACATGTACTTCTGAATGGCAGGACGTGACCGTGATATACTTGAATCCTTATATCAACATTAGATTTGAACTCTACTGTCATAGACCTTTCGTTTAATTCCCAATTATCCCGATCGAAGTGCACGTCTATTGAAGCGTATTAGGTGAGTGGGCCGGTCCCAGACTCTGTCCCAAATGTGTAAATCAGATTCCTAGTCAACTCTCAAAAATCTTTCATTTTATACCCAGTTTGTGACGTCGGACATTCATGTTCGTTTTTGGGGTTGCAGAGGCCTCGTGGACACCTTGGACGGAATTCTTGTAACAGATGTGTACTCAACTTTCGAACACCTTTCATGTGATACCCATATTGTCCCAATCGGTATATATGTCCTGTTGAGGGGTTTTTGGAGGGTAGGAGGCCCCTCAGGCATGAATAAATGAATAAATTTTTATGTCAGATTTGTACTCTACTTTTAGATACCTTTTATTTGATACCCATATTGCCCAAAGCGATAATTGTCCGGTTGGGTGGTGTTTTGAGGGACCCACTGATACTTAGGGTGAACTTTTTATGCCAAGTTCGTGCTCTACTCTTAAATACATTTCATTTGACAATATGGGTATTGCCCCAGTCAGTAAATATGTCCGTTCGGATGAGTTTATAGATGGGGCGCCCCCCTGGTTAGTTGACCACACAATTTTATACCAATTTCGTGTTTTTAGGGTACTATGAAACTTCGCTTGAATCGGACTACGGGTAAGGGGGAGGGTCCGCCCCCTCTTCGGATATCAAAAAATTTAGCACCCTATTTTCAACGAAGGCTCAAACTCTACGATCTGTGTTTTTGAGCCTTAACGGAACAGACAAATAAACAAAGCGCAACAAATTCAATCTTAAATAATAGAAGATAATTATTGACATTATTGATATTATTGAAGACAATTATTTGCTGGAGGTTATGAACATATACCGCATTTTCGGCTTGTAGAACTTTTGGCAGGTTTTGGTCGGCTTTGGTAGGAATTTTCTCAAAAATTTTGGTAGAAAATTATTTTCTTGAGTGGCAACGCCGGTAATAACAATTTGTTTTTAGGAAGAAGGTGAGAGTGAATGCCAGAACACACCCGAATAAATAGCAGATATATAGATGGCGGACCATTACTGTACACTGACCAAAGTACGATATCCACATTCCTTAACAATAACAAAATATTGTTATCGATTGCATTACAATATAATTTGAATACAATTAGTATGTTCAAATTTGGCTGGATATATATTGTTCTGTTAAAAATTATAAAAATAAATTAAGCACAATTAAAAATTATGCGCTGTTATGGTAAGAAAAATAAAATTTTGAAAAAAATCAATCAGAAAATAAAGAATTATATTAATTGTAGTGTTTTATGTATAATAACAAAATTTTGTTGGTTGAAACCAAAAAGAATGAAATTGGAAAACTTGTTTGGATTTTTATATTGTATTGTAACTTCTGTCAATTAAATTGTAGACTGGATAAGTAAACTCCCTTGGCATAAACAAAAAATTAAAGAAAAAAAATCTACACACACAGAGAAACATTCATACAACATATTAGACACACCAAAATAAGAAAACGAAATACAATTTTGATATGAAATTAATAGACGATAAACCTAAATTGATGAGTGAGCATTTATGTAATGCGAAGCTATGAACATTGTTAAAGCAATTTGAAAATGCGACCGTGCCACCCGCGCAGCCATTACTCAGGCTGAAAATCGTTGGGAAACACTGGACATCTAATGTCAGAGGTAAGAAACCAATGCTGAAAAAACGATCCAGAAAAATTATTGTTAATACATTTTTTAAAAATACCAAAACACACACACACACACTCTCCTCGCCTACCTAGTACGACGTTTCACATTGCCACAACAACTCAGAATCACTCCACTGGCATTGGGTGTCCCTAAGCATAATCGCTATAAAATGTTGTTGAGGCAGGCGCCCGACATTTGTTCCCGGTTTGTTAAATATGCGGCAATTTTCGTTAGTTTCTCCGTTGTGTCAGTTAGTCCTCCTCTGTTTCATTTTTGGTAGTGGTATTTATAGCAAAAATGCATAGGTTTAAATAATTATGTTATATTGTTACATTCGAATGCATATACTTACATACATACTACATGCAAACAAATAATATACATACATATTAAATGAATTATATACATGCATATATATATACATAAAATATATATTTATAAATAAATTAATTATGTATTATTACTATTATTGTTTATTTATTGGTAGTGCGTAATGATTAATTGTTTATATGTCCTATACAGGCTTTGTGTATTTAAACATGAAAACGAGAAACAGAAAACTAAAAACCAAATAAATACCGATATGGAAATAAATGTATAAAATGATAAATAAAACATTAAACTAATATTACATATAAAAATTGTTTTTTTTTGTTTTTTTTTTTCATTAATATGGAATTTAAGTATCTGCGGTGCAAGTTAGACTTCTTCATTGGATAGCCAGTATACATTCATAAGATTGGTTACGATTAGGGGTGATGTTACCATGACCTTAAAACACCTTGAAAAGTAACGAAAAAGGAAACTTTGTCAAAAATAAGAGATCTTTAACATCCCTAAGCCTACTATTTGTTGCATATATTTTGAGACCTTTAACCCTTTTTAGGGAGGCCACCGTAGCGCAGACGTTAGCATGTCCGCCTTTGACGCTGAACGCCAGGATTAAAATCCTGGCAAAAACATCATAAAAGAATGGCGACAATTGTGAGGTTCTTTGCCATGTAAAAAATTCTCCCCAAAGAGGAGTCACTCTGCGGCACGCAGTTAGGACTCGGCTACAAAAAGGAGGCCAGCACTCATTGATATGTGAGAAGTTTGCCCCTGTTCCTTATGGAATGCTCATGGGCAAATTTGCATTTGCAACCCTATTTATGGTATTTGGTATTGAAATAATTCGTGTAATCGGATATTGTCCGGCTGGAGACCATAGGGTAATCTGTTTCTATTACAAATAGAACACAAAAAACCCTTGTTTTTAAAGTTAGGCAGAAAAAAGTGTTTGTTGCTTTGTAATAGCATTTGTTTGGTTCCCTAGTTCGCGCTTTCGTTTGGAATCACCCGTATTCGTATTCTTTGTATACAAACCTGACCTTCTGATCTCATAAAATCGGATTATAGTAGTATGTAGCCGCTATATGGACCGATCTCCAGACTTAAAGTCTTGAGGCTATAAATTGGTAATTTTTCATCCGATTTCGATAAAATTTGGCACAGTGATTTCTGATAGAACCCTACCCATTTCTGCGATGTTGGGCTCAGATCAGACTATATTTGGATATAGTTGCACTTAGACCGACCGCCCGCTGTGCCAAATTCATTCATTGAAATCGGATGAAAAATGCTCCTTTTATAGGCTCATTACACTATATCCGGAGAATGGTTTATATTTGGATATTGCTGCCATCAATATCCAAATATGGCCCGATCTGGACCACATTTGACAGGAATGGGTGTGTCTACCAGAACACTGTTGCAAACTTCATGGAATTCAGGTAAAAAATTGATCTTTGACCTCAAATGGGTAGGGGTCTACCAGAAATCACTGTGCCAAATTTTATAGAAATTGGATGAAAAATTACCAATTACGGTCTATATAGCGGCTATATATAACTAAAATTCGATTTTATGAGATGAGAAGATCAGATTTATATACAAGAATACGAAATCATCAAAAATGTTTGGAAAATATTTTTATGGCCAAGATATCGGCAAAATTATAAATACCCAGCTTTTGGGTATAAATGGTAAATACTCAGGTATTCATCCAAATTACCGGGTAAATACCTTTTGGTTATTTACCCATCGCCCATCCCTATGTATTCATATATTATTTTTGTGAATTGATTAAAACCTGGCTTGAAATGATTTTACAAAGGTTTTTTCTATTTTACCTGCGATAACGGACGATGAGCTTACACCACTGCTGTGGTACAGAGTATTATAACTTAGTGCATTTGTTTGTAACACCCAGAAAGAAGAGAGATAGACGCATTGATAAGTAAACCGATCGATTCAGAATCACTTTCTGATTCGATTTAGCTATGTCCGTCTGTCCATGTTAATTTGTGGTAAAAACTACAGGTCGCAATTCATCCGATCGTCTTTAAATTTGGCACAAGTATTTTCTTGGGCCTAGAGACGAAGCCTATTGAAATTGGAAAAAATCGCTTCATATTTAGATATAGCTCCCACATATATGTTCGTCCGATTTGGACTGCAATTGCAATTATATCGTCATTATACCGATTCTCATGAAATTTTGTACGAGGGATTCTCTTATAAGTATCGACATTATTGGTGAATTTCATAGAAATCGGCGCAGATTTAGATATAGCTCCCATATATACGTTCGTCCGATTTCGACTAGTATTGCAATAATTTGGTCATTTGTTAACAGATTCACACGAAAATTGGCTCAAAGGATTCCCTTATGACTCCCGGTATTGGTGTTGAATTCAATAGCAATCGGTTCAGATTTAGATATAGAGCTCCCATATATATTTTAGTCCGATTTTGAATAACGCTCAATAATATAGTAATTTGTAAACAGATCCACACAAACTTTGGCAAGAAGATTTCTCTTATAACTCTTTTGATTTGATGAATTTCATAGAAATTTTTTCAGTCTTAGGTATAGCTCCCATATATATGCATCTCCCGATTTTAACTTTTAAGGCCTTTTTATCATTTTACCATTTGTCAATCGATCTTCTCAAAAATTTGCACAACGTTTCACATATCAAATTTTAAATTCGATGACTTAGCCTGCATATCGAATGTTGTGTAGGGTTAAGCCCGTCCTTACTTGTTTAAGATTACTTTTGGAAGACAATAGACTTTGAAGCAAAAAGACTTTCTGATTTCATTAATTAGGGTCATACCCATTAAATATGATTTGATTTGAATATGATAAATTATAATAAAAGAGTTATGTTATAAGTGATTTTTTTTTTAAAAAGCAATCGTGAAAAAATGGGTACTTCACTGTGAAACACGAACTTAATACCAACCTTTTAGTGGACATGCAATTTGGCTCGTCGAATTTCATTAAAAACTTTCGTACATAACAGTACATATAGGTAATCATTATTCGAAAAAAAGATTTTCTTGGGAGAAATTCAAAATTGAAATTTAAAATGTTTAAATAATATTTCAAAGCTACGGTCAAACCCAACTAACAGAATTAACAAATTTCTACTAGAATTTTCGTTCTTAATCACCATGAGCTCCGTATCAATTGGCTTAAATACTGGGGCCTAATTCTCGCATCCGCAATCGACTTATTACGATCGAATTTCGCATTTTTTGGATCATGGCATCCGTTATCGATTAATTCGAAACTTCAAACAGAAATGTGCGAGGTTTTGCCCGCAATATTTTAACTATCGTAAATAACAAATTTTCGTCTATTTTCAAGAAACTAGGATAAAAATAGGACATCGAAGTATTTATTTCGTAAAATAAAACTATATTTATAATATATTCACAAATTATTAGACTGCTGTATTGTGAATTATAGAATTCCAAGAAAAAAAAAAACGAAATGGTTTTGTTTGAAAGAACTATTTTTAAATGTAAATTAATCTGGGTGATTATTTCGGAGTTTAAAAATTGTGTTTCCGAGTTCTTAAAATTTTCCATTTCATTGCTTATGTAAATCAAATAATTTATAATTAAATATTACTATTCTTCCCAGCACGGGATAGCTGTGAGCACCACACATGCATGAGGTCCAATCTGTGTGGTGTTTATTGCTGTCACGAGAAACTTAGCTAAAAGCTACCCGGCGCGTCCACAGGTTGCAAATAGGGGAATGCTTTAAACGAAGTATCTGCAACGGCAGTCGCGGACAATCAACGGTATCGAGCGGAGAGTCTCAGTGAGAGGTCAGGCGTCACCGGCTCTTGCAGAAATACTGAGTGCATATGATGCTCGATATGACAAGGCGAGTTATTGGCGCCTTTAAATAACCAATGGTCACCCTGTTCCCATAGGCGATCGGTCCTTTGGACCGGAACAAGCTTGCTCATGAAAATGTGGCTACAACAACAACTATGGGGCGCGTTTTGTCTTTGGATAGAAGACTTTTCAAACATATTAGGTGCGATGGCTTCAAGGGCCGTGCGTTGGTATGTTGTATTTCAATAGTATTAACTGCAATGTTGCCGAAATTTTTTGTTTAGAATAAATTAAATTTAAATTTTCCTCCAGGCAAAATCATTTTGGGGGGCTTGGTCCCGAGGCCCCCTCACCCCTGGCCCCCATATAAATTGGATCCCAAATTCTAATTTTTTATTTATAAAACCTAACCTCTTGCCTAAATTTTGTTCGGATTTGACCAGATGCTCGTATCTGCTTGTTAAAATATTTTCGAAAAATTAGGCATGGAGGTAATATTTTGGTATGGCTTACTTAGGACGGAAACCCATATGGTAACACTTATAAGAATCTGCAATGAAATTCGTATTCAGAACCAAGATTGTCTATATAATTTAAGTATTAACAAAGCTTAAAAATTAAGCACTAAAAAAAACAAAAACATATTTTATTAACAATTTGTAATGGCTCATATTTTGTCGGTTGAACGTTTTGCCAACATCAAAAAGCTTTTTCCTTAAAAAAAAATCAATCAAATCGGTGCGGTAGATCGCAAGTTATGTGTTTTTAAGTAATAAAAAATCACTATATGTCAACTATAACCCAGAATAGCAAACTCTATGCTATTAACAGGGTGGCCAATTTAAGTTTTTTTAAAGCTTATATCCTCTACTACAAACCGTTAGAAGATTGCAAAACGATTAGCTTTCTAAAAAAAGCTTTACAACTACAAATAAAAAAAATGCTAAAATAATGTTGGCCATAAAAACAGGGGTTGAGACGATAATGCATTGACTGCTTAATCTAAAGTAGCACTTATTAGCCAATATTATTTTTCGTTTTATCTCAAAACTGATGTTGTTTAGATTATTGTGGCAAATTAAGGCTGGTACTACGTTTTTTTGAGGGGTGGGGGGAGTGGGGAACATTTCCCAAGATCGTTCTTTCATTGGTTTGACAAGGTTACCACATTTGATTTTTTTTGGGATCTTTTGGTCAAAATGTTGCCATTTACATATAAAAATTAATATGGCACCAATCAATTTATCAGCTGCTTATGTGTATGTGTACACACAAATGTGAGTGTGTGGACCGTTCTCAAATTCATATATGTGTTGTAACCCTCCAAACATTTTCTATCGTGCGAGTCACTAAATCTGCACTCAAGGAAGTTGAAAACAATCTCAGGCGATATCATTTTTTACTCTAATTAGTGTCTCGGTACGGGAGAAAACGTGCCACTTGGCGATATATACCCATGAGTGACTAAAAGTGTAAAATTCGATTACCAACGTCATTTATAAAAATAAATGTTTATTTGCCAAATGTTTTTTTTAACTTTTAGAGTGAGGCTAATTTTTATGCCTTTTTCTAATTTATTTCTTTTTCAAATCAAGATTAATAATCGAAGATTTTATTTGCAATGATTTTCCCTGACTGGGATTTGAACAGCCAACCTTACGACTGTGAGGAGTATGCTATCCCTCTGTGCTACCGGCCTTTCTTCATTACAGAAGGCTAAGTTAACATACATTCTCTTGTTTGGGGTTTTTTGAGTTAGCGTCCAAAACAACAACAAAAAATCTATTTTTAAATTTGTAGCAATAACAGTTGATTATGAGAAACTAATTAGCGAAACATGAATGATAGAATTCCGACAGTAATGTATTTTGTTGTTGTTAATCTTGAAATCTCTACAAACTATCATAAAAAAGGACCTAAAAAGTGACTATTCTGGGAGGGAGTGAGAAAGTCACTTCCAAATGTTTGGAGGGAATTTCCACCAAAACAAACTTCTTTGAAATTTATAAATCATGAATCACAAAACTTTTTAAAAAGATACGAATGCAGCTTTTATTTGTAAATATAATTAAATTTTCATTGGTATAAGTTAAATTAGCACAACTTTCCAAAAGCCTTTGCCAGCATCTTCCACTTGTTTCAAAATAATGTTGTTGTGAGTGCAAGACTAAAAGCAAAACACTAGCTTCTACAATCGTTATTACTTCGTACAGATTTATTGCTATAGCTTGCTGTGAAAGGAACATTTTTTTATTTATTTTAGAAGTATATTTATTTATAGTACAGTACATGTGAGCAAGATCACTAACAACAACAATTAGAAGTTTGGCGAAAACGACTTGTTGCGAAGCAACTGTGATTGTGTACTTCTTGGGCGTCGAGAAATGTAAATTTTCTCTAGTTGAAAAAACAAGTTATAGCGAAACGAACACTTCTCATCAATGTTTTCCGCTTATTTTTTTTTTATATGGAGTTTCACCGAGAAAACCGAATATAGTACCAACCTTTAGATAAAAATTGACTCCCTTAATGTTATAGTTTCCATTCTATGGTTAGCAAAGCTTACAGGGCGTTCAGAGCATTGTTGCCATCCAATTTGTTGTTTCTCCAGACTTATTGTAACTGGCTCTTGTTTGATATTTCCAAAGGCTGCTGTTACTCTTTATTAAAACACAGAGGTTCTCTTCATTATTCTTTTATTTTTATGCATACTAAAATTTAATTTAAATGTATATGTATATACAAGTATTATAAATAATTTACATGAAAATGTATGGTGTGTGTGTATAATGATTAGTATTCATTACAAATAAAAAACTAAATTTATAACAAAAAAAAAAAATCATTTTCATTAGCAAAGCATTCAATTTTTTTTTAATTTGCTAAGATCCTAAAAGTATATAATACAAAAATCTAGAATAGTATACATAGTTCAGTTTTCAGGAATTCTTACGGATAAACCTATAAAGAGCAAATCAAAAGCTCCTAAACAAGTTTGTTTGGTATCTGGTTTTGGTTTATCCATCTTCCTGCCAGAAACCATTACAAGCATTTTTCATATATATATAAAAAAGTATACATACGTTTATGCATTGCTATGTACAAAATTCATCAACAAATCCTTGTTGCTTGTTGCTGATTTTTCAAAAGCATCAACATCCGAGAAAAACTTGCCACTTCAAACAGCATGAACTTCAAAAAAAAATTTCCACTGTACGAAAAATCGATCTTAGGCCAGTTTTAGTTTTCTACAGTGGAAGGCAGTTTTTCTTTTATTTTGAATCGATGTTGAACCTATAGTATGGCTTTAAGCATCTCTTTAAAATTAGGCAATTTGCGTTTGCATTTGATTGTTTGGTATTACAGTTTTGTTATTTTCGTTATTTGAATACTTTGTTATTCTAGATATCTAAACGGTATTGACTCAAGGGTATTAAGAGTACAAGAAGAAGAACAAAAGCGAATATATAATCTACTAATATAGAAGATTATTGAAAAGGGAAAAGGTTGTATGAATGACTTATGCTTGGACACTTCTCCAAAGATGTGAGAGAACTTGTCCTCTGTGGTTTGTTTTCATTACATATGTATGTATTTAATTGATCTCCATAAAGGTCAGGGGCCGAATTACCGCATACGTGATCGAATAATCTTTTGTATCGAAGGCCATTTAATCTCATATTATAAGGCATTTACATATATTGTTTTCATATTGTATGTAAATTGCAGTGTCAAAATGTTAACAAATTATGGTTGAGTTTGCCTTCTTAAATTTCCAAAACACTCGTTCGATAACTAAATAGATAATACGAAATTAAAAATTTCAAACGATTTTATTGGTTCACCTATGCCCTAATTCGGCCCTGGGGATTTTCATTTTGCTTGTGGCAACCTTATGGAGAATCGTTTCAAACGTTTATAGAGCCGACATCCGCATAGACTGGCTAAAAATAGAGCGTGTAAACAGTAAATCGTAAGCTTTGCTATTTATAGTTCTGACTAATGCAGTCTTTAGTACTATGATGTCGGCTAAGCTCACGTTTCTGACTTTTGGGGCTCTAAGGTACATGCGAACTCAAGGAATTATCCACAAAAGCCAGATTTCACGTCGCTGGGCTCGTGGTTGCTCAAATCTCAAATTTTGTTAGATCCATCCACAATATTGGGGCCTGGTTTATGTAATGTAAGCGTATGGTTTGGTAAAAATTTTACTATACTATATGCCGATGATACTCATACTTCTCGACTGAGACAGCAAGAGTCGATTGTTATTTGTAACAATTTGGCAATACCACTTGCACGGGTCTTACATTGGCGGGTGAATTTCCTGCGGAATCTGATGATGAGCAGGCATATGTGGCGGATGATGACTGGGAGCTACTAATTTCATTTGTCGAAAGATGACTCTCATTGCTATTTGTTGAGGAAGAGCAGGATGAGTGGGAGGAGGCCTCTTTGGTGATGTCATTGGAGCTGGAGGCAGATGATATCGCTGACAAGGTGTTAGTGTTAGCCATTGTGGATTTACTATTTGAATTCTGTGTATTTTTGCAGCGATTTAAGGCAGCCTCACGTTCATTGGCATCAAAATACCATACAGTTATGGCATAACGTGTCCTATACGCAGGCTGAACTTCATGCGGGTTACGCTTGTCCGACCAAAAGAATATTAAACGATCAAATTTGGGTTCAATATCAGCTACAGATTTGGTTTGTTCGGGAAATATTCTGAAAACATAAAAATGAGGAAACATTAAAAAAATCATTCAACTCCAAAAAAAAACCGCAATAATCACCTTAAAACACCACCGCTATTTCTGTAATCCCAATTGAGATTCAAATAGTAAATGGCAGTTATAACTCGGCCATCTTTATTGGGATTGTCAACATGCATCACGTATTGGGAACCCGAACCAGGATAACATGCAACCATGGCCTAAGGAAGAAAACAAAAAAAAAAAACAATTTGTTAAATTTCTAAAACGTAGAATATTATTGTCCACATGCATATGCATGTATATATTATAATAATGGGTATGCCATTTAAGAAATGTCATTTATAAAATATGTGCTTGAGTTCTGATAAGATTTGCAAAAATAATCAAACGCAATTTCTATTTTGGCAATGATCATACAATAGATAACAATCCAGTCAAGTATTGAGGGATATGACTTTTTGACTTCTTTGGTATGTTTTTCGGGTAAATAAATATGCCAACCCAATTCGCACTAGGAAAACAATTATTTCGGGCACGACCTCGACAACAATTTTTTTTCACTTTTTGAAAACAAATTGCTAATACACAATTGCATAAAGGTATAGCGTGCACGCTTTTCTCATATCAAAGAGTGCAGACCAATTCAACTTTTGTTATTCACTTTATGCCACTTGTGGATAATATGTCTTATCATAGGGTAGGAGTATTTGAACAATGCTAACAGTCATCCGTTTTTGCATTTTCGACTAATTGCAAGGTCAGAGATAAATGGAATTTTCATTGACTGGAAGCCTATTTGTTAACGCTGCTACTCCCCTAAATTACATTCTTAAACATGCAAACTTTTTTTGAAATTACGAAATTCAAAACTTAATGCGCGGCAGTATATCAGGTTTAAATAAACGTATTTTTCAAATAATCAACCTATTGGTGGACTTTACCCAGTCGTAAGACATTTATTAACATAACGACAAAACCCATATTTTTTACCTCAATGCAAAACGGACATAAATCGAGACAAGTTTTGTCATCATAAATGTGGACTTTGTTCCAAAATTATTGTGGATTTGCTTGCAAGTTTGTTTTGAACCACTTAACCACTTATGGAACAATAACTCTTTCTATTTTCTTTGTACTCTGTGACCTATTTTGTTTTAACCAAATCCCTGTTTAAGCTTTTGATCTTAATTATCAATAAATGAGAAAGCATTCATAATGACTTCTTATCTAAAAAAACCGCGGTGCAAACTAATTAGACCCTCAAAAATTTATATAACGAATGACGAATAGTAATGCCTCAGGACCTTGAAGATATCAACCACCTACTCTGTCATTGTCATCAAGATTAATCGGCTAACGTCCAATGGTGAGGTGTGGGACAAATGCAAAATTGCACACCCTTGCAAAGTGCACACATGTTTCCGCCATGGGAGAATGACGGTGACTTATTCACAATTATGAGCATACAAACAGAAAATAATTAGAATTGTTTGTTTTGCGCGCAAATAATAGTCTCAAACGCATTTTTTGATTTCCTGCTTTGAATAATACGGTTTCTTCCTTCTTCTTTTAAATTAGCACAAAAATCAGCTGAAAAAAGTTTGTTGTTTCTTTTACCACTCGCGCACTGCCGATATAGCGATCCATCCTTCATATTTAGACTTGCAAAGCGGAATAACATATTTCATTTACTCACTATGGTAACGTTAGGTTGGGTTTGTTAGGTTAGGTCGAAAAGAGAGTGCGGATATTTGATTTATTGATTACATGTAATTTGAAGACATCACATGGTCAATATAAACATAAATTACAAAATTATCTGCATAGATATTCAAGCTACTCTCTTACAAATCTAACTATTTAAATAAAGAACATCGAAAATAAAATATTTCATAGTTACTCCTTTAATTCATTAACGACAAATGGGTAGAAAAATATGCAAGAATAGAGCTGTCTAAAAAAATCTAGCTCGAGTTGGGAAAGAGTTATCCTAATGAAATTTGAATTGAAGTAAAGTGGACGAATGAAACTAGTTTAAAAAATAGTTTCCCATCATATAAGGTCATGTTTTGTGGAAAATTTGGCTTTTTCTGGAAATCCTTTTAGAATTCTGCATTTGATGGTTTTTATATTAAAAAAAAAATTAATTTATGGTGGTAAGCCAACTACTTTTGACAGAAGGTTCGATTTTATGTCAAAGTTATAAAAATCCACTTTTCTTCGCTACATTTTCATACTTTCTTTTGTTGTAAAAACATAGTGGTTTAGGAAGCAAAAAGGACAACCATATAGCATATCTGGATAGAAAAATATGGAGAAACAACACCTCAATACAATTTGATTGGTACCAAACGACTATGGCATCTGGTCGAATCATGAATTATCACAGCACACAACCAAAATCACAGATAATCAACACCGCTAAAAGTTTTATCACCAGAGTACTCCACATCAGTGACGAACAATTCCATCAAGACAATAGTTTTTAATAAATTTTCGAATATAATATATATTAGAAATAAAACGCAAACTAAACAGAACTTATGGCAACCCTATAATGAATGAAAAAACCAAACGATATTTGTAGCTTCAAATACATCCCTGGATTAACAGATAACAAAAGCTTAAGAACTTCAATGAACAAAACAAACAACATTAAATATGCGTACAAAGCGAATCAAACAAACAAAAAAATATTCTCTAACGTCAAAACTACAATCGACAAATAACAACAAAGAAATGTTGTTGATAAAGAAAACAAAGAGAGAAAGAGATACACTTTAGAAAGCTTAAGAATACAACAAGAAATAGATAGGATGATGAACTTGAAAGAGGACACAAACAATATTAGTATAAGTTACCGTGTTGCAATATAAAAATTTAAGTTGTCTCTAATATAATAAAAGTCGTGTTGTTAATGAATATGCTTTTGACGAAAAAATTCATGTGAATATATCCTAATTTATTGTAAGTTAATTACATTTTTATAAAGATTTGAAATTAATGTAATGTTTTAATTAAATAGACGTATCCCCTGAAGATGTCAACAAAAATTGACGAAACGTTGGGACAAATGAAATGCCTTTACTACCATATCTTCTGCTCTTTCATTCCCTCGTTATACCCCCGAATCATTCTGGACTTCTTCTGGGTCTGGTATGGCTGAAGTGGCGGCCCTCTAGCCTATGAAACTTCTTTCGGTCTCTACGTCGGAAACCAATCTCAGTCACTGGGTTCTCAATGTAAAACGCCAGGCCCTTTCTGCCCACCCGTGTAGCATGAACCTCCAGATGGCAATACCAGATTTCCGTCTATCCACAACTGTGCCGCTGGCAGCAGTGCATTGCACTCGACCTCAAGTGTCGTCTCAGGTATGCGATCGGAAACCTCTTCAATTCCTTTCAGATTCCCTATCGTCGCTTGGACAATACCTAATTGGTGTGACCTGCTCCTATCCTCTATCCATTCTTCTACGAAAGTTTGCTATATCTTTTTCACACTTTAAACCCCAACTGCTACTTATCGATTTATAGCAGAAGTAGAGGACTTTCAGGACATTTTTGACCTCTTATTAGCGTTTCTTTGTAGTTTAATTTCTGGCCAAGAATCACCCCCAAATACTTGTACTCCGAAAAGAGCGACGGCTCTAGGTCTAAGAAGGTCGCCAAAGAAAAGTCACCTATCCGCAAATCTCCACTGACACAGCCAGCCACATCATGAAATGCCACAGTTAAACGGTCGACCCTTAAAGTGCTATCTGATGATATGTATTTTTCGTGTGACTTGTCTAATTTACCAGTGCCGAGATAACTACGAGCATCACACAGGTTGGAACTTTCAGCTCCGACCTTTGTGGTGTTTATTATCATGAGAAGATCAGCTGGGAGTTACCGGGCGCGTCTAGTGGAATACTCCATACGGAGTAGCTGCAACTGCAGTCGCGCACAATCAGCGGTATCAAGTGGAGAGTCTCAGTAAGAGGCCGGGCGACACCGGCTCCTGCTTAAATACTGAGTGTCTATGATACACGATATGACAAGGCGAGTTATTGGAGCCTTTAAATACCCAAAATGCCATTACGTTCCCGCGACGATCGGTTTTATGGAAAGGATCGAGCTTGCTTACTCATTGGAGTTTTGACGATGATCGCTTCCTCCACATAAAAATATGTGGTTACAACAACAACAACAACCATCTCTGAAAGTTGTACACATCGTCAAATACATATGAAATAATTGAAATGAAACACGGATGTTGGAATAAATATTTTGTGTTTCTAGTTAGAGCGGACCTTATTTTCATCCGACATACAAGTAAACATGTGTAAAAAAAGTGCAACACATGTGTGAAATACATGCTGCTAAGGAGCAATCTTTTGTATCTGACAGACATAGATGAAGAAAGTAACAGCACAAATGACGAATAAAGCTGATTGGCTGTTGAACAGGTGTCCAGGTTTGTAGCGGGCATTCAAAGCTCAGTCTGACATAATTTACGAGTTTTTACTTTGAAAATATCCATATTTTGTAATATATTTAACAAATTTGTCGAAACTATCGATAGTGAAGAAGAAAAATATCGAATGGAGCGAATGTCGATGGTTTGCCAGCTCTAATATCTATCACCAGTTTTAGGTTTATAAGGCTGCATCAACTACAATTTTTATCTAAGCATCCGAAATTTGGAGAGTATTGCTAAGTTTCTATAAAAACATACTCAAAATTCTATAGAAATCGGTTCAGAATTGGTTATAGCTCCCATTATCGATGTACACTTCTAGACTGCAGTAGCGTTTCTGCTTTTGTCTTTGATCTGCTTGATTTGTTTAGTAAGGCCAGAAAAAAACAAAACTAAAAACATGAATTCCTGAGACAATCCCGCGAATGGAATTGGCCTACATGTATGAAATATAGGTCAAGTCATACTAAAAGAGAAGGAACGTAAGAAAATACTCCCATGCTAAGGTCTGCTGAGCGCTACACTTAACAAAAATTGAAAAGAATGTCCTTATATCTTGCAGTTTTTGGAGAAAAATTAGACATTTACCTTGGTTCTTTCCTTTATAACATAATTTCCCAATTTGCCATTGTTTCGCATGGCATTTGCTCGGCAAATGACGGCATCGATCTAAAATGCGGGTAAATACATGCAATTAGTCATATTTGGCTATCGCACATGTATGTAAACAAACTTACCTGATTAATTAAAAACCCCACATTAGAGCAATCAGGTTCTTCGCCTTTTACCCAAGTGATTTTATCTCCACGTATTGTCTTTAGATCTTGATCTGATTTAAAATTATTCACCAATTGACCATCCTAGGGGGGTGGTATACAAACAGAGTGGTATTAATAATTTGCTTGAATTTTAGTTTCTGATTATAACACTTACCCTAAAAACTCCGGCCGAATACATGTTGAGCACCTCATTAAGAATTTGCATACCCTTTTCTTGGCCCAGAAAATCATCCACCACTGAAAGGCCATACTGATTCATGTCATTGATGATATTACGGCACAGTTCTTCATATCGTCGTTCACTGGAAGAAAACAATAGAAAAAACAAAACGAATTTAAAATATTTGTTGTAAATATTGTAGAATTGTAGAAATGGTTAAAAATAAAAATTTTATTGCAATTTTACGATTATCACCACAATCTAAGGAACAATGTCTTGGCCTCACGTCCGCACAAAACAGGGCTGCCAGAAGATTTTTTTGATAAATCAAAACATGAGCATATTTTGCTATCAGCTTAAAAAATCATTTAAAATACGATCTCTCATTTACAATATATAGCATAAATGAGAAACGAATATTCTTATAAAGCCATAATAGCTATAAAGGAAATTATTTTTTTTTTTGCAAATAGGGAAACGCATACCATTTTTTTCGTTTTGTTCCCAATAATCAAAATACGAATTGCGCCCTTTAAGGGCTCAAGAAGTAAAATAGAAAGATCGGTTTATATGGGAACTGTATCAGGCTATAGACCGATTCGGACCATATTTGACACGTATGTTGAAGGTCATGGGAGAGCTGTTGTACAAAATTTCAGCCAAATCGGATAATAATAACGCCCTCTGGATGCACAAGAAGTACAGATCCCAGATCGGTTTATGTGGCAGCTACATCAGGTTATGGACCGATTTAAACCATACTTGGCACATTTGTTGAAAGTCATAACTTAACACGTCGTGCAAAATTTCAGCCAAATCGGATAGGAATTGCGTCCTCTAGACGGTTAAGAAGTCAAGACCCTAGATACGTTTATATGACAGCTATATCAGGTTATGGACCGATTTCAACCATATTCAGCACAGTTGTTGGAAGTCATAATAAAACTCATGCATTTCAGCCAAATCGAATAACAATTGTGCCATCTAGGTGGCTCAAGAAGTCAAGATATGGCAGTTATATCAAAACATGGACCGATATAGCCCATTTAAAATCCCAACCGACCGACACTAACAAGAAGTATTTGTGCAAAATTTCAAGCGGCTAGCTTTACTCCTTCGAAAGTTAGCGTGTCTTCCTGTACCATTTGTCCGCCTGTCGCCTTTTTTTGTAGGCAAAGTGGAGATCGCATTTGTTACCCAATCAATATAAAATTGTTTAGCCCAAAGACAAGCGTTATAAATAATAATTATCAAGCAATAATTTAGAAGTTAAGGATAACGAGAGTAACGGTTATAGACTATGCACTGCATATTTTTAAAAATCGAGGAGGCCGTCGTAGCGCAGAGGTTAGCATGTCCGCCTATGACGCTGAACTCCTGGGTTCGAATCCTGGCGAGACCATCAGAAAAAATTTTCAATAGTGGTTTTCCCCTACTAATGTTGGCAACATTTGTGAGGTACTATGCCATGTAAAAATTCTCTTCGACAATTTCGGAGTAAAAAAAATTAGCAAATTAGCTGATCGACACTTCGCTCATTTTGAAGCAAAAAATAGGCATATCTGGCAGCCCTGTCATTGAAATATATTTTATACGCATAATTGTGTATACATACATACATATGTACTAAACATTTAGCAGCAAGCAGTATTTAGAAATAAATTGCTTGCGGTGGTAAATATTTCAATTTTGTCTAAGAAATTTACCTCCATACACAATGAATTATTTTTTTAGGCGACAATTAAGAAATACTAAAAATTAATTGCAACTAACTAAATTATCATTGAGCTTAAACTTTATTCGGACTGCACTCATTGATATGAGAGAAGTATCTCCCGTTCCTTAATGAAATGTTCATGGGAAATTTATCAACTAAATTTTCCCATGAACATTCCTCTAAGAAACAGGCGATACTTCTCTCATAACGATGGGTCCAGTCCGATTAATGTTTAAGCTCAATGATAATGGGCCTGCTTTTTTATGCCTAGAATTTACAGAAAATTTTGTGTTTGAATTTTGAGCTATAAAAATGGCCGACTTACGACAAGCCAATTTTGCCCCAAAAACATGACATTATATGACCTACAAATCTTGTTTCCTTCGTCCACTTAACGCCAATTCAAAGTGCATTGAAATACCTCTTTCCTAAATCGTGTTAGAATTATACTAACACATCTCTATTCTTAGGTATTTTTCTACCCATTCAACGTAAACGGCTTAAAAAAGTTGCTCTTAGTCGACGAGTCGTACTTATTAAATAAACCAAAAATCTATGACTCTGAGATGGGAAAAATCACAAAGGGACAATTCCTAAAAAATAATTTGTTAGCCATAAACGAAATATTCGACAAATAAACATATTTTGTTAAAAGCGTTGGGACTTTGTTTACCATAAAATTCCACGCTCTTTCAAGAAGAGAATTTGTGATGAATGATTTTTTTTTGTTTATGTGTTAAAATGAGTAACAAAATTTGTCAACAGTCATAAGAGAAACGTCGAATATCGAAACTTTGTGTCAGAGATTGGAAAAGGTTTGCGGAAAATCGAGGCGTTTTGATAGCTATTCTAGGATCGGCTAATGGGACAATTGTTCTGACATAGCCAAGAAAAATGTAAATTCCTACTTCCGTAGTATTCGTAGGATTAAACAATTACAGCATTACCCAAATATTACTCAAAATCGGACGAATATATAAACGAGAGCTATTCTTGCCTGTGCCAAATTTAAGATGATCAAATGAAAATTGCCATCCGTAATTCTGTATACAATTAACATGATAGATCGAATTGAAAAATGTGTACAGCTTGATTCGTATAATTTTCAATGGGTCTATCTCACTTTTTAAACAAATGAACTATGTTCTAATACCCAGTAGTGATACAATACTAACTGTTGACTGGCAGACCTTTGCAAATTGCAAATTTTGCCCATGAATATGATATTTGATCCACTGTAAGTTGAATGTCCTTCTCCTTTTTTATTTACATAGTATACAATATATTTCAGCTAAAATGTACCGCGCATATAGTAGAATTAAAGATATAGTTTAAATTATAGATTTTCGCTGCAAATATTTATAATCAATTTTCTCTTAATTCATTCGATATATATTCCATGAGCGGTATTGTCCTTTATTGCTAACCGTCATATGTCATTAATCCTCAATATTTTTTATCTACGTGTATTATTTACTGTCTTTTACTGTCCCGTTATTCGTGGGAGTGCCTCAATTATTTCCATAAACATTTTAAATTTTCTGATGTTAAAGTTTGTAGTGTAAAAAAAGTCTTCGCGACATAACAAAGTGTGTTTTTTTACAAATTTGTTTCTCTTTCGAGTCCAGCTCAATGATCGAAAATGCAAATGGAAAAGGAAAGCCATTCTGATTTTTTGGTGTCAGTTATTAAAAAAAAGAACAATTTGTAGCAAGGTATCTAACTTTTTCGTACAATATTACTTAAATATATAGAAAATAAGCATGGTCCATCACTCTTTCGAAAATATCAGAATATGGGTTCAGAAAAATTATTGCTTTGTATAAAATAAGGAAGTGAAAAAAAGTTTGAAAAATAATGTGGCAGAAAACGTAAGACGACGAAGATTGAGGATGATCATACTGCAATTCTAGCAAAGAGAAATTCTTTTACGACAGCCAGAGATATAAAAGGAAGGCTAGAAATAAATATTTCGACTCGAACTGTTCAAAGAGGACTTAATGGAAGGGGGTTAAAAATGCCTTCGCTAAGAAAAAACCACTCCTACGAGCAGCCAATAGAAAAAAAAACTAATGGCTTTTGCAAAAAAGTATATAAATACGCCTGATTTACTTGAAGTACAGTTATTTGGACGGTCGAGTCGAAATATGAACTAAAAAATGGCATAAATGGCAAAGAGTGTGGTGTGAACCAACGCAAAGGCTTAAATCAAAAAACCTTATACATACTGTAAAACCTGGTGGAGGAAGTCTCATGGTGTGAGGATGTTTTTCCTCTTCAGGAGTTGGTAGGCTCGTAAAAATTTACTCTAAAATGATCGATCGAAACCCCATAGATCATCTTTGGACCATCCTATGTGACAAAATCTCGATGGAATCCAAGTCTAATCTTCAAATATTTTTGGAAAAATTGCAAAGTGAATGGAGGACAATTCCAACAAATACTTTGAAGAAACTTGCTTTAAGTATGCCGACAAGATTGAGAGAAGTCCTGAATAACAAAGAAGGAAGCAACTTTGTGCTAATTGTTTTTTGTTATTTAATTGTTTATAATATTTTTTAGAGAAGTGTTGCTTTATTTTGTCACATGAAATTCCTTTAGTGTCATGTAGTTTGTATTATAAATAGAAAATATAAAGTAAGAATTCAATGTTAAGTTCATTATTAGATAAAATATTTACCGAATTAAAAATAAAACTATAGTTCATAAACATTTAAAAACAACAATATATGTTTCAATCAAAAAATTAAAAATATTTTAAACCGCACTTTATTTTGTACAACAATGTAGCTCCCATATAAACCGATCTCTCGATTTTCTTGTTCGGTTCCTAAAGCTTTAAGTTTTGCCTGGTTTGACAGAAGAATTCAATTCAAAGAATTCAATGTTAAGTTCATTATTAGATAAAATAACTATAATTTATAAACATTTAAAAACAACAAATATGTGTTTCAATCAAAAAATTAAAAAAAAAAAAATAAAATATTTTAAACCGCACTTTACTTTGTCCGACAGCACTCATAATATCTAATACACACAATTTATGTAAAATTTCCAAAATGTATACATATGTATTTTGCAAATGCAAATTTTCCAATGAACATTTCATTAAGGAACACGTTTAAACTTCTCTCATATCAATGATTGGAGTCCGATACAAGTTTGAAGTCAATAATAAGGGACCTCTTTTTTATGGCCTATTCGAAAGGCTTGCCGAAGAGCGACCCCATATTAGTAGAAAAATGTACACAACTGTTTACCTATGGTAAATAGCTCTTATGTATCTCCAGCACTTGGAGGGTAAACCACTGCTGAAAATGTCCTCTGAATTTCTCGTCGTGATTTGAACCCCAGCGTTCAGCGTCAAAGTCGGACAAGCCAGCCTTAGCTACAGAACTATACTCGTTCGAAAGTGTTGTCAGACGTATAGACAACATTGTGCCCGAATGTCCGACGATCAAGAATTGAGTACGATTTGTATTTACTGGACGCAGTAGGGAACTAGCCAAGGAATCCAAAGCTGTTGTTGAACAAAAATCGAATTTAAATTTTTGATAATTACACACTTTTCCAAAATCTTGCATCTAATTGCAAAATGCAGTTTAATAAATAGCACATAAATATATATCTAATGCATAGACCTCGAATTTGACTATACATTCATTACTAACTAGAAATATGCCCCACGAGCATTCCATTAAGGAACATTGGGGATACTTTTCTCTGCTGATAATGGCCGAATAAACTATACAAAACAATTAATATTTCCGCTCGGTTTATTTTTAAAGTTAATATCCTTAATTGCTTATCAAAGGCTGGTTATTTCCTAATGACTGTCTACTGCCAAATATAATGAAATCGTCATGGTTATCCCTGGTCTAAATATTGATTTTCAATTGGAAATGACGAAAAGAAATTCCATTGAAAATGTTGCAAACATTGCAAAACACTTCCGAGGAGACCAGTAATAAGTTAAGGCGGCATTTCATTGACATTGTCATTTGATACCTTAACACAAAGAAAAACAGATCCGAGTGATTTATTTTTAAATATGTACAAAAAAAAAAAAAAACAAATAATTACCCAATTTCAAGTTGTTCGCGTAAATATTGTTCGGCATTTGAGGGAAGTGCTGAACGTTTGAAGAATTGATTATAATCCGTGGTTGGGGCTGAAGTAATCATGTTGATTGTTTTTTTGTTGTTTCTTTTTAATATAATAACAAGGACACTTATATTAATGTATGTTAATATCACAGTTGAATATAATACGTTTTGTTGGTTTTGAGGTATCCTTTTTAAAAGCGATTTATACTTTTAATTTGTAAACTTTCTATGAACTTGTGTTTGTTGTTTTTAGTAAATAGATAAGTTGTAATTCCTTTAGAATTTGGATTTTGTCTTTCTTTGCCGACTGCTAACACGCAACTAGTTTGTGGCGTGAACTTCAAATTTGCAGGTAAATGTGGTCGAGCAAATATTTGTTTTGTTTTGGATGAAGTGTATCTCTCCAACTCTCTTTCTACACTTACTCTCACTGTACTGTTTCAATGATAACATATGGTTTGGTCCCAAACGTAGTGTAGTTCTCTGAGGTTGTTCGTTAATTTAGCAGACAGTATTTTGCAATCTGTTTTAGAGCTCTCTCTCGGTTTCAGTCTTTTAATCTCTCTCTCTCTCTCTCTCGCTTTCTCCACCTTCTTCTATTTTAATTTCATAGCCATGAGTATCTATGAGCGTTACAATGTGCAAGAGATAACATTTAAACATGTGTTGTTGTGTTGATTTGGTAAATGAGCGTCTGTGTGTTCATTCACCATTTACGCCAAAATGAACCACCAAATGCCGGCCAAAATAAAGGGGATTAACAAGACATTTGTTGCCTTTCCGCAGTAGCAAAAATCACGTACGCAAACAGAGTGTACTATTTTTTCCACTTATTAACGGTTTAGTGCTATTTCAATTGTATACTAATAATAAATCCACCTTGTTTGTTTTGTACCGATGTATGTAGGTAGGTATGTTGTTTTTTGACTTTGATTTTTTTTTATTGAATTTTATGTTTTTTCATATCACATTCATTTATTGTTTATATTATGCACACAGTCATTAGTTTTGTTGCTTATTTTTATTTACTATTTTTTTTAATTAACATATTTTTAAGCTGGTAATTTATAAACATTTAAAATTTGTACAGTATTTAACCCGAAATATAAAATGTTTCTAATTTTCTTCCATACACTACGAGTAGTAAGTTGTGAATGAATCGGTCGGATATGTGTTTAGACATTTTCGAGTTCGAGCAAACGCACTACATAATATGAGGTGGATTTTGGTTTTGGAGTATTGTGGTGGTTTTTCTACACAGGGTTGCCAGTATTGGGGAATGGTGGAATTTGATCAGGGATTTAAAATTATTTGGGAGGAATTTTGAACAATGAGTTGTTTCAATTTACCTTAAAATTTTTGATATACATGATATTTTATCATTGAATATTGTATATTATTTTGAGTAATGTGAGTAATAAAAGAAGAAACTAAAACGGAAATTTTTAGTTAATTTTAACAAAAATCTTTTTCACATTATAATACGAGGGTTGCCTTTTATATTTCGGTATTAGAGAACACAAAAACAAATATTAATCAATCGAAAATCGCAAAATATTCCCCATTAAGATCCATACATATTTGCATGCGTTTGAACCAATTGTCGAAGCACTTTTGCCACTCTGATTGAGGAAACTCCAAAACATGCATTCTAAACGCATCAAACGCTTCTTCAGGTCGAAAAACGATGATTTCTCATTTTATTTTTTACGTACGGGAAGAAAAAGAAGTCATTCGGTTTTCAGCGGTGGTTATCCCCTCCTAATGCTGGCTATAAAAAGGAGGTCCTGTATCATTGAGCTTTAAATTTAATCGAACAGCACTCATTGATTTGTAAGAAGTTTGCCCCAGTTCCTTAATGGAATGTTCATGGGTAGAGAAATACCCAGGTATTTACCCATTTATACCCAACAGCTGGGTATGTATAATTCTGCAGATATATTTGGTATAAAATAATTTTTTAAAAAAATTTTTGATGATTTCGTATTCTTTGTATGTAAACCTGACATTCTGATAATTTGGATTGGATTTTAGTTATATATAGCCGTTATAGACAGATCTCCTGACTTAAAATCTTGAGGCAATAAATTAGTCATTTTTCATCCGATTTCGATGAAATTTGGCTAAGTAAGTTCTGGTAGACCCCTATTCATTTCTGTGAAGTGCGGTTCGAACGGACTATATTTGGATATAGCTGCCCTATAGACCGACCACCCGATTTCCCGATATAGGGTATTGAGGCCATAAAAGATCCATTTATTACCTCAATTCGATGAAATTTGGCACAGTGTGTTCTGGTAGACCCAGATCGGACCATATTTGGATATAGCTGCCATATAGACCGATCTCCTGATGTAGAGTATTGAGCCCATAAAACGAGCATTTTTCATTTGATTTTAATGAAATTTGAAACAGTGAGTTTTGGCATCCCTTTAAAATTTTTAGTCTGGAGATTGGTCAATGTAACGGCTATATATAACTAAAATTTGACTTTATGAGATCAGAACTTCAGGTTTATACACGAAGAACACGAAATCATCAAAAATTGTTTGGAAAAAATTTGTATACCCAAGATATCTGTAAAATTATAAATACCCAAAAAAGGTATTTACCCAATAAATACCCAAGCGTTGGGTATTTACTCGGTAGAAACCCATCTCTATTCATGGGCAAATTTGCAGGCGGATGACTCATCAAATCGATGTTTTGAGTGCTCAAAATTTTGGAGCATTTTTTTCGACCAATCGACACGAACCTTTTTTTGAGCGATTGACGAATTGTGTGGGATCCAACGCCAACAATTTTTTTGACGTCGCACATATGCCTAAGGTTGTCACAATCTCACGATAGGTCACGAACTTAGAGTGAACTATCACCTCGCATGAATTCACCATACCATCGGTAAACACTGGTCCTTGATGGAGCTTTATCGCCAAAAAGTGAATTAAGTTCATCGATGCACTGTAATTGAGTTAATCCACGTCGAAAGTTGTAAAAAATAATCGCACGAAAATGTTCATGACTTAATTCTATTTTTAGGGCGAGATGAATCTTTAAACAACACAAATAGCGCTCGTATGTCAATGCGTTCTGAGTACGTATAGCCTCAAAAATGTCAAGCTTTGTGATAGAGCTGTCAGTTGGCAGATTGCAACACAAGGGTTGTCCAATGCCGAAATATAAAAGGCAACAGTCGTAAAATAAAATGCAAATAATCGTGGTACTTTTCAGCTAAGAGATTAAAACATGTGCACTGCCTTGCGCAGTCTTCAATAAACATACTATAGCAGGTGTACAACAAACTGTTGCAATAACATTGACTAATGTTCTCATTTTTCAAGTTTTTTACCTGTTAGGGCGAAGATTATTAAATTTCACAATTTTTGTTTGTTTCTCTTTCGAGAGGATCATTGAGCTCCTTTGATTTGAGCAAAGTTTGGCCCATTCCAAGGTACTTTTAAGATCCGGTGCATTGAAAATGTTGTGAGTTATAATATTAGCAATTATTCTCAAGAAGATCCAATTAATATTTTGTTCTACAGTTATGGAAAAAATTATTGGTACAGTGCTATTTTGCAAATAAAACAAGAAATACCATATACAGTATGGCCACATATTCAAGCCAAGTATGGTTTGAATCGGTTTAGACCTGATATAGCTCCCACATAAACCGATCTCCCGATTATACTTCTTGAAACCCTACTAAAGGGTGTTGAAGGCTTCTAATTTTGCTGAAATTTTGCACAACGTCTTCTCCGATGACCTTCAACGTGCCACATATGGTCTGAACCGATCCATAACCTGATATAGCTCTCATATAAACCGGCCTACCGATTTACTTCAGCCACTAGAGGGCGCAATTCTTATAATTTCACAATGGAATGTACTATGGTCTCCAACATCCAGACCAAGTATGGCCCGATTCGGTATATAATCCGATATATCTCCAATAGCTAAGTAATTCTAAGCCATTATCCTTTGTTTGCCTATAAAGGGATACCGGGCAAAGAACTTGACGAATGCGATCCATAGTGGAAAGGATATTAAATTCGGCCCGGGCGAACTTAGCACGCTTTTACTTGTTTTGTACAGTTCTCGTAATTTCTAAGAACAACCCAATACCTAGCAAATGATATTATTATAAACTTTTTAAACCCACTGTAAATACAAAAATCTCTAGGGATATTTATAAATGGAAAAATGCAATTCAGTGTGGCGAGGGAATTATTCAGAGTATTAAATATTAGCGATTTTAGAAAATGTTGGGGTAATTTTCGTATTCATTTCGGGAATGTTTATAAATGGTTTTAGATTTACGCGGAAAGCGATTGCAATAAAAAAACTTGCAACAAAGTATTTCGTTTGTTTTAAACAATTTAATGGCCCCTGGAAACAAATTAATATTTGTTTTAAAGTGATATTTTTTACATTAAGTTGATGCGATATCCACCATTGTTGTGGATCAATCTATGTTAATTTATCTAATATAGAATAAGCTTTACCACAACTTCAGTTATTCAATTTGAACTGGAGTTTTTTAGGACAAACGTTCGGTTTATGGGACAAGAAAAGGAAAACACTGGCAACGCTGACATCACTCTCAATCCAGAGAAAATATTGTATGACGTGCACTTGAACACACAAATATATGCATATACCAATGACTATCTTGGTTACGAGTATTGTCTCGTTTCATGCTGAACTTTACATACCCATACAAGACTAAACATATGTGAGCCTAAGTATAGATATGTACAATGTACATTAAACATGAAGTCATATCGCATGGGTAAACTTCCCACAGCGAGTGTAAGTAAACAGTTCTGTTAGAGGATGGCTGATGGAAGTACGCAAATATGCACAAAAATTACCAGCTTTAAGAATATCCCACTACGCCATGCGCAAAAGTATAGCATACCTAAAATACAATATTATAGAAAAACACATTACACAAGATAAAAGATAATAAATTGAACTTAAATATTCAATGCCATTGGACTACAAATTAGAGATTGATGCTGAATAACTAAAATTGGAAGAACGGGTTCACCAGTTTATATATTGTTTCGGACAATACTAAGCATAGGTAATGGAAATCAGATAAGAACGGAATATGTAAAATTACTCCCAAATCAGATCATAAAACCAAGTGCTCATGAAATCAAATCGGAACATCGAGTTAAATATCAGGTTATTGGGGGTTTTGGGCTTAGATACCTATTAGCAAGATTTTAGTCAAATCGGATAAATATGTGCCTAATAGGCGCTTGAAATAAAAAATCAGACGATGGATCTATATGGGAAGAAATTCAGTGCACACTCATCCCAAGTTGGATGGGTATATAAACAAGCCTCAAGATTTCTAAACCCCTATATATTTTTCACCAAACAAAATTTTCGGTTTGCATATTCGTTTTATCGAACCACAGTAGGACAGAGGTTTGCATGTTTGCCCTAGACGCTCAACGCCTGGGATCAAATTGATTGTATATTGTTTAACATCGTGAAACGATTTGTACACAATATCATCGGTTAATTTCAACAATGTCGTTTAGATTCAGCAAAAAGAGGGAAAGATTTGCCAAATAGTGAATCTTTTTCTGTCGTCTTGTATTAGAAAACGTTTGCTAGAGCTGCGTACCGGCCTTAACCAACAACTATTAGACAAAAATTGAATGGTGTGTGTATAAAATAAGATAAATTGACCAGAGTTACATTTCAATTTGTACATGCTCTGGGAATTGAATTTTAAAACAAAAAATATAAACACTTCTTTTCTGCAGCGTACAAGTTCGATTATTTCTTACCTTAACCTGCACACCCGTTCTGCAACAGTTTAGTGCTAAACAAGTTATGGAGATGTTTTTGGAGCTTTTTACAAGCTTTCAAGGACAGAGCCGCAAATAATTTATATTCTATTTTGACCCATTTGTTATAATTTGCGCGTTTCTGCTTCACTACTTTGTTGTTATTGAGCGTTTGAAAATAGCTTTCAATAACTTGTGCTATTATTATCGCCATACTGGTGCAAAATCAATACTAAATCATACATCCATTGCGATCCTCTCTTTAGCTACGTAAATAGAATAACTAAAAAAGATTGTGTGAATTAACAAAAATAAATAGTCTTACTAAAAACTTAATACGTACATACGTAAAAACGAATATATGCGCGAGTTATCACAGTGAAGTACGGGTATAGTCAAATACAGGGTTGCCATAACTTGAATAGAAAAAATTTCAAAAACAATTACACCGGTATTCTAAAAACTTTATGAAGATATGAAATAGGTTTATTTGACCAATTTCCTTTATGGACCTGTCAAATAAACCTATTTTAAGGCTTCGTTAAGTTTTGTGAATATAAGTTTAACTGCATGCAAAAATAACATTGAAAATAGGATTCATCAATTTTGAATAACATTTTGTTTAAATAATAAATAGAGGAAAATCTATTTTCTTTCATTTCCATACATAGTTCAAATTTTTAAAGGTTGTACATATTTATAGACTCTCACCCACTTCAAAGTTTCAAAATGCCATACCCAGTTCTAGATGCCACTGTGGTGGATATGTCTGCCTAGGGTGGTAAACGCCAGGGTACGAAATCTACCGAAAACAGGGAAAAAACTGTTCTGTGGTGGTTATGCCCTCGCTTATGATGGCGTTGTATGTAAAACTTTTCTGCGAAGAGGTTTCGCTTAGCGGCGCACCTTTCGCCCTCAGCTAAAAAAGACGGTTATTGAGCAAAAACTTGATTCGGTCAGCAATCATTGATGTGAATAAGCTATTCCTGTTCACTAATGGCTTGTTCGGGCGAAGATGTAGGGCAAAATTCTACAATATATTTTAGCAATAAAATGCGAACTTTTTCGTTTGTCCTGAGGGGCTAGAGCAATGTATGTAAATCCTTTGTAGTTTGTATCGACTGTATCGAATTATACACGCAAAAATATTTCGTTTCACATAAGATATATTTCCTACAAGTAAGCTTCTTTTGTGAACAACGGTGGATTTTGTTTACGATGAAAGTACTTGCTTTTTGCGATAAATTTTTGCAAGAAATTTCGACAAATATAAAGTTTTTTTTCACCCCGTCAATAAATTTCAGTCCAGATCTATAGAACGTGTTACTCGGGGTTTCAACTAGTTTTTAGAGAGCACGCGAGAGAGGGTATGTTACTCTTTACGTTCGCACCCAATATGAGCCAGATCGGATCATATTTAGATATAGCTTTTATATAAATGGATCTCTCCATTGAAATTCGTAACTCTATAAAGGATGTATTTTTCAACCCATTTCCTTGAAATTTGGAAAATTTGGTAGTATTGACTTTTATACATTATTTTCGATAGGCCCATATCGGATATATAATATAGCTAAATATAGCTGTTATATAGACCAATCTTCGGACAAGAAATAAACCTATGGTTGTGGCTATTCAATCTTTGTCCCGCGAGAGCTTATGGCTTGTTATTCGTTTTGTTTTTTTGGGTTAAGTATGTAGGTTAATAATGTAAAGCTTGTGTTTTAAAATAAGTACATCAATAATTTTAAATAATTATTATTTTCTTTACTAAAATACTATATGCTGACTAAGGAACATGTCATGCCGACCATTGCAAATTTTTTTTTTTCATAAATTGAAAATTTTAAGAATTTAATAAAAGAAATTTAGTTTTTTATGATTAAATTCAAAACAAATCAAATTTCGAATTTTAAAAATTTCAATTGAATTGAACATTTGTAGCCAGAAGGAAGATGGATGGAAAGAGGCAAAATCCTTAAACTGCCGACTACTGGTACACTTACCCTATGTAGATGGACAAGAATATCTTTACATCACATTTTATTTTAAAAATCTTCGTAGATAAGTAATAAGACTTTACTAGAGTTTGTGCCTGTATGAATTCAATGGTTCAATTTGACAAATCCTACCGACGAGTTTAGGTGGTTCCAAACGAAATCGCGATCTAGGAAACCAGTCAAATGCTATTACAAAGCAAAAAACACATTTTTCTGCCAAACTTTAAACGGGGTTTTTGTGTTCTATTTATAATAGAAACAGATTACCCTATGGTCTGCAGCCAGACAATATCCGATTGTATGAATTATTTGAAGACCAAACTAATTTGGCGCAAAACATGTGAATGAACGGGAGGCACACTGGAAACAGTGAAGGCTACAAATATGCTTACATTGAAAACCTACTCTTATGGTAATCAACGATTACTTAGAGTAGCAGTTGGGCAAGTGTGTTTCTTTGTAATAGTTGGATGTCTTCATTTGGTAGAAACATATGAAGTGAAGTAATTTTCTTTCTTGCTGCGCTACAGATGGAAATACTCTTAAGAGCATAGTTTCAACCTAGAAGACATACCTTTTTGACAGATCCTACCGATGAGATTGGATGGTTCCAAACGAAATCGCGAGCTAGGAGACCAGTCAAATGCTATTACAAAGCAAAAAACCCATTTTTCTGTCTAACTTAAAAAACGGGGTTTTTGTGTTCTATTTATAATAGAAACAGATTACCCTATGGTCTGCAGCCGGACAATATCCGATTGTATCGTTTGCAATACCCTAAAAAAATCCTTGAATTCGAAAATAATCAACTCAAATCTCAAGTAACCATTTTAATTCACCGCTGTGCTATTGGTTTCATAATCTTATCTGAGGAATATCACTCTACCTCTGTTGAAAAAACGCTTGGAACACTATCGATGGTATGAATGCACGTTAACTAAACGTGACTGGAATCACTCAGAGTTAGTGAAGAGTATATACATCGATTAAATATTTGCTGTGCTTTATTTTAGCGCAAAACATTTATCTGTTATAATTTTCTATTATCGCATACTATCGATAGCCACCCAGTGAACTTTTACACTCGAATTTCATCCAGTGCATCTAAGTTGCACTAGATTAAACTAAAATAAAAGCCGCCAATCAACAAATGTTGCTACACACTCAGGTAACATTTACAATCTGTTGGTAACCCTGTTAGCAACGGTAATTGCACATCAATAAAATAATCAAATTCAATACCAGAAATAACATAGCAAATGGTAATGTTGAAGGCATGTTATGATATTTACACAATTTATTGTTATGGCCTGGCCATGCCTAACAGCGCAACAATAAATGCAAGAAGCAAGCATTGGAGGATAGATAGTACTGTTTACTTTGTGCCCTGCCTTCACCTCACACTTCGAATACACACCCCCCTTATAGCACTATCGTTCATTCAGTCCAGCAGTCCATTCATAGCAGCGTCGTAAAGACTTCTATTTCATGGATTTACCACTTGTGTTTGCTTGTGGAAACGAACGAATAGTCTGTCGATTCGGTCGCATGGTGAAAAAGTCACCGCTAGCTCAGCCCTCACGCGCAAGTAGGCACGTAGACACTGGCACACATGAGGGTGCGGTTTGGCAAACCTAGGGGGAGTAGGAGGTGGAGGGCCGCAGCATTAGAGATGGAAGTAAGAACTGATATACAATTTGAACACTCAAATATTTCGTAGTTCCTCTCTTCCACAAAATATCGGCTGCATTATCGAACATGGGCTACAGACTCACCGCTGTCAAGCATACGCAGCACGCGTCCGCTCGCACATATGATGTCTGATTAGGGTCAATAGCCCAACTCAAAGCTAATTTAGGAAACGCAGCTTCTATTAGAGCGATAAAAATGTAACCTTGAAATATTAAAAAAAAAGAAAAAAAAAAACAAATTTGATCAACAAAGTAAAGAAAGTTTCAGAACAAACTAATTTCAGAACAATTACAAAAATTTAAACAATGAATTATTAAAAGAAGAAAAACATAGTCGCGCAAACCAAAAGCCTGTTCGCTTAAAACTGTTTTTTTGTTCGCTTGTTTGTAAAAAAAACAGCTGATTTTATAATGGGAACGCAGATGATTGAGCGCGTGGCGTCGTCCGCCATTCGAGAGATAAAGAATTGGGAAAATTAGCTATAAAATTTCAAATTTGATTACGAACGGCAGCGCTTTCCAACTTCCAATTAAAAATCAGTAAAAGGAAGCATCTGGAATAATTCGCATAATTCGTTTATTTACATTCACCAGCTCTCTAATGACAAACTGCAGTTTCATTCTCAGTATTTGACACTTTAAGAGGTGGCAGCAATGCGATTGTAACTCTTATTATTCACAACCCACCTTAATATAATCTCTTTTTGTCTTTTAACTAAAATGAACTTTTACACTTCCTTTTTGGTGTTGGCAACATTGCTGGTGCATTTTGTATTTTAATTTGACACATCATTTGGCGTTGTTGTTTTTAGGATTTGTTGTAGTAAAGATTTCTTCAGATGAGAGAATCCATACCAATAATTTGTTCTATGATATAGACTTCGGAATCCAAATCTTTGTTCACATGTTGATCAAAGTGATGTAAGAAAGAGACAAAAACAGTACTGAACTAGTGAACTAATTGAAAGATAATTTGATCAGCTGCAATAGTTGAAACTCAAATTGTCTAGCGAATACCTTACTTAAATATCATTATTTTCCTTTCTACACTTCTGCTTATGAGAATATCATATTTTGATCTACCATGATCAATTCGCATCACTAAGAGAACGCAAGCAATAGTTTCAATATACTAGACGTAGAAGTACACCCACATTCACATACAATTGGCCGACGCTGTGAAATATACAACGACCTTGAGGGGGGTATTAAAGGAACCCCAACGCTATAACGATTATGAGTACAATGACACTTTGTGGTACATAAGCAAACAATACTCACTATACGTCTCGCCCTATCATCAACAGCAAGATTGCGTTGAAAACAGTGACTCTCATGATGGACTAAAGCCAAAACGAGTAAGCAAGCAACCAAAAAAATTAATAATCAGCATTTTTGTGATGATGGTAGGCAAAGAGAAAAAAATGCCGATTTTAAAGGTGATCTCCTTGGGAAACTCCTAAAAGTACGACAGACATAAATAAGTGAAAGGAACATTTCAGTAAACCTGCACACAGGTTTCAACAATGCTTTGACTCCACATAAATATGCTTGGATAGGTTTGTTAAAACCTGCTAAAAAGCCGCTAATTTATTCGGACAAAATCGCATACTTTCATACTCTCAAAATAAATATTTGAACAGTTTTAAGCAAATAGTATCAAAAGTGGAAATTTTACATCTGTCATAAGAACTTTTGAGTTTTTGGTATTTATTGTAAGCATTATAACTTAGCCATTTATAGCAACAAACTTATTAGTGAATACTTCTACCGGTGTAGTGTATTTTGACACTAAATATTTGGAAGGCGCTACTAGGCTACACTCAAAAGTTACAAAGGGTTCTGGTCACGATTTCGAGCCAAATAATCAATATTTCAAAATAGGTTAGGATAGGATAAGTTGAAAAAATGTTGTACACCTAAGCCAGTAATCGGCTTATTGTGCGCTCTAAATACTAAAAAGTAACCTAAAAATAGATAATCAAAAGACCTGGTTATACTCTCGTATATGTAGAATAAATGTGTCGTAAATGTAAATAACCAATTATGCTTATTTAAAAACGTAGCATTTGACATTACAAACGAAACAATTTTATTAACAAACAAGTAAAAAGGCATTAAGTTCGGCCGGGCTGAACTTTGGATACCCACCACCTCGGGTATATATGTAAATCCCGTTATGCACGCAAATTCGGCACAGACATTGAGCGATCTAATAAATATAAGACACTGTTCAATTTTGTAGAACAAAATATTGGTAATTTTTGCAGTTACATGCAGTTATACATAAATATAAATTGATCTAAACTATAAAGGACAACGATGTCGAAAAGACTTACATAAGTCACTACGTCAAATTTCAATGAAATCGGACAATAAATACGCTTTTTATGGGGCCAAAACTTTAAATCGAGAGATCGTTCTATATGGCACCTACAACCAAATTTGGACCGATCTGGACCACTACTATATACGTAGTTATATCACAGTTTATTCAGGTCCCGAGAATCATATACAAGTAACATTTTCAGACAATAAATCTGCTTTTAATGGGATTAAGATCCTTAATCGGCATATCGGTCTATATGACAGCTATATCTAAATACAGTCCGATCTGAACAATATTTGGGTGAGGTGAGGTCACTGAATCACATTTCAGCGAAATTGGGTAATAAATGCAGATTTTATGGGTTCCAAATCTTTAAACGGCAGATTGGTCTATATGACAGCTATATCTAAATATATTTTGATCTGAAACATATATGGGGCGGATGTCGGGAGGCTTAAAACAGTTCACTGTTTCAAATTTCAGCGAAATCGGTTAAAAATAAAGTTATTATGGATTTCAGACCCTTTATCGGGAGATCGGTCTATATGGCAGCTACATCTTAATATAGTCCGATCTGAACCATATTAAAGTTTGATATCGAGGGGTTTAAAATAACTCACTATTCAAAATTTCAGCGAAATCGAAAGCTTTTGTGGACTTCAGACCCCTTATCGGCAGACCGGTCTATATGGCAGCTATATCTAAATATAGTCCGATCTGAACCATATTTGGGTCCGCTGTTGGGAGGCCTACAGCTACTCATTGTTTAAAATTTCAGTGAAATCGGGTAATAAATAAAACTTGTATGGGCCTTAGACCCTTTATTGAGAGATCGGTCTATATAGCAGCTATATCTAAACATAGTCTGATCTAAACCATATTTATGTCGGATGTCGGGAGACTTAAACTACTCACTGTTTCAAATTTCAGCGAAATCGTATAAAAATAAAGCTTTTATGGGCATTAGACCCTTTATCTTATCGGCAGATCGGTCTATATGGCAGCTATATCCAAATATGGTCCGATTTGGCCCGTTCAAAAACTTAACTAGCGTGAATCAAAAAGACGTATCTGTGCCAAATTTCAGCTCAATATCTCAATTTTTATAGGCTGTAGCTTGATTACAGCAGACGGACGGGTAGACACACTGACATCGTTAAATCGTCTTAGAATTTTACGACGATCCGAAATATATAATCTTTGTAGGGTCGGAAATTCATAGTTCGATGTGTTGCAAACGGAATGACTAAATGTATACATCTCCTATCCTATGGTGGTGGGTATAAAAAGACTTGAATGTGAGGTAGGGTCTACGTCGGAAAACTTCAGGCATACCTCAAGGGCAGGTCGCCGATGACGGCCCTCCATGAAGTGGTGTGAGAAGTCGACACGTCTCTCCAACTGAAAGAGTACGTGATGGTGGCTTTCCTGAATATTGAGGGTGCATTTAAGAACGAGGAAATGTGTCGACAGTCACCGCCCTCTCTGTGTGAATGTATGCTGCGTGACAGGGCGCGGACTTCGGAGATAATGTATTCAGAAGGCGGGCGATAAGTGGAACGCCTCAAGGGTGGGGTGTTTTCGGGATACATTTTCCCGGGAGGGAGGAATGAGAAACAAATCCTGTATATGAAAAACGATAGTCGCAAAGGAAATTCTGGGAAGGGAGTGAAGTTTTTGGTGGAATGTGTGGAATCCGTAAAAAGACATCTGTTTCACGACATAGTGCTAACATGGATTAGCGCATACGACGGCGCCGCATAAGCTATTCCATGTAATTTCTTTGTATCACATATTATTCATTTTCTTTTTACCCCAAGTCAGACTGGCCACCGAGTGAACTTACCTCTTCATGGTGGGCTTTCCATTCAACCTAAAGCTAAACTGACACGTTTTCCTACATTTACGGTATGTTTACGAGAGCATAATCAGGCCTTAAGTTAGGAATTTCGTGTTACTTACAAAATCATTAATTGTTTTCCATACCACGCCCCTAAATTGGTTTATTTCAAAATAAGAATGTTTTATACCGTCCACTGGTGATACGTGAGTGAGTGATTTTTCACTCGGGCTCACGCACGCTCACGAGACAAAAAATTTACTCACACACACGACTCTTTTATATACAATCACGTTCACGCACTCTCACGAGACAAACATTTTGCTCACGCACGACTCACGAGACACCCACGACTCAGAGAAAAATTACGGCAGGCTACGGAGATCGTGATTTCGAAGCAAACCAATGCTTCATATTCAGTCCGCTTTGCCCCAAAAAGATTACATGCTTCCACCTACTCACTAATTAGTGAGCTGTGCAATGGTAGAAGCATGCCTTTTTGAGACGAATATTGGATCATATTAGGGTACCTTCCTTTGAGCGCAGTAAAAAATGTAAACCACCTACCACCAATATCTCTAACTCAAAAAGAACATCTACCATCAGCAAACTACACAATGCCAAAAACCATGTGTGTTGCTGATGTTAGATGGTTTGCTTCGAAATCGTGGTCTCCGAAGCCACCCAATGTATTAATTTTTTTACTTTCTATTCTAAATGGACAAAACAACTAATAAATTTACAACAAAAAAGTAAAATCTAAAATTGGTAAATTGTGTTTATTGATATATAGCAAATGCATTAATTGTTGTTTAGAATTTAAAAAAAATATGTTTGGATTCATTCAATTCATTCATAAATTAAAATTTTTAATTTCAAATCAACAGACTAATTTCGCTGGGTGTATATAACTTCGCCATTGCGTTCATGACAATTCGAAATATTGATCCAAGACCTCATAAAATGTATTATTCTTGATCGTCTTGATATTTTAATTCGATCTAACAATGTCCGCCCGTCCGTCTGTCGAAAGCACGCTAACTTTTAAGCTAGCCGCATCTGTCCATGTTTAGATATAGCTCCCATATAAACCGATCTCCTGATCATACTTCTTGTAGACGTCTCAGTCATTGTGTCTGCCATTACAAGTTACTGTCTGATCGGAAAATGTGCTGACAGACTGAAGATTGCAAGTAACCACTTCTGCAGAAGCTGACATATTTAGAAGAAGATCATATGGAACATTTGCTGTGTGTGTGTCATGCAGTGGCAGTCAAAAGGAGTTCCACTTTACACAAAAAAAATTTAAGGAATTTTTTCATAATTCCATTCTTAATTTATTTTTTACATAATATTCATGCATTGAACTTAATAGCTCCCATATAAACCGACCTCTGGATTATACATCTTGAGCCACTAGAGGGCGTATTTATTATACGATTTGGCTAAAATTTTGTAGGTGATGTTTGTTATGACTCCCAATATCCGTGCCAAGTATGCTCCAAATCGCTCAATCACCTAATACAGCTCACCAATGTCATAAACCGATCTTCAGATTTGGCATCTTGAGACACTGTAGGCGCTATTACCAAAAACTATTCAAAAAACTTGTCAGATGCGATCAACGGTGGAGGGTAAGATTCGGTCAGGTAAAACTTAACGCGGTTTAACTTGTTTTTTTTTTTAAATTTAAGCTGCTATAGATACGGACTGTAAACTACCTTGCAATGTCGCTCGCTGCCCGCATTTCATTATACTTACTCACAAAAAATTCCCAATTTTTTCCTTTTCGAGAACTACTATTTCTCAATTTTTTCTTTTTGTGGTCTCTCATACTTTAAAAGTCATGGACCGATTTTGGCCATATTTGGTATAGATAATGGAGATCGTAGAATGAGTCACCATGCGAAATTTTAGTATTTTGTCCATATAGGCTCAAGAAATATAATCGGGAGATCGGTTTTTATATCTAAGGTTTTGGATCGTTTCGGAATATACTTAGTATATCTATTTAGGGAAAGTCATCGTGTAAAAATCGCCAAATTTGCCAAAATCAGATAAGAATTGCTTATTAAATGGGTTATATAAATTAATTAGGTTATATAGTGATTAAGGCGAACTTGATACGGATGTTGGAGTAGAGTTGGTAAAGTATCGATGACACTATCGATATTTAATTTTTTGGCTCAATATCGACTGATATTTTTCCGATGGATACTAGCGCAAAAGCATTTTTTTTTTTGCAAAACTAAACAAAAATAAACAATCCGACATTTTAAGATACATGCGCCTATAGAGGGCGCAATTTCATCCGATTAGACTAACATTTTGTACAAGGATTTCACTCTTGACTTTCAACTGACTTTATTAATTATTGGTTTTATTTAGTCTGTGCATTGATATTCCTTCTATATAAATCGATCTCCTGATTTTTACTTCTCATTTCCGTTTGAAATATACATAGGTGATGGGAAATTAACGATAGTATCGATATTATCGACATTTATTATTAAAACTATCGAAAATATCAAATGTTGCGATTATCGATAGTTTCAGGCTCTATGTTGGAGATCACAACGTGCAAAATCTCAGACAAATCGGACAAAAATTGCGCCCTCTACGAGCTCGAGATGTGAAATCAGAAAATAGGTTTTTGGGGGAGCTATATCAGTTATATTTGGAGATCACAACGTGCAAAATCTCAGACAAATCGGACAAAAATTGCGCCCTCTACGAGCTCGAGAAGTGAAATCAGTTATATTTGGAGATCACAACGTGCAAAATCTCAGACAAATCGGACAAAAATTGCGCCCTCTACGAGCTCGAGAAGTGAAATCAGGAAATAGGTTTTTGGGGGAGCTATATCAGTTATATTTGGACCAAACTTGGGATTTGAACCTAACTTGAGAGAGTTGTTAGAAGGCAAGACACAATTCATTGTGCAAAATTTTAGCCAAATCGGACAAGATTGTGCCCTCTCGGGGTCTAGATATCTAATCGAAGGACCATTTTATATTGGACATTATATTTTTATATTTTTTATTATTGTATATTATATTGGACGTCTTGGAGGCCACCGTAGCGCAGAGGTTAGTATGTCCGCCTATGACGCCGAAAGCCTGGATTCAAATCCTGGCGAGAAAATCAAAAATGTTCAGCGGTGGGTATCCCTTCTTCATGCTGGCGACTTTTGTGAGGACTTCTCCCCAAAGAGGTGTCGCACTACAGCACGTCATTCAGACTCGGCTATTAAAAAGCTTACCGTGCTTTCGATAGACGGACGAACATGTCCAAATTAAAATGTCATGGCGATCAAAAATATATAAACTTAATGGGTTCCCGGATTTTGTAAGTAGCACGGAATTCTTAACTTAAAATTTTCTTTTTAGAGGTTACTTAATAGATTTTAGAGCGCACAACAAGCCGATTACTGGCTTATGTGTATGTCCATAGTGGCATGGGCGGATTAATATCTGCACCCTCTTTTTAACTTAACCTAATGGGGTCCTCGACCAATATTTCAAGGTGTTACAAACTAAATGATGTTATCATTCCATCATTCTATGGTGGAGGGTAAAAATCTTCCGGATCTGCCGATTCGAGATAATCGAGATCCGTATTTGCAATGATATGTTGATGCACAGTTAACTAAAACAATCCAAACAACTCATTTATAAGTTGCTTCAGCCTTAGTGTTAGAATCAAGGCCTTGCAATTAAATTACGCTCACCAATGTCATATTATCTTCCCGTTATGAATTTTTAAAAGTAAAAGCCGATAGAGAACCGTTCCAAATTTCACGTACACACAATTACCACAATGCATAGTGTTTGCCGTACTGTACTCTTCTGTGCGTACGTGCGTGAATTGTTTGCAATTAGTATTCTTCCCCGTTTTTATGTGCAACGAACATCCACGTAGCCTAGGCACATACAATAAACATTAATGCTTACGTGACGTAACTCATTGTCTGCCAGAGTGGCTGTTGGAATAGAGTAGTTCCTCTGCCCGTGTTACAACATTGTGTTCAGAAAACGGATGTAATCTCTGTAAGGTGGGCTTTACACAAACAAAAAACCTGTTAAAAAGTAACAACAAGCAATCAATCAAACTAAACATAATTTACAACTTTCGCACTTTACACAGACAAACATAAAGGGACGAGTATGTTTTATAGCTACGTTCGGATGGGTCGTCGTAGTAGTACTGTAGTTTTGATTTAGCTGCCAAAACATGTTTTGCACCCTTTTTTTTGGCACCAAAGCCAAATTCGCCCTTATCTTTAATCTGTTTAACGGCAAAATAGTGGCAGTTATCCGATTAAATATAACAAGCAAAACTTTTCTCTTGGAAATTTTTTTTGGCTTTTGACGCGTCAATTTTCCCCATAACATGACCTTATATGAGGTCAACAACTTAATTGAACTATTTCCATATTTGATATTTTCCAATAAAAACAGCATTGAGATAACCCTTACATTACACAGGCCAGAAATTTTCTCAGACATCTCTATTTTTTGGTATCTTTTTGCCTCTTTGTCGTTAATGGGTTAATGAACTTTTCGATTACGTTCATGCCTGAAGGTTATTCGAAGATATCGACCTACTCTAATAAATTCATGCGCTTTGAATGTGCACATTTTGAAATATTCGTCATTTCCACAATAATTACAAAGATAAACATACAGACTGGAGATAACAGTTACTGGCGACTCCGTGTGCACTCGTCGGAAGTCATGTACGCCAAATTTTCGAAGGACATTGTCGTCAAAATATTCTATTCAATATTAGGGATTGCATTCGGGAAAGAGAATAGAAAATCCCATTATGGGAGTTAAATATTTGGGATTTACGATATGAATGTTCAAACATATACAGAGAAGAAGCGCAACAACCAAATTAATAAAGATTGTATACTGTATGTAGAGGTTAGTTTATAGTGACAGTCTATTTTCTAAACTGACTCACTTAGACTATATTAGTCCATTGTTGTTGTTGTGTGATACCACACTAGCGACAGGTCAGACCAAGTAATCCACGACCCCTGTACTGATAATCTAAGTACGCTACGCATTCGGCTACTGACTCACTTAGACTATATTAGTCCATTGTGATACCACAGTGGCGACAGAAAAGGTCTTGTAATCCACCCCTGTACAGGTAGTCAAGCACGCTACCAATCCGGCCATGGGATCCACCTTATTCGAAACAATAACAATTTTCAAAAGTTATTAAGAGTAAGACTTTTAACAAGATCATGTTATTGGTTATTGTCCCCCACGGTGGATCATTTAGGTGAAAAGTATATAATAGCTCTTCACCACGGTCTGAAGTGGAATATTAAAGCTACCCAAGGATCGTGTTGTTTTGGGATTTCCTTAGCAATTGATTTCCTGGATACGACACAAAGTGGGATAAAAAGCTGATAGATGGTAGGCAGGAAGGCATGGGAGGCCGGGTGAGGCGAAGAGGCTGCATCGAGCTGAGTCGGTGAGCTGAAGGTGGTTGGACCATACAGTTTCGGAGCTCGTCGTGAGGAGATGGATGTGGTGATAGACGGGTGAAGCGAAATGACGATGTATGGATGAGCAATTAGTAGGCTGCATCGAGCTGAGTCGGTGAGCTGAAAATGGCTGGAAGTCTTGGAGCTGGTCAAGTGGGTGTGTGTGGATTTCTGATGTTTTGAAAGTTTTAACACGGCGTCGATGTTATTCCTCGTGACAAACATACTGTATACCGTGTGTGTGAATGTTTCGGTGGCACGTCTGTTTTGGCTCAGACTTGTGCTGAGTCATTTCGGGTTATGCCACCTAATTTCTGACTGTTTCTGAATGACGTGTTGCTTGCATGGTGCATCATCCCATAAGGTGACCAGTCCGGGAATGTCTGGAGTTCAACTGGTAGTAGTTGGACTACGTGGTCACACCAGATTCCTTAATCTGGTACTACGGGAGTCAGGAGCCCCTGGAACTTCGGTTCCAGCCTGACTATTGGTGAGGCCCCAGTTGCGAGCAACTTGGTAGCTGTGGTTTAACACCTAAAATTTCAAAGGACATTATTTCGCTTAAATTTATTTGTTTTAAGATATTTTTGCCATTTTAATATTACAATGAGCCAAAAATGCCTTTTTCAGAGTCTCATATCATTTTCTGAATAAATTTTTGCAATTTTTTTTTGCTCTCCGTGTTCACAATTTGCTGCATGTAACGGGCGTTACGGGCGAGGGCCACCGTAGCGCAGAAATTCGCATGTCCGCCTATGTCGCTGAACGCCTGGGGATGAGGTACATTGCCATGTAAAAACTTCTCCCCAAAGAGGTGTCGCACTGCGGCACGCCGTTCGGACTCGGCTATAAAAAGGAGGCACCTTGTCATTGAGCTTAAACTTGAATCGGACAGCACTCATTGATATGTGAGAAGTTTGCCCCTGTTTGTTAAAGGAATGTTCATGGGCATATTTGCACTTGCAACGGGCGTTACATACTAAAACTACACATTTTTTATGATTAGTGCAAAGTTATTGATTGCCCAAAAAGTAATTGCGGATTTTTCATATAGTCGGCGTTGACAAATTTTAAGCATTAATCGAATTGGATCGTCATGTAACTGAGCGTGAGATAGGAGAGAAGTTAAATATACCAAAATCAACCGTTCATTATCACATAAAAAGTCTTGGACTGGTGAAAAAGCTTGATATTTGGGTACCACATGTATTGAAAGAAATTCATTTAACAAACCGAATCAACGCTTGTGATATGCACCTTAAACGCAATGAATTCGATCCGTTTTTAAAACGAATCATAACTGGAGATGAAAAATGGATTGTTTACAATAACGTTAGTCGAAAACGATCATGGTCCAAGCATGGTGAACCAGCTCAAACCACTTCAAAGGCTGATATCCACCAAAAGAAGGTTATGCTGTCTGTTTGGTGGGATTGGAAGGGTGTGGTATATTTTGAGCTGCTTCCAAGGAACCAAACGATTAATTCGGATGTTTACTGTCAACAATTGGACAAATTGAATACAGCCATCAAGGAGAAGCGACCAGAATTGGTCAATCGTAAAGGTGTCATATTCCACCAGGACAACGCTAGACCGCACACATCTTTGGTCACTCGCCAAAAACTGAGTGAGCTTGGCTGGGAACTTTTGATGCATCCACTATATAGCCCTGACCTTGCACCATCAGACTACCATTTATTTCGATCTTTGCAGAACTCCTTAAATGGTAAAACTTTCGGCAATGATGAGGCTATAAAATCGCACTTGGTTCAGTTTTTTGCAGATAAAGGCCACAAGTTCTACGAGCGTGGAATACTAAATTTTCCAGGAAGATGGCAAAAGGTTATCGAACAAAATTGCAATTATATATTTGATTAAAGTTCATTCCAAGTTTTATTAAAAATGCATTTACTTTATTTTAAAAAATCCGCAATTACATTTTGGGCAACCCAAAATATTTAAAAAGATACACCATAATTGAAGACCTTTATCATATCTTCTTATTTCCTGAAATTTAAAAAAAATTAAAGTAGTTTATTTGAATAAAAAACTTTTTGGTCTTTTTTTGTAACGGGCGTTATATACTTAAATGCGCATATGTACCCTTCGGGAAATGTGTAGTCAATTGCCCCAAATATACCGGTACTAAACTGGAGAATTAGTTACCTATCACGGGATATATCCTAGAGGGAATGAGTTATTCAATTGTCATAACTTATGATTCTTAATTATTTTTTAAAAAGTCGCTAAATTATTGCTAAAATAAAAATCCGTTAAATGTATTTGCCAACCAATGTTATCTCCCTTAAATAAACTTGCGAAGGATACTCATCCTTTTCGAACTGTCCCAGGACCTATCCTACGGTGTTAGAATGGTGGCAATTCATAACATCGAGCGACAAACCCTTATAAAAGGGACAGGCTTTTCTCCGTGCAAGGGGACGAGAACTGGGACCGGTCATTATCACCAGAGGACTTATCCCGTGAAAGGTTTGGGAACTGTCCCATTTTCCATAGGGTAACTTAAATGTTTACAATTTACATTTCTTGAGTTCACAATAACATGCTCAGAAGTAAACATAACTTAAAATCTGTTAGTAAGTTTTGAACTAAAATTAAACTTAATGGCTGTGGAATTGCCAACTCAAAAAAGATGTGTCCGCCAATCTCCAATTGGACCATCCGAAGAGTTCAGAAGTAGTGATTTTTTTTTAATAACTTTACCTTTCGGTTTCAATGGTCGTTAGTACTAAAACTCCGTAGCTGTTAAGCTGTTTTTGAACTAACGACGAGCATATAATTATTTAGCGCTATATAAAGTTCAATATTACACAAATTTAGTTCATTTTAACTAGTGTTGAGTTAAAAAAATTTTTAATGCGATTTGTCTTATCGTTCCGATCATAACAGAACGGAACATTGTAAGTCACATTTTCTTTTGGAAAAATTAATTTTTTTTTTCGATTTTACTTAGGGGGACCACTTCGATTTTTGAAAATCGGGTATTCGGTTTTTAAGCTCAATACTCTTAACGGTTTCTTGAAAATTGCCTTTTTTGGAAAATTCCATTAACATTTTCTCTGTAAAGGAAGTTTTAAAATTTTTTTGCATTTTAAGCCTAGTATTGACGTCATTCACAGCGAAAATGCTTATTAAATTATTGCGAATTCTGAAGGATTCTTTTCTTTGTCAGAACATAAACCAAAGTCAAACAACAACACACAACAAGACAGAGTTGATTCGGTCTATTTCGTGAGCATTTAACTACATTTACAATTAAAATTGTGCGAAATTTATCCTGCTGCAGCGGCATGTCGCTACTATTTTGCTTATAGAACTCAATACCACTTTTACGGGGCGAAAAGTCGAAGTTAGTACTAGTCTTAGGGAAAAACAAATTTAAAGTAAATTTGATCAATATTTATTTCTAAGAAAATTTTTTTCCAAATTTTGTCTCAAGAGAAAATTTTATTGAAATTTCTACATAATTTTTTTTTTTTTCATTTGCCACTTCGTGTCAGCCAACCTGTAGTAAAAGGGATAATTGAATGCCACATTTTAAAGCCAATTGATTTCCCACTGAACAACAAAGCTGAAGAATAATTGTGCCCTGCCCGAGATAGCTGTGAGCACCACACAGGCTGGAACAGAGGTCCAATCTGTGCGATGTTCATTGCGGTCACGAGAAGCTTAGCTGCGAGCTATCAGGCGCGTCCACAGGTTGCGGATAGTGAAACGCTCCATACGGAGTAGCTGCACTGGCAGTCGCTGACAACCAGCGGTATCGAGCGAAGATACACCGGAAACAGCTTGCTCACCTAAAGGTGCTTGAAGAAGATCACCACTTACACCTTAAAATGTGGCTCCAACAACAACATTAATGTGCCAAAATGTGTTTTGTGGAATGCATTTTTTAATATTCCAATTAACCGGTGTGAGTGGCCCGATGTCATCATAAATAAACTGATATCGTTAATTGCGCATTCACTATTGTTTATACCAATAAAGCGATCAAAATACAAATACAATGGAAAAAAGAAACAAAAAAAAAATAATTCCATCGACATAAAAAGAATATTTACTGAACGAAATTATTTCGTCGGACGAGAGCGAGAGCTAAAAGAAATTCTTTCGTTCGAATGTGGGCGTTCGTGCACATACGGATGCGTCGAAATGTTAATAACCTTTAATTTGATGGATGTTCTCTACATCTCACCTAGTACTCTTACATGGCTATGAGTAGGCGGAACTTAGACGCCCCCGATTCTTTTCTTGCCGGTTAAAACCGAAAAAAAATTATTGGATCCATGTTCCAACATATATTTACCACCAAATCAATTTGGCAAAGGTGTTGATGGCGTATCAGAGGTCGCGATTCGCTATGCCAATCAAAGTGTTTTGAAAACAGCACACACTAGCCTAACTCTTATATGTTCTTTGCTATGCTGTTCTTTGAATAGAAAGCATTTAATTTGTTCTCGAGTTGGAATATGTTGGAAAAATCACGGAAAGATTTTAAAGATCAAAAGAAAAGAGCGCAAACAGACAAACCAAACGAACCGGCCCGCTGCTGTGCTGTAGGTCAATATGGCCTAAGCACAAAAAGCACTTGCAGTCCCATTCAATGAATGTTCAAGTGCACAACAGAAAGGGTTTGACAATTTTGATGTGTTTGTTGTTCTTAGCATTGATGATTAGTTCGTATCGGAATAGTTGAAAGTAAGGCTTTCTTCTCTCTTACTGCGCTAAGGAGAGTTAGAGGACTTATTGGGCCCTGTTTCAAAACAAAAGCGTGCCCTAAACCGTACTCAATAGTCGTTGGGTATGTAGAGCATCTTAATCAATTTGACAAAGATGTTGATGAAGATGCATGGCGAATGAACATGAGATCGCGATCCACCATGCCAGTCAAAGGGTTTTGAAAACAGCACACACCTGCCTAACTTTTATAAATTTTTTGCTATGGTATTCTTTGAATAGAATGCATTGAATATTATCTCAATCTGGAATATGATCGAAAAATCACGGATATAGATACCAACTTTAAACTGATAGTGAGTCCATGTTTACATATAACTCCCATATATATATATATATATATCGATCACAGGAATATAATTCTTAAGCCTCTAGGAGGTTCAATTAATATGTTAATTGGCTTAAAAAATTTAAGGTGGTAATTTGTTATGACTGTTAGCAGCCTTTACAAGTATGGTCCATAGCTTGATATAGCTCCTATATAAACTGATGCTTGTTTAAACAAGTACAAACGTGCTAAGTTCGGCCAAACCACCATGGTTTCATCATATGGTGGTTTCGATTCTGAAAAAAATGTTACACTAATGTTGCACTTATACGTGACAAAATTTGGCAAATATCGCCCCAACCCTCTCATAGTGTTACACTTTCTATACCCACCACCGAAGGATGGGGGTATATTAATTTTGTCATTCCGTTTGCAACACATCGATTTCCATTTCCGACTCTATAAAGTATATATAATTATATATATATATAGCCATGTCCGTCTGTCTGTTGAAATCACGCTACAGAAGGGCTATATCGGACTTTATCTTCATATAGCCCCCATATACCCCAATTCGACGATTTGGGGTGTTAGGCCCAAAAAAAAACCACATTTATTATCCGATTTTGCTGAAATTTGGGACAGTGAGTTCTGTTAGATCCTTCAACTACCTTCTTCAGTTCGGCCCAGATCGGTCCAGATTTGGATATAGCTGCCATATAGATCGATCCGCCGATTTAGGGTCTTAAGCCTATAAAAGCCACATTTATTATCCGATTTTGCCGAAATTTGGGACAGTGAGTTGTGTTAGGCCCTTCGACAACCTTCTTCAATTTGGCTCAGATCGGTCCAGATTTGGATATATTGGGTTGCCCAAAAAGTAATTGCGGATTTTTCATATAGTCGGCGTTGAAAATTTTTTTCACAGCTTGTGACTCTGTAATTGCATTCTTTCTTCTGTCAGTTATCAGCTGTTACTTTAAGCTTGCTTTAGAAAAAAAGTGTAAAAAAAGTATATTTGATTAAAGTTCATTCTAAGTTTTATTAAAAATGCATTTACTTTCTTTTAAAAAGATCCGCAATTACTTTTTGGGCAACCCAATAGATGCCATATAGACCGATTCGTCGATTTAGAGTCTTAGGCCCATACAAGCCACATTTTTTATCCGATTTTGCTGAAATTTGGGACAGTGGGTTGTGTAAGGCCCTTCGACATTCTTCTTCAACTTGGCTTTTATTTTACATAAGTGAGCTCGTAGTCCTAGGTATCCCGTTACGATACCGAAAGCTTTACTGACCTCCTTTTTACTACCTTTCAGTAATAGCTACGACTTCTAACGACCTGGATCTCCCCATGGAATTTTCGTTGTACCACAGGGTTGCATGCGTATTCGTCGCCCACGCCCTTACCTCGGACTGCGTCGACCCGAAAGGCTTCGGATTAACTAAATTTATGACACTAGTTTTGAAATGAAGGGAAGAATAATACTGGCAAACATATGCTACTTTGGTTTGAGTAAGCAGTTTAGAAACAGGGCCACCTCTCGCCAGACGAAGATCACACTATACATAACAACACTACGTGTTGTTATATGGTTCCGCGGCATGGGTACTTGTGAAAGCAGTGTTTGAGAGAAAAATTCTTCGTAAAATTTATGGACCAGTTTGCATTGATGGATATCAATCAGCGGTACGAAGCGGAGAGTCTCAGTGAGATGCCGGGTGGTGCCGGCTCTTGCATAAATACTGAGTGCCTATGATGCTCGCTATGACAAGGCGAGTTGTTGGCGCCTTTAAATAACCAATGACCAAAATGTTCCCGCGGCGAACGGTCCTTTGGACCGGAACGAGCTTGCTCACCTATAGGAGCTAGATGAAGCGCCGGCGCCGTATGAACCACGAACAGAATGAGCTGTATGACGACGTTAGCATAGTTAAACGTATCAAAACACAACGTTTGTGTTGGCTTGGTCATGTTGTCAGAATGAAAGAAGAAGCTCCAGCGAAGAAGTCTTTTGAAAGCGATCACGATGGTACACGCAAACCGGGACGGCTCAAAGCCCCATGGAAAGATCAAGCGGTGAGGGACACCTCGAAACTTGGTGTCAGAGATTATAGAATGAGCGCAGAAGATCGAGGCGCTTGGAACGCTATTCTACGTTCGGCTAATGGAACAATTATTCTGTCATAGCCAATTAAAGTAAAAGAAAGTCAAAACATCAGATCCGAGATCTATTGATATAGACGTATAGACGAATTTGGGCAGGGTTTGGTGCAGGTATTTGAAGACATAAACATGTAAAACACGTTTCAAATTTCAGCAAATCTGACAAAGGTTAAGGCTTCGAAGAGCTCAAGAATTCAAATCAGGGGATCGTTTTATATGGGAGCAATCCAGACGGGATTTGATGTGGTTCTTGGATAGTATAAACGTACTTCGAATACAAAATCAACCAAATTCAAATTTTGATATTGGACCCATAAGAACCCCGAAAGCCCATTTATTTTCGCTGAAAATTTTTTCAAAAAGCTTAAATAGGTCACTCGACACTTGGAACACATGACCAGACAAAAAATCTGCCATTACACAAAAACACATGCATTGGAAAGAGTACAGCTTGTAGACAGGCTTGTCGAGCGTGGTTAATGTGGTATTTATATCCGCAATAAATTCGGTATAAGTACAACATACCAACGTAGGCCCTTGAAGCCTTCACACCTAATATAGCTGATGAGTAATTGTAAACCAAATTACGACACACGTCCCATAGTGTTGGTGTGTGTTGCGATCTCTGGCTTTCCTTTTCCATTTGCAAAGAATATCTCCGATCATTGAGCTCGCCTCGAAGGAGAAACAAACAAAAATGTTACTTATTTCCCAAGCCACTATGTTTTTACAACAAAAAATCATATTCTTAACATTTTTTAACAATTCAGTGCATTTTATTCACATTCGTATAAAATCGCACTTGCTTCCCAAAAGTAGTAGGCTTATCGCCAAAAATTAATTTTTTTTATTTTTTGTTTGATTTTTTGAGTTATAAAAAATTGCAGACTTTCGAGAAGCCAATTTTCCCCCCAAAACATGACCTTTAGATGGTAAACATTTTTTTACATTATTTCATTCGTTCATTCTACGCTAATTATATTAGGATGTCTCTTTCCTAACTCGAGTTAGAATTTTTTCTGAGAAAGCACTTTTCTTGGGTTTTTTTCCACCCATTCGTCTTAAATGGGTTAATGGAGTGCTTGGTTTTTATGCAAATGCTATATACATAGTTATTATGGCCTATACTTTTTCAAAATAGTTTAAAAAATATTGTACCTGGTATAGGTAACCTTATCGAAAAGGCAAAAATTTCTGATTTTGTTTTTTAAAGCAAACTAATTGAAAATGTTTGCAACTGGACGGTAATCACTGTTAGTCATCGATTATTTTTATAGCTTTATTGCGATGCAGTTGTATGTTTAACACATTAAAGTTAACACACAAAACAAATTAGAAATAAACAAGAAAAAAACGCATTAAGTTCGGCCGTGTCGAACTTTTGATACCCACCACCATTGATATATTTATTATCCAAATTTATTATAACAGTACTATATCCATATTAATATCCAAATATAGGCCGACCTTAATCATATATGGTTCAGGTGCCATAGGCAGATCGATCTATATGGCAGCTATATCCAAATATGTTCCGATTTGGACTACTTTTCGTTCGGATATCGACGGGCCTAATAAAACTCACTGTTTTGAATTTCAACGAAATCGGGCCTGTTATAGGTTTAAAACCATAAAACGGCATATCGGTCTATATGGCAGCTATTGTATATGTAAATATTGTCCGATATGCACCATATTGACTCACTTTTTCAAATTTTAGCAAAATCGGAGAATAAATGCGCCTTTTATGGTCTTTAGACCCTAAAGCTGGAGATCGGATACATGACTGCTATATCTAAATATAGCCCGATCTGGATTATATCGGGACAGATGTCAAGAGTCCTGGTATAACTCAGTGATTAAAATTTCGGCGAAGTCGGGTAAAAAATTCGCATGTTATAGGCCTAAGACCCAAAATCGGCAGATCGATCTATTGTATATGGCAGCTATATCCGATCTAAACCATTTTTTGTTCGAATATTGGCGGGCTTAATTAACTCACTATGCCAAATTTCAGCCAAATCGGGTAATAAATGCGGCTGTTATAGGAAAAACCCTAAATCGCCAGATCGGTCTATATGACAGCTATATCCAAATATAGTCCGATGTGGCCCGTTGAATAACCTGCGTATAGAATATCTCAATTTTTAAAGATTGTGGCGTGATTACAACTGACGGACAAACGGACTTCGTTCCGATCCGAAATATATATGTATATATACTTTGGTGGTTATTAGAGCGCACAACAAGCCGATTACTGGCTCAGGTGTATGTCCATAGTAGCATTGGGCGGATTAATATCTGCACCCTCTTTTCAACCTAAGCTGCTTTGTTAGATCGGAAATGGATATTTCGATGTGTTGCAAACTGAATGACTTAATGAATATACCCACTTATCCTATGGTGGTGGGTATAAAAATGTATACAAAATATTGGCAAACCAAGAACAACAACTACGCTAATTGAAATATGTTTTCCAAGAAACACATCATAAAGCAAACATGCACATTAAGATGCGCAGATATAGAACAAATGTTGCGACAGTTGAAAAATACATATTTTTTTATGACTTAATACCTGCTTATGTCAAAGAAGTTCTTGATAAAATAATGTTTTTATTGAAATAACCTAATTGGTATGGGTTAAGGCTAACTTATTAGCAATTAGAAACAGGTATAAAAACAAAAAAGTAGTTTCCACACTGTGACCCAGTATAATCTAGACCAAAAATTTGAATTTTTTGGCTGTTTTGAGAGTTAAAGACTTGTATCAATATTCAGTGCAAGTCAGATTACTTGCCTTACATTGGGTAACGCTAGTTTCCCACCCTCCTAAAACAAATGAAGAGAGCAAGTGAGAATATCTATTCACATTAACATTTCGGGGATAGCAGAAATTTTCACCAAATTTCAAACGCTTACACCATAGTAATAGAAAATAGATACGGCTATTTTTGCAAAATAAAACCGGGCTTTTGTGTACACCCATAAAAAAAATCAAGCATGGCGTTAACAAAGGAACCACATTCGTTCATAAAAGTGAATCAACACACAGATGTTATCAGATCAAACACAAATCTTCATCAATCAACAACAGTATATGCGAATGAAACGTTTACAACCGTTCACATTCTGACAACGTCTAGTGCACAGTTTTTTAAAAGATTGCACAAAGTTTTTGTGTGCTGCTGAACATGCGTGGCATCCATTCTATTGAATGTTTACAAATGCTTTACCACATTGCACCACAGACGGCTATGTACATACAATATTTTTAAAGCCATTAAACTTAGGGTTGGTACACATGCACATTTTGTAGAGATGATGTTCACAACGCTCGGTGTATGAGAAAACAACAAGTGTTCACAAAACCATCCAAGCTTGTTAACAATATTTCCAACAACGTCTGTGCATGATAGTGAAAATATTGGTGCATGATAATGACAACATTGGTGCATGATTTTGCAACGTCTTTTTCCTATCAGTGTATATGAACGAACAGCATCAACACCCAGAAAGAAGTTTGCTGATATCAACAAACACTGTCTGCTGATTTTGTATTTAAAAAATTATTGACCTTTGAAGGAAACAATAGTGAAGGACTTTCTTATATATGAATATGTATATACATACCATTTTGCCAATTAATTTTGTTTAAAAACATAAATATGACATAGGTAGATATTTTGTAAGCTGCTACCTGAAATCGATAGAAAACTATTAAATTATAGAAAATTTGGCAAAATTGTATTCTGAAAACCTATAAAATTAATAGATAAGATGTCACATTCAAGGAAAGTTTGTTGAAAATAGTAAACACTGTCTGCTGAATATTAGTAGTTAATTTTGCTGTTATTGTAGCAGCGTTTTGCCATTACAGCAGTAGTTCTGCAATTTCAGAGCAGTAGGCTAACTGCTGAAAACAAAACAGACAAAAATTTTTGCTGCTTTGAATAACAAATTTGGTTGAGTGCATATACAAGTTATTAAACTACTTTTGACATTTTAGTGCTCCAATCAACATTTTACCATCTGAAAACAGCAGAAAATGTTTACTGTTTTAGAAAAAAGGTCCTTCTTACAGGAGGATTTGACGTGGTTTTTATCCACGAACCATCAATGTGCGGAGGAATAGTTTGTGTACACAGATAAAAATAATTTTGGAAAACAACAACTTTGGTCGAAAAAACAACTACGAAAGTTGTTCATTTTCCTGCAACAATTTATTTTGAATCTCAACGACCCAAAGTACAAATTTGTCGTTGAAAGGCACTCTTTGCAAGCTAACATATAACAACAACAAAAATGTATCCATAAGCAACGCAAAAAACTATCTAACCATCCAACGAATGTGCTTTGTTCGGGTGGTGTTTTTTTCTGTCTCGTTTGTTTTACTGCTGCTCTCAGGTTTTCCTCTGTCACTCTCTACTATTACCCTTAAAAACAAATTTTAATAATTTTCATATTGAACTCATGATCTCATGTTTGGTAGTCTTGCACGCATCCTCTAGCCTACCGACATTATCACCTTTATGGTGAAATAAATCAATAAGTACTGCTTCATAGTAATAAGTGTCTCAATTAATTAAATTAAACAAGTAAGAGCGTGCTAAGTTCGGCCGGGCCGAATCTTATATACCCTCCACCATGGATCGCATTTGTCGAGTTCTTTTCCCGGCATCTCTTCTTAGGCAAAAAAGGATATAAGAAAAGAGTTGCTCTGCTATTAAAACGATATCAAGATATGGTCCGGTTCGGACCACAATTAAATTATATGTTGGAGACCTGTGTAAAATTTCAGCCAATTCGTATAAGAATTGCGCCCATTGGGGCTCACGAAGTAAAATAGAGAGAACGATTTATATGGGATCTGTATCGGGCTATAGACCGATTCAGACCATAATAAACACGTTTGTTGATGGTCATGAGAGGATCCATCGTACAAAATTTCAGGCATATCGGATAATAATTGCGACCTCTAGGGGTCAAGAAGTCAAGATCCCAGATCGGTTTATATGGCAGCTATATCAGGTTATGAACCGATTTGAACCTTATTTGACACAGTTGTTGAAAGTAAAAATAAAATACGTCATGCAAAATTTCAGCCAAATCGGATAAGAATTGCGCCCTCTAGAAGCTCAAGAAATCAAATCCCCAGATCTGTTTATATGACAGCTATATCAGGTTATTAACCGATTTAAACCATACTTGGCACAGTTGTTGGATATCATAACGAAATACTTGCAAAAATTCATTCAAATCGGATAAGAATTGCGCCCTCTAGAGGGTCAAGAAGTCAAGACCCAAGATCGGTTTATATGGTAGCTATATCAGGTTATGGACCGATTTGAACCATACATGGCACAGTTGTTGGGTATCATAACAAAACACGTCGTGCGAAATTCCATTCCAATCGGATAAGAATTGCGCCCTCTAGAGGGTCACGAAGTCAAGACCCAAAATCGGTTTATATGGCAGCTATATCAGGTTATGGACCGATTTGAGCCATACATGGCACTGTTGTTGGATATAATAAGAAAACACGTCGTGCAAAATTTCATTTCAATCGGATAAGAATTGCGCACTCTAGAGGCTCAAGAAGTCAAGACCCAAGATCGGTTTATATGGCAGCTATATCAGGTTATGGACCGATTTGAACCATACTTGGCACAGTTGTTGGATATCATAACAAAACACGTTGTGCAAAATTTCATTCTGATCGAATAAGAATTGCGCACGCTAGAGGCTCAAGAAGTCAAGACCCAAGATCGGTTTATATGGCAGCTATATCAGGTTATGGACCGATTTGAACCATACTTGGCACAGTTGTTGGATATCATAACAAAACATGTCATGCAAAATTTCATTCCAATCGGATAAGAATTGCGCACTCTACAGGCTCAAGAAGTCAAGACCCAAGATCGGTTTATATGGCAGCTATATCAAAACATGGACCGATATGGCCCATTTACAATACCAACCGACCTACACTAATAAGAAGTATTTGTGCAAAATTTCAAGCGGCTAGCTTTACTCCTTCGGAAGTTAGCGTGCTTTCGACAGACAGACGGACGGACGGACGGACGGACAGACGGACGGACATGGCTAGATCGACATAAAATGTCACGACGATCAAGAATATATATACTTTATGGGGTCTCAGACGAATATTTCGAGTAGTTACAAACAGAATGACGAAATTAGTATACCCCCCATCTTATGGTGGAGGGTATAAAAAGGTAAAAACCACTCTAAAATTTTTTTCTGAATACTACAGGGTGGCTGATGAAAGCCGCTACCAAAAAAAAATGTAATAACTTTTTTTCTATTTAATAATAATAATTTAATAATTAATTTAATTAATTAATTAATTAATTTAATTAATAATAATTTAATAATTAATTTAATAATTTAATTTAACATGAATAAAAGAAAAATGTATTCCATACACCGAAAAAAAAATGTAGCAATATTCATCATTGTAGCAATATTCATCAGCCACCCTGTAAATTCATATTTTTTATGCCGAATTTATTTTAGAAAATTCGTTTAATGAAAAAAAAAATTTTTTTTTTGCCAACCAGGGGACTCGAATGGCATGGGAGTTTTATGCGCTACATGGTAGTTTTTTGTCTGTGAAGCATCTTGTAGAGACTTACTTACGTACTTCTACAAAGAATGTCTTCGATTCAATGCTAAAATTCGTTGAGAATTTAAAGTTTCGCATACAAATTTGGTAGTTGGGTTTTTCTACGAGTTATTTTTTTTCTGTGTACTAAGAATTCCTGGATTAATACTACTTAAGGGTACTGGAAATGGGAGACACTGAGCCTGTAATCTTGCAGAGTAGTCGTAATGTTTTTCTTCTTAAGTCGCTAAGCACTGGAGATGCAGTAGTAGTCAGCCTTGAAATTAATAAGTCTCATTACTGGCTGGCTTCCCCATATATGATACACAATTCAGAGATGACGCCTTCAAGCCTTAAGTTGCAGTTTGAAGCCGCTTCTGCAGGGTAAAAAGCCTCATTGAAAGAGGTGATGCTAATGCACATTAGAAATGGGGAAGTTCGGATATCAAAGAAAGGGGTGAGCTACTTGTCCAATATATTATACATATTACAATTTTGCGATTTCTACTAAAGAAAATAAACACTCCTTTATTACCAGAATATATACACATAAGCAGAAGGATATGCGACTGCGAAGTGTTGGATAAGCACAGCTTCTCTGATAATCGTCATATTAGTTTGTCTTGGGGAAAATACTGCAGAAGTGGTCCCTCGGCTAAACAGAAGGAAGGTGTATCGGGATAAATTTCGGCACAAATTCTGCACGACTATCCCTTGTAGACCTGGAAAGGAAGTGGAAACTGGGGAGGATATAGACATAATGGTCAAGCGGATCACGAAGGCCCTGAATGACTGGATGTGTCAGCTTTTCCTAGTGACAAGCCAAGGGGCAAACAGCGACCGCCATGCCAAGGTGGACTTCAGAACTGGTTGGTCTAAGGAAGGGCTGCAGACAACTCTTCAAAAAGGCGAAAGCCACAAGGGAACTACACGATTGGGACGTCTATAAGGCTGAGCTAAAAACTACGAGGGCGAGTTAAGAAAGGCTCAGAACAAATCCTAAAAGGAGTTCTGCAGCTTCTTCGAGGATTCATCGGAGGACTCTAGGCTAAGCAAGATCTTATTCTCGAGACCTATTACGGTAGTCCCAAAAACTGGTTCCCTGGCTTACGGAGATATACTCTGTTTACATCAGCATGTGGTATATACCACATGTGTTTCTCAAAGTTCATTTTCATTCCAAATGCAGGAAAGCCTTACCACACGAAGGTGAACTATTTTTGTCCTATTAGTCTGTTATCCTTTATGCTGAAGGTTCTTGAGAGGTTGACAAAAACATATCTTAGGGCAAAGATCCCTGGCGATCACCGGTCTCGGGAACAGCATGCATATAGTAAGGGCAAGTCCATTGGAATAGCCCTTCACGGCCCAGTCGCCTACATAGAGGGTTGTCTTGGTGTCAAGGAATATATAATGGTAGAATTTCTTGCTTTCAATAATGTAAAACTGACATCAAACATGAAGAGGCTGGAATTTCTAGACATCAACACTACCGTAAGAAACAACTTAACAACTTTCTTACTCTGCATTACGGCTATGTAGATACAAAAAGAGTGGTCGGCAGAGGAACACTTCAAGGAGGTGTACTGCCTCCCCTACTTTGGAAAATATTATTGTTTCTGAAAGAAAAAGGTGTAAAAGTGGTCGCGTATGCTGATGACGTGATTATTACGGTTAGAGGAAAGTTTCCAAGCACTCTTAGAGAAATACTTCAAGAAGTTCTACATGCGACAGCAATGTGGGCTACCGAAAGAGGTCTTTGCGTAAAGACGTAAGACTAAAGTTCTTTTCAGCACGAGATACAAGTTACCTACAGTAGCACGTTTTCTCCTTGGGAGAAGAGAATTTTTCATTCTCGGAAAGCACAAAATACCAGGGTGTTTTCATTTTCAAGTTTTTTGCCTCTTATGCCGTAGATCATCAAATTTTAAAATTTTTTGTTTGTTTCTCTTTCGAGACGAGCAATGATCGGTGATTTTCTTTGCAAATGGAAAAGGAAAGCCAGAGATCGCAACACACACCAACCACTATGGGACGCGTTTCGTAATTTGGTTTAGAATAACTCATCAGCCGTGTTAGGTGTGAAGGCTTCAACGGCCGTACGTTGGTATGTTGTACTTATACAAAATTTATAGCGAAAACGCCTCTATGATACAAACACTACATTAACCACGCTTGACAACCCTGTCTACTAGCTGTACTTTTCCCAATGCATGTGTTTTTGTGTAATGGCAGATTTTTTTTCTAAACAAATTACCCTACTCCCATGGTTTACACATGATTCTGTGCATCTGTTAAAAGTTGTTTTGACGGCTTTGAGCTGGACAGGAAATTGAACTTCACATTCGACATTTTGGTAAGAGCAAGAAAGGCAACTCTTGTCCCATATACCTGCAAGGGATCCTGCAATTCCACCTACTCTTTAATACTCAGTCGTATCCAAAGGATGACTTGTTTGTGCATCACGACCGCACTGAGGACTACGCCATCTGATGTAATGAATTTAATGCTACACCTAATGCCTCTGGACATTGTGGCTTAACAATTTCCTGCGACCACAGCTGTGAGGCTAAGGAAGCTTTCCATTTGGTCATCCTTCGGCTACGGACACTGTGTTATCCTTGATATAATGCCCGATGTTCCAGGCAGTGTGGATTACGCACCACCTGAGCCTCCGTCCTGAAAGAACCGACCGAACTACGGTATCACTGGTAATAGAAGTTACACTCAATCAAATTTGTTATTCAAAACAGTGTTTGAAAAACAGCAGTTTTTGTCTGCTGAAAATGGCAAAGCAGACATTGCTGTAGTTTAAGCAAACATAGGGCTGATGTATTAGCAAACATTTTTTGCTGCTATTTCAACTAACGAAAACTGCTGTTTTGAGCACTGCTGAAAAAAATTGTATGCTACTTTTTATGGTTGCCTGTTACTTGTTTTGATTACTTTAGGCATTTTTTAAACATTTTGAGGAGATGATATTTAATTTTTGGAATATTCCTGTAAAAAGCTACCTGATCCATCCATTGGTATACATTTCGAAATGTGGCTGAGCTAGCTGGAATTTTTGTTATTGCTCTAGTAACTCTAGTGCTCTAGTGACTGGCATGGCCTTTTGTATCTAAATTCAAAGAAAAAAGGTTGTGGAAAGTAAATATACATTTAGTGTGATAATAAACATCCACTGAGACACACATTTACATATGTGTTCTATTTTTTCTTCCAGCATCCCCTTCATAATTAAGCAGCAGTCATTTTCAGCAAACAACAAACCTTTCAGCAGTAAGCTTGCTACACTGAAATTGCAGTACTACTGCTGTAATAGCAGAACTACTGCTACAATTGTAGCAAAATTAACTACTAATAGTCAGCAGACAGTGTTTGCTATTTTCAGCAAACTTTTTTCTATGAGTGTAGATAGACTTCTATACAGATGGTACTCTGAAGAACTTTGACTGGTCATATTGATGAGTTTATCTGAACACTGTAACGTGTATCAAGCGGAGATCATTGCAATTAAAGAAGTGGTGGAATGGCTAAGATTTAATGTCATAAGAACGATTAAATTTCATAAAATTCCTGGAGATCGTAATCCTGAATTCAAAAACCGCCCACAACTGTCGCAGATCTCTCAACGAGATGGCTGAACAGTTCAAAATGCAACTGTTTTGGATGCCGGGCCGTAGAAATATCCCAGCGCATGCCTCTAGCAGCATGTAAACAAAGCCTTCAGGATCAGGCTCGAAGGGCAACGAATGACAAATAGTCATAAAGGGGGGATTTGTGAACACTACAAAATTATGTGGCCTAATCTGGACTTGAAGAGGTCTAGCGCTCTGCTTTCAGTAATTGTGTCCGTCATGATAGGTCACTGACTGATCGGAAAACATGCTGACAGACTGAAGGCTGCATGTAAGGACTTCTGCAAAAGATGTGAGGGCATCGAGGAAGAGGAGGCTTTAGAACATCTCCTGTGTGTGTATCCAGCACTGGCAGTCAGAAGAAGTTCCACTTCTCATTTCTTTGAGAACTTGTCTGATTGAGCGGATGTACACAACGAGTTGTTGGGCTATTTAATGCGATCTGGATGGTTCAATGGTAGGAACTATAGGGCATCTCTCTACTCTTGTTCCTGTGGTATCACAAGGGATGAAAGTGAATCTGATGGCAGACATCCACTTAAACCTAACCTAACCTAGGAAAAAAATTAATGCTGTCCCATTTTCAGCAGGTTTTTCGTTCTTACAGCCAAAATTTTACTGTGTTTTACTTAAAAATTTTTCCTAGATTGCAATAAATTGAAACAACTCACATAACTTGAGCTTTTGACACAAAGATGAAAACTTGAAGTTGGAAAATATGAATTTGGTTTTCCAAAATTCTTGGATTCGCTTTCGACAGCTTTATACTCTCAAAGATATTTCAAGTTATGTCTGAGTTCCGTATCCCTGAAAAATTAATAAAACTCTGCAGTATGACGCTTGCTGATACATGTTCCTCAGAAGGAATATGAAAGAGCGCCTCCGTACCCTTCAATATCAAATTTCGGACAGGGAGACCCCTTATCGTGTGATTTCTTTAATATCATGCTGGAGAAGATTAGGAGAGGTGCAGATGTGAATAGGTATGGCACACATCCCACTGCTGCTCACCTACGCCGACTACATCGATATTATGGAGCGGAAACCACAAGCAGTAGCTGCAGTTTTTGAAACATGGAAAAAAGAGTCTGTGAAATTGGGCTGACATTTTACTGAAAATAACTCCCATATATACCGATATCCCGATTAGTCTTCTACGTACTCCAGAAACTTTAATTTTTGCCTGATTTGAAAGAAATTTGGTACGTCAAGTACCCACACATATGCCCTTCAACTAAGTTCATTTGAGGAAATTTTTAATAGAATCATAGTGGTGGGTGGCCAAGATTCGGCTGGGCGAACGTTTTTAATCGTCACTTGTTAAATTTAGAACTAATGTCTTATATAACATTTCTTCCATTCGATTTCTTAAGCTCATATTCATCTGATCTTAGGAAAAAGTGATAAAATCTTACCATGCCATTCCAGAAATAAATACCCAATTTGAAATGTCAATAAAGCGATAATTTAAAATCGTAAGTTCTTGTTGTTCTGTCCCACTTCGATGCACTGTACTTTCAAATTCTTTTCTTTTGACAAATTGCAACGACAGCATTTCTACGAAACAAAGCCTCTTTAAAGTTGTGTTCGAACAATAAATACAACTGACAGACAGACAGGAGTATTTACACTTCTACAGAAAATCTGTGTATCAACATCAGTTTACACTTCAATGGACGCTGGAAGCTAATCAGTTAGTCATTGTTGTTTCAAGGCAAACACTAATGACAATCAGTGTACACAATGTAGATGAACTGCGTTTTACGCCGTGTATTCTTTCGTGGTACCGCAACCCTGTGGCCGTCATATCCCCCTTCTTTGCGGGTATCGTTGATTGTTATCTGATAGATGGCCCACTCTGTTCGCACGTACTCCCCTAAATAACTTAAAAATTGCATGTGACGATGGCTATGATGATAATCGCTGTGACCGCCACCGTCGCACACTCCTCCGCAGATATAAAACCTAACTAAGGCAGCTCTGGAGGAAGAAAAAGAGAACAACGGAAAAGTGTAATCTAATCGCAGGGTAAATATTCGACTGTTTATTTTTCCGTTCTCTGTTCGTGTTGAACTCATAAATTAACAGATGTATTTTTATATTCCAAGTCCAAGTGGCTCAAACAAAATGTTCGAACGAACAACACAACCAGCCACTCGTTCAAAGAACTTCAATTGAAAGTGACAATCGCTCACCCACCAAGCTCACGTATCTGTTATCAGTTTAAAAAAATAAAATAAAATATATTTCAAAACATAAAAGAAAGAAAATTATTCATACTTAAAACTCGCACATATATATGTCGGTAGGTGTATAAAGTTCTTGCACGCATACTCTTGCATATTTTGAAAAGAAAAGGGCTGGCTGCAACCACTGAAACCACTGTGAGGGGTGACTAATTTTTATTAGAGAAGGGACTTGGATTTGGAATGATACATTATGTCAGTGATGGGTACATTAACACTTTTATACATTAATCCCGATAGGGATTTTGCGGTTCGGCCTGTGTGATTAAATCAGATTATATTGATTAAGGTGATAATCGGCACAGAGATATGCTCTACGATTCTGTTTTAATTTTTTTTTACATTGTACATCCCCGATAAAGTCCTTCGATCAAATCAATTCAAATTAACCCTTGGCCTCGAGCTTGAAGTCTCAATCAAAATAGTCTCATTCATACATTATTTCTTATCCTACGGGCTTATTTGCTATAGTGTGTGGGTGTGATGTCCATTATATAAACAATATAACGGTCCATACTGGCCAAACCCACTTTACATATGTGCGCCCGTAGTTCTTAAACCATACGGATCTCCATCTTACATTTCCCCAGTATTAGCCTTGTTTTCTCACGATCCAGATACACCCATACAATTTTCCCGTCCTGGAATAACTATGAACATCACAAAAGGTGAAATTTGTGCTCCGATTTGTATGGTGTACGTCGTTAACATGGGAAGCTCAGATGAGATCTCCTGGGTTGTTGTTGTTGTAGCAGTTTGTTGTATTCTATCTTTCGTCTGCTTGATTCTGTTGAGTGTCAAGACCCAGGAACTCTGTCCACAGGGATCTGGGTCTGAGTCGAGTGGATCTGGCTGGGCAGTGAAACAGGCGACGTGTATCGTGCGGTCCCTGGTTACAATCGGAACATACATCTTGCACGTCGGCATCAACCCTTGCTCTGCAGGAGTTGAGGCGGCTGCATCTGCTGGAACGTAATTGAGCAGGAACTTCTCAGGTTTGCCGGGGAGGCCAATTTCTTTAGGTACAATGGGAGGCGGTCGTTCTCCAAGGACTACATTCACCCTGTAGCCATTTACCTCATCTGCTACCGTGTCTGCATGAATGTTGTCTAGACCTGCTTGGTATGCTGCTTGATCTAGAGGATCTCTGTAGATCTACCTTATGGCTTCTGGGCGGTGGATATCTAGCGACAAGATGGATATTTGGATGGTTTCTGCAATAACAGCCCAAAAGGTATTGCTTAGACAGCATGTATTGGGTTGCCCAAAAAGTAATTGCGGATTTTTCATATAGTCGGCGTTGACAAATTTTTTCACAGCTTGTGACTCTGTAATTGCATTCTTTCTTCTGTAAGTTATCAGATGTTACTTTTAGCTTGCTTTAGAAAAAAAGTGTAAAAAAAGTATATTTGATTAAAGTTCATTCTACTTTTTATTAAAAATGCATTTATTTTCTTTTAAAAAATCCGCAATTACTTTTTGGGCAACCCAATAGTTATGTCTTCGCACTGGTAGCATCTTTGTCTCCTGATGGAGGTGATCCACATGAGAACTGAGGAGACAGCCCGTCGCAGGTTGGAGGGCGGCATTCTGACAGATCTGAATATTATTCCACTGCGTGTCACAAAGCTGATGAGACCACACTGGCGCTGCATAACTTACCACAGACCGGTCAATTGCTTTGTACCCGGTTTTTTTGTCTGCACCCCAAGTGCTGCCAGCAAGTGACTTGAGGACCTTGTTTCTACTTTTGACCTTATCGCAAATTGCTGTGGCATGTGGGGAGAATGTGCATAAGCTGTTAAATGTGACGCCAAGTATTTTGGGACACTTGATGGTCGGACTCATTTCTCCATCGACCACCACAGTTAGCTCAGTATTCACCTCACGCGTATTTGTAGTGAACAATGTGGCTGAAGATTTGGTGGCAGATATCTTCAGATTTCTTTCAATGAAATATTAAGCAAGTTCTCCTGGGTGTATATCCACCTGTTCTAAATGGTGGAATGCTCGATAAAAAAGCCACGTAAAAAAACTGCAGCCGCAGACAATCAAAGTTAACGAGTGTCTCAGTGGGAGGCCGGGGGATCTTACTTTAACAACAGTAGCAACAATCTTGCTCACATATGAGGGCTTGCCTAGGATCGCTACTTTGATATGCAAAAACAAGATTTCAAAAACAAGAACAATCCATACGATTTTCGTCGTCCGACCGACTGTCTCATACACATTGCTAAACGTGCGTTCACATGCTAATGCACCCCAAAATACAGGTTAGCTGACACAAAGTGTTAACAAGTTCACACTGGTATATCTGTCAAAATCTAAATGACATTTACACCATATTTGTATTAATGACAGCGCATTATATTGCCACCAAAATCATTTGCTTCTGAAATACATTAATAAGGAAGATAGTCATGATGGAGTTCAAGCGTAATACTGTGATTGCCTTATAAATATTTGGCTGAAAAATCACAGCCAATGACGGAACGGGATAACTATAACATCATACAGTCTGGAACTGTGAGCTCCACTTTGTGTGTTGTTCTTTGTTATCACGAGATTAGCTGGGAGCTACCGGGCGCGTCCACAGGTTGCGGATAGTGGAATGCTTGATATGTAGTAGCATAAACTGCATTCGCAGAGAATCAGAGAGCTATAACTGCATCCGCGGACAATCAGCGTTATCGAGTGAAGAGTCACAGCAAGAGGCCGCGTTGCACCGGTTCTTGCTTAAATACTAAGTGTTTATGATGCTCGATACGACAAGGCGAGATATTGGCTCCTATAAGTAGCCAATGGCCATGATAGGAACTTGCTCGCCTACAAGAGCTTGAAAAGGATTTCCACCTCCACATGCAAATGTGGCTACAACAATAACAACAACATTGTTGGCGAACCCAAATGCTTCAAAGTGAACAAGATGTAGTTGTTGTAAACTGAGGCGGCAGCCCTTGCCGATGAAACACTCCATCGGGCCAATTCGGTACTTAAAACCGGCTGCCATGAGATTGCACAAGATGTTTGTGTATAGCACCATAAAGTGCGATTATGATACTGGTAGGGTTGTTAAACGCCACATCAGTTGAAAATAAATAAATCCACGTTTTAAGGGAAATCAAATGGCTAAAGTTTAGAAAATATCCCGTAAATGGATTATACATACATATATTGAAAAACGAACTCAATGTAAAGTCTTACAATCTCCAAAAGGCACACCAAGGTAAAAAAAGTTAAAACGAAAACTGCTTCTTCCATCAATGTGATGAATTTCTAAACATCGTTTCTCTGATGAGTAAAAGTTGAAAATTATCGTGTTTACTTGATCAAGAACTTGGGCCTGCGAACGACCACCCGAACATAAGATTTTTACAACAAGAGGTTTTATTTTGAATCATTCGGTATTACGTTGGCTGTCACTTTTGAAGCTTTAATTCTTTGACATTTGCAAGCAGAAACTACGTCATTATTAAAAAGGAACTATACACTCTCCAATAAGGCATTGAAAGTCTTAAAATTCACTAAAAAAATGGTCAAAAACTTGCAGTCACACTTCGGAAAACACAAGAGTTATTGTTGAGAAGCCTCTCCATTCTCAACGTATGACTATTTGGTGTGGTTTATGGATCAAAAGTTACGATTGCGCTATCGAGAGATAATTTATATTTTTTCATGGTGGGTGTAGGATGGTATTAATTTAGACAACGTTTACTTTAAACAAGATGGCGTTACGTTCCACACAAACAACGAAACCATTGCTCTTTTACGGGAAAATTTTAAGGACTCTGGAAGAGGTGATCACAATTGGCCACCGAGATCTTGTGATTTAACAATTTGCGACGTTTTCCTCCGAGGCCACGTGAAGATTAGGTTGTACGCCAACAGCCCAGTGTCGATGAAATACCTCAAATATAGACTTTGTGATGGTATCGCGGACTTAGCACAGCCGCTTTGCGGATGAAAGGATATGTTCCTGTAAGGTGGCGGCCACTTGGTCGATGTTTTTTATTTCATTTTTAACAACATGCCTTCCTTTTTATTATGAAATAAACACATGATCATTTATCTCAAAAAATTGGATTTTCTATGAATACCAAAATAACACCTCTTATTGCAGTCGCGGACAATCAGCAATATCGAGTATAGAGTCTCAGTAAGAGGTCGAGCGGCACCGGCACTTACTTAACTACTGAGTGACTATGAAACTCGATATGACAAGGATAGTTATTGGCACTTTTAAATAACCAATTGCCACAACCAGCGTTACCGTTGGAAAATTTCAAAAATGGGAACAAAAAGTAGCATTCGTTGGAAAAAGTAATATAATTTTTCTTAAAAGATGCCACAAAAGTGGCGAACTCTATATAGGCATAAAGTTTGGTTAAGTCGATTCGTATGTGTAATCGACTATGTATTACAAGTTTTCTCGACGATTTCTTTCACTCTGGAGACTATGACATGCTTATTGAAGGCCATCATAGTAAACCACATGGACAATTTCAGCCAAATTAAATAAGAATTTGCTCTCCTTTGCGATGTAGGGTCTCAAGACTTAAACCGAAGATCGATTTAAACGATAAGGTGCATTTAAATGAGAATAAGAAAAAGTGTGGAAAGTACCCACCACCATGGATTCCGCTAAAAATGTTCCCTTGTTTGTATTTGAATTATATTTGTCTCATGAAGTCATATCGGGATATCGGTACTTGGGGGGGCCTATATCACCATATTGACCGATTCGGATAAAACTTGGCACTGATGTTGTAAGTCATAATATGGGGTTTTTGGCCAAATTTCAGCCAAATCGGATGAAAATTTAGGCTTCTAAGGGCTCACGAAATCGAATGCGGGGATCGGTTTATATAGGGGCTATATCTGTCTATAGACCGATTCGGATCATACTTGGCAACTCAAGTCTTTGCTTCAAACTTCAGTCAAATCGGATGAAAATTGAGGCTTCTAGGGGCTCAAGAAGTCAAATCCGGGTATCGGTTATTATGCTAGCTAAATTTGTTTATAGACCTTTCCGGATCATACATGGCATGTATGTTGAACGTTATAACTCAATTCTTTGTTCGAAATTTCAGCCAAATCGAGGTAAAATTGAGGCTTATAGGGGCTCAAGAAATCTAATTCGGGGAATCGTTTTATATGGGGGCTATATCCAAATCTGAACCGATATAGCTCAGTTGCAATCTCCAATGACCTACATCAATATTAAGTATCTGTGCAAAATTTCAAATAGCTAGCTTTACGCTTCCGCCCACTATTGTGATTTTGACAGCCGGACGGACGGACGAATATGGCTAGATAGACGATACGGAATATATATACTTTATGGGGTCGCAGATCAATATTTCGAGGTGTTACAAACGAAATGACTAGATTAGTATACCCCCATTCTATGGTGGTGGGTATAAAAATTAAAGCAGTTGGAAAAAAAGCGATTTGCTTTTTCGACCATACTCGGCAGGAATGTAAAATTCAAATTCTCTAGCAGTCTTACTCGTGTTTTGATCATTATTTCGATTAGCTATAAGCTCATTTATACCCACCCCATTGGTTGGGTTTGAATAGTTGCCAATTAAAGTATTCCTATGAACATTCATGAATTAACCCAATAAAAAGAGACCCTCAATACATAGTCAGGTGCCGCTAAGCGACACCTCTTCGTAAAAATCCTTTTTTTGACCTCTGGAAAAAACTTCAGATACTTATGTCAAGATTCAAACTATGTACCACGGTTGTTTAAGTGAAAACCAACAATAAAATAATGATTTGTGAAAAGTGGCACAGAGGAGTAGAAAAGTGGCCCAAAACCCTAAAAAAGTATGGTATTTAGTAGCACAGAAAAAAAGTGGCACACTTGTATCATCGTCGAAAAAAGTGGCTGTCCACAACATTCCCGCGGTGATCGGTCACATGAACTGGAATGCGTTTGCTTGACAAGGGTCGCTACCTCCACAGACAAAAATGTGCTACAACAACACAACACCCTCTTATTTGAAACCCCTATACTTGGTTGCAAATATTTTTCATCCTACTCATGTAAGGAGCCACAGCCAAAAAAATCTCACCTAGTCTTTTTGCCTTTGAAGAGGTTTTGTTTTTTGCAGCGATTCCAACGCTTTTTAATATTTTTGTAGTCATTTGAGTTATAAATGTTCAATCGAAACAATAGCTAAAATGAGATACCATTTATTATACCTTCCACCATAGGACGGGGGTATACTAATTTCGTCATTCTGTTTGTAACTCCTCGAAATATTCGTATAAGACCCCATAATGTATAAATATTCTTGAACATCATGACATTTTAAATCACACTAGCCATGTCCGTCCGTCCGTCCGTCTGTCTGTCCAAAGCACGCTAACTTTCGAAGGAGTAAAGCTAGCCGCTTGAAATTTTGCACAAATACTTCTTATTAGTGTAGGTCGGTTGACTTCTTGAGCCGCTAGAGGGCACAATTCTTATCCGATTTGGCTGAAATTTTGCACGACGTGATTTGCTATGACTTCCAACAACTGTGCTAAGAATAGTTCAAATCGGTTTATAACCTGATATAGCTGCCATATAAACCGATCTGGGGTCTTGACTTCTTGAGCCACTAGAGGACGCAATTATTATCCGATTAGGCTGAAATTTTGCACGACGTGATTTGTAATGACTTCCAACAACTTTGTTAAGAATAGTTCAAATCGGTTTATAACCTGATATAGCTGCCATATAAACCGATCTGGGGTCTTGACTTCTTGAGCCACTAGAGGACGCAATTATTATCCGATTTGGCTGAAATTTTGCACGACGTGATTTGTAATGACTTCCAACAACTGTGTTAAGAATAGTTCAAATCGGTTTATAACCTGACATTGCTGCCATATAAACCGATCTGGGGTCTTGACTTCTTGAGCCACTAGAGGACGCAATCATTATCCGAATTGGCTGAAACATTGCATGATGTGTTTTGTTATGACTTCCAACAACTGTATCAAGAATGGTTCAAATTGGCCCATAACCTGATATAGCTGCCATATAAACCGATCTGGGGTCTGGACATCTTGAGCCTCTACAGGGAGAAATTCTTATCTGATTTGGCTGAAATATTGCATGATGTGTTTTGTTATGACTTCCAACAACTGTATCAAGAATGGTTCAAATCGGTCCATAACCTAATATAGCTGCCATATTAACCGATCTGGGGTCTTGACTTCTTGAGCCACTAGAGGGCGCAATTATTATCCGACTTCGCTGAAATTTTGCATTAGGTGTTTTGATATTTAAAGGGTGCTCTAAAGGGCGCAAGTATTACCCGATTTGGCTGAAATTTTGTACAACGACTTCTCTCGTGACCTTTAACATACGTGTCGAATATGGCATGAATTGGTTAATTTGTTTATACACTAATACAGCTATAAACCGATCTCCCTATTTTACATCTTCAGCCCCTAAAGAGCGCAATTCTTACTAGATTTGGCTGACATTTTACACAATGACTTCTGCTATGGTCTCCAATATTCAGCTCAATTATGGTCCGAAATGAACCATAACTTGATATTGTTCCAATAACATAGCAATTTTTTTCTTTTATCCTTTGTTTGCTAAAAAGAGATATGGAAAGGCCTCGACAAATGCGATCCATGGTAGAGGGTATATAAGATTCGGCCAGGCCGAACTTAGCTCGATTTTACTTGTTTTTTTATTAATATTTAATGCCAAATTAAGATACCTTTTTCTTGTATTATTACATTATAACTGTAGGCATGTTTCTTTTTATGACACAATAAATGTACTCTTGTATGTTACCTACATAGGTACTTGTCAGTTGATAAAGATATTTGTACACAGGTGTTATTAAGTCTTCGAAATGGATTAAATGTTCGCACATATCACCCTTAACACACATGCTCATGTTCCTCAAGCAACCAACATTGTTTTCATTTCTACCCATAAACGATATGAATTCTAATTGTCGTATCAAATTTTAATTAGTAGTAAACAAAAAATGGCTGTGAAAACATCGAAAATTAAAAAAAAAACACTGTGCCCAATTATAGTTGTAGTACACAACTAAATTTCGTGAACATTTATAAAAGAGAAAATGGCTGCATTTCTGTGACGATTACCAATTATAATAAAAACCACATGGAGGCCACTTAAACGCAACCTTGCAATCTTGCCATCTAACCCAACAAAATGGGAAAATTGTTAATCAGTGAGTGTTTATTTATTGTTTAAGATCAAAAGAAATTGCACCTCCAAATTTAAAATTTACCAACAACGTGTTTTTATAATATGTTTACCTATAAGGATGTGGTATTAATAATTCATATTCGACATCATGAATATGTCCACTAATGTATACTAAGAGTCAAGTTTTTTGCATGGAGTATGTCGTTTATATTTGTTAGTGTCCAAGTCAAACAAGAAACTTGACCTTTGGTATACTTTAAAGGCTACAAACCATGATGGAGGCTACAAAATAGTTTTGATGTTTTTTTTCATGATAAGAATGCTTAAAGAACGTATCACTATATCCGTAGAGATAATGAAAAAGTCAAAGAAAGCATTTGCGGATCACAACAAGCCAGTTTCATTCGTTTTTATGCAATATAATGATCCAAAGCATGCCCCAACGGAATTCCTAACTTAAAATTTTCTTTTTAGTGGTTACTTTATAGTTTTTAGAGCGCACAACTAGCTGAGTACTGGCTTAGGTGTATGTCCATAGTGGCTTAGAGCGGATTAATATCTGCACATTCTTTTCAACCTAACCCCCCTAACCTTACCTAAAGCATGCCTCAAAGTGCTTTAAACCCTGGATTTTTTTTTACTAAAACGTATTGGTGTGATCCTCTCAGCATACTGTATTAAAAGCCATAAAATTCGGATGAGTTATTCCAAAATGTACAAGAAGTTTGACTAAAAATCTCCCAGGTTCGCTAAAAGGTTAGTTGCAACCCTTCTCCCAAGTTGAAGATAGTATGATATGAGGGCATGATAGGACTACCCAACTAATTATTAGAGTTAACTGAGCCTTATGATTCTTAAGGACAACCCGAAGAACACATGTAAGTAACACAAATTAAACCCGTTTTTAATTAATGCATGACAAACATAAGTGTCCTTAATTAGCTTTCCAAGCAAAAATTGGACGGAATATTTGCTTGCCTTTCATATTAAACTCAGTAACCTTGTTTCATATATTGTTTTATATATTTATGTTCCTAATCATAACCAGCGTTGCCGTTTTTGGTAGGTTCCTACCAAAATTGGTAGTTTTTATTGGCTTGCTAGGTTGGTAAGCTGACCTCAATTTTTGGTAGGTTTTCTATAAAATACTGAAATACTGCAAAATTGCGGGGATAACTAAAATTATTTCACCCCATGTCGTTTCTGTGTATTTGATAAAAGTAAAGAATAAAACCATGTATGCAAGGGGCCAAATACTGTTACAAGGGGTCTCACTGCTTCAAATTTCAGGTTAAAGGGTCTAGGTTCTGAGTTTGATTGTAACTAGTATGAGTGTTGAGGGATCTCTTCCAAATTTCGTAAATACTGGGTAATAAATGCGTCTTTTTTGCGTTCCTTCAATAGGAAATTAGGGCTTTATGGCTGCTGCCTACAAATATGGTCAGATCTGGTCTATACTCAGATGTTGAGAGGTCCATGCAACTCAATGTAACAGCGAAAATGAGTAGTAAAGCCTTTTTTATGCTCAACCCTTCAAATCGAGAGATCGCCCTATCCAAACCCGGCAAGGTTGTTCGTTGAAATCCTGCCAAAAACACAACAGCGGTATCGAGCGGAGAGTCGCAGTGAGAGGCCGGGCGGCACCGGCTCTTGCACAAATACTGAGTGCCTATGATGCTCGATATAACAAGGCGGGTTATTGGCGCTTTAAATAACCAATGGCCACCATGTTCCGGAGGCGATCCGTCGTTTGGACCGGAACAAGCTTGCTCACCAACGGGAGCTTAACGAGGATCGGCCCCTCCGCATGAAAATGTGGCTACAACTAACACAAAACTAATGTAAAATTGTGTATTTGTTATTTAATTTCAATTAAACGTAAATTTTTAAAAATTAGAAACGCTGTACCTTTTTTTATAGCCGCCACTGTATATGGGAGCTATATCTAAATCAAAAGCGATTTCGACCAAAATCCGTTCACAAAGAGAAGTCATAAAAGAAGACATTGCGGAAAGTTTTAACTAGGCGATTAATAAATTCGATGATAAGGGCTCTAGAAGTGAAAATCGGGCCAAATATATATTGTATGTATATGTGAGCTATTTCGACCAAAATTCGGACATATTGTGGTAATCGTAGAAGAAAGTTTTGTGCAATATTTTGTGAAGATTGGTCATTAAATGCGCTTGCAAAGGGTCATGAAATAAAATCAGACGAATATGTACATGGGAGAATATGTACATGGGAGATATATCGAAATCTGAATTAATTTCCATGAAATTCAATAATAATGTCGACAATCTGAGAAATTTTCATGCAAAATTTCGTGAGAATCGGTTGAAAAATTGACACATTGCAATAGTACTCAAAGGGAAGCTGTGCTCAGTTTAGGTTTGAGTGGTCGTCTATTTTCTTAACAGACTCACCTAGACTATTTAGTCCATGGTGATGCCGCAGTAGCGACAGACCAGGCCTCCAATGGGAATCGAACTCACGACTTCCGCACTAGCAATCCGAACCCGCTTCCAACCTCGGCTATTAGGGGAAAAATGTAAGGTAGGTTAGGTTAGGTAAGAGTGGCCCTCCTTTACAGACTCACTTAGACAAATTCAAGTCCATTGTGATACCACAGTAGCGATAGACCAAGGCTTCTGGCAGGAATCCAACCCACGACCCCTGCACCGGTAATCCAAGCACGCTACCAACTCGGCTACCGGGGTGAGGTAACAAAAAAAAAGCGTGCTAAGTTCGGCCAGGCTAAATCTTAGGAACCCACCACCATGGATTCTGCTTAAATATGGGAGCTATATCCGGTTATAGACCGATTTGGACCGTACTTAGCGGCTTGTAAGGGGTTAAGAAGCCAAATCGGGAGATCGGTTTATATGGGAGCTATTTGAACCGAACTTGGCACAGTTATGGGAGTCATAACAGAACACTATGTGCAAAATTTCAGCCAAGTCGGATGAAAATTGAGGCTTCAAGGGCTCAAGAAATCAAATCGGGAGAGCTAGCTTTTCCCGTTCGACCGCTATTGTGATTTCGACAGACGCTCGGCTGCACATGACTAGTTCGACACAGAATGTCGAGACGATCAAGAATTTATAAACTTTATGGGGTACTAGATCAATATTTTGAGGTATTACAAACGGAATGAATAGATAAGTATACCCCATCCTATGGTGGTGGATATAATAAATAGAGGATAGTAGCACGAGCAGAAATGGATAGAGGATAGGAGCAGGTCATACCATCTCGATATAATCGAGGCGACAATAGGAAACCTGGAAGGAATGGTAGAGGTATTATATCGGATACCTGGGACGACACTTAAGGTCAAATATGAGGCACTGCTGCCAGCTAGACAGTTCTTGATCGACGGAACCTTAGTATTGGATAATGATGAGACGCTGGAGTATTTCCTTTGTCATTGTCCGTTTCGCGCCAACAGACATCAGCACATAGGTGGGGACACAATACCAGATATAAACCAACTAAGGGGCATGGTATAGAAAACAATTCGTGATTTTGTAAGCAGCATGGAATTCCTGACCTAAACTTTTTTCTCAAGGTTATTTTAGTGTTTAGAGCGCACAAGAAGCCGATTACTGGCTTAGGCGTGGCATGGGGCGGATTAATATTCACAACCTCTTTCCAACCTAACCTAATCTAGTAAAAAAATGTAATGAGTTCATCCGACGAATATAAGAGCAGGAGCCTTAATTCTTGCATCCGCTACGGAGCCAATTTTTGTTCGAAAATTATCTCTGTTCCGTAAATACTAATTGAATGATGGGTTACAAACGAATTTGATGAAATTTAGCACACGTACAAGGATAAAACACATCACACTAAGTTTTATAAATGTCGAGCCCAAATTGTGGCTTCTGGAGCTTTAAAAGGTCATATCAAATGAAAAATATATATGGGAACTATGCCTAAATCTGAATCGATTTTTACAATATTTTCCACACGGTTCTTGACGTCAAGTAAATCATCTCGACATGTTATATTTTGTAAAGATCTAACAAAAATTATGGCGACTACGACCTTCAGAGACCATATCGGTATAAAAAGGAGGCCCCCTATCATTGAGCTTAAACTTGAATCAGGCTGCACTCATTGATATGTGAGAAATTTGCCCCTGTTCCTTAGTGGAATGTTCATGGGTAAAATTTGCATTTTTTCTAAAGATAAAATTTCAGTGAAATTTTTTCTGACGACAAAATTTCAATGACAATTTTTTTAAATACAAAATTTCGATATACAATATTTCTTGAGAAACTAGCATTTGAAAAATCTCCTCGAAAGGTTAAGGCAAATCAAAATATTCAAAATGTACAAAATTTACAAATTTTTGGAATTTTTGATTGTGCTAACCTTTTTTTCATTTAATTTGCTCGAGCTTTTTTTTTATAAGAAAAGCCTTTGCCAGAGAACTATTTTGCTTATAATCAGGTAGGTATGTTGAAAAAGCTGTGGTAGGTATGTTAAAAAAGCAGTCCAATGACAAAAAATTCCAAAATTCTTATATTAAGAAATTTTAATGTTCATTGTTATCAGCGCAACTGAGAGCAACTGGGTTACGGAGTAGTTCCAACTGAAGTCGCGGAAAAATATTGAGTGCCTATGATGCTCGATATGACAAGGCGAGTTATTGGCGCCATAAATAACCAAAGGCCGCGGAGATACGTCCAATAGAGCGCAACGAGTTTGTTCACATATAGAAGGATTCCTACCTCTACATGCAAATTTGTGGCCACTACAACAACACGAAAAGTGGCCATCGAGGGTCACCTAGGATCTTCGGGTAATTTAATGCAGAAATTGAGACCGCTTTCCTCGAGGTGGTGAGAAGTGTGACTGACGATTTCGTGGGGTGATTTTTCCGACTTTTGAAAAGTTCTGCTGAGACTTGGCTATAAATTTTTATCTTTTCACACAGCTCTTTGATGTTATTCATCTTCGCCAAGTTAGAGCAGTTAGCCGGGTATAACATTTATCCACGCCAGTAGGGGGTTATGGGAGCTTAGAAAGATAAATGTTTAACTTCTCTGGAAAACTCCCTCTTTGATTCTACGGAGCTTCAACTTATCGTTTCTAAACTCTGCGTATGAGCTGCTTTCTCGGGTTAGCATGCTTGGTGGTTGTTGGTAGGTCGTTTAAAACAGTTACAGGCAGGAGTGCGGACAAAATATAAATTTGCGATTTGCCTGGTTATACTCTGGCTCTTACTTTGAGACATTTCTTTTCAAAGTTTCCAAAATTCTTTAAATTTTTTCACGATTTTTTGTATTTTTCATAGTTGTCGTGACGAAATACGTACCAGAGAGATGTTTCTTTAACTATGGAATCTACGTTGTTTTTTCTCTGCAAAGGATTTCTGGGCTGAACGCATCTCGCCTATTTTTGACCTTTTGCTGGCTGGGATGATGCGACTAACGATGTAGCCAGGACAAATAGGGTGTAGTCTGATTCTATGGGTTGCAGGTTAGGACAGTAAGGTTTAGAAACTCGGAATTAGAAAGGATGTACATTCACCATGAATTACCGCGGGGATTTTTTTCCTCTGGAGCACATTAAGGCTTCCCCGGTGTGGTAGAGGAAAAATTCTAACAAAACAAAAGAAAAGCATAGAAGGAATAAAACGTCGCAGGTTTAAAATTTTTACGAAAAAATTACTTTTTTTTGTGAAAATTTTATCAATTCTTTAATGGTTTGATTTTTATATAGCTTTTTCTATAGCATATTTTTCGAATTAATAATCTACTCGTAAAAAATTTTTACGAATAAATTGCTCAATGTTTTCTTTGTGAAAATTTTATCAATTCTTTAATGGTTTGATTCTTATATTGCTTTTTCTATAGCATATTTTTCCAAATTATAATCTACTCGTAATGTCAAAACTCCATAGGTACTTCCGCGGCCCAATTTATACATGTTTTTAGCATATTTCTAATATCTCGGTGTAAAAATGTGTAAAAATTGTATTTCCTTATTAGCTAGATTGTATTTCCTTATTAGCTAGATTAAAACCCTCCCGCGATGGATTGTTTTCGGCACCATGGTGATCCACGGATCTTTTTGTTCCCGGTAGCAGATTTCTTCTGGATCGCCCTTTTGCGTATTCTGCAATTTTAAACTTGTTGCCATATAGGCTTGCTTATGTTAGTAACAAATTAATAAATAAAAATTAAAAAATTTTATTTTTTTTTTTAACCTCATAATCGTAATTCAGTTTAACGGAGAATTCTTTAGGCTTTTAACGATTACTAAGATTAACTCATCTATTTATAAGAATATTTAATGCTGACATTTACTTACTTGGCATTCTCCATGAGATTATTATCATCGACCACAGCAGCACCAATTTGATAGCTTGAACTTTTCTCATATTGATTTACCAAATGATTGCTAAACTGTGGGACGGGCTGTTGTTGCTGCTGATGGGATGATGTCGGAGCAACGTACATATGATGTTGAAGAACTACTTGCTGTTGGCGCTGTAGTTCTGAATTTTGATAATAAGTTCCTGCTAAATCGGCGTGTTGATTATTGTCAATGCTTTCAGAGAACGGCTGTTGCTGCTCAGGACCTTGCATGGCATGCATTTGATTAGAGGTTGTTGAATTGACAAAATTGCCCATAAATTCACCAGAATTTGAGCTGTGGTGAGTCACTGACTCAGCTTTACTGTTCATGATTTCATTTTCATTAGTTCCCAGAACTAAAGATCCATCAGGATTATGTGCATACTGGAAATTTGAAGACGGGCCGTAGTTCGTTGGCCAATTAGAGCAGACTGAAGCAGCAGCGACGGAAGAGGAGGGGTTCGTAAATGTTATTGTGGGATTAAAATTGGAAATCGGAGTCGCCGTTGAATTAGAATTAATATTCATGGCACTACACCCATTTGTTAGCTGTTGCAGGCGGTTATTGATTTGTCGCTGTTTGGCCAATTGGCGACATTCCTGTTTGTGGGTGGGCCAATCCCGATGCTGATGATCGGTAGAACAATAATAGATGCATTTGCATTTGGCGCACCTCAATAGCTTTTGTGTTGTACCACAAATTGCACATTGTGGTTGCTGAAGTGCCTGCTGCGCCGGTAGTGGATGCTGTGCTAAACTGGATGTTGACGTTAAAGACTGTTGTGGCGGTACAACAAGCACTTGTTGAGAATCCATCATTCTTAGCAAAAGGAACCGTTTCCTTCTTTCTTTTGTTTTTTCCTCCTATGGTCTCGAATGGCTCTCAGTGTTTGGTTGTCCTTGTGCTGCCCTTTCTCATAATTATACTTTGTTCACACTATTCGCATTCAGCGACTATCGCAACAAGGCAACGAGTGTGGTCGCCTTTGTCTGCGTGTGTGTATGTGTGTAGTGCGTGTAAAATACGGATATTTCTTCGATGAATTTGTTTGAATGGATGGAGTATGTTGGTGTGAAAAACAATGACAATGTGTTGGGCTCTTCCACCCGCTTGATTATGCCGTGTTTTGTTATTGCCGTTGTTGCTCTTATCTTGCTTTTGCTTGTCACGACAATAACCTTGACAGGGGACTCGCGGTCAATTAGGGGGTACAAATCTGGTTACAATTGCTGCGCTCTGTTGCCGTCGTTAGTTCTGTGCAACAACTACTGTTGTCGCCTTGGATGACTTTGGGAGCTTTTGGGGGACAATTGTTATTGTTTTCGCAACGAACCAAAGATGACGGTGAAGTGGGTCGAAATTCGGCAAATATTGTCATTCAATACAAACAGCTGTTTCTGGCGTCTTCACTTCTAACGAGATTATTATTAGCACTGACCCAGAGAACCAGAAGCACCGGCATTTATTGGTGTTGGTAGTGGAGGTGTATCTATCGTTTAAATGATATAAACAAACAAGCATGAAACCCTTAAGAAAGGCTTTTGAGTGAAAAAAATGAGGGGTGAGCGGAAGACAATTTTCAGTGTTCTTGTCGCGTGTATTCAGTAATCGAATGTGTGTTTTCCTTTGAGTGAATTTTTTTTTTTTTGTTATTTATTTTCTTCTATTCACTGTTGCTGATCATTTCTATTTATATTGTAGTAGCAGTATCAATTATTTGTTTCACTTTATTATTCGTTATTCTTCACGTAAACTTTGTGCTTTGCAAAAGCTGTACAACTATTGATTTCGAAAACAAAATACTTTTGGAATATGATTTTATATGGTTGCTTAAAGTCTTTTCGACTCTTTAAAGAATAAATGTAGCCCAAAATTCAAAGTTTTACAGTAAAAATTAATATAAATTTCGCCAAGAACACGCAAAACTTTCACACAGGTCCAAAACAACTGACAGCAATAACTATCGATAATTAGGTCTTACAATCGATAACGAGTCCAGTTGATTTTTTAAATCGGATAACCGAAGTGTGTACTGAACTACAGGCTTGTTGTATTTTACAAGCTAGTGGACGGGTACACTGACCCTGTTTAATTTTAACAGCCGTATTCACAAGAATTTGCTAATGAAGCATTAAGTGCACAATAGTTTTTAAACGATTATTGTACAATAAACCCACTAAAGCATTTCGTATTCAAAAACCTACAATAGCAGCTGAACAACTAAAGTGCGGTTCTTTTTTTTGCTTTGGCAACCCTATGCCGTTTTAGTTCTGGTGCCGAAAAAGTAGTTATTGTGTCGGTTTTCTCACAATCGGTTCCAGATGCTGTCAAACTTGTTTGTGTAATAATTATTTAAAAAAAAACTGCAATTAACTAAGAACAAATGCATTTCTTGTCACAAGTAGCTGAAAATAATAATAATGCAAATATAAACATAAAATATTCTTTATGTTTATAAACCGATGCAGGGTCCGATGTTGCGTTTGTTTTATTTAGTTTGCATCACTAAAAGTGAGCCCAGCTATTTTATTACAAAATCACCGAGGCGGATTTAAAAAGGTGGTCTTACGCGAACAGCTGTTAACAGCTGGCCAGGTATGACGGTATTAAGATGTCAGATTTTTGTTAGCATTCTCTTTGTATTTATCTTCTCTCTCGCATATTCTCTGCTCATTTGCGCACACGTATACAAACACGCACACAAATTGCTTTGTGTATGTTGGCAAAATGTCGATCAGCTTGAAACGTCGATCAGATGGCGGGTTGCACCATGCTATTGTGGTTGTTTTGACCAGCTTTAATTGTTCCGCAATGGGTAGATACAAAGCTCCACTGAAAAATAATTGATATCACACGATAACGGGTAATAACACGTTACTTGCACTGTGCTAAGAAAAACAGGCTCATTACAACAAATCAGATCGATAAAAGTAGTGGTGCAATAATAAAGTTGTCGCATTTGTACAATAAGGAAAATTTCATTGTAAATCGATCTACCTTTGAGAGATGTAACCCTAGAATTGATTTATGTGGAAACATCGTTTAAACATGGTGATAAGTGTACTCGGCAATTTAAGTACGTTTACATTGGCCGCTAATCCGGATTTATGGCCTTTTCGAGATTTAAGTGCTTCATCTTGTGTTTTTTGGAGGTTTTACCATACAAAAATAAATCCATTTTTTGCCGGATTTATTTATAAATCCCAAATAAACCAGATGTCATGGCTGAATAATCGATAAAAGTACCAAAATATGGAGCTGTATTCAAGAATGGTGTATGATTGTGTGTGATATGCACATTCATGTATACGAATGTATTACTTTCAATGACTAAAAAGTCGAATAATCGATTGTAAAGTCGAAAAGAAAGTTGTACAGAGAAAAAAGCTACACAGAGATAAAAGTTTTTACGATTTATTGCTCTTTGGTTTACTCTCGTTGCTATTAATATATTGGGTTGCCCAAAAAGTAATTGCGGATTTTTCATATAGTCGGCGTTGACAAATTTTTTCACAGCTTGTGACTCTGTAATTGCATTCTTTCTTCTGTTAGTTATCAGCTGTTGCTTTTAGCTTGCTTTAGAATAAAAGTGTAAAAAAAAGTATATTTGATTAAAGTTCATTCTAAGTTTTATTAAAAATGCATTTACAATTACTTTTAGGGCAACCCAATATTTCTTAAATTGAATAGTTATTTAAACGGAAAGCAAAATATGGTAATATAATAACATGGGTGAATCGATTTGATAAACTTTAGCAGCGGTATTCAGATGGGTAATAATAACTCATGCCCAAAGTTTGTGCACATCCAAGCAAAATTTTTGGGATTACGTCCTTAAAAATTGAAATCTTCAGCCCCTTAAAGGCGTATTTAATGTCCGATTTTAATAAAGTTTGGAAAAATGTATTATAATATACTGATCCCAGTCCATATTTTGATGTTGCTAACATATAAAATGATCTCCACATTGAACATCTTAAGCCTACAAAATGCGAATATATCGAATATAGTCTATATCGGTCCAACTTTAGGTGTAGGTCCATATTAACGTAGCCGCAATTTTCGGTATTTTTGCTCTGAACACCAAATTTTTATTCCAATTTTTCTAATTTCTGGAAACACTAGTTGAAAGTCGGCTAGGATACTGGTATATAGACCATTTCAAGCTTTAATAAAAATACAAAAAAGGGGAAAGAATAAGCGGGAATGTGGAAAATTTTTAAATTTGGTGAGCAAAAATTCGCCATATTGGCTTAAGATACCGGGATGGTTTGATATAAAAATGCGCCAATTTTGCATTTTAAACTTTTCTTAATGCGTCCCCTTTTTGAAAATACAAAGAAATGATTATATCTTGGTGACAAAAGTTGATGTAAACTTGTAGGAAATAGAAGTATCTTATTCAGAAAATTTTGCAAATTTTTGACAATGAGTCGAAATGTCTACTGTTTTGCAGAAAAGTCGAAACGTCTAAAAGTCGAATTTTGCCACTTTGATAAAAGTCTTAAAGTCGACTTTTCGTCCCAAATTGGAGATCCCTAGATCGCGTTCCATGTGAGAACCAAGGGTCGAAAAACCGCATGCGTGGATAAGAAAAATCGTTCAAATTCTTACATTTCTTTCTTGAAGATGGTGCATAAATCGATCATAGTTTAAAGCGGTATAATATGTAAATCTAATGGCTAGTACTAGATTTTGAAGTAAAAAAACTAGCTGATTTCATTCAGTTAAACATTCCCTCATAACTTATGAAATGATTTTAATTAAAGTATTATGTTATCATTGAGTAGCGTTTCAATAAAGTGATCGCGAAAAAAACCTGCGGTATTAACTATGAAGAAAAAAAAACGAACTTAGTACCGGCCATATTCCTTCTATCTGAATACAGTAATCTTGAGGTTGGAGACCAGTAACTCGGGCCATTTATCAACTCATTGGTTTACCTGCCCTACAATGGGACTGACCCTCCGAACGAGACAGTCGGCAAGTCTCCTTTGATCTTCGTTTATTGTAAGAGCCTAAAAGGACACTGATTGTTGACTAAGCAGCCCAGAAAAATTTTGACTATATTGCTCTTTTCGAAATTTTGATAATAATTCTGTCATGATTGTAATTTTAAATTTTCCCGGTTTTTTATGAAAGTTAATTGTATCTTTTATATATCAAAATGCAAATTTGCCAATGAACAATCCATTAAGAAACATTATATATCGGCTATGCAAATTTTTGTTCCCATCTCCCCATTCTCATATCTCTAGTCTCTTATTCTCATATCACTACTATGTTCGTTTTAGGCGACATTTTTTACTTACTTTTACTTTTTTAATTAATAGATTTTGAAGGAAAAAAACATACTGATTTCATTCAGTAGGAGATTCCCTCATGATGGCTGGTACTATGTTAGTTTTTCACAGTTAAAAACATATTTTTGGAGTTTACTTTATTAAAAACAATTAAGGATTTTGTAAGTAGCACGGAATTCCTAACTAAAAATTTTCTTTTTAGAGGTTTCTTTATAGTTTTTTTAGGGCGTCCCATAGTGGCACGGAGCGGATAATATCTGCACTCTCTTTTCAAACTAACCTAACCTTATTGAAACATTATAAAAATCTCATTTATAACATAATTCTTTTATTAAAATTGTCGCATAAGTTATTGGGGAATGTCCTACTGAACAAAATCAGAATCACGAAAAAATTTGGCGAAAATCGAACATAGTACCACCCCTTACTGATGAAAAAATCTTCAAAAATTATTATGTTTTCATTGCGATTTCTTTAAAGTAACCGTGAAAATGTGTGTTTTCAACTGTGGAAACGAGTATAGTACCAGCCTTTAGTTTGTCAGCTTAATTGAATGAAAACTATTAAATTCTTTATACTAAACTTTTTTATAACGTTTTTGCACAGTAACTTATCCGATAAGAATAGTGGTAAGTTTTTCGAGTTATCATTTCATTTCACCCGCCAAATCGATTATCGATATTCGATTTTTTTTTGTTGAGATTCTTATCTCTGTTTATATTTTTTTATTTATACAAAACCAAAAGTAAATAGTAGATTGCAGACATGTGTCCGACTAAAGAGCTTACGGCACGAATTATCCTCTCAGATATTGAGGGCACAACTACATCAATTAGTTTTGTGAAAGTAAATGTCTTTGCTGGAGGAAAATTTTAAAATATAATTTTTCTGACAATTTCTATGTTTTGGTCAGGACAAACTCTTTCCATATGCTAAATCGCACAGAAAAGGATACCTGGAGCAGACCTGGATTAGCAAGGAAACCAGCGAAATTGTTCAAGACTTACTAGAGCTGCCTGAATTTGAAGCGTATAGCAATGAAAATCCTCATCTGGGAGAAGAATCGTTTGGCATATCTACAGTAAGCGATTTTGTAAACTACCTTATTGATAAAGACTTGAAACTGGGACCTCTAAAGAGATTACAAGGATTGGTGTGGGAAAAGGGGTACAACTGTGGTGACATTAAAGGCCAGTAAGTTGAGAGTTAATGGAATCTGTGGATGGTGCGAATTAATAGGATGCACATTTTATTTCAGTGTTTATTCGGATGTGCCGGCAGCCTTTAAACGGTGGAAGGAATCAGGATTACGCTTGGCAATCTACTCTAGTGGCAGCATAAAAGCTCAGCAACTTCTTTTCGGGCAAAGTGACTTTGGCGACCTGCTGCCATACATTAACGGCCATTTCGATACGACTAGTGGCCATAAACAAGAAACACAGTCGTATACAAACATTACCAAAGATTTGGGCGAGGACCCAGCAGATATTCTATTTCTAACCGATGTAATAAAAGGTAATTACTTTGTAACGAATTCCAGATTTTACTCCTTTGATAATTGTTTTTTTTTTTTACCAGAGGCTGAAGCAGCACGTCAGGCTGGTTTACAAACTGTTATACTCTCAAGGCCGGGCAATGCCCCATTGACAGACGATGATAAATCACAATTCACAATTGTCGAAGATTTTGAAAAGCTCAACGTTAAGCTCAAACAAAAATAAACATTATTGAATGAATTTGATCAATTTGATAAGTGCTTACTCAGAACATCATACACAGAACATCATCACATACAGAAAATAAAAATCGGTTTCAGTCACCTAATTAATTGCTCCAAATAATTTTTTAATTGCGCCGATTAATTTTTAATTGATCCAATTAATTTTTGAATTGGCCCATTTAGAGGAAGTGAAGTGAGGGGGCAGTGTAAATAACGGTTGTTGTTGTTGTAGCAGTGTGTTGTACACTGAGGCGGCAGCCCTTGCCGATGAAGGACTTCATCGGGTCCATCCGGTACGTACAACCGGCTACTATGGGATTGCGTAAATAACGGTTGGTAGGAGGGGGATAGAGAGAGTAAAAAAGGAGGAGCCTGTGAGAGAGGAGATTGGGTGGGAGCAGGCTGGGTTGGAGGGATAGTGTGGATCGGTTTGGAGGGAATAGCGGACGGGCTTCAACGAGATCGACGAGAGGGACGTTGAAAATTGCATGGATTTCGGGGGATAGTTAACGATTGTTATGTTGGACATTTGGGGATTTTGTGTATGTCGGCTCCACTCGCTTCCATTGTTATGAATCGGTTCATCCGTTAAAGGGCCTTTGATTTAAAGTTGGGGCTGCCATCTTAAAAAAAAGGAAAAATAATCATTTAAAGTTAAATGCAATCACCCTATTGATGACCTGCTGGAATACGAAGACCCGACTCACTGAAAAGGATTAAAAAGTAAATTGGGAAATTCATTGCTTCTTATCTATAAAGAAACTCCAAATTTCCAAACTCCTTTAATTGTTGAAAAGTGGGAAAGTGCTTCTCAACACGTTTTCTCGTTTTTCGTCAAGGCTGACCTCGTTATATGTCAACCACAGCTGAATATAGTTTTTTAAATAAATTGACTTTTACATCAAAAAGTGGGTAATTCACTAGAGTGGAACGAAATATTACACGCTCACTGTGAATTTAGTACTTCCCCAATAAAACGTAATAAGTTGCAAAGCTACTGGACAAAATTCGGAGGACCAATCAGAAGAAGATTTGGGCAATATAATTTAGATTGACCAAGCATGGAAGACATTGACGACAATGTCAACAGGACTATAACTTCAATAGTGGGATCTTTCGAAGATAATTGTCCTCTTCGAGAAAGGAAATCAGACCAAGAAAAACCCTTTGTGATTGGAGAGATTCGCAATATTGCAAAAATGGTCCGTAGACACGTCGTCCGCAGGCACATCGCAATAAAGCGGAAGATTATTGGGATGTGTATTACACACGTCTCAAGGAATACAATCAAATTACCAGAGCGACAACCGGAGCTTTCAATCATTTATGTAACCCGTACCTGGTGGAATATTTGCGGCGTTATTACAGAAGAAGGCCGGCTATCTGGAGCCCCATCTAACCACTATATCATAGCGTGCCTAAGACTTACATATACTCCGAAGGCCTCGCAGGAGGCATGAGTGTTATTTATACCCATGCCCGACAAGGCAAGTTATGCGACACCAAAGGCCTACAGACCTTTATAACTTGCCACGTACTAGTGGGCATGATATTCATCATATACCGTAAATTGAAGGCAATATCGAAGCAATTCAAATTCAAAAATAGCCTTGTACTAGTGGGAATGGAAGTTATCATATATCAGTTTAAAGATACAGGGAATGACAACATGAGTTATAGGCTCCTGTTTCCCGGTAAGGGGCGGGCGGAAACAAGTGGCTCCTAACATAGCGATTGCTTAATGTAAAAAGGCACTTAAGGTCATTTCTTTACAGGAGATGAGAAAACTAGATAAATTCAGTACAATTTCAGATACAACAAAAATTTTAATGGAATTTTAAATAGAAAAAACAAAAAAAATTTTTCATTTATTTGGTCAAAGTCGTTTGACCATATATGACTATAATACCACAACATTTTGAAGCATTCAATAAAAATTTTTTAAGAATAAAATAATTAATGAGAGAATTGCATACCGCTTTAATTAAAATTTAAAAAAAAAAAAAAATTTATTAAGTTTTTTCCTTCTCCTGAAACAAGAAATCGAGTTAGACCCTTTCTTTATTAAGCTATCGATATGCACGCTTATAAAACCCACACTAGTAGAAAATTTAATTACTCTGAGAAAACGAGGACTTTAATCACCCTACAGTCTTCAAAAATAAAGCAATTGAGCTTACTTAACATGGGTGCTGCTCATTTTATGCAAACTGATTAAATAAATTTGTGGACTAATTTTACGGTGCAGGGGGCAGGACTCGCAGACAAGCGTGATAGGATATGTGATTCCTATCATAATAACCGTAGAAGGGAGCCCCTGTAGCCAAGTTGGTAGCGTGCTTGGATTACCAGTGCAGGAGTCGTGGGTTCGATTCCTGCCAGAAGCCTTGGTCTGTCGCTACTGTGGTATCACAATGGACCTAAAATTGCCTAAGTGAGTAAAGAACTGCCACTCTTACCTAACCTAACCCTAGAAGTTGGCCCCAAAAGAATCTGTACACTGATGCTGAAGACCCTCGATGTACCGGAGTCCTGACTCAAATCCGGAGTACCAGACTCAAATCCGTCTCTAGACACTCTGACAGTTTCCGATGTCTTGAAAATGGGCGCTACTGAGTCCAAGAAAGAATTCGAGTAAGAGGGAATAGTGCAGAGGGATTTAACTATTCCTGCCAGTAGCCAAGATGCAGGTGTCACTACTTCACCCAATCCTTGTTCCTGAATTTTCTTAGCATCACGACTACTGTGTACACTATTACCGCCCACATTAGCCGAGTTCAAAACAGGGGTGTTATTGGACAGTCTTTGTGGTTGTAGCAGTGTGTTGTACACTGAGGCGGCAGCCCTTGCCGATGAAGGACTCTATTGGCTCAATACGGTACATACAACCGCCTGCCATGGAACTGGTCTTCGTGGTTATTGTCCCACAGCAGGATTTAATCGTCAACCCCATTTGACTTTTCCAATATCGATAGGAAGCAATTGTTATCCAATATAAAAATGTTACGACCTCAAATAATCCATAGTAGTTTCTCCGTGGCTTCGAATTGAGGCGAGAATATCAGAAAAACATTTAAGCGGTTTTTATTGTCTAACTTTTGTTTAGGTCTTTAGCCATGTTGAACTTCTCTCCTAAGTGGTGTCCACCATTCGGTCTCGGCTATGAAATATAGGTCTCTTATCATTAAGATGAAAGCATTTGTCACATAGCACTTCTTGATGGGATTTACAAGCATCCCATTAAATAAGTGCAGGCACAAATTTTGATAAATCCGATTCATGGTGGAGGGTATATATGAGTCGGCCTAGCTGCATTTAATAATATTTTACTTTTTTACTAACAAAACTCTTCGAGTGAAGAAATTTAGAAAATGTAACTTCTACTTTTCTACTGAGTTGGATTTTCACTACGGTGGTTTCAATTGCCCTCTCTGGTTTCGTGATTCCAGTAGCTGGCCTAGGAACACCACCATCTTCTTCAATAGCCATCTTGTCGGATACCGAACTTTTTGGAGATGGAGGATACATAATGGCGACATCATGCATCTTCACCGACGAAAATGGCTTCTGCTTCGTTTGATATGTAGGTTGACATCTCACAGAAGAGGAAATTGGAACATTGGAGCTACCGAGCGCGTCCACAGGTTGCGGATAGTGGAATGCTCCATGCGGAGTAGCTGCAACTGCAGTCGTGGACAATCAGCGGTATCGAATGGAGAGTCTCAGTGAGAGGCCGGGTCGCACCGGCTCCTGTTTAAATACTGAGTGTCAATGATGCTCATACGACAAGACGAGATATTGGCGTCTTTAAAAAACCAACAGCCACCATGTTCCCATGGCGATCGTTCGTTTAGATCGTAATGAGCTTGCTCACCTATAAGAGCTTGACGAGGATCGCCTTATCCACTTGCAAATGTGGCTACAACAAATACAAACCTTGAAATGTCAATAAGCACTCGGGGGGTGGAATGGAGGATAGGTAGAGGTTAAACCGAGCAGGAGATTGAGGACAGTTATAGGTTACTCGACTTCAGGTAAATCCAGATTCTTCAGCATCAGTGTAGAGATTCCGTCGGGCCTAACGCCTTGGATGATTTGGCGCCACGGATGACATGCATAACATCGTCCACGGTAAATTGTTGTGGCTGTCCATCGGCTCGGATACGACGAATGGCTCTCTTCTTGCCCTGTTACTCTCGGGATGCACAATTAATTGACGGTTGAACAACCTGGCGCATTTCTTCGGATCAGCCACAGTTACGTCGCCAAAAGTGAGTGAGTTTATGTCTTCCCGTCTACCGGAGTTCGAGAGTGACTTAACAGTAGACCACAGCTTGACTCAATCGGAACCTAAGTTACATTGCTTCAAGTTTTCCAGCACTTAATTCTGCTAATGTTGTTGATTTTCAGACCCAGCTCGCTGATTCTGAGGTTAATGGGGTCCGTGCAACGAATCCCTTTACGCTCGTCCGCGAGTACCACTGCACATAGTCCTACGACGAGGACGCAGCACGGGATATCTATAAGCACCACACCGATCTGTGTGGGTTTCATTGTTCTCACGTGAAGCTTATCTGCTAGCGTCAACAGGTTGCGGATAGTTGCAACGGCGCTTGTGACCCACTGCTGTCTATCTTCACACACTACCTTGCAACTTATTCAATGCGACTATACCCACGTAGGCTAGAGCAAGATCGGAAATGCACCCACAGAATACACCGGTTACACCTCACCGATACTGACCGATGATGGAGGCGGTTCTTAGCAACCGAACAGAACCAGGGTCCGGGGTTCTTTTCAATCCCGGCACGGACCAAAAGCGTGAGGAGAAGGCACTCCGGAATGTGCCTCTCCCTTGACGAAAGAAGGACATACACGTACACTGAGGAGGCCACCGTAGCGCAGAGATTAGCATGTCCGCTTATGACGCTGAAAGCCTGGGTTCGAATCCTGGCAGGTACATCAGAAACATTTCCAGCGGTGGTTATCCCCTCCTAATGCTGGCGACATTTGTGAGGTACTTTGCCATGTAATAACTTTTCACCAAAGAGGTGTCGCTCTGCGGCACGCCGTTCGGACTTGGCTATAAAAAGGGGGTCCCCTATCATTGAGCTTAAAATTGAATCGGACAGCACTCATTGATTTGTGAGAAGTTTGTCCCAGTTTCTAAACGGAATGTTCATGACAAGATTGAATTTGCACGTACTTCTAGACGGCAGCCCTTGCCGATGAAGGATTCCAACGGGTCAATCCAGTGCTACCATGGGATTACTACTCAAACACTCCTGATCCCAAACTCTTAGCAATTTTTGTGTTTATGTTAAAGAGAGCGCCATGCTAAAAGGACTTACATCAGTCAACGATTGCTTGCCTTATCCTGAGGGATATAATTTTGATACCATGCCTTAGCGAGTGGTGATATCTTCATTATTTCGTTTGAACATACATAAATAAAATTCCTGCATGTTAACTACACTTTGAACAACTTATACCAACATATGGGTTCCCTAAATTTTGATGAATGTTTCCACTTTACTTTATGACAGACAGTGTCTCCACGCGAAAAAAACCTCTTACCAAAGCGTGTCCATAAGAAACTCTCTTTGTTTTGTTGGAAAACTATACCACAATGGCCTGTCTGCGTGCAGACTTTGTTTTGTCTTAGAAATTTACTACTCTCAGCATGTGTTGCATGCCCCAGAATAGATAAGCAAAAAGAAAAAAAACTTTGGTGCGTACGAGTACAACCATAAAGTAACCCTTGTTGTCTGATACAATAGCAAAAATAGCACCACAATAAATTCTTTTATAAGGAATATCGAAATTAAGTCAATTGGTAAAGGTAAACAAATTAGCCCTGTTACCTAGGCAACCTTTTAGGCCATACAAGCAAACACGACCAAGTGTACAAACGGTGGCCAGGATTTACCACAACACCAATTTTTGTTGTTAATAGGCAAAACAATTCTTCACAATGGCATCACATTCGGGAAGATCCTTTATAAATTCGTGCTTAAAAGTGCCCATTGACCCATGCAATAATTGTCCAGCTCCAATTTACAATAGGCCCAGAATGTATTTGGGACGCTTATCCATGACTCCAACAACAGCCTTAGCAACAAAAACTTGTGACACAGCGACAACAGACCTTAAGTGGTCATGTGGAGGCATAAGGTCCCTGACAAAGTTCTATGACAGCATTCCAGGTTACTTTCATATGGGGCTTCCCAAATCCAACTATTTTATTTACCGTTCCTTCTTTGCTCTTTACAGATTATGGCGAACTGACTCACTTAACCGAGGAGGAATTTTATTCAACACTGGATACACTGAGAAGCACCTGTCGTGAATTTAGAACGACACCAGCGAATTCGTGCGGCATCGCAACCACCACCATAGTGCTAGACGACCGCTGCAGTACTAGCACCACAAGTTCTTCCATGACTTCGCACTGTCACATTAAGAAATCTAAGAAGGGCAAGAAGAAAAAGAAATCGAACAAATCGAAAACTCGTAGTGAGAATCAGTCGGAATCGCAAGAATCCGAGAGTATTGTGGATTATACAACAAATAATAGATCCACCGTGCCAGATTCTGCATACACATTGACGGATAGCAAAACTTTTGAGAGAATTTTCGATATCAAAAGGTATTTAAGGGGGAAAAGTTATTTTTTTTTTTAATTCTTAACGACATTTTTTTTAATTGCAGCATAAAAAAAGATTTGGACGAAGAAGTGGAACGATTTAGAAAATCTCTTAAAGACTATGAATCTGAGTTGAGGAGACCTGCAACTTCCTCGGTGTTAAATCGATCAGAGTCACGCTCCTTTACACGTAGCCCATCGAAAGAAAGAAGAGAAAAAAGCGAAAATGTCATAAGACATTCAAACGAAAAGTGAGTAGAAGTGTTGTGTTTTCATTAAATCGTCGGCTTAATGCTATCTTGTTCCGCACGTCATTTTCGAGGAGTTAGGATCGGTTTTTGTGATCCTAACTCACTCGGCAACACACAGACCGAAATCTCTACCAATGTTTCCTTCAATTTCGATTAATAGCAATGCTCATTTATTAAAAAGATTTCGAATTCTCGTCACAAATCTGGATTTGCTTTTACTGAAAACGTCATATAACGGGAAGCGTTATTATGTCATAATTGTAAGGAGGCCACCGTGACGCAGAGTTTGATGCTGTACGCCTAGGTTTCAATCTTGGCTAGAACATGATAACAAATTTGTCAGCGGTGGTTTTCTCGCCCTAATGCTGGCAACGTTTGTGGGGTATTATGCCATTTAAAAACTTCTCTCCAAAGAGGTGTCGTAGTGCGGCACGACGTTCGGACTCAGATATAAAAAGGAGGCCCCTTATCATTGAGCTTAAACTTGAATCGGACTGCACTCACTGATATATGAGAAGTCTACCCCTGTTCCTTAATAGAATGTTCATGAGCAACATTTGCATTTGCACTCATTTAAACTAAGAGACGTGTACAGGCACATTGAAATGCGTTTAGAATATTTAAATACTTTTTAACGAAAATGCAATTTGTGAGAAAAATCACCTCAGTGAATATAGAGCTGGCAAAATATCGATGGCATTATCGATACTATCGATAATTGATTTTTTGACTTAATATCGATTGATATTTTTCCGATGGATACTATCGCAAAAGTTATTTAAAAATAAGCAATTCCACACTGAATGCATCCTTTATGATACATTGCGCCTATAGGGGGAGCAATTTTCATCCGATTAGACTAACATTTTCTCTCATGACTTCCAATTAACTTTATTAATCTTGGTTTTATTTTTAATTTTGTCTGTCCATTGATATTGATTTTATATAAATCGATCTCCTGATTTTTACTTCTCATTTTCGTTTGATATATAGGTAATGGGAAATTAACGATAGTATCGATACTAACGATATTAATTATGAAAAAAAAAATATGGAAAATATCGAATGTTCCGATTGTCGATAGTTTGCCAGCTCTAGTTTTAACAATGTGCGGACCGACAATTCTTAGACCAGTACCGGGTGGACCCAGTCCTTAGAGACTGGATAAACCATATGCTAAGGAAAAGGTGAACAAATTGTGTGTCTCATGGCATAAATATTAGGGAGAGTGTGGCACAAGGCACGCCACAGGCGGCCACTCCTATGGGTGACCACCATAAAACCACCTATTACGGATGCTGACTGAGGAGGGATTTGAACCCGTATGCTGCACAGACGATGTTATTATACTTCTAAGGGGTAAGGATCCGATGAGCCGAAACGGACTTGCATATGGCATATGACTGGGCTAGACCCAGAGGTCTCAATGTTAATCCAGAGAAGAAGAGAAGAATGCTTACTTTCGCCTCAGTAGTTTGATGGACTGCAATGGAGAAAAAGTGCAACGTTAGGATTATACAACAGGTTCAGAGAACATGTTGCCTTGGCATAGGCGGAGCGATGAGGAACAATCCTACTAGGACAATGGGGGCCATTCTAGATGTCCGACCCATAGCCATACAGATTAAGTGTGAGGCAGTAACTGCGTCCATGAGACTTAAGGCAATAGGAGGATGAATAGAGTACAGGAGCAGGTCATACCATCGCGGTATAATCGAGGCAATGATAGGAAGCCTGGGATATCTGAGACGACACTTGAGGTCGAGTACGAGGCACTGCTGCCAGCGGCAGTCTTGGATTGCTGGAACCCTAGTATTGCCATCTGGAAGATCATGTTACACGGATGGATCAAAGCTAGAGGACAGAGTTACACGGAAGGATCAAAACTAGAGGACAGAGTGGGCCAAAGGGCACCACGTTGCTTCTAAAAAACGATTTCGAAACCTGGCAAGGTCAAATACTTGGGTGTGATGTTGGACAGGAAACTGTATTGGAAGTGTCACATTCAGACGGCTTACACATGTCTTGGACAGGAAACCGTATTGGAAGTGTCACATTCAAAAGGCTCACAGATTTTGGACTCTATGTAGACCGACCGTAGGCTCGAAATGGGGCCTTAATCCGTGGATAGTCTACAGGAGCAGGTCATACCATCGAGGTATAATCGAGGTGACGATAGGAAACTTGGAATATCTGAGACGACACTTGAGGTAGAGTGCGAGGCACTGCTGCCAGCGGCAGTCTTGGATTCACGAAACCCTAGTATTGCCATCTAGAAGATCATGGGTCTATATTGAGAACCCAGGGACTAAGATCTGTTTTGGACTGCCTGACCATGATAAGGTCCTGTAGGCGTAGATCAGGGCGATCACGGAATGCGTGAGGTGTTGTGATGTTAACGCGAGGACGTCGAGTATGAACATCTTTACGGAAAGTAAACAGGCAATAACATCCGCGACAGTAAGATCACGAACAGTCTTGGAATGTATGAGGGAGATTAACGCCTTCTCTGAGGATGACACGATCCACATCGTTTGGGTGACGGGCCATAGCGGAGTAACTGGGAATGAGAAAGCAGACGATTTGGCAGCGAAGGCCAGGGAACTGCTGTCAATAAACTTGGTTAACCCGAAGCCTTTCGGGTCGACGCAGTCCGAGTTAAGAGCGTTATCGACAAATGCGCATGCGAAACGGTCGGTAGGAAGGCGAAAATCCTATGGGAAATCCAGATCGTGAAAAGTCGAGGCTATTACTGAAAAGAAGTAAGAATGAGGTCAGTATAATTCTCGGTATCATATCGAGACACATAGGACTAAGAACTCACTCGGTACTTAAGTGGGGACACAATACCCGACATGAACCAACTTATGGGCGTTGCTTGGAGAACAATTAAGGATTTTGTAAGTAGCACGTAATTTCCTTTTTCGAGGTTTTATTTTTATTTTAGTATTTAGAGAGCACAACATGCCGATTACTGGCTTAGGTGTATGTCCATAGTGGCATGGTGCATATTAATATCTGCACCCTCTTTTCAACCTAACCTAACCATGATTGATATCGTGGAAAGGCTGCTTGTAAATATAATGCTTACAAATATTGCCGGTATACCTCATTCTATTGGGTTGCCCAAAAAGTAATTGCGGATTTTTTAAAAGAAAGTAAATGCATTTTTAATAAAACTTAGAATGAACTTTAATCAAATATACTTTTTTACACTTTTTTTTCTAAAGCAAGCTAAAAGTAACAGCTGATAACTGACAGAAGAAAGAATGCAATTACAGAGTCAAAAGCTGTGAAAAAATTTGTCAATGCCGACTATATGAAAAATCCGCAATTACTTTTTGGGCAACCAATATTAATACAAAATATGTTGTGACCAGTGTTGCCACTCAAGAAAATTATTTCCTACCTAAATTTAAGAAAAATCCTACCAAACCCCACCAAAACCTACCAAATGTTCTACAAGCCAAAAATGCGGTATATGTTTCTGTACTCCTAACGAATACACAGAAATGAAATAATTTTGAGTTATTACTGGGCAATTTTTCAGTAAGTAACTTGCTATTTATATGTTGGAAAAACCTACCAAAACGTGAGGCCAGTCTCCCAAGCTACCAGGAGAATAAAAACCTACCAAAAATGGCAACACGGGTTGTGACTACATATGTACCTATAAATTCGGTGGCACTTAGTAATGGCCACTGTTGCCTTCTTGTACCGCCACTAACGATGACTGACTTTCTAGCAGCTTTTCCCTTACATATCGGTCTCGTAGGCATACCCAACTTTTCATACATGTTTCTTTTGACAAAAATAGAAATAAACAAGAAAAAGCGTGCTAAGTTCGGCCGGGCCGAAACTTATATACCCTCCACCATAGATCGCATTTGTCGAGTTCTTTTCCCGATATCTCTTTTTAGGCAAACAAAAGATAAAAGAAAAGAATTGATTTAATATTGGATCTCTATCAAGTTATGGTCCGATTCGGACTATAATTGAAGAGAATGTGGAGAAGAAGTCATTGTGTAAAATTTCAGCCAATTCGAGTAAGAATTGCGCCCTTTAGGGGCTCAAGAAGTAAAATAGAGAAATCGGTTTATATGGGATCAGGCTATTGACCGATTCGGACCATATGATACGTATGTTAAAGGCCATGGGAGAAGCCGTTGTACAAAATTTCAGTCAAATCGGATTTTAGCCAAATCAAGAAGTCAAGATCCCAGATAGGTTTAAATGGCAGCTATATCAGGTTATGGATCGATTTGAACCATATTTGATACAGTTGTTAGAAGTCATAACAAAACACCTCATGCAAAATTTCAGCCAAATCGGATAAGAATTGCGCCCTCTAGTGGCTCAAGAAGTCAAGATTCAAGATCGGTTTATATATTGTAGCATATATATCAGGTTATGAATTTAAACCACAAAAATTTCAGCCAAATCGGCCCTTTAGACGCTCAAGAAGTCAAGACCCCCGATAGGTTTATATGACAGCTATATCTGGTTATGGACCGATTTCAACCATACTCAGCACAGGACCATGTACAAATCCGGGGTAATTTCTCAAGCTAGAATGGACTGTATTTTAAATAAGGCTCCCAGATATGTAAATCGGTGTAATGAAGAAAAAGTGAAAAAAGGCAGGTTTCAATGTACAGTGTGCTAGTGTTTGAGGTTTATTGTGAAAGGCGGTAGCTTACCAGTTCAGATGTTTAAGCGGAAGTGGGTTTAAAATACAAAGCGTCAGGGAGACATAGTGATTTAGAACATAAAACAATTAGTCTAAGTTTAATTCAGCAATAAAAGGGACAACATGTTAACTTAAATTTCTTTTTGTGACAATGAAAGGTTTTAAGGTGACCGCTTTGTCAAATTTATGGTGTCTAGGAATTCATTTCATAAGGTATTCAATATGTTCATATCTTTATTTCTAAATTTGTGGAACGGAGTTCAACAGTTGTTGGAAATCATAATAAAACACATCATGCAAAAAGTCAAATCGGATAAGAATTGTGCCCTCTAGTGGCTCAAGAAGTCGAGAAGTAAAGATCCAAGATCGGTTTATATGGCAGCTATATCAAAACATGGACCGATATGGTCCATTTACAACCCCAACCGACCTACACTGATAAAAAGTATTTGTGCAAAATTTCAATCGCCTAGCTTTACTACTTCGAAAGTTAGCGTGCTTTCGACAGAGGGACGGACATGGATAGATCGACTTAAAATGTCATGACGATCAAGAATATATATAGTTTATGTGGTCTTAGACGGCGCAATTCTCATCCGATTTGGCCGAAATTTTGCATGAAATTTTTAATTTTGAAATCAGTCCGTATCCTGATAAACCGACCACCCTATTATTGGGTTGCCCAAAAAGTAATTGCAGATTTTTTAAAAGAAAGTAAATGCATTTTTAATAAAACTTAGAATGAACTTTAATCAAATATACTTTTTTTTACACAAGCTAAAAGTAACAATTGATAACTGACAGAAGAAAGAATGCAATTAAAGAGTCACAAGCTGTGAAAAAATTTGTCAAAGCCGACTATATGAAAAATCCGCAATTACTTTTTGGGCAACCCAATAGAATTCTTTTGCATATTTCGATTTCCAACAACTGTTCCAAGTATGGTCTAAATTGGTATATAACCTGATATAGATGCCACTTCCCAGTTTAACTTTTAGAGCCTCTGGAGAGCGCAATTTATACTAGATTTGCCTGAAATTTTGGAGGTGGTGTTTTTCTATGACTGGTGTTTTCTATTTGAAAAAGCAATTCAAAGAACTTGACAAATACGATCCATGGTGGAGGGTATATAAGATTCGGCCCGGCCGAACTTAGCACGCCTTTAATTGTTTTTTTTTCACAGGCTTCGGAAAAGACTAATCGATTTAGTGGCTATCCAAATTTAATGTTATTTTTCTCACCTGTCACTTTATTTGAAATGGATATATTGGAAGCGATGACAAACATTATCCAATTTCGAAGGCAAATAACTTAGATAGCCCACCAATATGTCCCACCGCATTTTCAGCCTTGAAATATTGCACATCATCCGGATTAAAATTCATCTTATCGGTTTTTACAAAATGGGGTTTAATAGTTGTTCATTGGAAAAGACAAACAAATGACTTGCCGTTACATATTTTTCTATCTCACAGATTTTCTTCTATCCATAGGAAACTTTTCATTATTATCTTTCTTATATTTATTATTTTTTACAGGGTGCCTGTTAGAAGCACATTTACGTCCACATTGCGCGAACGATTAAGAAAGACTTTATCCTTCAATGATCTTAATTCACTGGCCGATCCCACAGAATTGGCCGAGCTACGTAATAAAACAAAAACATTAGAAAAATTGGCATTTAAGGGCAATAGCAATGCGTACCAGGATCCCAGTAAACTAAGTAACTATTTCCAGGAGACCACCAAACCTGAACTATCAGAGTAAATACAATACGTTTATATGGACTTTCATACGTTCAATATTAAACTCTCGTTACTTTTAAATGTGTTCCTTTAGAAATGTGCCGCAAATTGTTGTAGAAACTCCCACTACAGATTCTTCCACTGAACGAACAGAGGATAATAAAAGGCGCAATAAATCCAAAACCAAAGAAGACAAATATAAAATCCCATTTAAAATTTTTGATTTGGACTCCTCGAAAAAGACGTATTCTGCCAAGGTAACTAAACGCTCATTACGGTTTCTTTGTAATAATTTATGTTATTTACAGCACTCTTCTCCTTCACCTGTACATCCAGTTGCTAGGCCAAATCTAGCGGCCACATTGAGGGTAGAATGTTCTAGAAAGAAGGTGAAAGAGTTGAAGAACAATTGCACCTATTACGATAAGACACCCCAAATTGATTGGGAAGTTCGTAAAACACCGGCATGGAAGTCGCTTTCATTAAAGTAAGTATCAAGAATGTCTTTATAAAGTTAAAAACTCGCAAGAAAAACTGCCAACTGTATTTAGGGAAGTACGGCGCCCTTAGCCGCTGCCTCACTTAACCTTACTATAGTGAGGTATTAAGAGGCATTAAGTCTCTTTAATTTCCTATCCACCAAGAGACCTAGGTATTTGTGCTTTTCAATCAGCTGATACTGTAGGTTACTTGTACAAAGTAACCCCACAGCTTCTTGTGGTGCCCCCTATCGAAACATCTCTGTATATTTATAGTTCCCAAGCTAGGCGTAATAGGTATTTGAATAAGTTTATTAAACTTACTTTTGACAATAATTACGCCTAGGTTCCTTTTGTTCCTTATGATTGACGTTCGCTATCTTTAGGAAATTTTTACCGAGATACATATTTGCTTCAGAGATTAAAAGGATGGACGATTAATTAGAGCGAAATCTTTAAATTTTTAATGCTACGATTTCCATAGCGGTCGGTTTTACGTACCGGATTGACCCGATGGAGTTTTTCATCGACAAGGGCCACCTCAGTGTACAACCCACGTCTACAACAACAACTATTCTATGGGTATATGTTGTATATACCCAAAAACATTTTCCCAAGACAAGGAACTCAGTCGCTCCTCAGGAATACTCTGCACCTCGTAATAGGTACGTATTTTACATTGAGATTTGACAGCCACTTAGGGAGAGCTACAATGGAATTATCATTGTAGCGGTAGGTTGTCTCCGTCTGTTTCTAGTGAAGCAGCAGATTAAAGACCGGAAGTAGGCCTAAGATGGACTCCAAAGACCCAACAACAGCGATAACACGAAGTCTGTTACTGAAACATCGACTAATGGAGTGCCTGGATCCAATAGCCAAAAGGCGACTAGTCTGCAGAGACTTCTGACGAAGACACCTGGTTCGGGACTTGAGGACGATACCAGTCCAATATCGTCTTCTTCTGTCAGCCATTTACATTGACCATTTGCGTTCTTTGGCAAAAACATAGGCTCCTCGAGGTTAGGTTGGTTAGGTTGAAAGAAGGGTGCAGATATTAATCCGCCCCATGCCACTATGGACATATACCTAAACCAGTAATCGGCTTGTTGTGCACTCTAAAAACTATAAAAAAAACTCTAAAAAGAAAATTTTAAGTTAGGAATTCCGTGCTACTTACAAAATTCTTGATTGTTTTCAATACCACTCCCCAAAGTTGGTTAATGTCTGGTATTGTGTCTCCATCTAAGTGTCGGTATCTGTTAGCCGCGAAATCCGGGCAAGAACATGGGAAATGCTCCAACGTCTCATCATCTTCCCGCATGCCCTACACATGCTACACTTGCCGCATCGATTTTACATACATAAGTGAGCTCGTAGTCCAATGTGTCCCGTTATGATACCAATAGCTATACTGACCTTCTTCTTGCTTCCTTTCAGTAATAGCCTCGTCTTCTCACGATCTGGATCCCCCCATAGGGTTTTCGCCGCCCTACCGACCGTTTCACTGTTCCACAATGTTGCATGCGCATTCGTCGCCCACTCCCTTAACTCGGAATGCGTCGACCCGAAAGGCTTCGGGTTAACCAAGTTTATTGACGGCAGTCCTCTGGCCTTCACCTTCAAATCGTCTGTCCTTTCATTTCCCCTTACTCCGTTATGGCCCGGCACTCAAAGCGTTAATCTCCTACTTAAATTGCAATACAGTTCGTGACCTTACCGTCCTGGTTGTTATTGCCCCGATGGCAATTTTATTGTCAGTAAAGATCTTCACACTCGACGTCCTCTCGTTAGCACCACACCACCTCACGCATTCCATGAACGCCCGGATCTCCGTCTGAAGGGCTGTATTATGGTCAGGCAGTCTAAAACAGATCTCAGTCCCTGGGTTCTCAATGTAAACCCCCAGGTCCACTCTGTCCTCTAGCTTTGATCCATCCGTGTAACATGATCTTTCAGACGGAAATACTAGCGTTCCGTCAATCCAAGACTGTGCTGATGGCAGCAGTGCCTTGCACTCGACTTCAAGGTTCATCTCAGGTATCCGAACGGAAACCTCTTCCCTTCCTTCCAGGTTTCCTAACGTCGCCTCGATTGTACCGTGATGGTATGAGCTGCTCCCATCCTCAATCCATTCTCCCATCGCCTAAGTCTCATAGCCGCAGTGGCGGCCTCACACTTAATAAGTATGTCATTGGGTCGGATATCAAGAATAGTCTCCAGTGCCCTAGTGGGTGTGGTCCTCATCGCCCCGCCTATGCCAAGACAGTATGTTCTCTGAACCTGTTGTATGGTCATTATGTTGCATAGCATCCATAACAGCCCACCAAACTAATCACGCTCCTGTAGAGCCAGTGTACTATCCTAGGATTCAGGCCCCATTTCGAGCCTACGGCCCGTCTACATAGTGCCCAACAGTTTCGTGTCCAAGATCACACCTAAGTATTTGACCTTGTCATATATCGAAACGTGGTGCGTTAAATTGGCCCACTTTCGCCTTCCTCATAAACAGGCATATTTCAGTCTTCCCTAGGTCAACATTACGACCTCTGGGTCTAGCCCAGTCATATGCAAGACCCTTTCGGCCCTTCTGCATAGCTCGTTCGGATCCTTACTCCTTAGAAGTATTATAACATCGTCTGCGTAGCAGACGGGTTCAAATCTCTAAGTCAGCATCCGTAATAGGTCATTTATGGTGGTCACCATAAGTAGTGGCGATAAAATGCCCCCCTGTGCCACATTCTCCCTTATATTTATGCAATGGGACACACAATTTATCCACTTGTTCCTTAGCATATGGTTTATCCAGTCTCTAAGGACCGGGTCCACCCGGTACTGGTCTAAGGATTGGATCAGTGTGTCGCACATTGTTAAAAGCCCCCTCGATGTCAATGCATACCGCCTGTATGTAAGTTTTGCCATCGAAGGATTTTTCTATTTTATGCACAACCTCGTGCAGGGCTGTCTCCACCGGCCTTCCCTTGACATAGGTGTGCTGTTTGTATTTGAGCAGTTCGCTGCATGTCATATTCTTTATCATGGTGTCCACAATACGTTCCATGGTTTTGAGTAGAAAGGACGTAAGGCTTATGGGTCTGTAGGCCTTTGGTGTCGCATAACTTGCCTTTCCGGGCTTAGGTATAAACACCACCCTTGCCTCCTGCCAGGCTTTCGGAGTATATGAAAGTCCTAGGCACACTGTGAAAATTTTGGCCAGACGAGGGGCCAGATAGTCTACCTCTTTCTGTAGTAAAGCCGGAAATATTCCATCAGGTCCGGGTGACTTAAATGGTTTGAAGCTCCTTAAGGATTCCTTCACCATAAATTCCGTTATTATAAACCTTCGATCGACGTCATTATTCAAAGATTCCGGTGTCTCCGTGAGTCCCTTCGTATCCTGTGGAAAATGGGTTTTCAACAAAAGCGCGCTCCCTTCGTTCCTGTTCGGAGGCCACGCAGGTAGCGCAGAGGTTAGCATGTCCGCCTAAGACGCTGAACGCCTGGGTTCGAATCCTGGCGAGACCATCAGAAAAAATTTTCAGCGGTGGTTTTCCCCTCCTAATGCTGGCAACATTTGTGAGGTACTATGCCATGTAAAACTTCTCTCCAAAGAGGTGTCGCTCTGCGGCACGCCGTTCGGACTCGGCTATAAAAAGGAGGCCCCTTATCATTGAACTTAAACTTAAATCGGACTGCACTCATTGCATTCTAGCCTACTCCAAAAGGCTTTTCTTTTTCTTTGAGGAGTGAAATAAAAACACCTCCTTTTCACTCAACGGCTGCAATACAAATTATTATTTGGGAGTAGAATACGAATCTGATATCCAAATGTGGAGCCATGTATTTGGGGCACCGTCCCTTTGCCAAAACATCCCCCCAAAGAGTACACATTGTTCGAGGACGCTTTATCCCATTAACTCCCCTTAAACCAATGGGAATATGGGGTTTAAATAAATGGTATTTGAGAGAAGAGCACGATGATGATATTTTTTTCAAGATCAAGTGTCTAGGAGACCACCTCAATCACGAAAACACTACTTAATTGGACGTCATGACAATATCGGAATGAAATAAAGACTTTTACGAATGGAGTATATCTAACACCCAAACGTAAATGACCCTAAACCCTCCGAGCGAATTCATAGACCTATAAAGATCATATGGGATTCAGATAGAGACATTATTATTGTTATACTGTTAGTCAAGCGATATATTGGGTTGCCCAAAAAGTAATTGCGGATTTTTTAAAAGATAGTAAATGCATTTTTAATAAAACTTAGAATGAACTTTAATCAAATATACTTTTTTTACACTTTTTTTCTAAAGCAAGCTAAAAGTAACAGCTGATAACTGACAGAAGAAAGAATGCAATTACAGAGTCACAAGCTGTGAAAATTTTGTCAACGCCGACTATATGAAATATACTATTTTCGTAGCAGGGTATTTCACTAAAAACTGTTAAGGATATCCAAGAATCGATAAAAAACGCAGAATATACAAAAATATTTGAACACGTATTTATTGAATAGGCTTTACGAAGAGAATGAAAAAATCTGTATTATATTCAATATACATACAGCGGTCAAAAAAAGTATTCATCATTCAATGTTTTTTTTTTTTAATAAGTCTACAAAAGACAATTGGAATAAAAACATATTAAACTAATGATGCAGTAGTGCTTGTGTGATATATATGTACACAATTTCATTGTTTTTAAAGAAAAAAATAGTATTTATTGGAACAAAAAGGGCCATTTTACAGCTGAACACAAAAAATTAAACAAAAAAAGTATTCATCATTGCAAAAAAACAAAAAAATAAATAACATAATTTAAAAAAATTAATACTTTGTTATTCGACCACCGCGTCTTATAACTTCTTTTAAACGGTTTGACATCGATTGGACTAATTTAGCGGTTATATTTTGGTCTATATTAGTCCATTCCTCCATTATCACCTGTTGCATTTGACTCTTGCTCGAAAAATTGCGCGTTCTCAATTTGCGTTCGAGATGTTCAATTGGGTTCAAGTCGGGACTTTGAGGAGGAGTTTTAATGACTTTGGGGCAGTTATACAGCATCCACATCTTGGTATTTAAAGCAGAATGTTTGGGGTCATTATCTTGATAATATTGAAAGTTATTACCAAGCCCAAGTTTTACAGCACTATCTTTTAAATTCCTCTTTAAAATGTCAATGTAATACTTATGATCCATTACTCCATTAATAATTTCAAGATTTCCCGCTCCTGAAGCCGCCATACACCCCCAAACCATTAAACCACCTCCACCATGTTTTACAGTAGCAACTGTGTTTCGTTCTTCAAGCTCTGTATTTGGTTTTCTGTACACTATGACCTTTCCATCGCACCCAAAAAGATTAAACTTGCTCTCGTCTGCAAAAATGACTGTTTTCCAAAATGATTCGGGCTGTTTTACATACATTTTTGCGAAGTTTAGCCTTTTCACTCGGTTTATTTTATTTATAAAGGGCTTCTTACGTGCAGTTCTTCCTCTGTAACTATGCCTTTTGAGTGTATTTCGAATTGTTTGTGTAGTAACTTCCTTCCCTAAATATTCCATAGTGTTTTTACGAAGAATGGTCGCATTTGTCTTCGGAGTTTTCTGAACTTGCCGCACTAGCCAACGCACATCTCCAACTGAAAGTGCTTTTGGTCGACCAGATCTTGGTTTATTGTCAACAGTTTTCGTTTCTGTCCACTTTCTGATGATGGATTGTATAGTAGATCGTGGTCTATTTAATATTTCACTGATAGTTTTTTGAGTTAAACCATTCCTGTGGTGTTTTATTATCAAAACTTTTACCTCATCAGAAACCTCGTTTTGCTTACGACCCATTTTGACAAAAACTATATTTTCAATTAAATTAAATATTTGCTGTCAAGGGCAAAGCCTCCTTTACTAAATAAAACAGAAAAGGGGGATTCCCAAATAATATTTGAATTTGACTTTGATGATAGCACATCAATGATGAATACTTTTTTTGTTCTGTTTTTGGTGTTATTATATAAAATTGCATTTTTTGCGCTAATTAAATTTATTTTTTGAATTTATTTTAAAACATATTACGAAAAATAAACTATTGCATAAAACTGCATTATTTGTTTACTTTAAATTTTCTTCAATTACCCAAAATAAGTGAATTTATTATCAATTTTGCTAATGATGAATACTTTTTTTGACCGCTGTACATAATTTTTTTCTACAATGAATGCAAAGCCTACATATAGGAAATATTATTTTAATAAACAAAGTTTTTCATTAGCAAGTAATTTCAACACTTCCCCTTAATGAAAAAATATTTATGTTTTTACTGCAATCCCAACTTCCCACTTAAATTTTGATTCTTCACCTTTGTTAGTGATTTTGTCAAAATATCGGCAGTGTTTTCATTGGATGAAACATATTTTAAGTCAAGCTTTCCTTCTTTATAAACATCCCTTATGTGATGCACTTTGATGTCAATATGCTTACTTCTTGAATGATAGACTGGATTTCTGACAAGCTGTTGGGACCCAATATTATCTCCATATAGTGTAATTGCATTTTTTACTAGTCTTGAAAATCCGATTTCGGTCAAAAGATTTCGGATATAGATTATTTCCTTAGCAGCTGAGGATAATGCCATATATTCTGCCTCAGTGCTACTCAGAGCAACGGTTTGCTGTTTCTTAGATTCGTACATTACAGCACCTCCGGCCAATATAAAGACGAAACCTGTGAAAGACTTCCTGTCATCTGATCCTCCTGCCCAGTCAGCATCAGCGAATCCATGCAATGGTTTACCACTACACTTGTATTGCAGGCTCAAATTGGAAGTTGCATTTAAATACCTCATGACATGGTGACATCCATTCAAATGCTCGATATGTGGATTATTGTTGAACTGTGATAATTTAGTAACGGCATGAAGTATATCTGGTCTAGTACAAAGTCCAATATACATCAAAGAACCTATAAGAGATTGAAACATTTTTGCATCAACCTTCTTACAATTACCACAACCATCTGTGCATTTCTTGAATTGTTGGCCAGGATCTAGAGGAGTGCTAACTTTTCTCACATTTTCCATGCGTGCTTCTTGCAGCAATTCTAAAATCATCTTTCTTTGCGAAACTTCCAAAGGTCCCGTTGGCGTCTTTCTCTTAACTTCCATCCCCAGAAAGTAGTCTATGGGTCCTTTATCCTTAATATCCAAATAGTGCCCAATCTTTGATTTAATTTTTTCTAATTCTTCCTCCTTTGAACTTGCAAGCAAAATATCATCTACGTACACAACGAGAATCACGATATTTGGTCCTTTGTTCAAAGTATAAACACAAGGATCTAGTGTGCACTGTTCGAACTCAACGTTCTTTAGAACTTCATTAAGCTTTTCGTTCCACTTCCTTCCAGATTGTTTAAGCCCATACAGAGCTTTCTGTAATTTGCATACCTTATGTGGAGCTTCGTTATTTTCAAACATTTCAGGTTGGTTCATATATATGTCAACATCAATTTCTCCGTTTAAATACGCCGTTGTAACATCCAGTTGATGTACGTACATCTTGAACTCTGCTGCTAAAGCCAGTAATAAACGAACTGTCGAGTATCGTGTTACAGGAGAAAAAGTTTCAGTGTAGTTTATTCCATATCTTTGACTACATCCTTTAGCGACCAATCTTGATTTATATCTTTCTATATTCCCGTTCTTATCATGTTTTAGCGCAAATACCCACTTACATTTGATAACAGGTTCATTTTCAGGCCTGTCGACAAGTTTCCAGGTGCCTTTTTGGATCATGGAATCATATTCCGCCTTCATTGATTCAAGCCATAGATCGCGGTCATTTCGGTGTTCGAGTTCATTAACTGATTTCGGAATTTCAACATTTTCATTTCTTATGAAGTTATTTTCAATCCGTCTTCCAGATCGTAAAACTTTTACATTTGCTTCACAAGTTCTTGTTTCTTCAATTGGTTGGTCTTCAGGCTCAACAGCAGATTCATGCATTATAACACTTTCCACTTGGTCAGTTTCTGGACTTTCATTTGCTTCCTCAATTGAATTATCCTGGATTTGCTGACTTGAATTAGATACAATAAGTACGGGCAGATTTTCTTCTTCAGTTGTTTTAAGGGTTTCAAATACATCACATTTTTCTTTTGTACTTTTCTGGGACTCTTCGAAGAATTTAACATCACGGCTTTTGTACATATTCTTCGTTTTTGGGTCAAATAAACGATACGCTTTCGATTCAGAACAGTACCCTACAAGTATGCATTCGAGCCCTTTTGCTCGAAATTTAGTGTTTCCAGGTCTCTTATTCAACCTGATTGCCTTACAGCCAAAAGTTTTAATATGAGCAACGGTAGGTTTCTTACTACTCCAGCGTTCCATAGGCGTTATTCCTTCCACGGCTACAGTTCGACTTCGATTTCTTAAATAAACTGATGTAGCAATCGCTTCGGCCCACAAAGACTCATCCAATCCAGATTCTATAAGAAGACATCGCGCCATCTCAACCACAGTTCTATTGGCTCTTTCTGCCACTCCATTCTGTTGAGGCGTATATTCGACCGTCAACTGTCGTTGAACTCCAAGTTTCTCGAGACATGTTGAATATTTGGTACTCAAATACTCACGACCATTGTCACTGCGGATTACTTTTAACTTTTTTCCGGTTTGTCGTTCTGCCATTGATAAAAAACTTACAAAGGCGTTATAGATATCTCCTTTGTGCTTCAAAAAATAGACAAACATCATCCTCGAGTAGTTGTCTATGAACAACGCAAAATATCGGGAACCACCAACAGATGTAACACTCATTGGTCCACATATGTCTGTATGCACTAATTCAAGGACATCTTTTGATGCTCTTCCGACCTTTTTTGGAAACGGTTCCGCATGAATTTTACCCTTACAGCAGACTGTGCATTCTAATTTTGGAGATACTTGTTTCAGATTTAAGCCATAGACCATATTTTGTTTTACCAGTTCCTTCAAACTTTGTATATTTAAGTGCCCATAACGTTTATGCCAAAGCGAGGTATCGTTATTTAGTAATTTGGCACACATTTGAGACTCATCCGTAGTTTGGTAGATGTAAAGTTGATCTTGCTTTCTTCCAATCAGCAAATCGGTGTCCCCATCTTGAACAATCACAACGTCTGTTTCGAAGTTCACAGACAGTTTTGCTTCCGTCAATTTTGCCACCGATAAAAAATTGAACTTTAGTTTTGGTACATACAGTACGTTACGCAAACATACGTTTTGATCATTTGTTTTCAAATATACTTGCCCGATTCCTTCAGAGTAAATATAGAAATTAGCTGCTAACTCGATTCTCTCCCGATGCTTTTTCAGCTCATGAAAAACTTTCTTGTCACAACTCATGTGACTGGTGCAACCGCTATCAAATACCCAGCAACTTCGAGGGTAGTTTTTACAATTTACTTCATTAAGCATTGCATTCGAGGTAGTACGTCCAGATTTACAATCGCGAGCCGTGTGCCCTTTTTTACCGCAATTGTAGCACTTGAAATCTGGTTTTCGTTTTTCCGAATTCTTCTTTTTCCCTTTTGTTAAAAAAGCTTGTTCTTTGTGGCCTTCTGTGTAGACTTTACTTGCCCTTCTTTCATATTCCTCCATTAACTTGTTTTTCAGGGCCTCCAATGTTGGCAAAGAATCCCTGGATTCCATTGCGATTACGAAGTTTTCATAATCTTCGGACAAACTATCCAATAGGATAATCGACAAGAGTTCTTGGCTTATATTCACCTCAATTTCAGCTAATTTTTCGACTACATTATTGAAATTGGATTGATGTTCCGCCATAGTTTGATTTTCGGTCATCTTTGTCGCTAATAACTTGCGGAATAGATATATCATTCTAGCTGGTCCTTTGGGTTGAAATTTCTTTTCCAATGTTAGCCATGCGTCTCTCGAAGTTGGACAATTTTTAACCAAATTCAATTGCGACCTTTTCATACTTAACAGGATTGATGACAACGCCTTCTGGTCCTTATTTTCCCAGATTGTTCGTCCGGCATCATCGGTTGGTTTTACTGCGGCTCCACTTACGTAATCCCATAAATCCGCATGAATTAAAACAGACCGCATATGGATTTTCCATCCATCATAATTCGCTTCTTCAAGCTTTTCTATTTGAAAAATCGACGACATTTTAAACGATTTTCCTTTCCAACAAATGTTTTTATTTTCTATATTTGCAATTCACTTCGCGATTTTTATTAATCCTTTGATTCTGGGCCCATAACCTTTGTTAAGGATATCCAAGAATCGATAAAAAACGCAGAATATACAAAAATATTTGAACACGTATTTATTGAATAGGCTTTACGAAGAGAATGAAAAAATCTGTATTATATTCAATATACATACATAATTTTTTTCTACAATGAATGCAAAGCCTACATATAGGAAATATTATTTTAATAAACAAAGTTTTTCATTAGCAAGTAATTTCAACAAAAACTCTTTAATTGTCGAAACTAAAACAACTATACTTAGCACAGTTATTGGACATCATAACAAAACACCCCGTGCAAAATTTCAGCCAAATTGGATAAAAATTGCGCCCTGTAGTGGCTCAAGGAGTCAAGATCCCAGATCGGTTTATATGGCAGTTATTTTAAAACATGGACCGATATGGCTCATTTACAATCCCAATCGACCTACACCTATAAGAAGTATTTGTGCAAAATTTCAAGCTGCTAGCTTAACTCCTTCCAAAGTTAGCGAGCTTTCGACAGACAGACCCATAGACGGACCTGGCTAGATCGACATAAAATGTCATGACGATTAAGAATATATATACTTTATGGGGTCTGAGACGAATATTTCGAGGAGTTACAAACAGAATGACGACATTAGTATACCCCCATCTTATGGTGGAGGTAAAAAAATGGATATGCGATTCAAACCAAATACTTTTTGTTTTTTGGGACACCCTAATATACGTATATAGTTTTTAGACTAATCGATATTTCAATCTTTTATAAACGGAGTGATAAAATGAATATACTCCCCATTCTATAGTGGTGGCTACCAATACGCTTGAAGTTACATTGTTCATTCTAATTTTTTTTTGTTTATATTGTCTTCCAGCGAAACGCATCAAGAAATAATAAAACTTCGCTTAGCCACTCGAAAAGCAGAACAAGCTCTACAAAAGCGTGAATACGATCTTAATATGGAATTAATGAGACAGCGAGTGAAATCAGCGCCCCTACTACTAGAAGGTCCGACACATTGGGGGCCCGATGTAGGAAAATTGACACACAATTGTCAGAGAGAGGGACGACGGCACATGTGTCAAACTAATCAACGAACCAGACGCAAAAAGAACTCTTCGCGTAGCCACAGTTGTAGGCGTGGTCTTTTCCATCACTCTGATCCAGGCATTGATTATGAACGCTTTGCAGAATCATCGCCTATGTCGAACGATAACAAATCTCAAGAATCGGGGAGAATGTCACAAAAAATAAATACTCTGCGTAAAGTATATGGAGGTGGTGCGAATTCTGCTGCAAAATCTCAATCTCGTTGCTCTACACGTCCTACGAATACACCACATTCTTCTAAGTCGAATGCGGGAAAAAGAAAAACGGAGGAGAAGAATACGACGAAGTCAAATCCGAATTTAGTTGTGGTAGAAAATGACAGCGGCGATGAATTGTCCAGTTTGGACAGAGCTTTCTTGTAGTTACAAATCAATGATTTTTTTAGACTTTACAATAAGCTTGTGAATGTAATAAAATTAATAAGTATGTAAAAAATATGACAGTGGTTTTCTTTCCTAAAATTCTCTAGGTCATCGAAATCCATTTTCCTTCCTCCTGGCTTGTACAATATATTTTTGCCTTCGCAAATTTATACATACATTAATATATCTGTCTATCTATCTTTCGTCTGCTTGATTCTGTTGAGAGTCCAGATCCAGGAACTCTGCGTCTAAGATGGGGTGCGTCCACAGGGATCTGGATCTGAGTCGAGTGGGTCTGGCTGAGCAGTTAAATAGGTGACGTGTGGTCCCTGCTCACAATCGGGACATGCATCTTGCACTTCGGCATCCATCCTTGCTCTGTAGGAGTTGAACGTAATTTAGCTAGAACTACTCTGGTTCACCAGAGGAGGTAAATTTCTTCAGATGCAATGGGGGTCGTTCTTCAAGGACTACATTCACCCGGTAGCTATTTACCCCATCTGCTACCGTGTCTGCATGAATGTTGTCTAGATTCTTTTGATATGCCGCTTGATCTAGAGGGTCTCTCTTGTAGCGCTGAACCTCACGCTCTAGATCATGTAGATTCTGGTCGGTGGATACCTATCCACAAGATGATGTTTTGGATGGTCTCTGCGATAACAGCCCAAAAGGTATTGCTTAGACAGCATATAGTTATGTCTTCGAACTGGTAGGATCTTTGTCTCCTGATGGTGGTGGTCCACATGAGAACTAAGAAGACAGCCCGTCGCAGTTCGGAGGGCGGCATTTTGACAGATCTGAATATTATTCCACTGCGTGTCACAGAGCTGACGAGAACACACTGGCGCTACATAACTTACTACACGTCAGCTAATTGTTTTGTACGTGGCCAACAAGGTTTCTTTGTCTGCACCCACGTTCTCCCGGCAAATGACTTAAGGACCTTGTTTCTACTTTTGACTTTATTGCAAATTGCTGAAGGGAGAAAGTGTAAAAGCTGTCAACCAAGTATTTTGGGACACTTGATGGTCGAAATCATTTCTCCATCGCCTATCACAGTCAGCTCAGTATTCACCTCACGCATATTTGTAGTGAACAATGTGGCTGAAGATTTGGTGGCAGATATCTTCAGATTTCTTGCAGCGAAATATGAGGCAAGTTCGTTGAGGTAGATGTTCAACCTATCGCAGATGTCATCAATTGGTGGGGGGCCTGATACCATGAATCGTCCGCATATGATACGATCTCTATGCCGTCTGGAGGGGGTGGAAGGAGGATAGGTAGAGGTTAAACAGTGCCAGAGATATCACACCACCTTGGGGAACTCCCTGTTTCACTGTGCTTCGACTTCTTATCCCTAAATTCCACAAATGACTGGCGACTTCAAAGATAATTCGCTACCCAGCGTTTCACGCCTGGCTGGAGGGACGTGTTGGCGATGTCCTCAAATAGTTTGGCATGGCTGACCGTGTCGAATGCCTTCGATTGGTCCAACAAAGCAGTTGTTGTGCTATGCAGTTCTCAAAATCCATGTTGATGCTCGGCGAATGGAAATTCTCCTACGATGCTCAGGAGGAGTAATGCCTCAAGCGTCTTTGCTACTAGTGAGAGAAGGGAGATCGGTCTGTGCAACTCCGCCAAACTCGAGATCACTCTGCCCATTTTCCAGACTTCGGAAATTATAAGAGTGTTCAAAGACAGATTGAGGACAGTAGTAAGGTACTCAACTCCAGATGAATCTTGATTCTTCAACATCAATGTAGAGATTCCGTTGGGGCCCACCGCCTTAGATGATTTGGCGCCACGGATGACATTCGTAACTTCGCCTACGGTATATTGTGATGGCTGTCCATCGGCTCGGAGACCACGGATACGGCGAATAACTTTCCTCCTTGCCCTGTCACTCTCGGGATGAAGGTTGACGGTTGAACAACTTGGCGCATCTCTTCGGATCAGTCACGGTTACGTCGCCAGAAGTGACAGAGGTCCTGTCATCCCGTCTACCGGGGTTCGAGAGTGACTTAAGAGTAGACCACAGCTTGCCTAAACCGTTTACCCTGTTTATTTCCACGTTTAGCTCGCTGGGGTTAGTGGGGTCCGTACAACGAATCCCATCACGCTCGTTTGCGAGTACCACTGCCTGCGCCGGTTAATTGGGCCGCACTTGGGGTATTCGGCTGGCTGGCTGGTATAAAGCGAGCGGCTGCTACGTTAATGATGTCTCGGAATTTCCTCTCGGCAACTAGCACATCCGAGGGTGGTGCCAGTTCACTGAAGCGGCGATTGGACTACTAGCTGAAGCCAGCCCAATCGGCCTTCTTTTGATTCGGCGCATAGAGGTTATGAAGTCGGATGGTCAGTCGATGGTGAGAATTATAGGCCATAGAGATGACGGCTTGCCAGGATACGTCACTCAGGAGATGCAATGGAAATGTCTGACGAGCTGCTACATCTCCTCGTAATCCTAGTGGGGACATTCTCATTCACCGTACAAAACATGGAATCTTCAATATGCTCTGCCACGCTGGTCGTTACCTACGGGAGAATGCCATGAAATGCGATGCGCATTAAAGTCCCCTAGAACCAGACGGTTATGGCCAGATAGTAACCCACTTATGTCGGGGTTGTAAGCTGGGCCATTAATTGGAACACAGATACCAACCTGTAGTATGTACACGTTGTATAGCTCTATCCCGGCAGTGTAGGGGTCACTAGCGCCAGGCGCCGGCGAGATGGGTCTTATTGCACGGAATGGTGTATCACGAAGGCCGCAGAAGGCGACGGCGGCGACGCTTTTCACCCACTGCTGTCTATGTTCACACAGCACCTTGCAACATATTCAGTATTACTATACTCCCGTAGTGATGTAAGGCCAGAGCAAGATCGGAAATGTACCCACTCCATACACCGATTATACCTCACCGACACCGACCGATGATGGAGGCGGTTCTGGCAAGCCGAACAGAACCAGGGTCCGGGGTTCTATTCAATCCCGCCAAGGACCAGAAGCTTGCGAAGAAGGGATGTGCCTCTCCCATGACGAAAAAAGACGAACACGTACACTGAGGCGGCAGCCCTTGTCGATGAGGATTCCATCGGGTCAATCCGGTGCATATAACCGGCTGCCATGGGATTAAGGAGCTTGACGATGATCGATACTTGCAAATATGTGGCTATTACAAAAACAAAAGTATAGCATAAATTAGAGCTTCAGTGGGGAGTTTGCTTGCTACTTCTCCCGTCGCACTGTGGAATAAAATAGAAAAAAACTAGTAAAAAATCTGCCGTTTGAAAATGGGTAGAGATATCTCTTTGAAATTTTATATAGTTAGAGCTGAGGTGCTTACATTTTAAGGCCCTAGGAGGTCCGGGCGCCTCTTGGCCGGCCGTGGGGGACCAACTTTAGGCGCCTGCCAAAAGGCATCCGGCACCCTTGCGTCCTAAAATTTTGTATATGCTCTTGTCAACACATCAGCTTTAGGGTTTGTATTTTATTTTGGTCTCGGAATAGTCGCTTATTTTTAATTGTTTCGCGAGAACAATTTGACAGCAATCAAATGTTTTTGTTTCCATAACAAACCACGTTTTTTATCTGCGCTCACTGTTTTCTCTACACCCAGAGAAAAGTTGATGGTAAAGTAACGCCCTATGGTACTAAAATAATACTGGATGGTATGGATGAACCATAAAATGATTAGTACCGTTTGGTACTAGGCTTATTACCGAACTAGTATTGGTTTTAATACCAATTGGTTATTGGTTTTAGCACCAGACCTTTATTAGTTTAAGTACCAAGCAGTTATGCGTTATTCCACCCCCTAATGAACCAAAAAAAAACCATTGAAAAAAATTTTAATCTAATTTTATTTCGATTATTTACGTTTGGTACTAGCCTTATTACCAAACTGCTATTGGTTTTAAAACCAATTGATTATTGGTTTTAGCACCAGACCGTTATTGGTTTAAGTACCAAACAGTAATTGGTTATTCCACGCCCAAATGAACAAAAAAAACCCCATTGAAAATAATTTTAAGCTAATGTTACTTCGATTATTTACGTTAATAATTACAAAAAGTAAAGTTACACCGTGACCAACCTCAATTCAATCGATTCCCAAAAGTGGTATTCATATGAATACACCAACACAGCATCGTTTTCCATACAATGTTTTTGTACATCAATAAGTACCCTAATTTTTCTACCAGTGTATTAAATTAATTTTTTCGCAAATAATTAAAGAAAAAGAAACTATTGAAACCAATAAAACAAACAAAAATAGTACCAGCCTTTTACTGCTAACGATAAATTCATTCCATTGAAATCAAGATAAATTTTAAAGGTAGGAGCAGTTGCCCGACAACAACAAAATCAGTATTTTGTGCAACTCTGATTTAGAGTGTGTTACCAGTCGCTCTATTTTCATTGGTTGTGTGTGTATGGTTCTATACTTAACTACAATGCACACACACAACCAAAACTCGTTGACAGATAGTGCACTTCGTGAGAAAAAATTGTTCTCAGCTGTTTGCTGTACATTACCTAGGTTAATATGTCTTGATTACAACTTCGAAATATCAGAGTCGATGGCAAAATTAGAGTTGTTGTCGAAACTCAGATGCTCATTTTCATAATCGATAGTACCTTGATTATTTGCATCACAGACAGTAGATTCCTATAGATGAATTTTCCCTCTCTCAAGAAAAGGCAACCACTTTATAAAGTTTAAAAACAAGTTATATGTCCACAATTGATTGAAAACAAGCTAAATCATATCCGTGGATCATACACAGATTCTCTGGAAATTCAATCTTCTCTTAATTTTCTTCGTTTATATCTGTTCTTTGTACTTGGTGCCTTTTTAAAGATTCGATGGTTTATAGGGCATTAATTTACAGACTGTGATTATCGGCTAGAATAATCGATTAATCGAAGACAAAGTGCAAAAAGAAGAAGCACAATATAAATCGATAAAACAGCTAAACAGACGACAGAACGGAAAACATCCAACAGTAAACACACAGCCATTAACCATCAAAGTTCATCAAATCAGCTAGCAGCATCCGGTCTCTCGGTATCTCTCTATCCTCTCTAAGCTTGTTCGCGGCGTAAACGCGTTATATTTCTCGTAAATATAAAAAAATCCAATTTTAAACTGCCATTCGTTTCGATTTTTCCTTTACAACTTGTTATATCGCTTTGTTCGATTGCTATTCGTCGTGCATGCAAAAAAACAACAATAATAAGTGAAACTTGTGACAAAGCAAATTTGAAACGTTTGTGAGTGTGTTGTAAAGTTATTGCAAAAACCATATGAAATATTAACGGCACCAAAGCGGCAGTGACGTTTTTCTAAAACACATAAACAAATAACAAAATCAGAGGAAAGTGTTGAATAAAACAAAAGCATAATCATGCGAATTTACGCAATAGGAGCAACTGTTGCGCTCCTGACATTCGCACTTATTGGCGTTCATGGTCAAGAAGCTGAGCCGGCAGCCATTGAGGTGAGTCAATACACTCAAATTGTTCATTTGTTGCTCACATTAAAAGTAAAAGCACTAAAACGAAATATACATCATAACACAACAAAAGCAACAATAATAATAACAATTTAATGAACTCACAAAGTGTTTAAAAGATTCGTTGATAATTGGTGTGAGAAGATGATGGATGATATGCAAATTACAAATGGATCATGCACCCCCACAACCGCCACCATCTAACAACTAACACGACAATTGTTGTCACACTTAGTGCTGGTTTACTAAGCTCATAGCATCCCATCATTTTGCAAATGGTTTTGAAATAAGACGACTAATGCTTCTAGCCTCTCAGACTTGCGCAAGTATTTATTCAAACTACGTAGATTAAAATTGAGACTTACAGCGAGATATAGAAAAGTAAAATTTGTTTTGCGTACTTAATTAGTTGGCTATTGGATTTAGTATTGCATTCCGATTACTTATCTTCCTCCCCCCCTAGGTGTTTACAACTATTGTATATTGATGACCCAGTTGATAGTGTTTGGTATACGTCTGATTCTTGATAACTACCAAGGTGCCCAGACATACCGAAGCAATAATGGAAATTGCAGCTAAATGGCGAAATGGCAATGATAATTATTGTTGTTGATTTGTTGATGGCAGTAGTATGAGGTTGAGATTATTATTGTTGACTTTTTCATTTTGCAAGTTTCGTACACACACACATACATACCATAGTATTGATATTGTGTATATAAACAATGCCGACTCTTTGCAAGTATCTTCCAATCTCGCTAGAAAGCTAGCCCCATACCTCTTTTTCTTTGTTATTGCCAATCGCTTTGATAAAGAAAGAAAGCTTTGTTTTCAACCGAGCTGATTAGAAGGTTGCTTTGTCTGTTGGTGCTTTTGATTTTCTGATTTTCAATGAAAGCATTGACATGACTATTGGATTCTACATAACTCTTTGCGGGAAATATAATGGTCTGAGCCATTTTAGAAAAGACTTGATATTGAACAATTGATTTTTAATTACGTTTTGAGATTGGTAAAAGAATGTAACTTGGAGCAATTTCTTAAAAAAAATATTCTGAAGTTTAATGGTAGATTATTACGACTACCATGTTTTTCAAATGTACGATAAATTTCAGCCAAATCAGAAGTCGAGATGAGGAATTGGTTTAAGATTCGGGTATAAGTCACAAATTTATGTAAAACATATTGTATGCTTTTTTACCATACATGTGGGAGCTGTAGAGGACGGGCAGTCTGCCATCAGACGCACTTAGACGTTTTTATCCATTATGATACCACAGGAAACAGTAAAGGAAAATGCCTTTTAAATCTGAATCGATTTCTATGGCCAGTTATGTTGAGAGTCATAGGAGAATCCTTTGTAAGAAATTTCGTGCCCGTTCATTGCCAAGCAATGAACACATTATCGGAATATTAGTCCAAATTCAACGAATTTCAATAAGTTTCGCCTCTATGCTAAATTAGATGCCTGTGCCAAATATGAAAATGATCGGATGAAAATTGCGACCTTTACTTTTTACATATCATACCGTGTACTATAGTAGTGGTTTGGTATATGAAAATTGCTATATGGATTTGCTAGACAAGAAAATGAAATTCAAATCCAAATCCAGCATTTTGTTATGGGCGAAAAAGGCAGCTTTTGCTTTGGTCTGTTGTGGACTGCAATTGGCAGCTTTTGCTTTACATCGGGTCTGATGGCAAATTTTGGTCTTTTGTGGACTGCAGTTGGAAGACCAGTATTGTCATATGGTGTTGTGGTCTATCTGATGGACCAAAATTCAATTTTGCTCATGAACATTCCATTGAGAAACAAGACAAACTTCTCACATATCAATAAATGCTGACCGATTCAAGTTAAAGTTCAATGATTAGAGACCTCTTTTTTATAGCCGAGTCTGAACGACATGTCGCATTGCGGGCGTTGAGGCCGTGTCGCAGAGGTTAGCATGTCCGCCTATGACGCCGAACGCCTGGATTCAAATCCCGGTGTTAACATCAAAACATTTTTCAGATGTGGTTTTCTCCTTACTGATGCTGTCTACATTTGTAAGGTATCCTGACATGTTAAAACTTCTCTATCAAGTGGTGTAACTATGCGGCACGCCGTTCGGACTCTACAATAAAAAGGAGGCTACCTTTCATTGAGCTTAAACAATAATCGGACTGCACAACAAGCCGATTACTGGCTTAGGTGTATGTCCATAGTGGCATAGAGCGGATCAAAATCCCCACCCTCTTTTCAACTTAACCTAACCAATAATGTTCATTGGAAATTTAGTAGTACAAATGACGCCAGCATTGTGAGGTGATAACCACCGATAAAAATTTTTTGGAATGTTCTCGCAGAATTCGAACCCTCTGCTCTACTTTGGCTCCCTGTCCGATGAAGGGCGCTTCAAAAATCCACCTATTGTTCAATAGTCAGTTGATTGCTACAAAGGATGATTTGTTTGTGAGCATTGTCGTAGTGAAGCGAGCTTTCTCTTTGGTCTAGCAGCAGCAACAAGCAAGCTGAGATCCTTGCATGCCGGCCAACGGAATTATCCCAGGAAATTTCAGAGCTGAGAATTTTGTAAGACTAGGAACGACCTAACAAGCGGAGAAGCTCAGTGAGAGGCTGAATAGCACCGATTCTTGCTTAATTACGGTATGTCTATGATGCTCAATATGGCAAGGCGAGTTATTGGCACCTATCCAAATAACCAATGGACATTACGTTCACGCGGCAATTTAGGCATCCACCTCCCAGAAACCTGAATCTACAGTTGACAAGAATCAAGAATCAAGAGCAAGAGGTTTGGCTGTGCAAGTGAGAACCTCTAGATCAAGCCGCATATTAAGCGGGTCTAGATAGCAATCATGCAGACACGGTGGCAGATGCGGTGAACAGCTGCCGTGTGAATGTGGTCCTTGGAGAACGACCACCACCTAATACTCCTGAAAAAAACGACCTCCTCGGCAAATCGGAGTTGTTTGGGCTCAATTGCGTTTCAGCAGATGCAACGTGCAAGACGTGTGTCCCAATTGTGACCAGGGACTACACGCCATGTTTTTAACTGCCTATCCAGAGATACACGACTCATACTCAGATCGCTCTGGACTTAACCCACTTTAATCGCAGAGTTCCTGGATGTGGATATTCAACAGAACCAACAACAACGTTCAAGCGGCGATCGGTCTTATGGACCGCAACGAGCTTGCTCACCTATAAGAACTTGACGAGTATAGCTACCCCCACATGCAATTATGTTGCTAATACAATAACCCTAAAAATTTCAGTGGATTGCAATCTGTGACTATGTTACTAGCAAGATTTGTCCTAATACTTCAAGATAATGTCCAAGATAAGAGCAACGGATGACAGATGGTCACAAATTGGGAGCTGTTATTTAAATAGCTCAATCTAAACTTGAAATGTGTTACCTCTTTACTTTCATTGGGTAAAACGAAAGTCTAACTCATTGTATCCTTCATGACAAGTCACAGTCTGATGGCAGAACATACATATAGATCAAAAGTTGCAAGCAACGATATCTGCAGAATGTCGAAGAAGAGTAAACAATAGACCATCTGCTGTAAGCCTGTCCTGCTCTAGAAGAGGTTGGGTTTTTATTTTATTTTATAACTTGTGAGTTGTTGTTGTTTTTGTAGCAGTGTGTTGTACACTGAGCGGCAATCCTTGCCGATGAAGGACTCCATCAGGTCAATCCGGTACGTACAACCGGCTGCATGGCATTGGGCCTTGTGAGAATCAGCGGATGTGATCATTTTCGAGATATCAGGCTTTTTAAAGCAAACTGGCCAATGCAACCGTAGAATATAGCAACCATATACCTTCTTCTGTTCCTCTGGTATCACAATGGACTAAAATGAGTCTGAATGCAGACAGCCGCTAAAAACCTATCCTAACCAAACATATCGCATGTCTGGTGTTGGCGAAATTTGAGACGTATTCAGTCATGTAAAGCCTTTGCAAGGAGCTGTCGCCCAGCGGCACGTAATTTGGAGTCGGCTTGGAAGGGAGCTGATTATCACAAACGATTTGTATCATAAAAAATTGATTCGTTTGAAGAGAGCAAACAAAAAAAAAGAAACAATTAAAATATTCAAACCAACATGAGGCAATAATCATCCCTCATGTCAGCGCTCTGCCACATTTATAAAAATACGCTCTAATTCACAATAGGGTATCAAAAATTGGATCGCTTTACTTGTTTACTTCACAACCGGAGCCGTTCTTTTGCATGGAATCCATATACTACTTGACAGATGAGAAAAATTAGTGGCTAACCAAAGATAATACTTTGAATATTGTATAAATTTTTATACCCACCACCATAGGATGGGGGAATACTTATCTATTCATTCCATTTATAACACCTCAAAATATTGATCTGTGACCCTATAAACCATATATATTCTGGATCGTCTCGACATTGTGAGTCTATCTACCCATGTCCGTCCGTCCACCCGTACGTTCGTCTGTCGAAATCACGAAAGCGATCGAACGCGTAAAGCTAGTCGGTTGAAATTTTGCACATATACTTCTTATTGATGTAAGTCTTTGGCGATTGCAAATTGGCCATATCGGTTTAGATAGGATATAGCCCCCATATAAACCGATCCCCCTATTTGACTTCTTGAGCTCTATTTAGAATCCTCAATTTTCATCCGATTTGGCTAAAATTTGGAACAAAGACTTGCGCTGTGACTTCTAACATCCATGCTAAGTATGATCCGAATCAGTCTATAAACAGATATAGCCCCCACATAAACCGATCCCCGGATTTGACTTCTTGAGCCCTTAGAAGCCTCAATTTGCATCCGATTTGGCTGAAATCCGGAAAGAAGACTTGAGTTATGACATCCATGCCAAATATAATCTGAATCAACGTATAAACAAATATAGCCCCCATATAAACCGATCCCCGGATTTGACTTCTTGAGCCCATAGATCACAATTTTCATACGATTTGGCTGAAATTTGGAACAAAGACTCGAGTTATGACTTCCAACATCTATTCCAAGTATGCTCCCAATCGGTCTATTAAAAGATATAGCCCCCATATAAACCGATCCCCTGATTTGACTTCTTCAGCCCTTTAAAGCCTAATTTTTCACCTGATATGTATGAAATTTAGCCCAACCTTACCACCACCAGTGCCAAGTTTTATCCGAATCGGTCAATATGGTAACATAGGCCCCTCTAGGTACCAATATGACTTCTTGAGACCAAAATAATTTAAAAGACAAACTAATTTTGTAAGGGAACATTTTTAGTGGAAACCTTGGTGGTGGGTACCCAATAGTCGGCACGGCCGAACTTAGCCCGCTTTTTCTTGTTCTTGTTTTTATAATAAATGCATAAAAATAGGCGTTATTAATTTTAATTACTCAATATTTCTCAATTCTAAGCGACTTGGCCGAAATACGCTTTTATTTATTTTTATACTCTCCACTATAGAATGGGGGTATACTAATTTCCTCATTCCATTTGTAAAACATCGTCGAAATATTGTTCTGATATATATATACTTGGACTTCTTGACATTCTGAATCGATTTAGCCATGTCCGTCCATCTGTCTGTCCGTCTCTCGAAAGCACTCTAACTATCGAAGGAGTAAATCTAGCCGCTTGAAATTTTGCACAAATACTTCATATTAGTGTAGGACGGTTGAGATTGTTAATAGGCCATATCGGTCCATGTTTTGATATAGCTGCCATATAAACCGATCCCGTATCTAGACTTCTGGAGCCACTAGAGGATGCTGTTTCTATCCGATTTGACTGAAATTTTGCATGAGATTTTCTTTTCTTGACTTTCAATAACCGTGCCAATAATGGTCCAAATCGATTCATAACCTGATTTAGCTGTCATATAAACCGATCTCGGATCTTGATTTCTTGAGCCTCTAGAGGCAGTATATCTCATTTGATTTGCCTGAAATTTCGCATGAAGTATTTTGTATTGACTTTCAATAACTGTGCGAAGAATGGTCTAGATCTGTTCAAAACCTGATTTGGATGTCATACAAACCAATTTTGGATGTTGAACTTTTGAGCCTCTAGGGGGCATAATTCTTATTTGATTTGGCTGAAAGTTTGCACAAAGTGTTTTATTTCGACATCAAACTACTATGCCATGTATGGTTCATAGTTTGATATAGCTGTCATATAAATCGATCTTCAGATTTGACTTCTTAAGCCTCTAGAAGGAGTAATTATCACCCATGCGGGTTATAGTCCAAATTGGTTTAGAACCTGATATAGCTCGCATGTAAACTGATTGCCCCTATTGCAATTATTTGATTGAAATTTTAATCTTGGTATTTTTTATGACTTCTAGTAGTCATGACTAATAAGGTACATCTGTATCTGTATCAAATACGATTCATCGTGGAGGTTGCCCAAAAAGTAATTGCGGGTTTTTCATATAGTCGGCGTTGATAAATTTTTTCACAGCTTGTGACTCTGTAATTGCATTCTTTCTTCTGTCAGTTATCAGCTGTTACATTTAGCTTGCTTTAGAAAAAAAGTGTGAAAAAAGTATTTTTGATTAAAGTTCATTCTAAGTTTTATTAAAAATGTATTTACTTTCTTTTAAAAAATCCGCAATTACTTTTTGGGCAACCGAATATAAGATTCGTTCCGGCCCTTACTTATTTTTCCCCTTTACTTATTTTTCTTATTTTTATAGATGCCTATTTGTTGATCTTTTGATTTCGACCGTACATTTTTTGTTGCATCTACAACTTTGTCAAAGATTACGGTTTTGTGTTCTTGGATTTAGCAATAAGTTCACTATTAATTCGCACTTGGCTGTTCGATATAGGACATCGATGCAAGCATATTAATTGGAAATTTCACATCATATATGGGAGCAAATAAATTGCCAAAGTTTTTTCTTGAACCCCCCCTAAGGGGACCTATTAAGAAAATTTCATATTTAAAGCATGCGTCTTTGTTTAAAACTTTGTGTACGCCTGGGTCCCTCATCTATTATTTTGTATGCTTCGTAGCTATGCTCATTTCCCATTCACTTCAAGAAAGAACCGACCGACTGGGCATTAAACTACAAAAGAATATCTTAACTAATTATGCATTCTATTTTCCAACTTAAAATACCAGCTAGCTGAATTTTGTATGGGGCTTTGTGTTCCTGTAGATGATTCGCTTGTTTGTTGTTGCAAATGTTTGCCTTAGGATCTATCCATAAGTGATTTGTTTGTTTTTTTTTTCGCACGGAAATTTAGAACATTTTTTGTAGGCTTTTAATGGAATAAAAAAAAAACAACGTTTCACTGTTCCATTGTTGTGGTGGTGTCTGTCTGTATTCTATGATTTTGTCCATATTTATTATTATTTTGATTTCAGTTGATAGTTAAATATGTAAATATTTTATTTTAATAAACAAACATTCGCTTAAATACACATGTATGTGTGTATGTATGTATGTGTGTACATATGTATATCCGCATCTCCGTATCCATGTTTATGCATATTGACATTAATTCTTTGCAAACGAAGGAAAACAGAAAAAGTTGGAAGTGGAAGTATCAACAAATTTAATTCGTTTCAATTTCTTTTGTTTGCGTTTTTCTATCGCATTCAGTCACGCAGTCTACCGATTTATTTTATTTGCTCCCTAGTAGAATGGCTGGAGGGGGTTGGTCTGTTCAGTTTGTCAATCGATGATAAATCGTTTGGAATATTCCTTCATTCGGAAAGGGAAGGCTAGGAGATTATTGCACAAATCCTTTGATTAGTCTCTAATGCTATTTAGACATGCAAATGTCATGGTATCACTAAACGACTTGCTGAGATTTCTATGGGGTTAAGGAAGAAGTGTACTTTTCGCAGGTGGAATTATGTAAATTTAATTAGCTTAAGTGGAGGCCACCTAAGCGCAGAGGTTAGCATGTTCGCTTATGACGCTAAACACCTGGGCTCGAATCCTGGCGAGAACATAAGAAAGAAAAAAAAACTTCAATGGTAGTTACATTTGTGATGTACTATGCCATGTTTGCATTTCTCCCTAAAGAGGTGTAGCAATGCGGTACGCCATTGAGGATCTTGCACCTATACCTTAATGGAATGTTTATTAGCTAAGCATGTCTTTTTGTATGTATCTTTTTTGTAACTCCCATAACTTTTGTCTGAAGAATAGGATTTTGTAATATGATGTGGAAGCAATTTATAAGCTACCTAAATCAGTTTCTAAACCAATAAGGAAAGGCAAAAGTCGACTGTATAATACCCTACACCTATCTTACAAGGGACCTATATCCAATTCTGAACCAATTTTGATGGACCTCGGCGAGCAAATATGTTCAAACTGTAAAAACTACGGTTGGTAAATGACATTATGGCAAATAACCCAAAATCTAACGAACTTAAATATGGGAGCTATTTCTTATTCTGAACCGATTCCGAGCAAACTTCTCAGATAATGTGGTAATCGTTGAGGAAAGCATTGTGCAAATTTTTGGCAAGATTGGTCAAACAATGCGCTTGCAGTGGTCTAAAGTGAAAATCGGGCGATATACATATATGACAGCTATATCTAAATCTAGGCCGATTTCTGTAATATTAATAGTCATCAGAAAATCCTTCCTGCAAAATTTCGACAGAATCGGATAACAAATGATCAATTTTTTGGAATATTTCTAAAAATTTTAACCGATTTCGAGCAAACTCCTCAGATTCTGTGGCAGTCGTCGAGGAAAGCGTTTTGCAAAATTGTAGCAAGATGGATTAATAAATGCGCTTGCTGGCTATATATATATATATATATATATATATATATATATATATATATATATATATATATATATATATATATATATATATATATATATATATATATATATATATATATATATATATATATATATATAAATAAATAAATATATATAAATAAATATATATATATATATATATATATATATTGTAGCTATATCTAAATCTGAACCGATTTTGACCAAACTCTTTGTATATTGTGTTAGTCATCGAGGAAAGCGTTGTGCAATATCTTGGCAAGATTGGTCAATAAATGTACTTGCAGGGGCTCTAGGAGTGAAAATCGGGCGATATATACATATGAGAGCTATATCTAAATCTAAACCGATTTCCATGAAATTCACCAGTAATGTCGACAATCATAAAAAAATCCTTCATGCCAAATTTCGAGAGAATCGGTTAACAAATGACCATTTTCGAGAGAATCGGTTAACAAATGACCATTTTATTGCATTATTGCTGAAAATCGGACGAACATATACGTATGGGAGCTTTATCCAGATCTCTAGGCCGAAAAACATGCCCGTACCAAATTTGAAGACGAACTGATTAACTTGGACAGACGGACGGACAGACAGACGGGCATAGCTTAAGCGAATCAGAAAGTGATTCTGAGTCGATCGGTATACTTATCAATGGGTCTATCTCTCTTCCTTTTGGGTGTGACAAACTAATTCACTAAGTTATAATACCCTGTACCACAGTAAAAAAAAAAAACAGTTCACATGAGAATGAATATCACTGGAATGAAAGGTTTTTGTTTGTTTCTCTTTCATAGAGGAGCTCTATGATCGGAGATGCAAATAGAAAAAGAAAGCCAAAGATAGCAACACACACCGTTTCGTCTTTGGTTAGAAGACTTTTCAACCATATTGGGTGTTATGGCTTCAAGGGCCGTGCGTTGGTATGTTGTATTTGAATCGTATTAATAGCGAAAACGCATCTATGATGCAATTACCACCAAGCTCGACAACCCTGCTTATTAGCTGTACTTTTCCCAATGCATGTATTTTGTGTAATGACATGATTTTGTGCATCTGTTGGAAGTCGAATTGATGGCTTCGATCGCTATGATGATCATTAAATTTTACAATTTTTGTTTATTTCTCTTTCGAGACGAGGTCAATGATCGGAGATGCAAGATTTTTATTGATTACAGAATAAAAGACACACAGGCGAATCAGAAACAGCTCAAACCGTTAGTGGACGTTTAATAGGTTGGTTAGGCCCCCGTTTTTAACACTATCGTGCTTTATTTTGGTCTGGCGTCTGCCGGCGCACAATTCATAGCTTACCTTTTAGCTATTATCTTTTTGGCAACACTGTTTTAAACAGCTCTTGCACGTTTCGTGCTTTGTTTTAGTGTCAAACATCTTCAGTTTGGTCTATAATTTAACCATGAATCGTCTTACAAACGAACAACGCTTGCAAATTATTGAATTTTATTATCAAAATGCGTCCTCTGTTAAGAAAGTTTATCGCGCGCTTCTTCTTCTTCAGCGACGAAGTTCACTTTTGGCTCAATGGGTGCGTAAATAAGCACAATTACCGATTTTGCAGTGAAGATCAGCCAGAAGCATTGCAAGAGCTACCAATGCATCCAGAAAAAGTCACAGTTTTATGCGGTTCATGGTCTTGTGGCATCATTGGATCGTACTTCGTCAAAGATGATAAGAATGAGCGCTATCGTGACATGATATCTAACTTCGTCATGACATTTTAAGTCGATCTAGCCATGTTTGTCCGTCCATCAGTCTTGAATCTTGAGCCTATAGAGAACGCAGTTCTTATCCGATTTGGCTGAAATTTGCACGTTGTGGTATCACTTCTAACAACTGTGCAAAGCATGGTTCAAATCGGTCCTTAAATTGATATAGCTGCCATATAAACCGATCTTGACTTCTTAAGCCTCTAGAGGGCGCAATTCTTTTCCAATTTGTCAAAAGTTTGTATAACGTTTTCTCTCATGACTTTTAACATAGGTTAGGTTGAAAAGATGGTGCAGATATTAATCCTCCCCATGCCTCTATGGACATACAGCTAAGCCAGTAATCGGCTTGTGCGCTCTAAGAAATATAAAGTAACTTCTAAAAAGAAAATTTTAAGTTAGGAATTCAGTGATACTTACAAAATCCACCTAAGTGCCGGTATCTGTTAGACGCGAAAGCCGGGAAATGCTCCAACGTCTCATCATCTTCCACATGCTATCACTTGCCGCACCGATTTTACATAAGTGTGCTCGTAGTCCTATGTGTCCCGTTATGATACCAATAGCTATACTGACCTACTTCTTGCTTCCTTTCAGTAATAGCCACGTTTTCTCACGATCTGGATCCCCCCATAGGATTTTCACAGTCCTTCTGACCGTTTCGCTGTTCCACAATGTTGCATGTACATTTTTCACTCACTCCCATAACTCGGAAGGCTTCGGGTTAACCAAGTTTATTGACGGCAGTCCTTTGGCCTTCACCGCCAAATCGTCTGCCCTTTCATTTCCCCTTACTGCGTTATGGCCCGGCACCCAAAACGATGCGGATTTTGCCATCCTCAACATACGTGTCATATATAGTCTGAATCGGTGTATAGCCTGATACAGCTCCCATATAAACCGATCTCCCGATTTTATTTCTAGATCCCCTCAAGAGCGCAATTCTTATTCAAATTGGTTGAAATTTTACACAATGACTTCTATTATGTTCTCCAACATTCAATTTAATTATAGTCCGAATCCGACCATAACTTGATAAAACTCCAATAGCATGGCAATACTTTTCCTTTTTCGATAAATATAATCCATGGTGGAGGGTATAAAAGATTCGGCCGGTCGAACTTAACACGCTTTTACTTGTTTTTGCCCAAAATGCAAGAGCTTGCATGACATGTGGTTTCAACAAAACGATGCCACATGCCACAAAGCACGCGTAATAATAGACTTATTGAGAGGCGAGTTCGGTGAACACTTTATATCACGTTCGGGACCGGTCAATTGGCCGCCTAGATCGGCGATTTAACGCCTTTAGACTATTTTTTGTGGGGCTATGTAAAAGCTCATGTCTATACAGACAAGCCCGCTTCAATTGACGCATTGGATACGTTGGAAAGAGTATGCTAAAATTGAACTAAGCGAATGGACCCGCCACGGTCAACAGTTGCATGAAATAATCTTCAAACAGAGAATTATAGACCGTACTATCGATTCAAATAAAGATTTCATGAGTTTTGCTGAATTTTTATGTGTTTTCCTATAGCTCATAAAAAATCACACTTTATATAAGCTTAAAACACACAGGGAAATTCCTATGGAATCCAAGATGACCACAACAAGCTAACAACTGCGGCATGCTATACAACATGTAGGGTGGTAACCCCGACGATGTTGGTACAATATGGAAAGTTGATAAAGAAAAGGATAGACAGATGACACTGACCTGCGTTAGCTTCTTGTTATCGTTCTTGTGAAGTTATCGTTCTTTATAAATAGTATTATCATTTTTTTTTAATTTACTGAAATCATCTGAAATACTTTCAATTTCTTTAACACAAACATTCAATAAACATTGTTCTTAGATTAAACGTGTGTGAGAGAAAATTATTGAACTGGAAAGCAGTGACGACTAGTAAACATTATTCTCAAATACCCCTAGACAACGATGATAGGAATCCGATGAACATTGCAATTCGGAGGCTGTTCATTTTCTGACTCACATCTCTTCACGAGTCAATTTTCAAACCAGTGACCTTCAAGCTATCAGCCAAACCGGCAAACATAAAAAAATTGTTAGTCAAATTTTTTGTAGGGGTTTTCGAGCACCTTCCAGCAAACATAAAACATAGAAAATCGAACCATAAATGCGTTTTTTGGACCACTTATCTTTTTATATGCGAGTCCGAACGGCATGCCACAGTGCGACAACTCTTAGGGGAGAAATTTTTAGATGGCTTTGTACCTCGCAAATGTCGCCAGAGGGGATAAAAACTGCAAAAAATGTATTCTGATGTTCTCGCCGGGGTTCAAATCCACAATTTTACCCAGATTAACACATTCAGGAATGTGCCGAGAAATCTCACAGATGTTAGGCACTATGAAGACGGGCCGTAGGCTCGAAATCGGGCCTAAATCCGAGTATCCACTGGCTCTACAGGAGCGTGATTAGGCCATTACTTACTTACGCCTCAGTAGTTTGGTGGACTGCGATGGAGTAAAAGTGAATCATAAGGACTTTACAACAGATTCAGAAAACATGTTGTCTTAGCATAGGCGGAGCGATAAGGACTACGCTCACTCCTACAATGGAGACTATTCTAGATATTCGACCCATAGACATACTGATTAAGTGTGAGGCAGTCATTGCGGCTATGAGACTTAAGGCGATGGGAGAATGGATAGAGGATGGGAGCAGGTCATACCATCGCGGTGTAATCGATACGACGGTAAGAAACCTGAAGGGAATGGAAAAGGTTTCCAATCGGATACCTGAGGCTACACTTGTGGTCGAGTGACAGGCACAGGTGCCAGAGGCACAGTTTTGGATTGACGGAACCCTAGTATTGCCATCTGGAAGATCATTGTTACACGGATGGATCCAAGCTAGAGGACATAGTGGGCCTGGGATCTGTTTTAGACTGCCTGACCATTACCCGGTCCTGCAGGGGGAGATTCGGGAAATCATTGAATGCGTGAGGTGGTGTAGTGTTAACGCGAAGGCGTCAATTGTAAACATCTCTAGGGACACTAAACAGACCATCGGGGTGGTGTGGTGTTAACACATGGGCGTCGATTGAAAACATCTTTGCGGAAAGTAAACAGGCCATTGGAGCAATAACAACCAGGACGGTAAGGTCACGAACAGTCTTGCAGTGTAAGAAGGAGATTACGGCTTTCTCTGAGGATGGCACGATTCGCATTGTTTGGGTGCCAAGTCAGAGCGTAGTAAGGGGGAATGGAAAACAGACGATTTGGTAGTGACTGACGTCAATAAACTTGGTTAACCTGAAGACTTTCGGGTCGACGCAGTCCGAGTTAAGGGCGTGGGCGACGAACGCTCATGTAATACTGTGGAACAGCGAAACGGTCGGTAGGTATGGGATGCAACGTAAATGTTTGATCCGACAGCTGTTTACGCAGCAATTTTCCAGAAATAAATTGATTAATCCGAAAGTCGGTTTTTTGTTGTTTATTAGTTAACAATTCCAGAACGAATGAAGAAAATGTATATCTAAGTTTTGTGTGAAATAAATATTTGACAAACAATTCAAAATGTTACGTATGTTAAGTAAAAATTATATACAAAAAGTGTTTTACTACTTAAAAGGAAAAACACCTACAATACTCCCCCTCCAAGAGAATTTATGCCAAGTAAATTAAATGTGACGCGCTTTTTCTTTGCCGTGTCCTCACCACTTGCTCCTGAACCACGACCCTCAATAAAAGCGGGCTTTAGCCTATCAATCGATACTGTACGAATGTTGCCATTAAAATCAATTTTGGAAAACTTTTTATCTCTTTCCACGACGCGATAAGGACCTTCGTACGGGTACTGCAACGAACGTTTATGTTCCACACGCACAAACACATATTCGCAACTACCGAGATCAGCCGGAACGTACACATCTTCATCCGCCTTCTTGTGATGAGATAATCTGGAATTTACCCTTTTGAAGTATTCCCTTATTTTGTTAACAAAGTCGAAGGATGTTTCATTTGAACTTGGTACTATTATCTCTCCAGGCAGTCGTAATGTCTGTCCATAAACCATTTCCGCAGGGGATGCACCTATATCCTCCTTGACCACTGATCGTAACCCTAGCAATACTATCGGAAGAATGTCGTACCAATTCTCTTTTTGACCACTTGCCAAGATCGAGTCTTTCAACTGTCGATGAAACCTTTCAATCATGCCATTGCTTTGAGGGTGATACGCTGTCGTGGATATCTTATGACATCCTAATAAATGTGTTAATTCAGAGAAAAGTCGTGATGTAAACTGTGCCCCTTGGTCACATGTTATTTGTACAGGCACCCCAAAACGGCTCACGTAGTTCGACACAAAACATTTAGCCACAGTCATAGCAGATATATCCTTAATAGGATATGCCTCTGGCCACCTGTCTATGATTGTAAGAATATATTGATGTCCACGCGAAGGCGGTAACGGGCCCACAAGATCCATATGAATGTGCTCAAATCTACCCTTAGGAATGTCAATTTTCTCGACAGGAGATTTGGTGTGGCGATTAACTTTTGATCTCTGACAGGAAAGGCACGTCTTAGTCCACGTGTTTATTTCCTTAGATATGTTTGGCCAGAAATAACGACGTGAAATCAATTTACGTGTGGTTGTAGTTCCGGGATGAGAAATAGAATGTAATTTCCTAAACACTTCTTCCCGCATATTGATGGGGACATAGGGTCTGGGGTTATCGATAGAAATTTCGCACCACAATTCCACATTTAAAACTCCTATTTTACACAATCTTAAATTTAAATGTTTATCCTTGTCCTGAATTAGCTCTTTAAGTTCATCATCTCGTCCTTGTTCTATACAAAAACGTTTCAAGTTAGGATCTGAATTTTCTATTGCATCGAATTCGTAGCACCTCGATTCCCCTTTTACATACCGAATATCACTTGTAAATTGTGCGATGTATTCTAAATGTCTTGTCTGTCTTGGACTTCTTTCCGCCTTAGAATCCAATGCAAAAATAAGTGGTTTATGGTCAGTGTAAACTATAAATTGCCTGCCTTCTAACAAATACCTGAAATGTTTAATATTTAAATAAATAGCCAAAAGCTCCCGATCAAAAGCGCTGTATTTAACTTCAGATTTTGTTAATCTCTTAGAAAAGAATGCTAATGGTCCCGCTCTATTTTCAATAATCTGATGTAAAACTCCGCCTACTGCACTGCCTGATGCGTCTACCGTCAACGTTGTGGGAGCATCCTCGACAAAATGATTTAATAGAACGTTTGTCGCAAAACAGTTTTTTATTCTATCAAAAGCTAACTCAGCAGTTTCATCCCAATCTATTGAATTCTTTTTACACCGTTGAGATTTCGGTATCACTTCTTGAAGAGGACTTACGAGCTCTGCCAACCTCGGAATATATCTACGGTAGTAATTCACCATGCCCATAAATTTCTGCAAAAGTTTGAGAGACGTGGGTCGTTCAAACTCTCGAATCGCTGAAACTTTTGACTCAGCTGGTTTTATTCCTGCTTTCGAAACATTATGGCCTAGAAAATCTAGTTCGGATACCCCAAATGAACACTTTTCCGGCTTAATATTCAGACCATATTCAACTAGCCGCTTAAAAACTTTCTCTAAATGAATTAAATGTTCCTCCTCTGATCCACTTGCAATCAATACGTCGTCCACATAAACGAAAACAAAATCAAATTCTCTGAGAACTTCGTTTATAAATCTTTGAAATGTCTGCGAGGAATTTTTGAGCCCAAATGGCATTCGCAAAAATTCGAACATACCGAAAGGAGTAGTGATTGCAGTTTTATGTACGTCTTCTTCCGCCATTGGAATCTGATGATAGGCTCGAACTAAATCGAGTTTTGAAAAAATCGTCTTACCTCTCAAATTAATATTGAAATCGTGCAAATGTGGTAATGGATATCTGTCAGGAACAGTCACGACGTTAAGTCTTCTGAAATCTCCACATGGACGCCAATCATCCGGTTCCTTTTTCGGGACTAGATGAAGAGGTGAAGCTACACTTGAATTTGATGGTCGACATATCCCAGATTTAACTAAAAACTCAAATTCTTTTTTCGCGATCTTGTATTTCAAAGGATCTAATCGTCTAGGTTTTGAAAATGGCAAGGAACCATTTGTTGTCAGTCTATGTACCGTTGAGTGTGTTACAGGTTTTGAATAGTCGGGTTCTGATATCAGTAACGGATACTTTTTGAGAAGGGTGGTGTATTTATCTTCCACTGCAAATGCCTTGGGTAGGGAAATATTGCACAATTGGCCAACCGTCTTTGTTGATAAGCTAGTAGGTGGATCTAATAAAGCCCCGTTCTTCACATCAACTAAGAGACCATACTTGTGAAGAAAATCTGCGCCTATAATCGGCTTCTCAATTTTAGCAATTGTAAAGACAAAGGGAAATTCTCGTCGGAGTCCTAAATTTACATGAAGAATTTTCCTACCAAACGTAGCTATATTCGAACCGTTGGCCGCTGACAAAACAATATCTGATGCTCGTTTAGATGAACCAAACGCCGAAACAGGTAAAACAGAGATATCTGCACCACTATCTATTAAAAAATTTAATTTATTAGACTTATCATAAATAAAAAGGCGACGAGTTACTAAATCTGACCGCCCATTGTCTGTCGCCTCAACAATGGGATTTATTGGTTTGTTTGATTCTGTCGAGATTCGAAGTGACATGGCTGTTCACATTTCCGCGCATTTTCCCCGAACCTATAGTGGAATTTGCAAAGCCATCCTCTGCTCCTGGAACGAGACCTTGCTCGGTTAAATCCGAAACTACGAGATTGCCGCCTAGACTCCTCCCAATCTCTTCTCATTGCGTTAACTTCAAGAGATAGACTTTTAAATCCTTCGCATAAATTATTCGTGGCTTGAGCTAAAGTGCTAACAATTTTCCCCAAATTATCTTTTGTTGAATCTGACGCAGTTGGCCCTTTAACAACTGCAATTTCGTTGTCTTTCTGCAACACATCCCATAGATTGTCTGCTAAATGCATTAACTGGTCCTGATCTGTTAAATTGGACGCAGTCAGAGCGACGCTTAATTTTTTTGGTAACTGTCTAATCCAAAGTTTTGTCAAAATATCAGTACTAAAGTTTGTCCCAGCAAGAAGTGATAAGGATCTAAAAAACTCTGAAGGTTTGCGATCACCAATTTCCGTGTTGGACAAAATTTTGTCTAGCCTTTTGTTCTCACTAATAGTATGACGCTCTATCAAAATACGCTTAATTCCTCCGTACCTATCACTAGAAGGCGGATTTTGAATAAAATCTAAGACAGACATGATAACCTCCTGAGGCAACGCTGTGACAATGTACTCGTATTTCGTATTCGATTGTGTAATCCCTTTAGTTGCGAATTGCATCTCTGCGTGGATAAACCATGCCTCGGGACAACTTGTCCAAAATTCAGGTAGTTTCACCGTGACCGCAGCTATTTCAAGACTGGCTGAAGCTATGCTTTGCTGAGGACATGGCTGCCCATTTTGAGTGCTAGACTCATTATTAGTTGCGACATTAGAAGGATTCATACTGGTGGAAGAGCTTACAGTAAATGTATATGTATATATAAATTTGTTTGGTGGTATGTTAATTGGTGTTTGCTTAAAATATCTTAACCTAATTGAATGAATATAGATAATTATACAAGATAATTTAATTATATAACTCACGACCGCTTCTAAATGAGGATACTATATTTCTTTGTTGGCGTCTCTTAGTGCTTAATCTGCCATAATTTTAGATTTTAGAGAAGGTTCCAAATTTTTGCTATTTTCCAATGCTAATTCCCAATGGTATTTTGATAAATTGATTTGTTAAATTGAATAAATAAATTGAATTGGTAACGAATTATCCAAAATCCAATTGCTACACAGAGCTGGTATACCAAATTAGCGGAAACTCAAACTGCTCACTGTTGTTCCACAGAGAAAAACTGATGAAAAAGCTGCAATCGTTTATCCGAATATATAATTTGCCTCTTTTCCAAAAAAAAATCAATAATAGCTCCTGGCAGGATCGCCAGTTATGGGATGCAACGTAAATGTTTGATCCGACAGCTGTTTACGCAGCAATTTTCCAGAAATAAATTGATTAATCCGAAAGTCGGTTTTTTGTTGTTTATTAGTTAACAATTCCAGAACGAATGAAGAAAATGTATATCTAAGTTTTCTGTGAAATAAATATTTGACAAACAATTCAAAATGTTACGTATGTTAAGTAAAAATTATATACAAAAAGTGTTTTACTACTTAAAAGGAAAAACACCTACATAGGACGATAAAAATCCTATAGGGAAATCCAGATTGTGAGAAGACGAAGCTATTATTGAAAGGAAGTAATACCATTTATGAACCACCTTATGGTTGTGGTAGGGAAAACAATTAGGGATTTTGGAAGTAGCACGGAATTCCTGACTTAGATTTTCTTTTTCGAGGTTATTTTTTAGAGGGCACAACAATCCGATTACTGGCCTAGGTTTATGTTTATAGTGGCATAGGGGGATTAATATCCACAACACTGCTACAACAATAAAAACCAGTCTACACACCCATTGGTCATCATCAGGTCCTGACAATTCAAATGAATCGAAATTTTTTATCGCATTGGGTGGTTTTATGGCCCTTTTAGACGGCCCTTTGTACTCACGTACTCATCGCGTGTACTCATCTTAACCTTTTTTGTCACAGAACGTGTTTTTCAATACCTATGATTTAATGATTACAAATTTATTTGTAACGGTTATCGATAGACGTCATTCATCGAAAAAAATCAAATGATTTTGATTTTTCAGCCATGACTGATGGTTATGTGAAGGTATGGTACATGTGACGAATACACCTTTGTTTTCACCAACACTATTACAATGACCATACATCAGATGTGCCATGTAAACTCAGCTTTACTTATACAAAAGTTGTAACTGGGTAAAATATTGCCATGGTTTCTCTGCGTCCCTGTTAATAGCCAGCTTAGAATCAGGCTTACAAAATGTATAATTAATTATAGTTAATTTTCAGGACTAAAACTATTTTATTGATTTCCTTTTAACTTATTTTTGGAGTTCTCTGACTTCTAGGGCTCAATGTTCGTCATTTGTGCCAATAATTGTCAGTTGTTCCTCGTACATGAGCACCAGTTTTTCCACTGCTCTGATCATAGTCAAGCGACCGGTCTTCTCATTCTTATATCTTTGTTTATAACTTGAGCAACTAAAGCTATGGTGGCATATATTTTTTCTGATTATATCCATGGCAATCCAGGCTAGAGTCCAAAGAGCGCCAACCAAAAAAAAAATAAAACAAAAAAATAGCAGCGGCAACATCCCCGACGTCATCAGTCGCATCCTCTTCATTTACAGAGATTTCATAGACGTTGTTGCTGTACCTATAGCCGTTGTCAAGGAGGCAGTCATTGTTTTGCATTTGCTGCAAATTCATTTTCATACTCTGTCGGTATCTTGGCTTCATTCATTCAGTTATTCAACAGAGGCAGCAGCAACGACTGCGACTACCAGAATGAGTTTGATTTTTATGCCACTGTTGTGGTTGTTGCAACCACACAACCACCCCAAATAGAAAAGGTTCTCGGCTGCGGTGAGTGTGGCACATAGACCTCCTCCCACAACACAGCTCTCCATAGCACACCACAGGCACTTATCGTTTTTAATTTAAGCTTCATTTAATTCGTATTTAGTCTTCTATTGTGTTTTTTTTTCTATAGAAGACGCTTTAAGTGCTACGAGGGTGATCTGAGCGAGAGTGGCATATGGAATTATCGACCTGTTGTTTAGAGTTTTTGGCACCACAACGACATTTTGCCTCTGGCAGTCGGTTTTTCATCCCGAGTCTTAGCTGGGCTTAGTTGAAAATGTTCTGTGGCAAATTTTTCATCTACAAGTTAATTGGATTTTAATTTTTGGAGGATTTGCACCCAGCAACCAACACCAACTGCATTCTTATCCATTCATCCTTAAGGATTTCCATCTTCCATTGCTCATCTCTCGGCGTCTTCTCTTCCCCGTACAACTGTTGCAATAGTTTCTGTTGATATAATTGCTGTTTTGTGAGGATTGATTTTTCACTCGAAATATTTTCATTTAATTGCTAAATAGGTCGACATAAGGGCCTCCCTCTTCCCTCACTGTTGCTGCTGTTGCAATGAATGTTTTAATCATCATTTTATTTTAGTTGTAATGATTTCATAAGAATTTCTTGTTGCCTGCCTTACAACGACGAATGCCATTTCTTTTGTTAATGGTGTTGGATGGGTGTCGAAGGGGGTAAGGAGGGAATCGAAGTTAACATCAAATACTTGAGAGAAATTTAATAAAAGTCCTTGGTTATGTGTTTATTGGTATTGTTGTTAGAATATGCATATACTTCCTTGAGGAGGAGGGTTGCTTATTTACATTTTCATTGCGCTCGCAAGGCATCTAATTATTACTAAAGCTGTGCGCGATAAACTTTTCACTTAATGATAAGTAACCTTGCAAAATAAAATCTTGATAAGGAAAATAAATGATAGGGAAACTTTGCAAGCCTAAGCTTGGATTATGCTTAAATTTACGCATATTACCCGAGTTTGAATCTGAATTAGTTTAAACCAGTAAGGAAAGGCAAAAGTCGGACAGAGCTACGTACTACGTAATACTTTTAATATATATAGCACTTATATCCAAATCTAGTCAGACTTTAATTTTGCATACCTATTGAAATATCGAATAGAACCTTTTACAATTTTCTTACGATGGTACGAAAATTGAAGCCTCTACAGCCTTATAAGTCGGAACGCCTAAAAGATATGCATGGAAGTTTTATCTAAACCTGATTCGATTTTAATGAAATTTTACACATGTATTGGGGTTTTAATTGGCCAATTCTAACATCTCATAAAATTTGGTAAATATTGGACCAAAATTGTGCCTTCTACGGCCTTAACAAGTCAAATCGGGTGAAAGTTATATATGGGAGCCATATCTAAATCTGAACCGATTTAGAAACATCTCATGCTAAATTTGATAAAGATTGGGTCAAAATTGTGGCTTCTACAGCTTTAAAAGGGCACATCGGATGAAAGATATATATGGGACCTATATCTATATCTGAAGCGATTTTTTTCAAAATCAATAGCGTCCGTCTTTGGACTAAAAAAGAGACTTATTAAAAATTTTGTGAAAATCGGACAACAAATGCGACCTGTACCTTGATTACAAGAATACATGGACAGACAGACGGACATAGCTAAATCGAATCAGGAAGTGATTCTAAGCCGATCCGTATACTTATCGATGGGTCTAGCTCTTGTCATTGCATGCATTAATCTGATAAAACCCTGTACCACAGTGATGGTGTAGGGCATATAAATAAAATCGGGAAATGATTGGCTCTTCTAGAACTCCAGAAGGCCAAATCGCGAGATCGATATATATGGGGATATACCCATTTTTAGACCTATGATATTTGTTGTAAATGGTTGATATTTGTTGTAAATGCTGTTGTATTAACCACATATTTGCATATTTGAGGTAGCGATCCTCGTCAAGCTCCAATAGGTGAGCAAGCTCGTTACGATCCATGGGACCGATCGACGCGGGAATATGGTGGTTATTTTTTTTTGCGAGGCACGATGGGGAATGTGCTTGAGGCATGTGACGTCTACGTCTCTCAACTTATGCCGGTCTCCGTTATCAACGGCATCGGCTTAAAACCCTCCCTGTGTCATGCCTGGGGATTAATTTCACCTCGGAACCTCTTTCGCATTACTTCGAGGTGGACCCCATATCTGGTAATAATCCATATCATCTTTGTTGTATCTGAGTCCAGACCACCGCATTTATACTCTACGCCGCTTTGCCAACTGACAGCTCTATCGTTAAGTTCGTCATTTTTGAGGTTATACAATACATACTCGACATACGAGCGCTATTTGTGTTGTTTACAGTACCTTAAAGATTCATCTCGAATTAAATTGAGAACATTTTCGTGTGATTATTTTTTACAACTTTCGACGTGGATTAACTTAACAACAGTGCATAGATAAACTTAATTCAATTTTTGGCAATGAAGCTCCATCAAGGATCAATGTTTATCGATGGTATGGTGAATTCAACCGAAGTCGTAGTTCAGTCCAAGACGAATTTCGTAAAGGTCGTCCAAAATCAGTTGTTGTTCCAGAAACCAGTGATGCTGTGCGCTAACTGACATTGCAAGATCGTCATGTGAGCCGTCGTGAGATTGAGACAACTTTTGGCATTAGTGGGAACAGCATTCAAAAAAAATTGTTCGTGTTGGATCCCACACAATTTGTCAATCGCTCAAAAAAAAGCTCGTGTCGATTGGTCGACAGAAATGCTCCAAAAATACGAAACAACTGCATTTTTGAGCACTTAAAACATCGGTTTGATGAGTCATCCGCCGTATGGTCCTGACTTGGCACCGAATGATATCTTTTTATTCCTGTACGCTAAAAATAAAATGAGAGGTTAACGTTTTTTGACACCTGAAGACGCGGTTGATGCGTTCAAATGCATGTTTTGGAGATACCTCAATCAGAGTGGCAAAAGTGCTTCGACAATTGGTTCAAACGCATGCAAAAGTGTATAGTCCTTAATGGGGAATATTTTGAAAACCAATAAAGCGATTTTCGATGATTAATATTTGTTTTTGTGTTCTCTAATCCCGAAATATAAAAGCCAACCCTCGTATCTCTCCACACACGTACATAGAGTATTATTCGTCGCGTCCACCTGACCCGATTCTCATACGCTTCTCTTTGTTGCCATCTCTCGATAGTCTTCTTTCGAACGGCCCGTGTATGATCCGTTTGAATCTCGTCCTGTCCCCTATGGGTGTTGCGCCTCACAGTGTAGAGACTGGGGCGCTCCATTTCTGCTATTACAAGGGCTGTGCGCTCTGCCACTGTCCGGTTGGATGATATGACCCTAAGAACCGTCGTCCTTTATTGCTGAATGGAAAAGAAAGATATTACTACAACGAATACATGTATACAAGCATTAGAAAGAGACAAATAGAGTGACAAAGGGTCAAACTTGGTTAGTGTTGCAATTACTTCGATATAAGTACAAACTACCGATGTACAGCCTTTGAAGTCTTCTCGCCAAAACGGTCGGAACGCGTCTTACCATTTTTGATATGTGGTATCCTCTGCCTTTCATTTTCCATTTCAAAAATTTTCGATCATTATAAAATAATATATCTACAGATAATTTTTGATAAACCTTTTCGTATTGAATGTTAGTCCAAAGCAGATACGAACAGTTTTCCACATCGATTGCTACAAATTCGTAGCATTACATTACCGAATTCCCATTCGCCGCGAAAGAACATTTCATGCAGAGATCATTGCAAATCCTATTTCAACAATGAGACAAAGTATTGTCTATTGACCTTAAAAGACTTTTGATTGATTGCTTTGGTAAATGGACTTTTTCAAGCTCACAAGCCATTAGATTTTCTCTTAAAGAAATGGTCCACATTTTTGTTCTTTTATCGCAGGAATAGTTCAAACACATTTGTGTTACTGGTGTTGTTATATAAATCATAAACATACGTCACAGTTATTCCTTCTGTATTTTTGTTGGGCAACATCAGCACAAAGAACTCACCATCAGGAATCGGTTACAATTGTGGGTGTTGAAGCCATTATTAATAACAACTGGGACGGTAAAACTGCAAGCGAAATTCGCGGACATGGTACGAGTATAACATGCGTTTCACTTCCTTTGATGTACTTGCACTTTTTCTTCTTTCTTGTTTTGTTCTCTTGCCGACTAACACTTAGTGCTGAAAATGGGTTTTTATTGCAGTTTTCCTTCATTTTTCTGTTTAGTGGTGGTAATCGCAACTTCGAATTGTGCAACATTTTGCTTTTGTAGCATAAGAGCTCTTGGACATTTTAGCTTCCCTTAGCTTCCTTGTATGTCTTGGATTCGATTATTTCCACAAAGTCATTTGTGAGTATCGTCAGTATGCACCATTCATCTCTGGCTTGTTTACTACATTAGGGTTTGAAAGTTGAATGTATTTTCAGATTTAAAGTTTGCTGGTATGAGCCAACACATTGTAAAAATGTGTAGTAAAAGTAGTAGAAAACAACAATGTCTGCTATTTTAGCAAAATGTATTTGCTCTTTCATTTTCTGCAGATGTTCTAATGTTACGAAAACATTTTTGCTGGTTTTACAAACAAATTTCTTTGGATGTAAGGTGTGCGAAGACTTCCATTCTTACCCTACCCTGCCTTCTTATAGACCTGCATGTGTTGGAGCCAAAAATTTAAATGAATTAAATTTATTGCCACCAGATGTTACTGACCGGTGTTGGATTTTAATTCGCCCATTAAAGATTCCAAAAAAGCGATGCGTAGTATGAAAAGCAGTTTGTTTGCCAAACGTTCGCCGCAATTGACGTTTGACGTGGGTTGGTTTAATACAAATTCTGTAGACTTTATTTTTTATATTTTTAAAATACTCAAAGGGTAGGTAAGGTTAATATTACAGCCGAAAATCTCCACAAATACTGAGGAATCGGTTAACTATTGTTCGCCCAGTAATATTGAGAATATTGAAGCATATTTAATTGTAACAACTAAAAGCGTGCTAAGTTCGGCCGGACAAAGTCTTATATACCCTCTACCATGAAAAGCATTTGTTAATTTTTTTCCCCAGTCTCTCCTTAAAGACAAACAAAGAATAATGAATAAGAAATGCGATGCTTTTGAAGATTTATCAGGTTATTGGAGACTATAGTAGAAGTCATTGTGTAAAATTTCATTAATGAAATTTTTGCTACAAACAAAATTTCAGTGAAAACTTCTCACAAGATATTATTTGGCCCGGTTCATTTAGAATAGAAAGCAAAATAAAAACCTTTTTTTAAGTTTTAGGCAAAATGTGGTTCCTATGAATGCAGGCTATGGAGATCGCAATTTCGAAGCAAACCAAGCTTCAACGTCAGTCCATTTTGCCCCAAAAAGATTACATGCTTCTACTTACTCACTAATAAGTGAGCTGTGCAATGTGCAAGCATGCTTTCTGAGACGAACATTGGATCATATCAAGGTACCTTTCTTCGAGTGCAGTAAGAAAGGTAAACCACCAACGGTCATTATCTATAACTCAAAAAGAACATCAAAAATTAGCAAGTGCTACAAACGTGTTAACCAGCAATCTTCGTTTGCCAAAGAGTTACGTTTCAATGTGTGCATGTCCCAGCATACATTTTTCGACGTACCGTCCGTTCATTAATCTGTTTTTTGCGCTACTTTTTATGTTGGTTGTTTCATTTTGTCGTTGGATTTTTTTTGTCCAGCTTTTGTCCAGTTTTTATCGACAAAATTAAAAAAAAATCTAAAGAGAAAATATCAATCAAATTTTTCTAAATACTTAATTTTTATTAAATGTTTTCAAAGACAAAGTTTCCATAAAAATATTCGTAGAGAAAAAATTGAAAAAAAATGGTTTTAAAAACATTATTTTCATGAAACTTTTCTAAAAACAATAGAATTATTCTACAAAAAAAATGTCAATGAAATTTTTATAAAAAAAAAATCAATAAAATTTTTTCAAAAAACAAAATTTGGATGAAATTTTCTCTAAGTATCAAAATGCAGTATAAATTAAAAAAAAATGTTGGAGATTTTTAAGCAAATTAATTAGGTTTTACACCGATTCGGACCATACTTGGCATGTCTTTTGGATGTCGTAGAAAACGTCTTGTTAAAATTTCAGGCAAATCGGATAATAATGCGCCCTCTATAGGTAGTAAAGTAGTAAAATCGGGAGATCGGTTATATTGGAGCTATATATTTTACGATTATAATTGCGCCCTCTAGCGGCTCAACTAGCCAAAATCCGAGATCGGTTTACATGGCAGCTATGTCAAAACATTGACCAATTTGGCCCATTTAAGAAGTATTTGTCGAAAATTTGCAACACATAGCTTTAATCCTTCGAAAGTTAGCTTGTTTTCGTCAGTCAGACGGACGGACATGCCTCAATTGACTAAGAATGTCAAGGCGATCAAAATATATATACTTTGTTGGGACTCAGATCATTATTTCGATGAGTTACAAACGGAATGACATTGTTGGTATTCCAATATTCTATGGCGAAGGGTACAGAAATTCAATTTCCGCTTGCTATCGCTAAATTTCCTGCTAGTTTGGTGTTATCGAAACTCTTTTGTTCTTTCATATTTCCCTTTTATAGTAGTTATCTTGTTTGCATTTCGCTGCAACTTTTTCACTCTTCTTTCAAAAGGGTGCTGGGCGTTTACTTCTTCAATACCAACCATCTGCTTTGATTACAAAGTCAGTGGGGTTCATAAAAGGTTCGATTGATACCTGAAGGCTGTTGTATGTCAGTTATTTGCAAATGAAGAGGAGTTCAGAGGAAAGAAGGAAATCGAATTGTCTGAAAAAAAAAACAAACACTGATTTCTGGTCTACCGTGTATCCTTATGAGTATGACAAATCGGAAATTTATCTTTAAGCTTTTTCTTTTTTGTGGGTGGGCATTTGTGAATTGTATAGGCGTCAAAAAAAAAAATCAAAGATCTAACATCTTGTCAAGAAACAGAATAGAAATCTTGTATCAATTAGGGCTGTTAGAACAAGTTTTGTTTCCTCTAGCACAACAACCACGTGGGAATTCGTTTTTATGGCAGCTTAATCCAAATATGGTCAAGCACCTAACCTGCTTAGGTAATCTGTACAAAATTTCAGCTCAATATCTTTATGTTTATACCCACCGTCATAGGATGGGGGGTTACACTAATCTGGTCAGGGACATAGCCAGGGTCTATTGGGGCCGGCCCCATCGGAGTCTTTGGGTGTGCGTACTTGTTATGGTTTATTCATAATCCGGTGAAAGATTCATAATTAATGCATCCATAACCTTTATCGACATATAGTTCGATTTGGACCAAATTCTACACGGATATTGAAAGGCCTAATAAGTACAAGCCACTTTTCAATTTTGTAGAACAAAATTTTGGTCTTTTTGGTAGCCATATCCAAATATAGACCGATCTGAACCATATACGACACGGATGTCGAAAAGCCTAACATAGTTCACTGTGTCAAATTTCAGCGAAATCGGACAATAAATGCGTCTGTCCAAAACCTTAAATAGAGAGATCGGTCTATATGGCAACTTTATCCAAATCAAGACCGATCTGGACCAAATTGCAGAAAGTTGCTGAAGACCATAACGCAACTCACTGTCCCAAACGTCGTCGAAATCGGACAATAAATGCGCCTTTTATGGGACCAAAACATCGAGAGATCGGTCTATATGGCAGCTATATCCAAATCCGGACCGATCTGGGGCAAATTGAAAATAAATGTTGAAGGGCCTAACATAACTTACTGTTCAAAATTTCGGCGAAATCGGACAGGAAGTTCGCCTTTTATCAGCCCAAGTCCTTAAATCGAGAGATCGGTCTATATGGCAACTATATCCAAATCTGGACCGATCTGTGCCATATTGCATAAAGATTTCGATGGGCCGAACTTAACTCACTGTCCCAAATTTTGTCGACATCGGACAATAAATGCGCCTTTTTTGGGCCCAAGACCTTAAATCGAGAGTTCGGTCTATATGGCAGCTATATCCAAATCTGGACCGATCTGGGCCAAACTTAACTGGGATGTCGACTGGCCTTACACGACTCACTGTCCCCAAATTTCAGCAAAATCGGTTAATAAATGTGGCTTTTATGGGCCTAAGACCCTTAATCGGAGGATCGGTCTATATGGGGGCTATATCAAGATATAGTCCGATATAGCCCATCTTCGAACTTAATCTGCTTATGGACAAAAAAAGGAATAATTGCAAAGTTTTAGCTCAATATCTCTATTTTTAAAGACTGTAGCATGACTTCAACAGACAGACGGACGGACATGGGTAGATCGTCTTAGGTTTTTACGCTGATAGAGAATATATATACTTTATAGGGTCGGAAATGGATATTTCAATGTGTTGCAAACGGTAGGACAAAATTGATATACCCATATCCTTCGGTGGTGGGTATAAAATATGCCGGTATGGAATGGTAAAAAATACAGGCAGATTGCGTTGGAGCAGCTTACAACTCGTTTTTTTTGGTCGATTCAGAGAAATATTCCAGACAAAATGTGGTCATATCGTGCAAAGTTGAATAGATTCTGAAATTTAGCTTACTTCCACGCATTTTCGTCATTTGAATCAATAAGAAATATGATCTGTGGAATTGGTAACACTTCGCGTCAGTTAACCTGTATCATAAAAATTCTTTATTGCAAATCATTTGACGACCTAAAATTTTATCATAACCTGATAACTTCTATATAAACCTATCTTCCGATTTTACGTCTTAAGCCCCCATAGGGCACAATTATTTTACGAATTAACTGATATTTGGCTTACAGTGTTTTGTTATGACACCTTCACCATCAATGGCAAATATGGTCAATATCGGTTTATTACGTGATTTAGCTCCCATATAAAAAAATTTTCCTATGTGGCTTCTTGAACCCCTAGGGTCTAGCAACTATTATCCGATTTAGGTAAAATTTTGCAGGAGTGTTTGGTTATGTTTCAACTCGTCCGAACTCAAAGCTCTCTTACTTGTTTGTGTGCCAAATCAATGTTCTAAAATGCAATGTAAATCCTTTCTATGTTTAAACGATGGAGTTTTATAGCCTCCTTTCTTACTTTTCTTTTTCAACTCTCAAGTGGAATTTATGATGCAACAAATTTAATCCCAATCCATCCTTATCCATTTGCGCTTTTCATTAGTCGTGTGGATTAACTTTTAAACGTTTTAAAAATTTATTTTTATACCCTACACCACTACTGTGGTACAGGGTATTAGAACTTAGTGCAATTGTTTGTAACATCCAAAAGGAAGAGAGATAGACCCATTGATAAGTATACCGATCGACTTGGTATCACTTTCTGATTCGATTTAGCTTTGTCCGTCTGTCTGTCTGCCCGTCCGTCTCTCTCTCTTAAAATTTGGAACATGCATGTTTTTCCGCCTAGAGACGAAGCGTATGGAAACTGGAAAAACCCGGTTCAGATTTGGATGTAGCTCCCATATATATGTTCGTCCGATTTTCAGTAATACTGCAATAAAATGGTCATCTATTAACCGAATCCTTCGCGGAATATGACAGTATCTGAGAAGTTTGCCCGAAATCGGTTCAGATTTAGATATAGCTCCCATATATATGTTAGCCCGATTTGCAGGAAGGATTTTCTTATGACTCTCGACATTACTGGTGAATTTCGTGAAAATCGGTTTAGACTTAGATATAGCTCACATATATATATATATATATATATATATATATATATATATATATATATATATATATATATATATATATATATATATATATATATATATATATATATATATATATATATATATATATATATATATATATATATATATATATATATATATGTATATATATATATATATATATATATATATATATATACATATATTGTATATGTTCGTCCTATTTGCAGTAATATTGCAGTAAAATGGTCTTTTGTTAACCGATTCTCTCGAAATTCGGCATTAATGATGAATTTCATGGAAATCGGTTCAGATTTAGATATAGCTCTCATATATATATATCGCCCGATTTTCACTCCTAGGGCCATTGCAAGCGCATTGTTTGACCAAACTTGCCAAAATTTTGCACAACGCTTTTCTCGACGACTACCACATTATCTGAGAAGTTTGCTCGAAATCGGTTCAGAATTAGATATAGCTCCCATGTATATATTCGTCAGATTTTGGGTAATTTGCAATAATGTTGTCAATTTGTCAACCGCAGTTATTGCAGTTTGAACATATTTGCTCGCCGAGGTTCATCAAAATTGGTTCAGAATTGGATATAGCTCCCACTTTGTACTTAAAGGGTAGTTGTAGGGTATTATTCAGTCGGCACCGCCCGACTTTTGCCCTTCCTTACTGTTTTTTTTGTTTTTTTTTTTTACAAAATATAAATATGAAATAAAAGGCTTTTCCAACGTTTTTATCACACATAATAACGAAGTGGTCTACATTTATGGTTGGTATGTGCGTATTATACTCAAAACTGGACTACGAGCTATGCCTGCCTACCTTCCTGTATTATTTTCCACTTGATTGCATTTAGACAGCGAATAACGCCAACTATGAATATCCAATTTTTTATTTGTTCTTGTTGCACAAACTTTTACTGTCAAAACCAGAAGGTTGTGGTAATTGCTATTCTTTAGCGTTTGACTGTGCAACGTATAAAATCCCCACAAATCTATGGCAACACTCAAATAAGCATTAAACCAAAGTTGCCCAGGACAACCAACCTTTATTCGCACACTCACGATTGAACTGCCGAGCAAAGAATGTTTTCTGTATCATTGGTTTTCACATTTTTCATTAAATTAGAAATAGAAAATATAATATTCTACTCCGTAGCAAATGCTGGAAGAACAATTGGAATTGTTCACATGAATGATGGTCTGTTTCTTCCCTCCCCTAACCCATTTTCATCATTCATCATGGTATATTTGCGGAAGCTGGCTTTGCTTTGAACGATTCTGGGTAAATATTTTGAGTCATATTTTGGGATTTCAACATACGTTTGCTAACAACACTTTTTTGTTGTTTGAACATTCTCATTCTCAAACGGTGTGTTCAAATTGAATTATTTATAAACAATTAGCAAATTTCAAACAATTGCTTGAGCAATAGGCCATTGGAAGTGTATGGGAGGGAAAGTGGGGGAGTTAGGAAGACAGAAACCACATTCACAAGATTTGTGTATATATCAACACATTTAAATCAATATCAACAAGGCAGTGATGACAATATGGTACATTTTGACAAAATATTTTGGAATTTTTATTTTATTCTTAATTTAGACTCTATGAAGATACACTTGGAGAAAAACTGAACCCTAAAATGGGGTGAAACTATGCATTTGTTTAAGATTATATTCATGTAATTTACTCAGCCAAATAAATCTATAGATTCATTGAAAACGATATCTGTTTTCAATATAAAACCAGCAAAGAAAGACTAAAGTTGGGCGCAGCTGACTATATAATACCCTACACCACCGAGTCTACCTACGACTTTAAATATATAGAACCTTGTCGTGAATCTTGCCAGTCTTCAATTTTGTATACTTACTAAAATATCGAATAAAACAGCAAGAAGTTTTACAATAGGACTTAAATTCTGGCAGCGGAAGGTATATATATGGAAGCTACATATAAATCTAGGCACTCCGGTACCAGAGTTGTAGGCGTGCTTTGATTGAGCGGGAGCCATGGGTTCGATTCCCACCAGAAGCCTTTGTTTGTTGCTACTATGGTATCACAATGGACTAAAAATCGTCTAAATGACTTTGCAAAGGACTTCCACTCCTACCTAGCCTAACCTACATATAAATCTTCACCGATTTTTATGCAATTTTGCACACATATTGGGACGTCAAACAAAACACCTCGTGGAAAATTTGGTAAAGATTCGACCAAAATTGTGGCTCTACAGCCTTTAAAGACCATATCGGGGGAAAGATATATAGGGGAGCTATATCTAAATCCGATCCGATCCCATCCCGACGAAACATTGTGTACATATTGGGACTTCAAAAAAATTTCTTCATGGCAAATTTGGTAAAGAACTGATCAAAATTGTGGCTTCTACAGCTTTAAAACGCCATATCGGATGAAAGATATATATAAGAGCTATATCTAAATCTGAACCGATTTAAATGAAATTTGTTTTGCATGTATTGGAACGTCAAAACAAGCACTTCATGCTGAATTTGGTAAAAATTAGACCAAAATTGTGGCCTCTAAAGACTTTATAGGCCATATCAGATGAGAGATATATATGGGATATATATCTATATATCTGATTCAATTTTGATGAAATTTTACACACGTTAAGAGGTCACACGAAACATCTTATGCTAATTTTTGTAAAGATCGGACCAAAAGTGTGGATACTAATGAGTGAAAAAGACACATCGGAACCGATTTTGATAAAATTTTTGCACACTTATTAGGATGTTAAAAAAACACTTCGTGCCAAATTTGATGAAGATCAGACCAAGATTGTGGCTTTTATTGCTTTAAAATTGCATATCGTATGAAAAATATATATGGGAGCCCTTGGACCAAAAAAGTGACTTGTGCAAAGTTTTATGAAAACCGGACAACAAATGCGACCTGTACATTGATTACAAGAGTACATGGACAGACGGACCGACGGACAAACGGACCGACGGACATAGCTTAATCGAATTAGTAAATGATTCTAAACCGATCGGTATACTTATCAATGGGTCTTGCTCTTCTCCTTCTTAGCGTTGCAAACAAATGCACAAAGTTATAATACCCTGTACCACAGTGGTTGGGTAGGGTATAATGAACTCATATTAGAAAAGCGACAGCCTTTCCCTTATATGTTAATCAGATAATTGCAAACAAGTAAGGTAAGGCAAAAGTCGGACGGTACCGATTTTATAAAAAGTTACACCTTCCTTATAAGTATATATTGGGCGATATCATTATATTGAAATTTTATATAAAAAGTGATAAAAGAAGTATATAATTCTGAACCGATTTTGACTGACGACGGTAGTGGTGTTCTGATGGGTAATAAAACAATCGGTACCAAAATTATGGCAAATCCGCACAAAATTATTAGAACTACCCCTCTACATATACAGTGGTTGCCATATAATTAGTCTTTAATTTTGAAAAATCTACTTTTTATTGAAATTGAATGATGAACATATTTTGTTTTCGTTGATAATCCCATATTTTATGATTTGCAAATTTGCCCATGAACATTCCATTAAGGTACTAGGGCTGGTTAGGTTATGTTGAATTGGTTGGCCACCAAAGGTGAGTTCACTCGGAGGCCAGATTGCCCCATTGCGGAACCCTAGCGAGAGAAAGGGAAGAGAAAGAGGGTGTGACACTTCGGACTAGAGGTTATACACGAGTAAAAGAAGAGACAGGATGAGTGGAGAACCCGAGCGGGGTGTGAAGAACCGCCCATCCCTACGCAAGCACGGATATACCTACGACGGAGCCTGTGGCACCCCCCGTCGGAACCATCCTGTTCCCTTAACAAACCTCAGGAGACATACCAGAGGTACGTTCGCAAGTTCACCCAGATCACAGAAGAAACGGCTCACCAGAAAGGAGAGCCTACGTCTCTGCAAACCCGAACTGGAATAAAGCAAGTGCTCAATAGTTTCCTCCTCATCCTCATCGAGGCAACTCCTACAAAAGTCAAGTCTCAACGGCGTGCCGCAAAGCGACACCAGCATTAGGAGGTGATAACCACCGCTAAACAATTTGCAGATGGTTCTGCTAGTATTCGAATGACGGAAGAGATATAGACCCCATTGATAAGTATACCAATCGACTCAGAATCACTTTCTGATTCGATTTAGCTATGTCCGTCTGTTTGTCTGTCCCGCTGTCCATGTTAATTTGTGTACAAACTACAAGTCGCAATTTTCATCCGATCATATTGAAATTTGGCATTGAAAACTCGGTTCAGACTTGGATATTCGTATAGCTTCCATATAAATGTTCGTACGATTTGGACTAATATGGTCATTTGTTAACCGATTCTATCGAAATTTGAGAGGAAGGATTTTCTCTTGACTCTCGACATTACTGGTGAATTTCATAGAAATCGGTTCCGATTTAGATATAGCTCTCATATATAAATCGCCTGATTTTCACTCCTAGAGTCACTGTAAGCGCATTTATTGATTAATCTTCTCAACATTTTGTATAACACTTTCCTCGATGACCACCACAATATCTAAGAAGTTTGCTCGAAATCCTTTCAGATTTAGATATAGCCCCCATATATATGCTCGTCCGATTTTGAGAAATTTTGCAATAAAGTGCTCATTTGCTAACCTATTCTCTCGAAATTTGTCAGGAAGGAGTTTCTTATGACTCTTAATATTAATGGTGAATTTTATAGAAATCGGTACAGATTTAGATAAAGCTGCCATATATGTATATCACCCGATTTTCACTTCTTGTGCCACAGCAAACGTATTTACTGCCCAATCTTGTCAAAATTTTGCACAAAGCTTTCCTCGACGACCACCACGATATCTAAGAAGTTTGGTAGAAATCGATTCAGATTTAGATATAGCTCCCATATATATGTTCGTCAGATTTTGGGTAATTTATCCTAATTCGAATTTGTACTTATATTATACAGTCGGCACCGCTCGACTTTTGCCTTTCCTTACTGGTTTTTGTAACTTGAATTGGGTTTTCAGATTGTTCTTAAGATTCTTAGGGTTCAGTTATCCCAAATATTTAGTTGGGTATCCCTGTCGTGCTCTTCAACTTGGGTTAGGACTTGCAACTAACATTTTTAACGAATCTGTGAGATTTTAAGCTAAAATCTTTGCACATTGGTCCATCTGTGTAGCATTAACTTCCAGATGGAAATACCAGTGTACTATGATGCTGGCAGCAGTGCCTCGCACTCGACCGCAACTGTCGTCTCAGGTATCCGATCGGAAACCTCTTCCATTGCTTCCAGGTTTCCTATCGTTGTCTCGATTATGTCGCGATGGTATGACCCTCTCCTATATTTTATCCATTCTCCCATCGCCTTAAGTATCATAGCCACAGTACCTGCCTCAAATTTAATCTGTGTGCCTATAGCTCGGATATCTGGCATAGCCTACAATGCCCTAGTGGGCGTGGTCCTCATCGCTTCGCCTATGCCGAGGCAAAATGTCACTTTGGCTGAAATTTGGGACGTAGTATTCAGTTACGACTTCCAACAACCAACGACTTCCCATGCAACCCGATCTCCCGATTAGACATCTTGAGCTCCTGGAAACCACAATTATTATCCGATCTGGCAGAAATTTTGCACGCGACTTCCAACAATCGTGTCAAATCAGTCTATAACCTTTCATATAAAACGATCTCCATATTAGTCTTTAAGGCCCCAAGAAGGTTAATTTAATTTTTGGCTGATTTGGCAGAAATTTTGTACGTAAAGTACCCATGTGCCCTCCAAGTTCTTTTGTGTACATTTTTAGTAAAACCCATGGTGGTGGATTCACCGAATTCCGGCCTGCCGAACTTAGCACATTATTATTTATTGATTTAGATGACAAAAATTTGTGGAAGTAGTGTAAATTTCAGAATTCATTTACTTTTGCTATATGTGACCACCTTTTGTTTCGACTATTGCTCTGCGTCGGTCAAAAAAGCAGTTGCAAGCTGCACGAATGTAATCTGCCAGTATTGTAATCCAATCCCTTACATCGGCTTTCTTCAGCGCATTCATACTGGCGTACATTTTAGTCATTACCTTGCTCTCTAAAATGGCCAAATAGAAAAGTCTATCTGGCCAATTGAACAACCACTGTGTGGGCAAAATGAAGTACGGAACATGATTTTTTTAACCATTCTTGGTTTACACGTGCTTTGTGTGACGGTGCCGAGTGTTGTTGGTACATCAATGGTTTTCGGCCGAAATATTTGCGTGCCCACGGCTCCAAAGCATGTCCGCCTATAACACTGAACGCCTGGGTTCAAATCCTAACGAGGCCATCATAAAATTTTCAGCGGTGGTTATGTCCTACTAATGCTGGCGACATTTGTAAGGTTCTATGTCATGTTAAAACTTCTCCTCATAAGAGGTGTCCACTGCGGCACGTCTTTCGGACTCCGCTATAAAAAGGAGGCCCCTTATCATTGAGCTTAAACTTAAATGGGACTACAATCATTGATATGTGTGAAGTTTGCCCCTGTTCCTTAACGGAATGTTCATGGACAAATTTTTCTCATCAGAGAACACAATGTTCGGAAATTCACCACTTTCTTACAAGCACAACAACTCCTTGGCTCTTTCGAGTTCAACTTTGTTTTGCTCAGGTATAAGATCGTGTGCCCTCTTGGAACTTGAAACTTGAGCTCGTTGAGCTCAATATGCTGCATCTTTTTACAGAATATTTTCAGAGCATAGGCATTTGATTGTTGATTTCGAGCCAAGATCGCCGAACCATTTAAGGTAATGTTGCAGTTTTTTGTGGACCACTACCATGGCGTTTGGCAACGCTATCAAGTATCATTATTACGTTTTTTGGTGCGATACACAAACATTTTGTTCACTTTTAGGTGTGTGAGTTCGCCAACCATAGCCGGTTGTGATTTTCACCCATTTCAATGCAAATGCACTTGAACTCCATCACAAATAACTTTAGTTTTAAAATTAATTCAGAAGCAATTGTTTTGGTGGCTGGCAAATGATGAATGAGCTGTGAACAAAACAAATTTGATGTAGCTGCCATTTCTGGTTTCACAGATATACAAGTGTGAACTTGGTAACACTTCGTGTCAGCTATGTCCATCCTATGGGTGCAAAATGGCCCATGAACATTCCATTGAGGAGTAGGGGCAAACTTCTTACATAGCATTGAATGCTGTCCGATTCAAGCTCAATGATAAGGAACCTCCTTTTGGTACCCAAGATTTAAGGACGTGTCGCAGTGCGACACCTCTTTGAGGAGTAGTTTTTACTCAGTATCTCAGCAATGTCGCCAACATTAGCAGAGGATAAAATCCGCCAGAAAATCTTTTTTTTTTCGCTGCTCTCGCCAAGATTCGTACACAGGCGTTTAGCGTCATAGGCGGACATGCTTAGCTCTGAGCTACGGTGACCTCTATCCTATATTGATGGGTTTTATAAACAAAATATTTGTTTTGGTAATGAAGTCTTAATTTTTTGTTGACTCGAATTTTCGTTACTGTTGTTCATTCCCCCATAAAAAATAATATTTTGTTTTAAATAAAATTTTTGTTTGTAACCCACTTGGATGTTTTTTTTATTTTATTTTAATTCAATCTGTCCAAATGATGCAGACCATACATTTATTTATATTTCATCCGAAGCTCTGTGCGGCGTCGTCGGTGACACGTAATAACACTTCTCATCTTCATCGTCGTCACTTGGGTGTGAATTTTGCACTTCTTCTGTGTCATGCCAAATGTTTAATTTCGTGTCTGATGACTGGCTGGCTGGCTGAATTGCTGGTTTGGTGACTTGGTGGCTCTTGTTCTCTGGCTGGTTGGCTGGCATGCATTTAATTATAATTCGTGACTGTCTTTTGGCGTTAAGTTACCAGCTCTATTGAGGCAGGTCATACATGAAGCTGCTGTTATTTGGTCGACCAAAAGCTGAACATTTTCAAATCTGGTTCCGTTTTAGGAAAACAATTCAAGTCACGCCCTTTCCTCACCAAGCCACCCAGACAATTTCCATAGAGATGAATTCGCATGAGCGGTAGAATAAATGATGTCTTTAAAATTTTAGTGTGTTTTGTAGCAAACCGGTCGCTTAATGCAATAAATCGTACGGAAGAAGCTTGTCTGACATTTAGTGTTTTGGAACGAGCAATTTTTAGAGGAAGTGACAGCCATGTGCGCAATAGACAGGTTTGTTTGTATGGCAGTAGGTAGGTAGGTATTTAATCTTAACATCTTCTTTAGCTCATCAAGTATCGTTTAATTTCCATTAATTCTATGCTTCTTCGAATCGAGATTTAATATGCGCATTTTTCCCATACTCTTTGTCTACATATTTTAGAAGCGATTTCTTTGTATTCCTTTGTATTTTTGACACCTTGAAATGTAAGGGCCCATCGACTGGTATTGTTTGGTCAGCCCCACTGAAGAAATACACCGGGCCCGCGCCTTTATTTGGGTAAACAAAAGTGTCACTTATTTGTGGCCATAGGGTTTTGTGTGTGGTAACAGTGGCCATCGTATTTGCGTTCAATCGCATGGTCGTTTTGCATGACCAAAAAAGGAGAGGGGGTCTTATAAAGGGTGATTTTTTTGAGGTTAGGATTTTCATGCATTAGTATTTGACAGATCACGTGGGATTTCAGACATGGTGTCAAAGAGAAAGATGCTCAGTATGCTTTGACATTTCATCATGAATAGACTTACTAACGAGCAACGCTTGCAAATCATTGAATTTTATTACCAAAATCAGTGTTCGGTTCGAAATGTGTTCATTCACCGTAACGTTGCGTCCAACAGCATCTTTGAAAAAATACGGTCCAATGATTCCACCAGCGTACAAACCACACCAAACAGTGCATTTTTCGGGATGCATGGGCAGTTCTTGAACGGCTTCTGGTTGCTCTTCACTCCAAATGCGGCAATTTTGCTTATTTACGTAGCCATTCAACCAGAAATGAGCCTCATCGCTGAACGGTGAATGAACACATTTCGAACCGAACACTGATTTTGGTAATAAAATTCAATGATTTGCAAGCGTTGCTCGTTAGTAAGTCTATTCATGATGAAATGTCAAAGCATACTGAGCATCTTTCTCTTTGACACCATGTCTGAAATCCCACGTGATCTGTCAAATACTAATGCATGAAAATCCTAACCTCAAAAAAATCACCCTTTATAACCTACAAAAGCCATAAAAAGAAACAATTGAGTTTTTGCCTGCTGTATTAGCTTCTATGAAGATATATTGGCACAGTAAGGCAATTGTTATGGAAATGATATCGTAAAAATGTGATTCACATTCGATGTTAATTTGAGATAACAATTACCTCTTTGCTGTCTTGAGTGGAATAGAAGGCAAGACCTATTTTTGGGACTCTAAGTCATTACAACTGTTTTGACATTGACTGTTTTTTATTTAAATGCTTCATTGCTTTAGATGAGTTGGTTCTAGAAAAATTATGGCTTTTAAAGACAAAATGAGGTTTTTAATGGTTATATCCAATTTAAAAAAATTTAAAAATGCTTAACCCTAGTTTAAACAATCCAGATTTAAGAAAAATGGCATTTGATACAACGCTTTGAGATTTACAATTATTGAGTTCAACAATGTTTTAAATGTATGGAATAATTATACCCTAACCAACTACTGTGGTATAGGGTATTATAACTTTGTTTGCATCGCTTTGAAGGAGAAGAGCTAGACCCATCGATAAGTATACCGATCGGGTATGTCCATCTGTCCATGTATTCTTGTAATCAAGCTACAGGACGCATTTTTCGTCCGATTATTATAAAATTTTGAACAAGTTACTTTTTTGGTCCAAGGACGAATGCATTTTTTGAAAAAAATCGGCCCAGACTAATTTATATAGCTCACATATATATATTTCTTCCGATATGTTCATTTTAAGCTTCTACTGGCTTCTACCACAATTTTAGTTCGATCATTAAAAAATTTGGCATGAAGTGGGCGTTCCAATATGTGCGCAAAATTCCATAAAAATTTCAGATTTAGATACAGCTCCCATATATATCTTTCATCCGATGTGGCCCTTTAAATCGTGAATATTCATAATTTTGGTCCAATCATTTCGCATGAGGTGCTTCGTTGGACGTCCTAACACCTGTGCGAAATTTCATTAAAATCATGACAGATTTAGATATAGCTCCCATATATATCTTTCATCCAATATGGCCTATTAAGCCTGTAGAAGCCACAATTTTTGTCCGATCACTACAAAATTTTGTATGAAGTGCTTTTTTGACATCCCAATATGCGTGCAAAATTTTATCAAAATCGGATCAGATTTAGATATAGTTCTCATATATATCAATAATCCGATGTGTCTACAATTTTGGACCGACCTTTAAAATACTTTGCATCAGGCATTCTGTTTGACGTACCATTATGTATGCAAAATTTCATCAAAATCGGATCAGATTTATTTATAGCTCACATATAAATTATTCATTCGATCCCAGCAAAAACTTTGTAAGTACATGTCATTATTTTTGACATGTAAAGTAATGGATAACTCATTATACCCAACAATACCAGCTACTCAAATATAATGAGTTATCAACAGAAATACCATTTGTGTTACCGGGAATAGATATTCCATTACAAGCAACCATTGACAGAGCTTAATAATAACTACATATTGGTAATAATAGTAAAAAGTCATTATGATACCCTTGGTTGTCAGGCGTAGAGTATAAAATTAAAAAAAAAATAAAATTTGTCACCTTTTATAATTAATACCATAGAAAAACATATGGAAACAAATAAAAACGGGTTAAGTTCGATCGGGCTGAATCTTATATACCCTCCACCATGGATCGCATTTAACAAGCCCTTTGAATGACTATCCAATAAGGAAATCGGTTTCTATAGAAGTTATTTAAAGTTACGGATCGATATGGACTTTCAAAAATTCATACAAATCAGGTAAACTTGGGAAATCGGTTTATATGGGAGCTATATCAGGTTATTAACCGATTCAGATACTTAAAATGGATGTTGGTTGTCGTAATAGAAGTCATTGTGCAAAATTTCAGCCAAATCAGCCATATATATGGCTTTTTAAGGTTGTAGAAGCCATAATTTTGTTCCTATTATAAAATTAAACATGAGATGTTTTAGTTGACGTTTGATTTATATGAAGCTTCCATATACATTTTTTAGCTGATGAACGAAATTTTTGTAGAAAATTCTGCCAAAAATCAATTGTTGTTTAAATTGTTACCACGGTTGTTTAGATTTTTCACCATGGTTACCAGTATTCGTAAAATGGCCATAAGGGCAATAACAACCAGGACGGTAAGGTCACTAACAGTCTAGGAGTGTAAGAAGGAGATTAACGCCTTCTCTGAGGATTGCACAATCCGCATCGTATGCCGGGTCATAACGGAGTAAGAGGGAATGCCAAACGATTTGACAGTGAAGGCCAGAGAACTGCCATAGATAAACTTGTTTAGCCCGAAGCCTTTCGGGTCGACGCAGTCCGATTTAAGGGCGTGGGCAACAAACGCGCATGTAACACTGTAGAACAGCGATACAGTCGGTTCGATTTATTAAATGCAGTAGGTAGACTCGGTGGTGTAGGGTACTTCATAGTCGGCGGATGGGGTAAGTAAGGGGCAGCTCCACCCCCAAAACCTACCAAATTTATATATAGACCAATCATGACAATAAGGGACTCAAATGAAAGACATTTAAGAGTTGAAAACGTATCTGCTATCCAATTGTAGGACTAATTGTTTGGAGGACCACTCCAACCCCCAAAACACCCCTAAATCGGACATATTTACCGACCTTGGCAATATGGGACTCAAATGAGAGGTATTTGCGAGTAGAATACGAATTTGGTATCCAAATGTGGGACCAAGTTTCTGGGGGTGCACCCCTTCCGCAAAACAACCCACATACAGGACTTATTTACTGATCATGGCAATATTGGGCTCAAATAAAAGGTATTTAAGTGTAGAATACGAATCTGATATCCAAATGTGGGACCAAGGGCCCCTTCCAAAAACAACCCCAAAGAGGACAAATTTACTACAATAGCAATATGGGGCTCAAAAAAAGGTATTTGGAAGTAGAATACGAATCTGATATCGAAATGTGGGACCATGTATTTTGGGGCACCGCCCCTTTCCTAAAGGTACGCCTCATCCCATAAACTCCCCTTAAACCAATGGCAATATGGGATCTAAATAAATGGTATTTGAGAAAAGAGCACGATGGTGATATTTTTTTTGGGCCAAGAGTCTAAGGGACCACCTCACCCCCGAAAACACCCGTAAATCGGACATCATGACAACATCGAGCTGAAATAAAGACTTTTAATAATGGAGTATATCTAACACACAAACGTTAATGACCCTAAACCCTGCGAGCGAATTCATGGACCAGTAAAGATCATATGGGATTCAGATAAAGGCATTTATATTGTTATGCTTTTGCGATATGCATATATTATTTTCGTAGCTCGGTATTTCACTAAAAGCTCTTTAATTGTCGAAAATAAATATTCAAAGGATAATTTTGTTCCATAAAAAGTAAAAGAAATTGCAGCGGAGCAGGCCAGGTTCAGCTAGTTTCATATAAAAAGTATATATTTTTGGAAAGGTCAGCACTTGCTTTAAAAGACTATGTACAAGCTGAAATCAAAATATTAAATTTAGGCCGGATTATTAAGGTAAAACAGAAAATGAGACCAAAATGTAAAAATTTTTGAAAACCAAAATTCAAATCGAGACCATCAAATAACCGAAATTAATAAAGATTTCTCTCTAGTTTTTTAGTATTTTGTAGTAAAACGACCGTAGAGTCCTCAATCTTTGGATAGCGTAAGAAATTTTTTGCATGTTATAAATGACCACTTGGGGTAACAAAACCATATTATAAAAGTGGGAGTTTTAGCTTTACGTTTTGAGAACTCGAAGGGTTTTCATTTTTTTCATAAAAAATGTCAATATTGTACTCCTCAGAGCTACTAGTAGAGTCAACACAATTTATAAAAATTACATTTAAAACGCATGTACATTAAGTCCTCTTTACGGTACAGTGAGCTTAAATGAAAGTACACCCATAGAAAAAATCAAGCACAGCGTTGACAAAGGAACAACATTCGTTCACAAAAGCGAATCAACACACAGATGTTATTAGATCATATACAAATCTTCATCAATCAACAACAGTATATGTGAATGAAACGTTTACACCCGTTCACATTCTGACAACGTCTAGTGCACAGTTTTTTAAAAGATTGTAAAAAGATTTTGTGTGCTGCTGAGTATCGAACCTGTGTTCCATTCATTCCATTGAATATTTGGAAATGCTTTACCACATTGCACCACAGCTGCAATGTGGTAAAGCATCAATATTGTACTCCTCAGAGCTACTAGTAGAGTCAACACAATTTATAAAAATTACATTTAAAACGCATGTACATTAAGTACAGTTAAGTTAAGCTAAAATGAAAGTACACCCATAGAAAAAATCAAGCACAGCGTTGACAAAGGAACAACATTCGTTCACAAAAGCGAATCAACACACAGATGTTATCAGATCATATACAAATCTTCATCAATCAACAACAGTATATGTGAATGAAACGTTTACACCCGTTAACATTCTGACAACGTCTAGTGCACAGTTTTTTAAAAGATTGTAAAAAGATTTTGTGTGCTGCTGAGTATCGAACCTGTGTTCCATTCATTCCATTGAATATTTAGAAATGCTTTACCACATTGCACCACAGCTGCCTATGTACATACAATATTTTTAAAGTCATTTAAACTTAGAGTTGGTATACATACACATTTTGTAGGGATGATGTTCACAACGCTCAGTGTATGAAACAACAACGTTTGTTCACAAAACCATCCACGCTTGTTAACAATATTTCCAACAACGTCTGTGTATAATAACGACAACATTGGTGTATGATTTTGCAACGTCTTTTTTCTATCAGTGTATTAGGTCAAATTTTTCGTTATAGAGATGAAACAATGAAATTACCTTTTTTAGCAAAAAATACCCAAAATTAATTTTTTTAACATTTTTTAATTTATAACTCGCAATAACTTTTGACTGAAGTATCGGACTTAAACATATATCGTGACAGAAGTATAGTAAATGTTATCAGCTTTTCAAATTAGTCAAAAAATGAGAAATGCCTGCACAAATAACAAAAAAGGGACCAGCTTCTGTAAAAATTTCAAAAATAAAAAAAATTGCTTGTCAAATTTCTTAAACACTATAAAAGATATCCCGCAGATCACAGCTTGATTTTTGTGGGAGCACTTTCCAGAATATAACAAATTTTTAAAATTGGACCATAAATGCGCTTTTGGCAGCCCGAACAAAATTTTGTAGGGCCGAGGTGACCAGCTTTGAAGGACCACTAATGGGTTCCCGGGCCTTCTAGGTTCCTGAAATTTGGTTCAAATCTCAGCTATAACCATCTAAAATTTCGTTGATGTCTTTATTTCTATTTACACTAATTTTTTCCCATCCCAGTGTGCTGCGGCACGCCCTTCGAACTCGGCTGTAAAAAGGAGGTCCCCATTATTGGGCTTAAACTTGAATCAGACAGCACTCATTGTTATGTAAAAAGTTTGTCCCTATTCTCCAATGAAATGTTCAAGAGAAAATTTGCATTTACGCTTTTCCGTTGCACTTTCATCCCAAAATACTCTAAATGAGACAAGATTAAGCACGTTTTAAACTAACAACAGCTACATTTGGCGGTTGGTGAAACGTTATTGTTGGTTGGCAAAGCATACCCAAATGGTAAAGAAGAAAAAGGAGAATTTACCAACCGCAATGAGGTTGACGATGAGAAAATTAAAGTTGCTAAAAGAGATATTGGTCAAAAAACTGACTTACAGTGACTGGCTTTTGGTATTTGGTTTTGCTATTGTAGATAGAAAATACTACAATTGACAAGCTTTGAAACTGTCAGGTGGTCAGTCGGATGAATATAATTCACAATGTCACTGATTATGTGCTAGGCAACGAATATAATCTGTGTCCTTATTATCTGAAGTCAGCAAATTTCTTTTCTCCAACTCACAGAAACAATCTAGCCTTTCTAATAACATTCCCGTGCTCATTCGTCCGAATAACCTTTAGAGTAATAAACGTAAAAATGTGGGATTTGTATCATAGAGGCCTTTTCGCAATAAATTCGGACAAGTACAACATACCAACGTGTTTCACACCTAATATGGCTGATGAGTAATTGTAACCAAACTACGAAGCGCTCCCTAAGTGGTTAGGGTGTATAGTGATCTCTGTCTTTTCTTTTTCATTTGCAAAGGAAATCTCCGATCATTGAGCTCGTCTCGAAAGAGAAACAAGAAATAAATTGTAGAAAAAAAATTAATTTAAATAAAATGTTACCAGAAACTTTAGTTTAGAAAAAAGACAGATAGAGATGCACCATAGAATGGTGCAATAGTTTTGGGAGTTGTTTAAAATTTAGCTTGTGGTGCCATGTACTAGATTTATTTCCGGAGCTAAGGCTCCGAGATTACCGGGAAAGCTTAGGTTCTCAAACAAGAGCTGTAATTCAGGTTCCTTTCCACACCACTGGGGTACACGTCACCATGTATAACCCAGAGAGACAATACTTACGTAGATTTAATGAATAGATGACGTAGATTTAATGGACTAAAGACCCAAAATCCGCAGGTCGGTCTATATGGCAGCTAAATATATCGAAATATAGTCCGATCTGGACCATCTCCGGTTCGGACAATGTGAGGGTACGTCCAACTCATTGTTCTAAATTTCAGCGCAATCGGGTAATAAATGCGGGCATTTAAGGGCTTAAGTTTCTATATGCTCACATCGGTCAATATGAATATGTTCTGAAGTGGACTATGCTTAGTTCGGATATTGTGTGGCCTAGTGCAACTTACTGTTTCAAATCTCAGCGAAATCAGGGCACCTGTTTTTGGGTAAAGATTAGGAGATTGGTCTATATGGCAGCTATATCCAAATCTGGCCCAAATGCTGCTTAAGACCCTGGATTGGCAAATTGGTCTATAGGCTAGCTATATCTAAATATAATCCCATCGGATGACAAATGCTGCTATGGGTTTACGACTCTGAATTGATAAATCGGTCTATAGGCTGACTTCATTTAAATATAGTCCGATCGGGACCAAATTTTGCAAGGATTTCGAGGGGCTTAATTAAACTCGCCGTTTAAAATTTCAGAGTAATCAGAGTAATTTCAGAGTAAATGAGCTTTTTATGGGCTCAAGACCTTAAATAATTAGATCGGTATATATAATTACTATATCTATATATCGTCTAACTTTTCCCATTCAAGAACTTAATAATAATACAGTTCTGTGCCAAATCACAACTTAACAACTTAATTTTTAAAAGCTGTAGCGTGAATACTACTGAAGGGCACACGGACGGTCAGAAGGATAGACGAACTGACACACGGACATCGTTAAATCGCCTTAGAATTTTTTATGTTGATCAGATATATACACATATAAAGGGTGATTTTTTAGCAGCCATAGGAAAGTTTAAAAAAAAAACAAAATTCATAAATATGCATGAAATCTTTACTTAAATCGATAGTAGGTCCATATAATTTACTGTTTGAAGATTATTTCATGCAACTGTTGACCGTGATTACACCTCAAATGGTCCATCATCTTAGTCCAATTTTGTCATATTCTTTCCAACATTTCGGCCGGTATCTCACAAATAAATGCTTCAATGTTGTCTTACAATGAGTCAATTGAAGCGGGCTTGTCTCAATAGAGATGAGCTTTAACATACCCCACAAAAAATAGTCTAAAGGCGTTAAATGGCACGATATAGGCGGCCAATTGACCGGTCCCGAACGTGAAATAAAATGTTCACTGAATTCGCCTCTCAATAAGTCCATTGTTATGCTGTGTGGCATTTGGCACCGTCCTGATAAAACCACACGTCATGCACGCCAAGCCCTTGCATTTTGTGCAAAAAAAAGTTGGATATCATCTCACGATAGCGCTCACCATTCACAGTTACGTTACGATTCGCACCATCTTTGAAGAAGTACGGTCCAATGATGCCACCAGCCCAAAAACCGCACAAAACTGTGCCTTTTTCTGGATGCATTGGCAGCTCTTGCAATGCTTCTAGCTGATCTTCATTGCTTATTTACGTGCCCATTTAGCCAAAAATGAGCTTTGTCCATAAAATGGAAGAACCGCGCCATGAACTTTCTTAACAGAGCACGCATTTTTTTTGATAATAAAATTTAATAATTCATGCGTTGTTCGTTTGTAAGGCGATTCATGGTTAAATTATAGACCAAACTGAAGATGTTTGACAGTGAAACGAAACACGAAACGTGCGTGAGTTGTTTAAACCAGTGTTGCCAAAAAGATAAAAGTTAAAAAATCACCGTTTAAATTGTAGTGTTGGAAATGCATACGCATTAGACAAAAGGGGGAACCAGGCGGACAAGGAAAAAACTCTCACCGATAAGAGAAAGATCCAGCCAGCCAATTCAGACCTCTACAGGTCTCCAGAATGACGAGAGCACTAAGTATCTGGGGGAGTTTTTCAGCCATTGCACCGCAATTGCGAGGCAGTGACACTGGATTAACTTGACCTTTTCCAATTAGGCTCCGTCATTGCTTACCGTGCACAAGTCTGCCCAGCGCGACGTCAAGGACCTGACGATGCAATAACCAGTCAGAACTATCTGTAGCCCAGAGATTCCTATCATGCCTACACACCGCAACTTCATCCCCTAGCAGAACAGAAAAGTTTGAGGAGCGCTTGGCACCTCAGAGCGATCTTCGTTGCCACACCTCCAAAGAACAGGTGCAAAGGCTTGAGATCAAAAGTAGCGGGGCACTTTTCCTTATGCCTGAGTTCAGCACCGCCGTGGTGCTCTGTATCCTGTTCTCGATGACTCTGCGGAGGGCACAGTTGCCCAATGTCACACTAGACATTCATCCGTCCGCGGCCTAAGCTCTCAACTTGGAGGACCACGCTTACTAGGGCAATAAAGACTACGTCCGATATCCGACCTATGGGCACACAGATTAAGTGTGAGATAGTCACTGCGTCTTTGACACATGAGGCGATGGAAGAATGGATAGAGGAAAGGAGTAGGTAAAACCATCGCGGTATAATAGACATACAGTTGCGCGGACAGAAGAAAGAGGTGGCAAAAAATAATATTTTCATTAAGCGTACGAAATTTTGAAACAACCTTTCTTATGTAAAACTTTCCAACGATTTCAAAGATGGTACAAAAATGGAACAACCTTTCTTATGTAAAACTTTTCAACTATTTCAAGAAGAGGATAGAACAGACATTCCAGGAACTTCTACGGAAACTGGGAAGACATTAAAATCTCCCCAAGAACATAACACTGCTAAAATGCTGAACTTTGCCATATTGCATTAAGATCATATAACGAATAAGATCTCCCCGCTTTCAAGTACTATGGGAAGACCAAGCCAGCCCTTCCGCAATGGTGACTTCAGACTGTATCTTGCGGAGGGAGACAAAGTTGGAACAGGAACAAAGGGACAACACAATACCAGACATGAACCAACGTAGCGTATGGACGTATGTAAATCAATGTAGGATTTTGTAAGAGCACGGAATTCCTTACTTAGATTTTCTTTTTCGAAATTACTTTATAGTATATAGAGCGCACAACAAGCCAAATACTGGATTAGGTGTATGCCCGTAGTGGCATGAAGCGGATTAATATCTGCACCCTCTTTTCAACCTAACCTAACACTGACTTCTTTCTGAGTGTATTTCTGGGAGCGCCATTAGTATCCTCCCTTCCCATTTGTTATTTATTTTCTGTGCTATCGAAACCACCTTGCAGAAATTTCATTCATTTGAAAAAATCTACATAAGGCCTTCTTTTTCTTCTGTTAGTTGCAGATGGAATTTAATATCAATATATTTTGGGAAATTTTTTTAGTTCTATTAAGCGGAACTCGGCATGTCATAGATAACTATTTTTAAACTTAAATACCCATTCGCACTTTTTCTAATTTTTTTTTTGTTTTTTTTTTTTTTTTTTTTAAATTCCATTTGCATTCTCCGCAATGTGCAGCAATAATTCTCCACCCCCATGAGTTTAATTTTTGTGGCGTTAGAAAATATTTCATTTTAACTTTAAGCAGTAACTTAGGGTAACCCCACAACCCCTTAGAAAAAACTGAATCTGCAGTAATTTAGTCAACATTTTAGTTTAGTGGAAATTGAAGTACACCCTTCGACCACAACGTGTGGAAGGTGTGACCCAGTTTGACTAACAATCTTCCATGAAACAAGAGGCATTAAGTCACAGAAATCCAGCTTTAGTTAAACACCAAATTAGTCAGCTTGCAAATGCAGCAGAACAATGGCATTTCTGCCAGAAGTTGTTTGTCGCCGCTTTGAGTCAATGGCATCTTTCGGATGGGGGCGCCACAAGGATATGTTCAAACTCCTATGCTATGACGAAGGGGCCAGGAGTGGCTGTACACTGAAACATGTGTGTATTTTGGTGGTTGACATGGCTTTAAAAGGCTTTTGTGGGATTACACTGACTTACCGGTGAGCTGTATCGTCTTAAATGTATCATGAGAATACTTTGATTTGCTTCTTTGCTCTTATATAAAAAAAATGTACAGCCAGAGAAAGAAGATTGCTGTTTAACGCATACAAGTGCCTGCTTTCATTACATAAAAATGAATTATCTTTTAAAGAGAATCCTTTTGAAGCCAGCTTTCCAATTCAGTTAAAGTGAAAATCGACCAAGAAATGCCTTCATAAATAGCAAAATGGGGAGCCCTGACAGTGGGCCCCTAACAATTAGGCTCCAAATTGAAAATGACAACAGAACCCAAATTTGGGGTGCTTTTTTATTATGACAAATGAGCCCAAAACCAAATGCACCCCAAAGTATGCAAATGCACCGTAAAAATAAATGCAATTAGCACCCCAATATTAAATATGGGGTCAAATTGCGATTTAAAATTTGGGGTGTGTATTTTCATAATGCAATATGGCAAATTACCCCAAATATTCACCCCCACAGAGCACATTTGGGGTAAAAACGTAGAAAACAATTTGGGGTGCAACTTCATAACTGATTTTAACCGAAATGGGAAGAGAGGTTTGCGAAGGAAAGAAGTAGTAGACATAGGTAACTGTACTTATGTTAACTTGATAACACTTCAGCTACCCTCTAGAATAACAGATTTGGTGCTGAGAAATCAGCAGAAAAAGTGTGCATCTTAAAAAAAGTTTAGCTTATATTTGTTTTGTGTTTTCGTATGCCTTTATTAAAGAACGCATCGCAAATCCGGAACATGATTTACCTCAAAGTTGTCAGTTGTCAGTGGAGATATTTGTTAGGGTTTCTCATTGATTTACACAACATGTTCCAAGCTAGCTTGTTGTTGACTAAAATTCCGGGAAATGGCAAAATTGCATGAAATAGCTTTTGAATTGCCTTTGCATCAACATTATTCTTTGAATTTGGCCCCCAGCGAGTTATTTTGCTTGCAACATTTGGCATTTTTTATGCCAAAATGTTGATAATAACAAACATACGAGGGTAGTTGAAAAAGCATTCGTTTTTTTTTTTTTGTATTGTGGGAATAATTTTCAAAGAAAACTTAAGAATGATCAACGACTTACTACTCATTACGGACATTTGGGTGAAACAATCTGTTTCGTCTTCCATGATAGCAGTTGCTCATGTTGTTTTCAATTCATGAATTCTATCTCTTAAATTTGTGCTTAATAATGCTCTCTAAAACTTTTTGTTGCCTAGTGTTTTTGTGGTTGCAGCAAATTGTTTGAAGCAACATTCACATCTAACAGCCATCAGTCCTCATTTGTACTCTGAAGAGGAGTTACCTACTACCACTACATTTCACTTGAACAAAACTGCCCACCCACCTATGATGCTCTTGATTCAACAATTTCGTCAGCAGCAAGGATAGAGACATAGTTCCATAATACCTTGAAATCCTTAAATTCTCTGTTACTTTAATGATTTTGATACGATTTCAGTTTCTCCGTCCCAGATAATCCCAGCGTATGAGCAATAACAAAAATTCCTATTGCCTGCTGCCTGCCACCGTATTAGCAACTCCCATTGCCACAAATTGAACTGTGTGCGAATGTGAATGCATGAATTTTGTGTTGTCGAAAGAATATCTACTAAAACAAATTGCAAAATAATTTTCCTGCTTAGGCAGATTTTCTTCTATTGTCCCAGAGACATGTTTGCAGAAATGTCGTTCCTGTTCCTTATTTTCTTTTTCCTTTTCGGCTTTTGTGTTGTAATGCACGAAAATAAATAGATTTCGACTGATGATTCCAATGACTTGACTTTGGACGTCACAATTTGACTTAACTTTATTGTCATGTCGCCCTACCCTCTGTTTTCTGTCAGGCTGGCATTAGTTAATGCTTCATTATTCGCCTTTTACTGTGCAAATAATCTTTGGAATTGAGTTTCTATTTTATATCGAAAGATAATATTACGCCACATACAAAAGACGTGACTGGTTGGGATGATGGTGATGTGCAGCAGCTGTAAATATTTATGTACGCGTATTATTTACTTAAGCCAAGTTACTTTAATTATGCTCATACACATTAGGGGGTCAAGAAAATAGCAGCAATGTCCGTTATACCCACCACCATAGAATGGGGGGTATACTAATTTAGTCATTTCGTTTGTAAGACCTCGAAATGTTTATATTCTTGATCGTCTTGACATTCTAAAGGCCATAACAGCATGAGCGCTTTGAGCATGCAACTCTGCAAACTAATCCCACAAAAGCAACGTACATTGTGATACCAAAGGAGCAGAAGAAGGAAGATGCCTTCTAGTTCCTACCGTTGAACCTTCCAGATCGCTTAAAAAAACCGAATAACTTACAAATGTCGACATCCGCTCGTCCGCTCTACAATTCCCTGGGATATATCTGTGGCCCGGCACCCAGAACAGGCGAATTTTGAACTGTTCTGCCATCTCGTTGAGAGATCTGCGACAGTCGAGGGCGCTTTTTGTGTTCAGAAATACGTTCTCCAAGGATTTAATGGCTGTCTGAGAAGATATTAATGCCAATCATCGTAATGTCATTATATCTTAGCCATTCCACCACTTCCTTAATTCCAAGGATCTCCGCTTGATACAGACTACAGTGGTCGGGTAACCTCTTCGATTAGACCATTTCGAGATCTTTAGATTACACCCCAAAGCCCACCTGGTCGTTTAGTTTGGAATCATCCTTACAGAAGTCTATGTAACTTCTGTTACCAGAGATAACGTAGTTCCAATCGGTTCTATCAAGAAAAGTGGTACAGTACTTTTTATCACAAAGCGGCTCAGGTTGGGTGTAATCCACACTGCCTGGAACATGGGATATTGTATCAAGGATAACACAGTGTCCGTAGCCGCCACATGACCAATGAGAAAGCTCCCTTAACCTCACGGCAGTGGTCGCTGCAATTTAGGTAGCCACAAAGTCCAGAGGCAGAAGATGTAGCATTAAAGCAACGCACAAAAGTTAAAAATTTTTTAACTTAGATGCACAAATACACTACTTCAGGGGTTGCAAGGCAGAACGACGCTCGATTTCAGTCTTCACAATTAAAAACTCTTTAACTTTTGCGTGTTCCTTATGTGCAATTTGTTTGCATTTGTCAACACAACGTTCATAAACCAAGCTTAACGCGCTCATTCTGGTTTGGGCTAAAGTCGATGCAGCCATGTCCGTCCGTCTGCGGAAATCATGATAGAAGGTCGACCGAATAAAGACATCCCCTTGAAATTTTGCTCAGAGCCTTTTATTGATGTAGGTTATTGGGTCATATCGGTCCTGATTTGGATATAGCTCACATATAAAGAAGCAGCAATTGTTATCCGATTTGGCTACCATTTTGCACATAGTATTCCGTTATTTCCAACGATCGTGAGTATGGTCCAAATCGGTATATAACCTGATATAGCTCCCATATAAACCAAACCCACGATTTGATATCTTGAGCTCCTGGAAGCCGCAATGGCCTCAAATTTATCTCATAGTGATCTGTTATAACTTTCGAAAATTCCGTGGTAAGTAAGCTTGAATTCGCTCCCATATAAACCGATTCCCCAATTAATCTTCCACGACCCCAAGAAGCTTTTATTTTTAATTGTTTATATGTAATGTAAACCTAAGGCCTTCATTTGTGTAAATTTTTTTGGAAAATCCATCCAATCCCATGGCACATGTATGCATACCGAGGAATCCCTCAGACACTGAATCCGTAATTGGGAGACTGTAATCTCAATCTTTCAACCAACGACTGGAAGCTGACGGCGATCGGAGACATGCAGTATTCCTACTGAACTCCTCTCGCAGACCTCAACAAGTCTGAAGGATTTGTATCAACAAGCTGAAGGTCTATAGGAACGGTGGGGTTGGGGAATCAGGAGACGACTAAGCAGTTGTTGTTGAAAACTTGTCGCTTCGGAGGCAATGAAGGTCCTACTAATGGCAGTAGGATTTGGCGTGGTTTTTATCCAGAAATGGTTCGTGGAATATGAACTCCTGGAACTCAAGGGTACGGAGAATGGGAAACATAGCTCCTGCATTTTGGCAAATAGTAGTCTATATTTTTCTTTTTCCGTGCAATAATGTAAAATTGACATCAATCATGAAGGAGCTGGAGTTTCTAGGCCAGTTTTGAGACCGTAAGAAAGTTTATTAATAACTTACTTACTAAAAGATGCATTACAGCAGGCTTAGGGGAACACCTCAAGGAGGTGTACTATCTCATCTACTTTGGAATATAGCCATTAACAGTATATTATTGTCTCTGAAAAAATGGTGTAGAAATGGTCACGAGTGCTGAGGATGTGGCTATTGCGGTAAGGGGGAAGTTTCCCAGCACTCTTAGAGATAAACTTCAGGATGCTTCAGTGGTCTAGGCGCAAATCCATGCAAGACAGAAGTAGCTTTTTTCAGCAGGAGATTTAAGTGACCTACAGTGGCACCTGTCCCCTTGGGAGGAGATAATGTTCCATAAGAAAGCACAAAATGCCTGAGTGTTTTGCTGGATGGGAAATTTAACTTCGAATCCAACATTTTGGAAAGGGTAAGAAAGGCAACACTTGTTCCATACACTTCCAAGAGAGCCATTGGCAAATGTTTGGGGCTTAAACCGTGTATTAAACACCAGGTATATACTGCAGTTGTCCGACCCATGTATATGGTGTTGTAGTCTGGTGGACGTTGCCTTAAAAAAATCCACCTACAGTTAAATACTCCGCTGTATCCAAAGGATGGCTTGTTTTTGCACCACAGCCGCATTGAGGACGACACTTCATGATGCACTGAATTTAATGCTACATAATGCCTCTAGACATTGTTGCTACAGTCTAAGGGAGTTTTCTCATTGGTCATGCGGCGGCTATGGACACTGTGTTATCTTTGATATAATGCCTGATGTTCCATGCAATGTGGATTGCACATTGCCTGAGCCACTTTTTGATAAAAAGTACTGTACCACTATTCCTGATCGAATTGATTGGTAATAGGATTTACATGGACTTCTATACGGATGGTTCCGAACTAGACGACCAGGAGGGCTTTGTGGTGTACTCTGAAGAAGTAGGACTAGTCATATCGAGAAGGTTACCCGACCACTGAGTCGTGTATCATGTGCAGATCCTTACAATTAAATAAGTGGTGGTAGGTTTGAGATATAGTGTCATAGCGTATAACCAGGCAGCCATTAAATCTCTGGAGTACATATTCGTAATTCAAAAACAGCGCTCGACTGTCTTAAATCTGTCAATGAGATGGCTGAGCAGTTTAAAAGAGATATCCCAAGAAATTGCAACTACCTTACACATTCCAGGGGAACTGGAATCTGTGGGTATAAGAGGCTATAGAATATCTGCTGTGTGTGTATCCTGCACTGAAAGTCGGAAGAAGTCCCACTTTAGGTTCTCATTTCTTTGAAAGCTTGATTTTGCGGATGTGAACATTCGAAAAGTGTTGGGATTTTTAAAGTGATCTGGATAGTTCAACGGTAGGAACTAGATGTCATCTTTCTTCTCCTGTTTCTGTGATATCACAATGGACGAAAACATCTAAGTGAATCTGATGGCAGACTGCAACATAAACCCAACCTGGTGGAATTCATTGCCGAAATTTGGCTCGTCTGTACTTAGTACGTTTTTACTTGTTTTGTTTAATATGTGAACTAAAAATATGGTTAATGAGATGATGTTGTAGGTTGATTTTACATCGAAAAATTTATTTTCTGTTGCTAAAATATTGTCCACATATGTCTGTAACGTACATACTTCGTATTTGGACTACTGTATGGCGATATACTCACATGCATACAACTATACATAGGTATATATGTTTATGCTTCACTTCTGATATAAAAATCGATTTTATGTCTTAAATTTATTGCATGTTCCTTAAGTATTTGCGAATGTGTTTATTTTCTTTATTAAATCGTTACGAGTTCATAACAATTCCCCTATGTACCATGTACGACAAAGGCAATGCAATGCCACCTTAACGTTACAAATTTCACCATTCTCACTTTGCTGTGAGCACTTCATGGCGGATAATGAGCCATATCGTGGCAATATGTATGGGAGTCTATCCCTTAATTATAGCCAGATAATTGGATAGACCGTATGTCGCAATGGCTTAACATTGCTTAAGCTGGCCAAGCGCATTATTAATGTTAGCCGAATTGGCTATTGGTCATGTCATTGTAATATAAACATAATTAAGTCTACAAGGACGTTATTAATAGAATGTTGAGTTTATGTGGAATGTAAATGAAAATCCCTTAAATAAAGTCTAACAAGAGTAATGAGTGAATTAAGAGCAAAAACCTTAATTAAAGAGAATACAAATTGGGCAAATGCTGAATGTTTTTTAATATTTATAAATATTTTGGTTGGAGTGTGTCAAACTGGTGCGCCAATCGCGCCAAAACGCCAGCGTTCGGCCGAGAACATTAAAACAAAGAAAATTTTTTCAGCAAAATTCGTGAAAGTTTTTGCAACGTAAAACTTCTATAAGAGAGATATGGGGAGCGCACTTCAGACTTGGCATTTAAAACGAGATACCGCTGAAAAGTTGTCGACAAACAAATGTAAAAAGAGAAAGTTTCTAAGTAGAATTCGAGTGCTAAATCATAAGAGAAACAAAGAAGAAATTAGTATTACCATATTAGTGTAAGCATAGCGGGAGACGGTGGAGCATACCTTACTTTACTTTAATTAGCTATGACAGAACATTTGTTCCACTAGCCAAACGTAAAGTGGCGTTCCAAGCGCCTCGACCTGTGCGCTCATTATAGAGTCTCTGACACCAAGTTTCGAGGTGTCTCCCACCACTTGATCTCTCCATTGGGCTTTTGGTTGTCGCGGTTTGCGTGGAGCATGCCGGGCATCACTTTATCGGAGATGCAACGGCTGGTGAGGAAGACAAAACAGACAGGAAATGAGGAATTAATTGGGAGCGATGCGAACTCCCACAACATTTCGTGGTGTAGTACCAACAGACAGAATTCTTAAATACTAACGACCTAATAACACATATTATTGATAACACGGCTACCTTTTGTTAATAGAATTAGGAAGGAGGTTTCAGATGTGGCAATTTGTTTGGAAAATCTATTCGATGAAGTTCTCTACGGAGTACTGCTTCTCTGACCATCGCTACGTTGGGTTTAGAATAGCACGGCCGAATCGGATAAGCTTGCGTAATAAGTTGAAAATCAACTGGACAAAATTCAGAAGACTACTCAAAGGAAGTCGTGGGCAGGATACTTCAGGTAGTCCAAGCATAGAATTCATTGACGACAATGTCAACAGGATTACGAATAGTTTGGTCATTCGAAGATAGAATAACCCTGAATGACCAAGAAAAACTATGGGAGATTCGCAACATTGCGGTAGAGGTCCTCAGACTTTATAACAGAACGTACCATAAGAAACGGCAGTCTATTGGGATATGTGTTACACACAGCTCAAGGAATACAATAAGATGATCAGAGAAGCAAAACGTTTCTCCTGGAAGTTTTTGTGCGAACGGTAATGACGCCTCCAAGTTGAAAAAGTTTTTCTCAAAACCCATGTCCAAACTGAAACGTTGGTAGACGACGTGAGAGTGAGAACAGATACAACGGAGGATATGTTTAGACTTTTAATGAAAACGCATTTTCCACAGGATACGACGGGAATTGCGGATTCACCGGAATCTTGGAATAATGAGATTGATCGAAAGCTTATCATTAAAAAGATTTATTGTAAGGAAAAACATGAGGAGCCTCAAATCATTTAAGTTACCCGGATATGATGGAATATTTCCAGCGCTACTTCATCAGACTCACTTGGACATTTTCGTCCATTGTGATACCGTTGAACCATCTAGATTGCTTTAAAAAGCCCAATAAATTGCGAATTCACATCCGCTAAATCAGACAGGTTCCCGAAGAAATGAGAACCTAAAGTGGAACTCTTTCTAACTGCTAGTGCGGGACACACACACACAGCTTCTACAAAAGTCGTTGCTGGCAGCCTTCAGCATATTTTCCGAATAGACAGTGACCTGTCATAACGGACACAATGGCTGAGACGTCTGTTCTAGCCAATAACAGCAAAGTAGTAGACCACATAGTTTTGGAATACTCACAGCCCCCTCTTTGTGACCATCTATCATTCGTTGTCCTTCGGGCCTGGTCCTAAAAAACCAGCTTACATGTCGCTAGAAGCATACCCACAGATTCCAGTATCCCTGGAATATCTAGGGTAGTTACTAGACTCGCAAGCTCATCCGCTTTACAATTCCCTGGGATATCTCTGTGGCCCGGCACCCATAACAGGTGAATTTTGAACTGTTCAGCCATCTTGTTGAGAGATCTCCGACAGTCGAGGGCGGTTTTTGTGTTCAGAAATGCATTCTCCAGGGATTTAAAAGGTGGGCGACTATTTGTCGTCCCATCTGGTCACTATTTTCACAGCGTGCCTAGGATTTGCATATACTCCGAAAGCCTTGCAGAAGGCAAGGGTGGTATTTATACCCAAGCCCGGCAAGACAAGTTATGCGACACCAAAGGCCTACAGAGCTATAAGTCTTTCTTCCTTTCTACTTTAAGTAATACAAATTATTGAGGATATCATGGTAAAAAGTAGCAAATCCAGCATACTGCTCAAATAATAACAGCATGCCTATGTCAAGGGAATGCCGGTGGAGATTGCCCTGCACGAGGTTGTGCATAAAATAGAAGAATCCTTCGATGCAAGACGTACACATTGGCGGTATTCATTGATATAGAGGGGACTTTTAACAATGTGCGGCCAACTCTATAACTAGACTAGTACTGGCTGGACCGGGTCCTTACAGACTGGATAAACCATATGCTAAGGGACAGGTGGATAAATTGTGTGTCCCAAGACATAAATATAAGGGAGAAAGTGGCACAGGCCACACCGCAGGGGGTATTTTATTGCCACCCCCATGGGTGACCACCATAAATAAACTATTACGGATGCTGTCTGAGTTGGAATTTGAACCCGTCTGCTACGCAGACCGAAAGGCTTGACCTGGAGCTCTTAATGTTAAGAATGAAATCTCCGAAACTGGAAGACGAGTGCTAGGCTACCACTGAAAGAAAGTAGGAAGAAGATCAGTATAACTTTCGGTATCATAACGGGACACATAGGACTACGAGCACGCTTATGCAGTATTGGTGCCGCAAGTGATAGTGTGTGTAGAGTATGTGGGAAAGGCGATTAGACGTTGAAGCATTTCCTTTGCCATTGTCAGGCTTTCGCGGCTAACAGACACCGGCATTTACGAGGGGACACAATGCCAGACATGAATCGACTTAGGAGCGTGGTGTGGAGATGAATTAAGGATTAAGCTATCAGCACGGAATTCCTGATTACGATTTTGCATATGTGGGTGTTGTACCAAAACCTCGAAAAATTCTGCAAGTAGGTTTTCTGTCCACTTGAGTTGAAAGAATTGGACAAAAGGCTTCAAAGCCTAAATTGGGTGTTGGTGTTTCATAGAAACGTGAACTTCTATGGCCAATATTCAATGCCTCTGGTCCAAGAAATATTTTAATGTCTCTTTCAAATTCAAGAGCTCTATCTTAAATATTGCGGACAATTCATCACCGGTGGAGGGCTACAATAATGTTGGCCTGGGAGCGCCAAACCCATTTTTAATTTCTGTTCTACTGCAATTATCAATTTGGCACAAGTCTCCCCTCTAAAGCTTTTTGTTATGTTTGTGGGGAAAAGGCTTGCAGTTAAGAATAAACCTCCTTCCCATCGTTAATCTTCATTATCTTAACTTCAATCTAAGGAGTTTGTTTCAACCCTTCTTGACTATGTGGCCTTTTCAAGTAAGTCACCTAAACAAAAATTGAGATTTTTTGTCTTGTGCTTTTCTTCGATGACATTAACATATCGAACATGGAAGATGCTCTTGTTCAAAGGGCCATAAATTTAATCTTGATTTATTGGCACATCTTCTCCTGCCAATCTGCTTAACGTCAATCATGCAGTAACCGCTGCTCATACACGCGCCATCGCCAAGAAGAAGGCCATCCATCCATCGATTTTGTTTAGCATGCCTGGCATGCCCCAATATTTAACAAAATTCAACCTACATTGATTTTTAAGTAAAACATTCAATTTGTAAATTATGGCATCAACAGCCCGAAACAAAAATACCATATGCGATGAGTGTGAGAGAGTTGGCCGTTGCTCGAGGAAGAGAGGGAGGCGTGGAGTAGGAAGGGTACGGACATTAGGCTACATCAACTGTTCCATGCCAATAAAATGTAAATGAGCTTCACGCATGTGAATCTTCTCGATGATGTACAATGATGTTGCTATTGTCGATGATAATGATGAGCATTTCCCCATGCCCTTCGATTGGTCCCACACTTCCTGAAGCCGGAGCTTGGGCTTCATAGGTTACGGGCCGAGCGGCAAGTTTGCGGTTTCTTTTGCATGTGTTGCCACATCTTGCGTAAGGCGATAAAGCACGATTGCAAGGAGCAGCAGGCTATGAAGATTCCTCCTGTTGGTTGGGCGGATGTTCTGCCTGATATGTTTATCGCAACAACAATGTGGCGAGGAATTCACATTTGAGCTTCTGCCGCAACAGTGATGAGTACCCCGTGATACTCGCTCCATGACGCTACTATCATCCAATATTTGTCTAAACATGGAACAATGCTCATAAATTGATTTGTTTTTACATTTTATCGTTATGTTTTTCTCGTTTGGCAGCAGCGTTCATTGTTTCCCTTTGTTTGTCGAGTTAAAATGATGTTCTGCTTTGCTTTCTAGATTTCTTGTACGTGTTTCTGCTTGGAGTATGACAATGTACCTACTGTGGTTTATGAGAGATTTTCATGGATAAAATTAAGTTGACATTGACACAGGAAGGCAATAAAATTAAAGATATATACGTTCGTATTGGATTAGATAAATTTGTATAGAATAATGGTTTTTAGATTTAATTGTTTACATTTTGGATTTTGCTACACAAAGTTAGTGTTCAGAGTTTAAATAAACAATTTGTGATATACTCCCTGTCATAATTGTCTAATCAGTTGTTATTGTTATTATTTATCAGTCGGCCCTTTGTTTTGTTTCTTCTAATCCTCAGGAAAATTGGTTATCGGTTTGTGATATGAGTTGTTATTGGGTTATTGTTATTATCAGTTAAATGGTGTCAGCTATGGGTTTACTGTTCTTATTGCCCCAAGGCATACTTACAAGGAATTTCTTTTGTACAACAACGAAAAATCACATGACTCAAGCCATCACCAAGATGTTGAACAAAACTAACACTAGGTTAGGTTAGGTTTATGTGGCAGCCTGCCATTGGACTTACTTAGACGTTTTCGTCCATAATGATATCCTACCTTCTAGTTCCTACCTACAGCAAATGTTCTATAGTCTAACACAGTTGTCACGTCCTCGACTGTCGCCGATCTTTCAACGAGATGGCTGAACAGTTAAAAATGCACCTGTTCTTGGTACCGAGCCACAGAAATTTCCTAGGGAATTGTGAGCGGACAAGCTTGCGAGACTAGGAATTACCTTACACATTCCAGGGGAACTAGAATCTGTAGGTATGCCTCAAGCAAAGGGCAACAAATGATTGATGGTCACAAAGTTGGCGTTGTGGGCATTCCAAAATTATGGGTTCTGGTCTAGACTTGAAGAGGTCTTCTGCTTTACTTTCGCTGATTAGAACGGACGTCTCAGTCATTGTGTCCATCACTGTCTGATCGGAAACATGCTGACGGACTGTAGGTTGCCATTAATGATTTTTGCAGCATCTATTAGGTCGTCGAGGAAGAAGAGACTATAGAACATCTGCTGTGTATGTGCCCCGCACTGGCAGTCAGAAGGAGTTCCACTTTAGGTTTTCATTTCTTTGAAAACTTGTCTGATTTAGCGGATGTGAACATTCTCAAGTTGTTGGGCTTTTTGAAGCGATATGGATGGTTCAACGGTAGGAACTAGAAGGCATCTTCCTTCTAAAATTAATCAATGTCATGAGAACGTAAATAAATAATTTCGTGTTTTACCATGAGGGTAAACAAAGAAATGTCATCAGTTATTTGCCTAAGATTGCCTTTATATCGATATGCCTTGGTAATGTTCGACGTTTGATATGGATTTGAGCCAACAAGTGCAAGATATTTTCTACGTGCGCCTAGAGCGAGAATATGACCGCTGCCCCGCCCATGATATTAAAATCGTTCTGGCAGATTTTAATTCAAGGATAGGGAAGGAATATATCCTTGGTCCAACAGTTGGAAAATTTAGCCCCCACAAGAAAACATGCGATAATGGATTGAGTCCAATAGACTTCGCCGCGGCAAAAATATGGTAGTTAGCAACACAAGCTTTCAACACAAAGCCGCATAGTTGTCCCCATATCAAGAAGTAAACCAAATTGATCACATTGTATTAGATGAAGGCATTCACTCAGCGTGTTAGATGTACGATCGATCCGAGAAGTGAACATAGATTCGGATCATTGCCCTGTTGAGAGTGGCGAGAAAAGTGTTATCTGGCAGTGCAAGCTGAACATTGAAAAGCTGCAAACACAACAGTTGGCAACGGCATACTCCACTCGACTGAGCCAACTGCTTGATTAAAGCACTCCTTGACCTGATGATATAACGTCACAGTGGCAAACCATTGTCAACTCCATGGAAAGTGGCTCGAAATCCGTACAGAAGCCTTGCCCAATAAACCCATGGTATGACCAATGGTGTTGAAGCCAAAAATGCGGCATACAGAGCAATCCCCCAATCTGTAGCAACGGACCAAATGAAGAAGTATCGGGAGAAAAAGGAGAGATGAGAAACATCTCTTCTTCAGAAAGAACAAGTAAAAGCGTGCTAAGTTCGGCAGGGCCGGATCTTGGGAACCCACCATCATGGATTCTGCTAAAACATGGGAGCTATATCTGGTTATAGACCGATACGGACCGTACTTAGCACAGTTGTTGAGAGTCATAACAGAAGACTGTGTGCAAAGTTTCAGGTAAATCGGATAAAAATGGCCGCTTCCAAAGGCTCAAAAATTTAAATTGGGAGATCTGGTTATATGGGAGTTATATCAGGTTATAGCCCGATTTAGACTGTACTTAGCACAGTTGTTGGAAGTCATAACAGAACATTATGTCCAAATTTCAGGCAAATCGGATGAAAGTTGAGGCTTCCAGGGGCTCAAGAAGTCAAATCGGTGTTAGTCGTGACATAACACCATGTGAAAATTTTCGTCCAAATCGGACGAAAACTGCGGCTTTCAGGGGCTCAAGAAGTCAAATCGGGAGATCGGTTTATATGGGAGATATATCCGAATCTGAACCGATATGGCTCATTTGCAATCCCAAACTTCTTATATCAATATTAAGCATCTGTGTCGATCAAGAATATATATACTTTATATACAATATTTCGAGGTGTTACAAACGGAATAACTAGATTAGTATACCCCCATTCTATGGTGGTGGTTATAAAAAGAAAATAGAAAGACATGATCGTGAGCGAATTGAGGTATAAAGGAGTCAGATTGAAGTCTAGAAATTTTACCAAAAAAACCAAACATTGAACCCATGGTTTTTGGTGCAGGCACATCCTCGAATTGCAAATTTGCCCATAAACTTTTCATAAAGGAACAGGGGCAAACTTCTCACATATCAATGAGTGTTGCCCGATTCAAGTTTAAGCTCAATGATAAGGGGCCTCCTTTTTATAGCTGAGTCCAAACGGCTTGCGCACTTCTTTAGGTAAAAGTTTGTACATGGAAAAGTACTTCACAAATGTTGCCAGCATTAGGAGGTGATAAATACCGCTGAAAATTTGTCTGATTTTCTCGCCAGCTGGGTTCAAATCCAGACGTCCAACTTCATATGCAGACATGCTAACCTCTAACCAAAAAGGAAATATATTTGCAGATACAGAAAGTGTGCTGGGGGTATGGTAAGAAAATGTTTCCAGCTGCTAGTGCTCGACTATGCGGCGAAGAGGATACCGCCGAACCAATGCTTGATGCAAATGCAAATTTTGCCCATGAACATTTCACTAAGGAACATGGGTAAACTTTTCACATATCAATGAGTGCAGTCCGATTCAAGTTTAAGCTCAATGATAAGGGGCCTCCTTTTTATAGCCAAGCCCGAACGGCGTGCCGCAGGGCGACAAGTTTTTGAAGAGAAGTTTTACATGGCATAGTAACTCACAAATGTTGCCAGCATTAGGAGGCGAAATCCACCGCTGAAAATTTTTTCTGATGATCTCGCCAGGATTCGAACGCAGGCGTTCAGCGTCATAGGTGGACATGCTAACCTTTGCGCTACGGTGGCCTCCACCAATCTCTGTTGATGATTTAGAATGTTTACCTCCTAGTCAGAAAGAGGTCCAAGTAGCAGTGACCCGACTGAAGAATAACAAGGCAGCTGAAGACGATGGGTTGCCCGCTGAACTATATAGAAGAACGCATACCCCATGTTTGGAACCTCAACATACTATTTCCTGTTCACATTAAAGAAGACAAGACAACGGCTTTTTCACAAACGGAAAAGAACCAAGAAGGGCAGGTCAACATTTAGCATCGCTTCGTTGGCTACAAAGCCGCTTTCAACTGCCCTATACGTTGGAAGGTGTTTCAAGCAATGTCTGAGTTTGGTATGCCTACAAAATGTTGGTGTAATATAGTTGACCTGTTGTATTTTATATTTTCCTATTTTGTTCGACTTGAGGTCATGTACAAAAAAACAGATGCAGTTGTTTTCGTTTTTAGTTGATTAAAATTTATTGGTACCAATATTTTGAGAAATCATCGATAAGAGAAAAAGATCGAGGCACTTGGAAATCTAGTCCAAGTTGGACTTATTGGACACATTTTCTTTCATAGCCAATTAAAGTAAACACAAAAAACCACTTCAACCATGAATATAATTGATGCAATTAATTATTTTATTGAATCCGCTTCAATCACAAAAATCACTGTTTTTGAAAAAAGTGATTGGAATATTTTCAATTGAAAAATTTTGTTTGTTTTATTTTTCAAGTTTTTGCCTATTAGGGCGAAGATTATTAAATTTCACAATTTTTGGTTGTTTCTCTTTGTGTTCGTCTCGATAATCGGAGATTTTCTTGCAAATGGAAAATGAAAGCCAGAGATCGCAACACACCAACTACTATGGGACTCGTTTCGTCTTTGGTTAGAAAACTTTTGAACCACATAAGGTGTGATGGCTTCAAGGGCCGTTCGTTGGTATGTTGTATTTGAATCGTATTTATTGCGAAAACGCCTCTATGATACAAATACAACATTAACCACGCTCGACAACTCTGTCTATTATTGGGTTGCCCAAAAAGTAATTGCGGATTTTTCATATAGTCGGCGTTGACAAATTTTTTCACAGCTTGTGACTCTGTAATTGCATTCTTTCTTCTGTCAGTTACCAGCTGTTACTTTTAGCTTGCTTTAGAAAAAAAAGTGTAAAAAAAGTATATTTGATTAAAGTTCATTCTAAGTTTTATTAAAAATGCATTTACTATCTTTTGAAAAATCCGCAATTACTTTTTGGGCAACTCAATAGATGTACTTTTCCCAATGCATTTGTTTTCGTGCAATGACAGATTTTTTGTCTGCCACAATTACACTACTTCCATGGCATTGATGGCTTCGAACTCTAGGCAACGGATCTCGCTGTTGCTCCGTGTGCCCAGGTTCGAATCCCGGCCGAGCTCTGCCGAATTTTGCTTTTTAATTTTTCAAGGGCTTTCGATGGTGTGTTGTACTTATATCGTATTTATTGGGAAAACGCTTCTATAATATAATTCCCACATTACCCACGCTTGATAGCCCTATCTGCTAGCTATTACTTTCCCAATGCATGTGTTTGTGTAATGACAGATTTTTTGTCTACACAACTACACTACTCCCATGGCATACATATGATTCTGGGCATCTTTTGGAAGTTGTGTTGATGGCTTTTCGAACTGCTATTGATGGCTTTAGACAACTGCAATGGCTCTCGCTGTTGCTTCGTGTGCTTAAGTTCAAATCCCGGCTGGGCCCTGTCGAATTATAATTTTCAAGTTTTTTTGCTTGTTAGGGCGAAGATCATTTAAATTTTTCAATTTTCATTCGTTTCTCTTTCGAGACGAGCTCAAATATTGGAGATTTTTGCAATGGAAAAGGAAAGCCAGAGATCACCACACACACCAATCACTATGGGAGGCTTTTCGTCATTTGATTAGAATAATTAACTCATCGGCCAAATTGGGTGTGAAGGCTTCGAGGAACGTACGTTGGTGTTTTATACTTATATCATATTTATTGCGAAAACGTCTTTGTGATATAATTACCACCCTGCCTGCTAGCTGTTCCTTTTCCAGTTTTCAATTGAAAAAAATGCTTATTCAATTAAAAAATTAATGAAAGTTTTTGAAATTTCTAATTAATTGTTTAATTGAATAAATTAAAAAGGTGATTGACATTTTTAATTAATCTTTTAATTATACCAAACTGAAAAAATAATATATATATTTTTTTAAATCCAATTAATTTTTTAATTGGATCAATTAAAAAATCAATTGATTTAATTAATGTTCAAACTATTTGGGTTCATATCCCAGCCTGACTCAACCGATTTTTTTTAATCAATTTGTTTTGGCTAATCCTCGCTGTAGGATTGTTTATTTATGATGTATTTATTTTTTTTAGGGGAATTATATGCACTGCCTTTCAGAAGTTGAAAAAATACATATGTTTGCCCATATACTTTGTTCTACTTTTTTTGCTAAGATATCCACTGTCTTCTTGATTTGATTTTGTTTTGCCATGATTTTGAAATTTTTGTTGAATTCGCATGTTTTGTTGTTTTGGCATAATTTTCCCATTGCTTCTACCTTTGAGGAGCTTAAGCGCTTTAATAAATTTAATTTCGTTTGTTGCGAATCCTATGCGATTGATAATCTGAGATATTGATTTGTGTCTCACTGCTGCATGTGGATGGGAGTGTAAGGGAGTAGGAGGACATTTAATATACTTTTGCTAGGATAAAAAGAACGATAGCAAAACCAATAACCAAACCGTATATAAAACCCAATAAAATGGTTGCTGTCGAGTTGAAGTATTTACTCAATGTTCATTGGTGGTTCGAATCCAATTTTCCTCTTTGAAATTAATTTAATTTTTTTTTTTTTTATGGCAAAAAATCACCAAATTCCAATGACACGACACAAACGCATTCATGTCATGTATTAACATTGTGCACCCGCGGAAATCACACTTAATACAACTTCAACACGTTTGTGGCCATTGGAATTGTTGTGCTACAGTATGATGATGATAACCACAAAAACTCATCAATGCAAGTGGCATTTTTTTTTTTTGAATTTAAAATGCCGCCAATGATTGCCGCTACCATTACCAGAGGAATTACCTTTTGGTGGGTTCTGCGATCAACATAAATCTGGATTTGGTTTCATTACCAGTTTATCGCTTATTCTCGCCGAGACTTTTAACCGGTCATTATGATGCATCATTTCGCATTGGTCTCAATCCGACACCATTAACAACACTCACTTAACATTGTTGTTGGGGAGTTTAACAGATGAAGGTTGGTCTTAAGGAAAGATGATACGGGTAGCTCATTACGATGCATTCAATAAACGTTACTTTAACGCCCTGGTGGTACGTACCACTAACTTTAGGGTTAAAACCTCGAATCATGCCTTGATTGTAACTGCATTTGTCAGAGCAATAATGTTGTATGACATAGTGGTCCCGTGGACGACACTTTAAATTGTTACGCTACAGTGGCCTCCCAATATACGCTATAGTATCCAAATAAATCCAGATCTAGAACAAAAAATAGTATAATAGCCAGTCAAGGTGAGGTTTGGCTAGTCATTGCATAAGATCTGCAATGAGTTCTGCATCATTTTTTAATAAGTAATAAGTAACCAAAATACCTGAGATATTCGATTGGAACTACTAGATCGATACGGGTGATACTACTATACTACTATGCGGATGATTTTAAACTAAAAGACGTTATAGGATTTGAGATATAATATAAATAACTGGCAGAGAAAATACCTTAGTTGTCAGTTTGAAATGCCGTCTTTAAATGCTTAGACAATGTAATTCTCAGTTGAAGAACCCTCTCATATGCTGCAGGGCACTTAACGACTAGTGGAGCAATACGTAATATACATGAGGCTACGTAGATATTACAAGAAGTTGTAGAGCAGTTGCCTTGCAAGATTTCGGTTAAAATATAGAACAAGAACATCAGAAATTTTTCAGCGCTAAAAGAGCACCGCCGATGATTTACTCTTTAAAAAGAGCAAAGGGCAACTCATCGGCTATCTGGATTCTCATTAAAGATGACTAGATATTCACTGACCCATTTGACAAGGCTAACATGTCTGCGGGAAATTATTCCCCGACGGAAAGCGATCCATCACTTCCCATTATTGAAGACGTGTCTAGTTCCATATCTAATATATATTTTTGAACACGTATAGCCAAAAGGGTAGAGATATCGACGTAAATTAAGGGCACGTATGGCTAATCTTCATTTGCACTATGCAAGTATTCTTCGACACTCGCTCCCCCATTAGGCAATCTTTTCAAACTTGCTTACCGTTCGAGTGTTTTCCCGGCGCGTTGGAAGATTGCGACCGTGAAGCCTATCCCCTAAAAGGGTGACGCAACCAACGCTGCAATTTGCCAACGCAAATTTGCCTATGAACAGCGGCAAATTATGTGAGTAATTTGCCGCTGTTCATGGGTTCATTTTCAATGAGTACTATTCGATTCAATGATAAGGGTCCTCCTTTTTATAGATGAGTCCTAACGGTGACGTGTGAGGCAGCCACTGCGGCTATGAGACCTAAGGCGATGGGAGAATGGATTAAGGATGGGAGCAGCTCATATTATCGCGGTATAGTCGAGGCGACGGTAGGAAATCTGGAAGGAAGGGAAGAGGTTTCCGACCGGATACCTGAGATGGATCTTGAAGTCGTGTGCGAGGCACTGCTGCCATCGCCACAGTTTTGGATTGACGGAACCCTAGGATTGTCATCTGGAAGATCATGTTACATGGATGGATCAAAGCTAGAGGACAGAGTGGTCCTGGGGCTTTACATTGAGAACCCCGGGACTGAGATCTGTTTTAGACTGCCTGACCTTAATGCGGCCCTTTAGGCGGAGATCCGGGCGTTCATGGAATGCGTGAGGTGGTGTGGTGCTAACGACAGTAAAATTGCACTAAAGGCAATAACAATCAGGACGGTAAGGTCACGAACTGTCCTGCAGTATAAGTAGGAGATTAACGCCTTCTCTGAGGGTGCAAAATCCGCATCGTTTGGGTTCCGGGCCATACTGGAGTAAGGGGAAATGAAAGGGCAGACGATTTGGAGGCGAAGGCCAGAGGACTGTCGGCAATAAACTTGGTTAACCCGAAGCCTTTCGGGTCGACGCAGTCCGAGTTAAGGGAGTGGGCGACAAATGCTCATGCAACATTGTGGAACAGCGAAAACGTCGATAGGACGGCAAAAATCCTATGAAGGGATCCAGATCGTGAGAAGACGAGGCTATTATGGAAAGGAAGTAAGAAGGAGGTCAGTATAGCTATTAGTATCATAACGGGACACATAGGACTACGAACTCACTTATGTAAAATCGGTGCGGCAAGTGATAGCATGTGTAGGGCATGCGGGCAAGATGATGAGACGTTGGAGCATTTCCTTTGTCATTGCCCGGCTTTCGTGTCCAATAGATACCAGCACTAAGGTGCAAACACAATATCAGACATGAACCAACTTTGGGGAGTGGTATTGAAAACAATTAAGGATTTTGTAAGTAGCACGGAATCCCTAACTTAAAATTTTCTTTTTAGAGGTTACTTTATAGCTCTTAGAGCTCACAACAAGCCGATTACTGGCTTAGGTGTATGTCCATAGTGGCATGGGGCGGATTAAATCTAGACCCTCTTTTCAACCTAACCTAACCTAACGGTGCCGCAGTGCGACAAAATTTCGGGTAGAAGTTCTTACATTGCAAAGTACCTCACAAATTGCGCCAGCGCTAGGTGGAGATAAACACCGCTGAACATTTTTTCTGATATTCTCGTCAGAATTCGAGCCCAGGCTTTCAACGTCATAGGCGGATATGCTAAGCTCTGCGCTACGGTGGCCTCTGCGAGTTACCGTCCAATAAATAGCGGTATGTTCCGCGTTTTCCAAGGTAATGGAGTGCATGGTTAATCACCATCATTTGAGATACTAAGAGTCCAATGGTCATTCTAGCGACCGACAGTATAGGTTCCGCAGAAATCGCTATACGAATGATCTGGTGGCATACCTGTCGGAACATTGGAGTTGCTATAATCACCAGCTCGGTGAGAGAAAGTTCGTGGCTCTACATATCTTCAAGGCATTTGATACGGTCTGTCACGGTGCATTATTTTCAAAGCTTGTCGCTTTTGGCGTCGGTAATAACTTAGCTCGATTTATATCGGCACGTCCTTCGGAAGCGGTTTAAAAAGGAGATCCCTCATCATTGAGCCTAAAACTTAAATAGGGCAACACTCTTGATATGTGAGTAGTTTGCACTTTGTTCTTTAATGTTAGTGGGAAATTTTCCACGTTTTTTTGTACCATAAAGAGATATAGAACTCGGGAAAATAATCCTTTACTAACAAAGCTTATCTCTTTTCTTTTATAAAATCCATGATGATTGCTCTCCAAGATTCGACGCTGCCGAACTTATCGCTTTATTACTTGATATTATTAAATCTCCTTTTAAATCTCATTCTTTATTAATTCGCCAACAACTCATCAACATTTTTACACGTGAATGGCTTTAAAGCCGTATTCGTTGTGTGGCTATGTAATGACGCGCTTTTTCGAATATCGCGCGCGTAGTATTCATTAAATTTTAATAACAAACGGATGAACCATCGAGCCACTACTGTGTTAAACAAAAGTTGATTAAACCACATTTCATCATCACCAAAAACGTTGTCGCCGTCATTGTCTTTTGTTGGCCAACAAGAAAGATGAGACTGCCGCCAGACAGACAAGTGTAAAGTTGATGTTGTGTATCTTGGTTAGGTTCGTTCAGTTCTGCCTGGCCTATATGTGGCATAAATCAACCAAATTTTTTTTTCATCCATTGTTTTTATTGACTTGCTTATACATTTTGTTTTGTCGTGAATCATTGGTGTTTTGAGGCGTTTTTAAGAGTTGTTGGCCTGGTCTTTTAATACATCAATGAAAGTTGCATAATCTTACAACATAATGGTTAATTTTACAAAATAATATCGTAAGCATGTGCAAAAGTAGTTTTCTTAGTAGCTTTCTGATAAATACAATTCACGATATCAAGATATACTTGAAATTTTAGTGTTAAGTTCAAAAATCAGAGAAAAGTTAAAAAAACAAAAATTTTATGTTTAGTATATTGTACTTTTTAAGAGATAAAAGACAAATGAAAGCATGTTTTTTTGTAGGACTTGTCAAGCACTTTCAAGAAAATTTTGATAATCGGACCATAAATGCCACTTTCATAGCCCGCACAAAATTTTCAAGGAACTAGGTGACCAACTTTATAGGCCCATCAATGGATTCCCATTTGGTAATCTGGGGCCATGAATCTTTGAACTAAATCTGGCAACCGTTGCTTAGGTTGCCTCATCAGCGCGATTTTCCATGTTTCGTCTCCATTACAGTCTAGAACCCAGGATACTTGGAGTGATCTTATAAGACAGCATATTTAACAACTTTTATTCTCATGCGTTTAAGCTGACAAGTTTGTCGTTGATAATAAGTAGCCATAGCAAAGGTGAGATTACCTCTAGAGGTTCCACGATTAACGTGCTTTGACAACATGTTGTTATCCATTGTAGCGTTTATAAGTCTGTTTTGTAGCATGGTGTAGTGTGTATATGTGTGAGACAATTGCCTGGCCTTGGTCATGACCATTGTCTGGCTTAGGTAATCTGATTCGCGCATATGGACACCCATCCGCGTTGCCCTGTGAATATACATACGTTGCATATTCACACAGGTGAGCAACCCAACAGCATGGGAACATGCTGGCTAGGGTAATCGAGTTCTTGAGAAATACTCCTACATCACCTTACCCTAAGAATTAATTATCGCGGATATTGAATTTTGTTTATAGTTTTGGAACTTTATATTTCCAAACAACTGAAAATAGGCAATATATTTAACGGTTTATATGGCAATATATGTATCTGCCATATAAACCGTTCTTGGATCTGGATTTATTGAGCCGCTAGATCTTGCCGATCTAGGGTATTGACTTCTTCAGATTTTAGAGGGCGCAATTCTTATTCGATTTCACTGTAATTTTGCACGTGGTGTTTTGGTATCACTTCCAACAACTGTGCTAAGTATGTGTCAAATCGGTTCATAACCTGGTATAGCTGCCATATAAACCGTTCTTGGATCTTGATTTATTGAGCCTCTAGAGGGCTCAATTCTCATCCGATTTGGCTGTAATTTTGTACCACGGCTTTTCCATGACCTTCAACGTACGTGCCCACTATGGTCTGAATCGATATATAGCTTGATACAGCTCCCATATAAACCGATCTCCCGATTTTCCTTCTTGAGCGCCTACAAGCGCAATTCTTATCCGAATGGACTTATAAAATATAAGAGTAAAATTAAGTATGTTTGTATCGTGTGAGCAACACAACAAAGGCACACAAGCGTCTGACGGACAATATAATCAATTTTTAATTTTAAATGCGTTTACGCCGTTCTACCTTTAATTTGGTTCTTTTACTGTTTGAAAATTGTTTCTGTACACCATGTTTGTCTATAAAATCTCTTATTAAACTCATTATTGACAATTCTCATTTAGAAAAGGCTAATTTAATATAGTTCAACCCAAAGAACGCATACGGCGGCGTTTTAGCGCATGGTATGTAACACCACATTTACTTGTGTACAGCTCAAAGCTATCTAGTTGAGGGATAGGCACATTTTATAAATTGCCATCTGGCCCTAGAAATTTGTAAGGTTTAATGCTATTTATAGCCATGGTAATTTATCGGACCCATAGACATACAGATTAAGTGCGAGGCAGCCACTGCGCTATGAGACTTAAGGCGATGGGAGATTGGATTGAGGATAAGAGCAGCTCATACCATCGCGGTATAATCGAGGCGACGATAGCAAAACCTGGACGGAATGGAAGAGGTTTCCAACCGAATACCTGAGACCACACTTGAGGTCGAACGCGAGGCACTGCCGCCAGCAGCACTGTCTTGGATTGACGGAAATCTGGTATAGCCATCTGGAAGATCATGTTACACGGATGGATCCATGCTAGAGGACAGAGTGGGCCTGGGGGTCTACATTGAGAACCCACGGACTAAGATTTGTTTTAGACTGCCTCGCCATAGTACGGTCGTACAGGCGGAGATCCGGTCGATCACTGAATGCTTGAAGTTGTGTGATGTTAATGCGAGGATGTCGAATATGAACATATTTATGGACAGTAAAATGGCCTTAAGGGAAATAACAACCAGGACGGTAAGATCACGAACAGTCTTGGAATGCTTTCTCTGAGCATCGTTTGGGTGCCGCGCCATAGCGGAGTAATTGGGAATGAGAATTGAGAGAACTGCCGTCAATAAACTTGGTTAATCCGAAGCCTGCCGGGTCGACGCAGTCCGTGTTAAGGGCATGGGCGACGAGTGCGCATGCAACTCTGTGGATAAGCGAAACGGTCGTTAGGCCGGCGAAAATCCTATGAGGGAGATCTAGATCGTGAGAAGACGAGACTATTACTGCAAGAAAGTAAGCAGAAGATCAGTATAACTTTTGGTATCATAACGGGACACATAGGACTACGAGCTCACTTATGCGAAATCGATGCGGCAAGTGATAGCATGTGTACGGCATGCGGGGTGATGATAAGACGTTTGAGTATTTCCTATGGCATTGCCCAGCTTACGCGTGTTACAGATACCGGCACTTAGTTGGGGACACAATACCAGACATGAACCAACTTAGGAGCGTGGATTGAAAAACAATTAAGTATTTTGTAAGTAGCACGGAATTCCTAACTGAGATTTTCTTTTTCGAGGTTACTTTTTATACCCCCCACCATAGGATGGGGGTATACTAATTTCGTCATTCTGTTTGTAACTACTCGAAATATTCGTCTGAGACCTCATAAAGTATATATATTCTTGATCGTCGTGACATTTTATGTCGATCTAGCCATGTCCGTCCGTCCGTCTGTCTGTCGAAAGCACGCTAACTTCCGAAGGAGTAAAGCTAGCATTCAACAACTGTGCCGAGTATGGTTCAAATCGGTCCATAACCTGATATAGCTGCCATATAAACCGATCTTGGATCTTGACTTCTTGAGCATCTAGAGTGCGCAATTCTTATCCGATTGGAATGAAATTTTGCACGACGTGTTTTGTTATGATATCCAACAACTGTGCCAAGTATGGTTTAAATCGGTCCATAACCTGATATAGCTGTCATATAAACCGATCTTGGGTCTTGACTTCTTAAGCCTCTATAGGTCGCAATTATTATCCGATTTGCCTGAAATTTTGTACGACGGATCCTCCCATGACCATCAACATACGTGTTTATTATGGTCTGAATCGGTCTATAGCCTGATACAGCTCCCAAAGAATCGATCTCTCTATTTCACTTCTTGAGCCTCCAAATGGCGCAATTCTTATTCGAATTAGCTTACATTTTACACATGTCTCCAACATATAATTTAATTGTGGTCCAAGCCGGACCATATCTAGATATCGCTCTAATAGCAGAGCAAATCTTTTCTTATATCCTTTTTTGCCTAAGAAGAGATGCCGGGAAAAGAACTCGACAAATGCGATCCATGGTGGAGGGTATATAAGATTCGGCCCGGCCGAACTTTGCACGCTTTTACTTGTTAGTATTTAGAGCGCAAACCAAGCCGATAACAGACAACAACATGACCTAACCAACGCAGCCGTTGTATTTTGATATGTGTAACTATGCTATCGTCGTCATACAACTCGTGGTTCATCGTCGCCTATATTCTCCATTAACGCAAACTGGTCCATATATTTTACGAAGAATCACTCTAAAATACTCCAAGCACTGCCTCATCTGCTTTCACAAGTACCCATGTCTCAGAACCATATAAGAACACGGGTAGCATCAGTGTCTTGTATAGTGTAATCTTCGTCTGTAGAGAGGTGGCCTTGTTTCTAAACTGCTTACTAAGTCCAAAGTAGTATCTGTTTGTCAATATTATTCTTCGATTTATCTCAAAACTGGTGTCTTTCTTTTCGGTTACGGCAGTGCCAAGGTACACAACTTTGACTATCTCAAAGTTGTGGTTCCCAACTTTCTCCATTTCGGTTGTACAAGGCGTTTTGAGAGTTGAAACCATCCCTTTCGTCTTATCTCCATTTACTGCCAGACCCAATTTCACGGACTCTCTTTCGATTCTTTCAAAGGCAGCAGCAGTTACTACTTCCGGTGACCGGTTGTTTTACAAGGCGTTTTGGGAGTTGAAACCATCCATTTCGTCTTATCTCCATTTACTGCCAGACCCATTTTCACTGACTCTCTTTCGATTCTTTAAAAGGCAGTCGATGTCGTCGGCATAGGTGAGTAGCATGTGTTCTCTTGTGATTAGTGTGCCATATTTATTCACATATGCATCTCGTATAATCTTCTCCAGCAGGATATTTAAGAGATCACACGATAGGCTGCCTCCTGGTCTGAAACCTCGTTTGGTATTAAATTTTTCCTTTTCTTACTGAGGAACGCGTATCAGCAAGTGTCATCCTGCAGAGTCTTATTAATTTTGCAGGGATAGCAAACTCAGGCTTTACTTTATCTGGGCTAATTATCTTGCCGATATTGATGATATGCTCAACCCGAGCCGATGTGGTTTGCACTTCAAAGGCCTCATCGGTGCAACCCGAAAAATGCGTTTTAAGGAGGATGTCTTAAGATTTCGCAGTCACTTGACCCGATGCCGTCTTCCATCTTTATATGGTAGGTGGGGTTGGAGTGATATTTTGCCATTACTATAGTCAGCCTTGCCATGTCATTGGCCGCCTTATCTAGCGATCCACAACATTCAATACTGGGTTACCTCTTTGCTTTAGCTGTAGATTTATTGTACGTCTTAAGCTAATTCTTGTGCATCTCCCTACATCCGCTTTGATAAATTGCCTTGAAAGCGTTTTTGCCATCTTTACTAAAATCACCACTTGAGAAACGCTTGGAGTCCACCGTAGCGCAGAGGTTAGCATATTCCGCCTATGACGCTGCACGGCTGGATTCGAGTCCTGGCGAGACCATCAAAAAATTTTCAGCCTTGGTTTTCCGCTCCTAATGCTGGCAACATTTGTGAGGAATTATGCCATGTTATATCTCGTCTCTAAAGAGGTATCGCATTGCAGCACGCCGTTCGGACTCGGTTATAAAAAGGAGACCCTTATCATTGAGCTTAAACTTGAATAGGACTGCACTCATTGATATGTGAGGAATTTGCCCCTGTTCCTTAGTGGAATGTTAATGGGAAAAATTTGCATTAGTTTAGAAACGCTCAAATCATCATTCACAAGTTTTTTGAGATTTGGTAGTTGAACGAAGCTTCTACCAACAATCGATAACATTCTGTAGTCGTTTTCTTTTTCTTAGTTATACGATATGTTATTTTAATTGACATTTGATCTGTTTTAGTTTAGTACTAGTACATAATAGTAAGTCACGATTAATGTAAAGGGTGATTTTTTTGAGGTTAGGATTTTCATGCATTAGTATTTGACAGATCACGTGGGATTTCAGACATGGTGTCAAAGAGAAAGATGCTCAGTATCCTTTGACATTTCATCATGAATAGGCTTACTAACGAGCAACGCTTGCAAATCATTGAATTTTATTACCAAAATCAGTGTTCGGTTCGAAATGTTTTCAAATTTTGACAAATTTTGTTCAGCGATGAGGCTCATTTCTGGTTGAATGGCTACGTAAATAAGCAAAATTGCCGCATTTGGAGTGAAGAGCAACCAGAAGCCGTTCAAGAACTGCCCATGCATCCCGAAAAATGCACTATTTGGTGTGGTTTGTACGCTGGTGGAATCATTGGACCGTATTTTTTCAAAGATGCTGTTGGACGCAACGTTACGGTGAATGAACACATTTCGAACCGAACACTGATTTTGGTAATAAAATTCAATGATTTGCAAGCGTTGCTCGTTAGTAAGTCTATTCATGATGAAATGTCAAAGCATACTGAGCATCTTTCTCTTTGACACCATGTCTGAAATCCCACGTGATCTGTCAAATACTAATGCATGAAAATCCTAACCTCAAAAAAATCACCCTTTATTATTGTTATGTGTTATCGCATATTGACAACCATCCAGTATAACTTTGTTCTGAAATTTTAAGAAAACGTGACTTGCACTGGATTGGATTTAAATAAAACAGCCATTCTTAATTGGAAACCAAATAAAATTAAAATTTAAGGTTTTAGATGTAAGGAAGAACCCAGGGCCAGCTACTATATACAAAAATAAAAGTATATAAAATTCTATACATTCTCCCTTGATGCCTATATACTTGTCTTTATGTAATTGTTCTTTACATGTTCATTCTCTGAGCCCTTTATTTATACAATTAGTTTGTTATAATTGAATTCAATACTCTGCCATTATTTCAAAACTTTTCATTTCCTTCCAGGAAATGGCAATCAATTGCTATAATTATGATTTTTTTTTTCGAATTCAACTCGACGACTGTTGAGCTCCTTATTATTTTTAAATTACTGCGATATTTATGCCAAACAATTAGTGCGTAAGACTGAATAAATGAGTTGGGGGGGTGAAATAAGAGAAAGCAATATGCAATCAATAGAATCATTATTATTATTAGTTGCAAAGTATCATGGTGTCAGCTTAATGTTGTATAAAGGAAAAGCATACAAGTAGAGCGATTCCTTCCCCGAAGGAAAATTTTAAAAGTTCTACCTCCGAAAAAGTTCTTCCCAAAATAGAAACCATTAAGCTTTCATTCAATTTATTAAAATAAAAACAAATGTTTATACCAGCATTGGCATTGTAACTCCGACATGCTCCAATTCCGTTTTACTTCTTTGCCTTAGTATCCCGCCACTGACTTTGTGGAGCTGCTATCCTTTGTGCTCACTAATTAATTTCTATCGCACATACATATACGTTAAACTGCACCTAATTACTCGATTTTCTCATTGATGTTCTTCCTCAAATCCCTGGATTTCTAAAGTCTTCCTTCATTGGAGAGGAAATAATTACGCAGGATAAAATGGGGCAGGATATTGACTTGCGTAAAGTCAACATTTGGATCATTATTTTTTATCGTTTTTTAAATGGTATCCCATTTAAAAAGCAAATTGTAGTCTCGATTTATCCAAACATATCCTATAAACAAACCTCTGCAAATGATAGACCCAAACAACAAAGAAAATCTACTATGTATGGGTGAGTAAAGGTAGCATTGGGGAATAAAAATATAAGCTGGCAGTTACAGATAAATATTATCAAAGATTTTTATTGAAAGAAAGTAATAAAAATTTGCAATTAATATTTATAAAAATTGAAATAAGCAAATTAAAGGTGACTTTTGTATGAGTTAAGTTATTCTTTGGGTTGGCAACCTTGATTTATAATTGTATCCAAACCAGAGAACTACAAGCGATGGTGTTTTTTCCGATTTGCGGTATACTCATAAAAATGGGGTATGAGTATTTGCAGAAAAATAAACGTTCAGAATATCTTTGGGGAAAACAAATCTGTTTTATTGCGGAAGTACTATTATTGAAGTAACTGAGCAAAATTTCGAACCACCGTGGAAGGTTAGTCGTGAATTTGCCACATTTTTAGGGTAACAGCCCCTTAGGTTTTGGCACAACTTTTATAAACTTGGTCTGTGAAAAAGGATGGCTCTTTTACGCAAAAATGCATAAATTTTTTAAGCCAAAAATGCTTTGTTTATTGAAAATTATGATTTTGTTTGGTGAAAAGATGGTTCTTTTGGTTTATTTATATCTTGTATTTCTTTCATTTGGCAGAGAACCACTTAGAACCACTAATTTCCGGTATTTTTTCATGAGGTTAAGCTCAGTCTGCCAGAAGTCAGTGATGGGAGGTTCGCAATCCTGTGCGAACTCCGAAAGTGATAATTTTTAAAATTTTATTTTAAATGAAAACAAGTAAAAACGCATTAAGTTCGGCCATGCAGAACTTTTGATACCCACCACCATGGATACATTTATTACAAAACTACTATATTCATATTAATATCCAAATATAGGCCGATCTTTACCATATTTGGTTCAGGTTCAGTTGCCGAGAAGCTCTATACAAGTAACAGTTCAAAATTTCAGCGAGATCGGGTAATAAATGCGCCGTTTAGCGATTGTTCGGATGATCGATCTATATGACAACTATATCTAAATATGGTTCCATCTGGACAATATTTGGCTTGGATGTCGGTAGTCTAAAAGCAGCTCACTGATTGAAATTTCAGCCACATCGGAGAATAAATGCGCCTTTTTGGTATTTAGCTAAAGCTAAATATTGGTCTCTATGGCAGCTATATCTAAATATAGTCCGATATGGACCATTATCGTGACATATTGGGAGTCTTAATACAACTCACTGTTTCGAATTTTACCGAAGTCGGGTAATAAATGCGCCTGTTATAAGCTTAAGATCCAAATTAGGCGCTCGGTCTATATGGCAGCTATATTCAAATAAGGTTCGATCTGGACCATTTTTGGTTTGGATATCGACGGTCCTAATAAAACACACTGTTCTGAATTTCAGCGAAATCGGGTAATAAATGCGCATGAAAAACGGTCTCTGTGGCAAATTTATATAAATATAGCCCCATCAGGACCAAATTCGGGGCAAGTGTTGGGAGCCTCGATACAACTCACAGTTCCAAAATTTAGCAAAGACTGGTTATAAAAGGGCCTGAGACCCAAAATCGGCAGATCAGTCCATAAGGCAGCTATATCCAAATATGTACTGATCTTGACCATTTTTGGTTCGAAAATCGTGGCAGGTCATTATGCCAAATTTCAGCCGATTTTTATCGTAAACAAAGTCCCAACGTTTTTCATAAAAGTAGTTGCCGAAAAGTTCCTTTTCGTTTATGGCCATTGAATTATTTTTTGTGTGTATCTATATCGCCATATGAGTGGCCATCGTATTAATATTCCTATATTGATTTTCATACTTCGCATGCCATCGCATTTATCATCGTCTTTGCCCATGGCGGAGTTATGCGTGAATGTAAGACGAGAATGGAAATACCGCATCAACACAACACACTGACTCGAATCATAATTGCGGTGTTGCTTTTGCAACGATGAGGAAGCCCGTTTATTTTAACAAAAATATATTTTTAATATGTAATTTCTTTCCTGATTACTAACTTTCATAATTTTTTGGATACTTTTCAAACTTTTCTATAATAAAACAATATCGAGGTGTTTGCGTTTTTTTGCACACACCCATCATACCACAGAATATACAAGAGTCACATGAGCATAAGTATTTGCGGTGGTAGTTTAAACTCAGACTACACTCGTTTAAGTCAAAGCGGTACAACACCACCACAAAATCATTTGTGCTTTTGTACAAGGCATTTGCGTTGGTTGAAGTTGTATGGTTGCGTTATTTGCATTGTTTCCCAAAGACAAGTATTTTTGCGGTATATAACTGTAGATCTCTGGCTCAAACCTCATCAGTGACAATGAAATGTGTTCGGTATACTCTGCCATTTCATCGTAAAGGAACTCACTAAAGAGCAACGACTGCAAATTGTTGACATAAATTATCAAAATTTGTGCTCTCTGACAAATGTCTATTGCGACCTTTTTATGGTTATCATAATCGACAATTCGTGTTGTTCTCATCCGCACCAAATTTACTTTGTTTGACATTAAACCACCGTCTCGTGTTCCTAGAATGCATACTGAAGTGAATATAATAACAGTAGTGCCCAGTGGTAACAAAATTTATTAATAACTTACTAAAAGATGCATTACGCCTGGCTTGGGATCGGTAGATCTGTCTCCTCTATACTATAATAATATATTATTGTCTTTTGGATGAAAAGGGTGTACATGAAGGGGGTGTGCCGATGGCGAGGCTATTCCGGTTTGTGGAAAGTTTCTCAGCATTCTCAGAGATATATTTCAGCTAGCTCTACGTACAACAGCAAAGAGGGCTACAAGTTACCCAAGGTGCCAACCTATCTCCTTGGGAGCAGAAAATGTTTTATTTGCTTACAGCGCAAAATAAGTGGGTGTTTTGCTGGACAGTAAATTGAACTACAAACACATCATTTTGGAAAGGACAAGAAAGGAAACTCTTGCCCTATACACCTGCAAGAGAGCCATTGGCACAAGTTGAGGCTTTAAACCGTGTGTCATGCACTGGGTGTATACTGCAGTTGTCAGACCTCAAAATTCCACCTACTGTTCAATACACAACCGGATCCAAAGGATGGCTTGTTTGTAGAACACAACAGCACTGAGGACGAAACCATCTGATGCACTGAATTTAATGTTGCACGTAATGCCTGTGTTGCACGTAATGCCATTGTGGCTAGACAAATTGTTGCGACTACTGCTGTAAAGGTAGGGGAGCTTTCTCTTTGGTCATGCGGCGGCTACGGACACAGTGCTACCTTGATACAATGGTCGACATTCCAGGGAGTGTGAATTACGCATTGAGCCGCTTTTTGATCAAAAGTCCAGTACCACTATTCCTCACAGAATCGATTGAAACTATGATATCCCCGGTAATATAAGTTATATAGACTTTTTTATGGATGGTTCCAAACTAGACGAACAGATGGGCTTTGGGGTCTGACGAATTAGGGCTGGTCATATCATGAAAGTTACCCGACCACAAGAGGTGGTATGGCTAAGACATAGTGTCATAACGACGACTGGCATAAATATCTTCTCAGACAGCCATTAAATCCATGAAGAACATATTCCTGAACACAAAAACCGCCCCCGAGTGTCGCAGATCTCTCAACGAGATGGCTGAACAGTTCAAAATTCATCTGCTCTGGGTGCCGGGCCACAGAGATGTCCCAGGGAATGATAGAGCAGACAAGCTTGCGAGACTAGGAACTACTTTAGACGTTCCGGGCGAATTGGAATCTGTGGGTATGCCTCTAGAGACATGTAAGCAAAGTCTTCAGGATCAGGCCCGAATGGCATCGAATAACGATGGTCCCAAAGTGCGTGTTGAAAACACTTCAAAAATTAAGTGGCTTAAGATAGACATGAAGAAGTCTACCGCTTTGCTGTCGTTGAGTCCGACATGAAAGATCACTGTATTTTCGGATATCATGCTGAAAGATTGAAAGTTGCAATCAACGACTTTCGCAGAAACTGTGGGGACGTCGAGGAATGAGAAACTATACAACATCTGCTGTTTGTATATCCCTCCTTGGCAGTCAGAAAGAGTCCTTTAGGTTCCCATTTCTATGATAAGTTGTCTGAATTAGCAGATGTGAACATTCGCAAGTTGTTAGGCTTTTTAAAGCGATCTGGATGGTTCAACGGTAGAAACTAAATGCCTGGTTCTGTGGTATTACAATGACCGAAAGCCGTCTAAGTGAGTCTGATGGCAGACTGCCACTTAAAAATTAATCTAACCTCTAACCTCAGCTCATCCGTTATCAAGTATTGGACCGGTGTTATTCAACCACGTGGAATGGAGCTTACTAATAGGCCATTTGAACCGGATTTACGGGTAGCATTAACGGGAAGCTATTTGTAAAAAGTAAATGGCATAAATCAATTTAACGATTCCAATAAAAAATTTTAAATATATGAGCACATTAGATTAAACAAGTAAAAGCGTTTTAAGTTCAGCCGGGCCGAATCTAGGGAACACATCACTATAGATTCTTCTTAAAATGTATACAAAATAAATTTAGTTGAAAGGCATAATTTAATTTGGACAAAAATTGCGGCTTGTAAGGGCTCAAGAAATCAAATCGGGAGATTGGTTTATATGGGAGCTATATCAAGTTGGACCGTACTTGGCACAGTTATTGGAAATCATAACAGAACACTAAATGCCAAATTTCAGCCAAATTCGACACAAATTGCCGCTTGGAAGATCTCAAGAACTCAAATCGGGAGATCGATTCATGTGGAAGCTATATCAGGTTATGTACCGATTTGGACCGTACTTGACACAGTTGTTGAAAATCATAACAGAACACTACAGCGAAAAATTGCGGCTTCCAGGGGCTCAAGAAGTCAAATCGGGAGATCGGTTTATATGGGAGCTATATCTAAATCTGAACCGATATGGCCCATTTGCAATCCCCAACGACCTACATCAATATTAAGTATAAAAATTTCAAGCAGCTACCTTTACGCGTTTGACCGCTATCGTGATTTCGACAGACGGACATGGCTAGATCGACTCAGAGCGTCAAGAGGATCAAGAATATATATACTTTATGGGGTCTTAGACGAATAGTTCGAGGTGTTACAAACGGAATGACTAGATTAGTATATCCCCATCCTATGGTGGTGGGTATAAAAAAAGTTGAAGAACTAATATTACTGACTCGAAATCTGTTGGGAAATGAGTCTTTTACGAACTTTAGAATCAAATCGCGACCAATAGTCGATATGAGAGCTATTTTATAATGTTATCAATTTTAGACGAGAATAAGAATCGAAGATGAATAAGCTGAAGAACACATATCATTCACTCATTTCAAATTTGCTGAGAAATTAGTCTTTTCCGAACTCAATAGTCAAATCGCGACCATTTATCTATATTAGAGCTATTTTATAATGTTATCAAACTTAGACCAGAAATCGTACATGATTCTATATGGGAGTGTGTCATGATAACTGTATCATAATTTCAAAAGACAAACAGGCAGACGGACGGACATCGGACAATATATGCTTTACTTTATGTTAATACCTTACCTCAACTTCATTTATTTTTATTGAGTATTTATGTAATTAAAATTAACTACGGCTTACACACTGCATTTATGACTTACCAATTATTTACTCATAATTGCTATGTATTCATGCCCATGCACACACAGCTGCTTGTTGCCCTTATCCACCAATGCTTCTGATGCTTTTTTGTTTACTAATCCAAAGTAACAACGAACTGTATGTTGTTTTATTTGTGTGTCCTTGTCTTAAAATCGAATATCCTTTGTTCTATTTCATTGTGGTCAAACATCAATTTCCCCTCATCCCTTGCAAAACGTTACATGAATGTGCATCTACAACACCACAAAATAGAATGAAACAGAATCGGAGTCAGAGATGCAGCCCGTATCGGAGGAGCCCATAAAATTTGTACATGTTTTGAATCCGGGCGAACGTGAATATCTTTCTCCAAATTTAATTGGAGTGCAGAATATTGCCATGACATTTTTGCCTCTGTCCATAAATTTCATCAATATCGTTGATGCTTTTCGGGAGATTGTCAATGGCGTCAGATATGACATAATGGTCAATGCCATTGACACAAAGGATCAAGATGCCGAAATTGTTTGCCATCTGGTGATATTGGAGAAGCCTTGGTTGCGCACCGAATGGGGTGACAAAGTGCGCGAATTGCAACATTCCAACTGCAGCAGCAATGCCGCAGACGATGGGGACGTACCCGGTCAATCGGGACTGCGGGCCAATGACATAAACGATAAGTATGTTAAGAGTACGGTATTCAATGGGGGTTCACGCAATGAACTCACCAATGAAGAAATGAAACGTCTTGAAGATCAAATATTTCCCTCAGCTATAAGTTCTAAACGTACATCCTCCTCATCCAATAACCTTAGAATCCACCAGAACGAAAAACCTATGGAAAATCCCAGTGATGGTGATAAATCTACGGAAGAAACAACATCCACCACTACCGCAAGCGAAAATCAGGAGGAGGTTACAACAGCCAACGAAGGGGAGGATGCGGCGAAGAATGAGGCTGAAGAGCAAACTACAGCCGAGACGGTTGTGGATGAAGCCGAAATAACCTCCACTAACATTGCCACTAGCACTGAGAGCACCGCCACCTCGGACGATAGTGAGGCAAGTGTGCCCGAACTAAGTGAAGATGACAAAAAGTGGTTGGATGACATCTTCTCCATTGGTGCCTTTAACTTTGAAAACTCTTTAAATGCCCGGCGCAAAGTTGATGCTGGCGCTGATGTTGTTGCCGATGATGGGCAACAGAAGCAGGTAAACATATTCTCTCGTACACACATTATCATCCTCTATGTAGTCATTCCCACTCCGGTTGTTGTTGTTGTTTGTCTCATGAATATTGGTGTTGGTCATAAAACGCCACTTGGAATTGTTGCATATTTATTCGAATGAAGTGAATTTCATCCAAGTACTCCCGTGTTGGCCATTATTTGTATTCATAATGAACTTCCTACCAGCAGTAGCAACAGCAAAAACAGCAGCAGTACAACTTTACGGATTTGTAGATAAATAGTAGCGTGCTGTCATCTCGACATCATGGGTTGTGGGTATAGGCGAAAATAAAACCTCCGAAATCCTTTCGAATCTCCACAAAGTTTTGTCCGAGCTAAGAACGAAGGGGTGGGGTTGGCTGAATACATGGCCAGATGTGGCGCCCAACGTGCGTACAACTCCTACTACAAACAAAACAGTTTTAATTAGGAAATTATTTAGTCGTCCTTGTTTTTTGTTTGAAATTTTCCGAGTCTGACGAAGGGATATCACACAACGCGCATTTGAGTGCGCACCAAGATGTAAACTTAAATATTTTGGCCATATTTTCTATTCCCCCAACAATGTTTAAACTAATTGCCACTCTGCCTCTGCCTCCAGCTCGAGTTCGCGCTTGTGATGGCGCTCGCCATTATTTGCACAGGAAATGTTATTGCAGAAATTGTCGTATTAAAGTTATCCTCGGTATTTATTTGCTGTCACTCATTGAAGTAAACGTCCGAGGTGGGACTATGACTACTAGTGACATCTGCTACTTTGTCCATTAATGCTATGTGAATGGTTCTATGGATTTTGTCATGAACATTTTTCGTAATTAAAAATTTTATTATTATTAATTTTATGTTAGTCCTAAGGATTAGCTAATTTGAGTAAATTGTAACTTTTCTTCGAAAGACAGACGTGGTCAACGTAATGTAGAACAAAGACCTGTATAGTGCATACATTTTGGTTGAACATTTAGGTAGGTCTAAATTTTACTTAAAAAATGTAGGATTGTTCGCCCAACACAAAGAAAGATATACTTTTTTACCAAAATGTTCATGGGAAACAGATTTGAGGCCACCGTAGCGCAGAGGTTAGCATGTCCGCCTATGCCTGGGTTCGAATCCTAGGGAGACTATCAGAAAAAATTTTAAGCGGTGGTTTTCCCCCTCCTAATGCTGGCAACATTTGTGAGGTACTATGCCATGTAAAACTTCTCTCCAAAGAGGTGTCGCACATTGAGATTAAACTTGAATCGGACTGCACTCATTGATATGTGAGAATGTTCATGGGCAAAATTTGCAATTTTACAGATTTGTTTTATGATTAGCCAATACGTAGCAAAATTACCATTCATTTGATTCATACGAAGAAATGATAATTTTTGGCCAAAGTTGAAGGGGAATGACAATTTCTGGAAGATTAATGTGAAGAAGTGATAGCATGTGTAGAGCATGTGGGGAAGATGAAGAGATGTTGGAGCATTTCCTATGTCATTGCCCGGCTTTCGCGGCTAACAGACACCGGCACTTAGGTGGGGACACAATATCAGACATGAACTAACTTAGTGGCGTGGTATGATATCGAGTCGGATATTGGGAGGCTTTTATCAAATCACTATTTCAAATTTCAGCGAAATCGGGTAATAATTGCGGCGTTTATGGGCTTAAGGCCCTAAATCGACAGATCGGTCTATATGTCAGCTATATCTAAATATAGTAGGATCTGAACTATATTTGAGTCGGATGTCGGAAGGCTTTTATCAACTCACTATTTAAAATTTCAGCGAAATCGGATAATAATCGCAGCTTTTATGGGCTTAAGACCCTAAATCGGCAGATCATTCTATATGGCAGCTATATCTGAATATGGTCCGATCTGTACCATATTTGAATCGGATGTCGGAGGCTTAAAAAGCTTGTTTTTAATTTTATCGAAAGCGGCATATCCGTCTTTATGGCAGCTATATGTAAATAGGGTCCGATATTCTGTTTGAATATAGGGGCCCCTAGTACAACTTCTTGTTTCAAAATTCAACAAAATTGGGCAAAAATTTCTGCTTTTTCGGGCTTAAGACCCTAAATCGTCAGATCGGCCTATATAGCAGCTATATCTAATAATAGTCCGATTTGGCCCATTCAAGAACATAACCTGTGTATAAAAGAAATACGAGTCTGTGCAAAATTTCAACTCATTACAACTGACGGACACTCGGACATACAGATGGACACATACTTTGTAGTGTCGGAAATGGATATTTCGATGTGTTGCATGACTAAATGAATATAGGTTTCTATATTCCTATGAAGGAATATAGAACCAGAGCGGGGGTGTGAAACGCCCATTCCTCTCGCAAGCACGTAGGTGCCTCTGACGGAACTATCCCGTCCCGTCCACAAATCTCAGGAGATCTCCCTAGGGTACGTTCGCAAGATCACCCAGAACGGAGAAGAACCGCCTACCCGTAAATGAGAGCCTGCGTCCCAGCAGACCCGGACATGAGCAGAGCAAATGCTCGATTGTTTCCTCCTCCTTGCAGAAGTCATTGTGCGGTATTCCGGTCCTTCAGAGGTCTGAGCGCTCTAGCGGTCCGGCTATATGCCGCGTCCCATTGGTTCACCCGGCGCAGATGAACCCCTCCAGGAAACCATGTCAGCGTCACATGGTGGACTCGCAGCTTATCCAGGCACTTCAAACAATCCAATATACACCTCGACCTCACCGTCCTCGAACCCAAGGCCAAGAACCCACATAAATCCTGAATTTTGAGGCGGTAAATCCCTAACATGAATTTATCTTGCGGCTTTTGTAATAGCAAAAACCTCTGCCTGAAAAACCGTACACTCGTCCATTTGTCTCAGAAACATGCCGATAGTGAGTGAGTCGGAGTAGACTTTCAACACAGTCGCTGACCCGGCACGGACTAAACTATGAGCATCACAAAGGCGGGAACTTTGAGCTTCAATCTGTGTGGTGTTCTTCATTATCACAAAGGCTCAGCTGGGAGCTACCGGGCGCGTCCACAGTTTGTTGGTAGTGGAATGCTCCATACGGAGTACCTGCAACTGCAATCGCGGACAATTAGCGGTATCGAGTGGAGAGACTCAGTGTGGCTGAGCTCTTGCTTAAATACTGAGTGCCTATGATGCTCGATACGTCAAGGCGAGTTTTTGGCGCCTTTATATAACTTATGGCCATCATGTTCCCGGGGCGATCGGTCGTATAGACCGGAACGAGCTTGACGAGGATTGCCACCTCCACATGCAAATGTGGTTACAACACGAATAACAACAGTCTTTAACACCATCTAGGAGCCATCAGTGAAAATCGAATCGAATCCTGAATTTCCTTAAACCAATCGGTACAGGTATCATGGAGTCGGAGATAACTTTCAGTGTACCCCTTCGCATCTGTCCTCCTTCAGCATGTCGAGCTCCCGAATATTGCTTCCAGACCCTCCTGCGGTACGGATCTCAGTGCCCCTGCGACTCCGAATTTCTCAAATTTCCTCGTACGAGTCCTCTTAGCCCTCCAATACACATATGCCCCATAGATCAGTACTGGTCTCACAATATCCGTCCTATAATTCATCTTGGGGGTTACCCCCCACTTCCTACCGAAGATCCTCCTGCAGGAGTAAAAAGCGCATAGTGCCTTACGGCTTCTTTCCTACGTATTCCTCCTTCAGTACAGCTTCGAAGCGAGGACTATGTCATTTCCGCCGAGATCCAACAGGATTTCATTCATCACGAGGTTCCACAGAATCAGCGAGAATCGTCACCCGCATTTTGACCACACTATCTCACAGGTTCACATTAATAATCCTGCCACCAAGCATATTATTGGGTTGCCCAAAAAGTAATTGCGGATTTTTCATATAGTCGGCGTTGAAAAATTTTTTCACAGCTTGTGACTCTGTAATTGCATTCTTTCTTCTGTCAGTTATCAGCTGTTACTTTTAGCTTGCTTTAGAAAAAAAGTGTAAAACAATCATATTTGATTAAAGTTCATTCTAAGTTTTATTAAAAATGCATTTACTTTCTTTAAAAAAATCCGCAATTATTTTTTGGGCAACCCAATATTTGGCCACTGTCACCCATAGGAGTGGCGATTAAATGCTCCCCTGCCACTTTCTCCTTATCTTTATATCATTGGATCCACATTTTATACATTTGTTCCTTAGCATATGCTTTACGCGGTCTCTAAGGACCCAGACCACACTGTACTGGCCTTAGGATTGGAGCAGTGTGCCTCAAAACCTTTTTCTGGTTTTAAGTAGAAAGGACTAAAGGATTAGAAATAGATCTGTAGACCTTTGGTGTCACATAACTTGCTTTGCCGGGTTTGGGTATATTGCAACCATTGTCGCCTGCCAGGCATTCGTAGTATATGCAAGTTCTAGGAAAGCCCTATATCTTTCAGATTACCTTCCAACTACTACTACTATAGTCACTAAAATCATTACAGACAGTATCAGTCAGATCCGTGTTCTAGACAATGACAAAGAAGCGATTGCTTTTTTTTAACTAGGAATGGAGAGTTCATCGCCTTGAAACATCGGGCGACGTCCTTTGGTTTCCGTAGTGCAAGGCATTGACCCAAAAACCAGTTTGGTACAACAAGCAGGTTGAATATTAGCTTTTCAATTTTCTCATACATATTGGGTTGCCCAAAAAGTATTTGCGGATTTTTTAAAAGAAAGTAAATGCATTTTTAATAAAACTTAGAATGAACTTTAATCAAATATGATTTTTTTACACTTTTTTGCTAAAGCAAGCTAAAAGTAACAGCTGATAACTGACAGAAAAAAGAATGCAATTACAGAGTCACAAGATGTGAAAAAATTTGTCAACGCCGACTATATGAAAAATCCGCAATTACTTTTTGGGCAACCCAATATGTATTTGGGGCCCTACTTAGAGATTGATAGTATTGGGTTGCCCAAAAAGTAATTGTCGGTAATATAGTAGTCGGCGTTGACAAATTTTTTCAACGGCTTGTGACTCTGTAATTGCATTCTTTCTTCTGTCAGTTATCAGCTGTTACTTTTAGCTTGCTTTAGGAAAAAAGTGCGCGAAATTTGGTTTACATTTGTTTGTTTGGCGTCAATTTTAATATGGGTACCACATGTATTGAAAGAAATTCATTTAACAAACCGAATCAACGCTTGTGATATGCACCTTAAACGCAATGAATTCGATCCGTTTTTAAAACGAATCATAACTGGAGATAAAAATGGATTGTTTACAACAACGTTAGTCGAAAACGATCATGGTCCAAGCATGGTGAACCAGCTCAAACCACTTCAAAGGCTGATATCCACCAAAAGAAGGTTATGCTGTCTGTTTGGTGGGATTGGAGCTATTTTGAGCTGCTTCCAAGGAACCAAACGATTAATTCGGATGTTTACTGTCAACAATTGAACAAATTGAATACAGCCATCAAGGAGAAGCGACCAGGATTGGTCAATCGTAAAGGTGTCATATTCCACCAGGACAACGCTAGACCGCACACATCTTTGGTCACTCGCCAAAAACTGAGTGAGCTTGGCTGGGAACTTTTGATGCATCCACCATATAGCCCTGACCTTGCACCATCAGACTACCATTTATTTCAATCTTTGCAGAACTCCTTAAATGGTTAATCTTTCGGCAATGATGAGGCTATAAAATCGCACTTGGTTCAGTTTTTTGCAGATAAAGGCCAGAAGTTCTATGAGCGTGGAATACTAAATTTGCCAGGAAGATGGCAAAAGGTTATCGAACAAAATGGCAATTATATATTTGATTAAAGTTCATTCTAAGTTTTATTAAAAATGCATTTACTTTCTTTTAAAAAATCTGCAATTACTTTTTAGGCAACCCAATATTTGTAATGTCAACATTTTTCATTACATAACATGATAGTCAATCAACTGTTACCCTAAATCTTCAGTATCTTCAAAAGCAAATAAAATGTCGATTAGGCAATGTTTAAAAAAAAAACAAATAATAAGAAACATTCTAATTTACTCGTACCCTTTAGAAGCGTATTTCATCCCAAAGCTTTATGGCGTTTTAATTTCCTATCCACGAAGGGATTTTTTAATTTTCTCAAACAAGTTCGTGACTGCCAATTTGTTCATTTATTCAATCTGCATTTGGTCATCAATCTATCAACGACGATGAACAAGGCAAAGCACTGCTGTTCCAGTCTCCCTGCCTGCCAAAAATAATTTGTCTATTCTGCAAGACCATTTGTCAATTACTCGTACTCTTTACAATTAGGGGCCGATTGTGTTTGACATTTCAGGGAATCCATGGTCATTAAAATATGTTGTCCCTTCACAACAACAATCTGCCAGCACCCCTGGCTTATCGAAATTAATCGTAAGTGCAAATGGTGGTCGTACAAGTACGAGTAAGTATATGCATTGTCATATAGTTGTGGATGACACACAGGCTGCCGACTATTGACTTACATCAATCTCAGTAGTTAGTATACTTTAATGCAACTTTAGTTATTTAAGGAAAATTTGTGGTCTATGTGAAAGTAATTCAAGTCTTTTTCCTGCCACAAACTTGATTAAAATAAGAATTTTCAAAGTGAGTCCTTTGTTAATTTGAATTCAAAATGGTTTAAGTGTGCTGCATTCAGATATTGCAATCACAATTCGAGCCCACAATATGAAAAATGTTCAACATAATGACTAAGAATCACATGATGGTTCAATTTAGTCGTGTTTCTCTGTTCCTGTTAATTAATGAACAAAGTAAATATCGCAGCTTTCCTCCGATCATCTTCAAATTTTGCTCAGCAGTTTTATTAGACTGCACAGAAGTTCTGGAACCTTTACAATCGCATTACGATCATATGTATCGATCTTCTCGAAATTTTCCTCAACGTCTTCTTTTGTGAATTTTACTATATGCATGGAAGTCGGAATATGAAACTGAAATCGCATAAGTGATAACTTTATTCCTGTGAGAAATTATCTGGTATATTAGGAATTCGTCATTAATTAGTTTTTAATAAAATTCACAAAAACATACTTTGATAAATCGCTTATGATTGTCCCTGACTTAAAAAGAGTTCTACTGAGCATTGCCCTTCTTGAGTTGAGTTCTACTGAGCATTGCCCTTCTTGACCTGAGTATGCTCTTGCCCGTATGCTTATATCATTTAACTAGACACGAATTTCACTTATCCGAATAGGTTAGGCTAGGTTTAAGTGGCAGTGTGCCATCAGACTCACTTAGACGTTTTCGTCTATTGTGATACAGAGGAACAGAAGAAGGAAGATGATCGCTTTAAAAAGCATAAAAACTTGCGAATGTTCAAAACTTGCGAATGTTCCGTTAAATCAGACAGGTTCTTAAAGAAATGGGTACCGAATGAGAACTAAACCTAAACTCCTTCTGACTGCTAGCGCGGGACACACACACAGAAGGTGTTCTATAGTCTCTTCTTCTTCGATGTCCTCACAGCTTCTGCAAAAGTCGTTGCTGGCAACTTTCAGTCTGTCAGCATGTTTTCCGATTAGACAGTGACCTGTCATGATGGACACAATGACTGAGACGTCTGTTCCCTGGAATATATCTGTGGCCCGGGACACAGAACAGATTTAATTTTGAATTGTCATCTCGTTGAGAGTTCTGCGACAGTCGAGGGCGAATTTTGTGTTCAGCCTTATGTAAATGTGGACGGATTTCTACCAAAATTCGCATATCATGTTTTTATAAAAGTGATATGTGAAAAGTTTTGTGATGTTGGAAAAACAAATGCAATCTCCACGATGATTACAAAAAAAAAAAAGACAAACGGTATAGAAAGAATTCGCTGAAAGGCGGACATCACTTAACCGAGTTAGGAAGAATTTCTGAGTCCATCAGTACTCAGCATTACAATCACAGTATAGGCTTAGGGTACAGTTCAAGTCTTAGCCATAAATGGCATATACATTTTGACTTTGTTTACAAATTTAATTCAAGGACATAAAAAACTCATCTGGGTTACTTACAAAGTTGGATGTAGTACCTTCAAAGTTGGTCACCTCAGCCCTACAATGTGCGGGATATCTTTTATAGTGTCCAAGAAATTTGGCTCACAAATTTTTTATACCCACCACTGTAGGATAGGGGGTATATTCATTTAGTCATTCCGTTTGCAACACATCGAAATATCGATTTCCGACCTTACAAAGTACATATATTTCGGATCGTCGTTAAATTCTAAGACGATTTAACGATGTCCGTCTGTCCGTCCGTCTGTTGTAATCACTCTGCAGCTGAAATTTGCCACATATACGTCTTTTTGATGCACGCTGGCTATGTTCTTGAACGGGCCAAATCGGACCATATTTGGATATAACTGCTATATAGACGGATCTGCCGATAAAGTGTCTATTGCCCATAAATGCTTAATTTTTCATCCGATTTTGCTGAAATTTTAAACAGTGAGTAGTTTTAAGCCTTCCGACGTCCGACCCGAATATGGTTCATATCGGACTATATTTAGAAATAGCTGCCATATAGACCAATCTCCCGATAAGAGGTCTGAAGCCCGTAAAAGCTTATTTTTTAACCGATTTCGCTGAAACTTGAAACAGTGAATAGTTTTGTACCTCCCAACATAGGACAAAAACATGGTTCAAATCGGACTATATTTAAAAAAAGCTGTCATATAGACCGATCTGCTGATAAAGGGTCTGATGTCCATAAAAGCTCTATTTATTACCCGATTTCGCTTAAAGTTGAAACAGTGGTTCCGATATTCGACCTTAATATGGTTCAGATCGGACTATAATTATATATAGCTGCCATATAGACCAATCTGCCGATAAAGGGTCTGAAGCCCATAAAAGCTTTATTTATTACCCAATTTCGCTGAAATTTGAATCAGTGAGTTGCTTAAAGCCACCCGCCATTTGGCCCAAATATAGTAAATATCTGACCCAAAAATAGAAATATATTAAGGGTCTTAAGCTTATAAAAGTTTTAATATTTACCCGATTTCGCCGTAATTTGAAATAGTGAGTTGGTTTAAGTCTTCCGACATTACTACCACATATAAGTCAGATCAGATTATATAGCTATAGTTGTCATATAGACCGATCTTCCAATTTAGGGTCCTAATCCCATAAAGTGTGGATTTATTGTCTGAAAATATTGCATGTGTATGAGTTCTCCGGTCCTGAATAAAATATGATCGAGACCAGCCACTATTGAAGTTATAATAAATTAGGATGATTATTGTATCCTTGTTTAATTTGGTTCAGATCGGTCCAGATTTGGTTATAGGTGCCATATAGAACGATCTGTCGATTTAAAGTCTTGGCCCTATAAAAATCGCATTTATTATCTGAATTCGTTGAAATTTGACGCAGTGACTTATGTTGGGCTTTTCTTATATGGTTCAGATCGGTTTATATTTGGATATAGCTGTAAAAAAGACCAATATTTTGCTCTACAAAATTGAACAGTGACTTATATTTATTAGACCACTCCGTGCCGAATTTGGGTGCTTAAGTTATCCAATTTTCACTGGACAAAAGGGGGTTAACATATATACCTGAGGTTGGTATCCAAAGTTCGACTCGGCCGAACTTAATGCCTTTTTTCTTGTTTTTTTTTTTTTTTTTGAACTTTTCGCAGAGGTTGGTCTCTTATTTTGTTGCTTGTGAAAGTATTTCTGAACCGATTTCAAATTTTTTGATTTGGAAAGCTAATAAAATTTACTATTTTTTTGTTGTGATATATGCTAAGGTTCGATTCTTCAGTCAAAAGTTATGCGAGTTACAAATGAAAAAATGTGAAAAAGTTAATTTTTGGCATTTTTTTTGTAAAAAAAGGTAATTTCGTTGTTTCGTCTTTATACAGAAAACTTGGCCAAGCGCTATCAATTTTACTTACTGTACTGTAAAGAAGACTTAAGGTAGATGCGTTTATGCATAATTTTTATAAATTGTGTTTACTCTAATAGGAGATCTGTGAAATACAATATTGGTATTTTTTAACAAAAAAAAAAAAAAAAAAGAAAAAAAAACAGGGAAAACTCTTCGAGTTCTCAAAACGCAAAACTGAGACCCCCAACTTTATAAAATATTATCATTGGCCCAAGTATTAACTAAAACTAAATGCAAAATATTTTTTGCGCCATCTTAGGATTGAGGTCTCTACGGACATTTTACTAAAAAATGCATCTTTCCCCAGCGTGGGAATTTTGAGTGTTTTCATCAAGAAATGTAGCCAAAATTTGTACTCATTTTTTTTTTAAAGATATTCATCTACAAATTTGTGAAAAATTTTAACGATATCTTTAGTAGTTTTGGTTGTATGATATTTTCAATTTGAATTTTATTTTTCACAAAAGTGTATTTTTGGCAAACTTTAAAAACCGGACCATAAATGCGTTTTTGACAGCCCGAACAAAATTTGGTAGGGCCGAGGTAACCAACTTTGAGGGCCCACCAATGTTCCTCTGTGACCTCTAGGGCCCTGAAATTTTGCATATAAACTGGATAACATCTCAGCTATAATCATGAATTTCATGAAGATATCTCTATCCGTTCCAAAATGGCAGATCTATTTCCACTTATTTTTTTCCCATCCCACTGTGCGTCGTGTCGGCACGAGTTATCGTTAACCGATCGCCATAATATTTCGTTTTTGTGAATCAAAACGATAATATGCGTTTTTCTATTTGCAAAAAAAATCATCTGTATAGGTGGGACAGTCTAATGAGCATATATTTCCCGGTTTTTTATGAGACCTTCATTTACGGGCACTCAATCTGTTTTATTGGCTATGCGAACGAACAGCTTTGCCGAAGTTCATAAAGTTGGTTCGTATTCAGATATAGCGTCCATGTAATGATTTTGCCCAGTTAAGACTTATGGTGTAGGTGTAGCGTATTACATAGTCGACATCGCCCGGCTTTTGCCTTCTCTTTCTTGTTTATTTAAATTTTATTCAATATTTGCCATTGGAGCTAAACTTATTACGGAAATAATGCTACATTTTACTTTTTTCTCCAAGTGTTCACATAACCATCCGAAACTTTACCTCATTTAATTTTAGTTCTTTTCAAATCGTAGATCTGTGTTATTAGATTTGCATTTATTCCCATTAAAACGTTTGGCTCTAAGTCATCCTTGTATTCCGTCAAATCGGAAATTTATTTTAAATTGCATAAAATTGCGAACGTGCTGTGCCACAGCACATCATTCTATGTGTTTCTATTCATCTATCCTTCGTCGTCGTCGAAGTCGTAGTCCTGATTATGCAAATGTTTAATTGCGTTAATCCCCAATTCTTAAATTCAATCATGTGCAGTGTAATCCCGTAGGGTTGGTTGTGCCAATCCTTTCTTGCGCAGCGAGACCCAATTTAAAGGATTCCCATTTGTACCACCATTCCAACCCATTCGTTGGCAGAGACTTGTGGATTCCTGTATCTTCTGGCCCTGAAGAAATATAACGAAAACGTGATAATGTTTGAAAGGATTGTGAGGAGTGGGTGCAAGGGCAGCGAACGGGCGGGATGGGTTTCTTTGTTGACAATGGGAGTGAAAAGAACAAACAATATGATTTTTAATTTATTCGCCATGATCCTTCCAATGTAAGCACTTAAGTACATGGTGTTACATTTGTTTGTTAGTCCAAAAGTTCCTCCCAGTTGTCTTCTTATTTCGCTGCTGCCGTTTCTGCTTCCATTCATCCATCCATCCATCCAGCTGATGGCTTAGATTGGTAAACAACAATTTTCGCTGGAGTCATTTAATGACTTCTTGCCACCTTGCCACCTCGCCCCCCGACCGACGAACCCCATTACCACTAACTGTACGCCAGCCAGCACTTAACACCACCTCTCCACGATTGGGCTCTTGAATAATTCATTTTTGGCAAGAAAACTTGTCATTTAAGATGCTGCTAAAATAGTTCGAAAGTTTCCGTAACCCACAGCGGAAAATGATGGTGATGCCGGCGGTGCCCAGATAAAAGAAGGCAAGGCAAATATATGTATGTACATAAATATATTAGCAGATAGGCAGGCATGCATGCATTCATGTATGTGGACACATACTTATTTATGTGTGGATGATAGTGCGGAAAATCTTCATATCTTCTGCAAAGAGTCGGATTTCTTATCTATCCATACTCTGCCTACCACCAATAAAGTTTTATTAGAACTTGGATTTAGGAATTTATTATCCGTTGGCGGCCGAAACCTCCCACAACCAGCACAACTAGTGGTGGGCAAACAAATGAATTGCTCCGTGTCCTAGAGTCTCTTCGCTTGATAGCTAATTTTATGGAAGTTGTATTGGAAGGAAGATATGTAAATATCTATGTTTGTTAAGAGATTTATTTTCACTGCAAAGACCTTTGTTTGTGGCCAAGTGTTGCATTGATTTTAGGAATTTGTTGTTGGCATTTTTTGGGGGGGTTTAAAACCAAAAATTAAAAGGTTCATGGACCAAAGCTAAATTAATAGAATATACCGTGAGCACTTCGATTTTGAGCACCAAACAGGCTGGAACTTTGAGCTCCGGCTTGTGTGGTGTCCATCGTTATCACGCGAAGCTTAACTGAAAGCTACCGGGCGCGTCCACAGGTTGCGGATGGTGAAAAGCTCCGTTTTTATGCGGAGTAGCTGCAAATGCGGCCGCGGGCAGTCAGCGATTTTCGAGAGGAGAGTCTCAGTGAGGAATCAGGTGGCACTGGCTCTTAATTAAATACTAAGTGCCAACGATACTCGAGATGACAAGGCGAGTTATTGGCGCCTTCAAATAACCAATGGCCAACATCAGCGTCTGTTCACAGGTTAGGGGCGGCTGGTGGCCAGCGTTGTATCTTGGAGCAAGCGGCTCGCCACAAAGAGGAATACATGTGCAATCCCACAAAACCCATGCGGTTGGGGCGCTGGGCCAATAACCCGCCCCCGGAGTAAAAACGGACCCCCCCAACGTTACGACCCACGCAAACGAAAAAAGGACCATGATTTGCGGATCTGCACCTGGAATGTCCGCACTCTTTATAGGAAGGCAGATATTACCGCCTTACAGGAAGTGCGATGGTGTGGTAACGAACTATACTATAGCTGCCATAACACTAGACATGAATTTGGCTGTGGATTTGTGGTTAGTCGGAGACTGAAACACCTTGTCTCCAGATTTACTCCGTTGGATGAGAGGCTAGCCACAATCCGCATAAAAGCCAAATTCTTCAACATCAGCCTTATTTGTGCCCATCCTCCGACGGAAGACAAAGACGAGCAGACCAAGGATATTTTCTACGAGCGCCCAGAGAGAATATGACCGCTGCCCCGCCCACGATATTAAAATCGTTCTGGGAGATTTTAATGCGAAGATAGGAAAGGTAGATGTTTTTGGTCAAACAGTCGGAAAGTTTAGCCTCCATGAGATAACGTCCAGTAATAGGTTGAGGCTGATAGATTTCGCTGCGGCAAAAAACATGGTAGTTAGTAGCACCAGATTTCAACATAAAAATGTTCACAAAGCCACATGGCTGTCAACCGATCAAAACACGAAGAACCAAATTGATCACTTGGTGATAGATGGAAGGCATTCATCAAGCGTTTAAGATGTACGATCGATCCGTGGAACGAATATAGATTCGGATCATTACCTTGTTGCTGCAAAGCTTAACACCCATTTGAAGATGGCGAGGAAAGTACGATATGACACTGCACGGAAGCTGGACATTGAAAAGCTGCAAACACAACAGATGGCAGCGGCATACTCCACTCGATTGACCCAACTGCTTGATGAATGCAATTATTGGGTAACGGAAGTCTCCTTCAAGAAACCCATGGTACAAGAGTGTCGAAATGCTGCTGAAGCCATGAATGCGGCATATAGAGCAACCCTGCAACCTTCATTATCAACGCGCCAGATGAAGAAGAGGTATCGGGAGAAAAGGTTAGAGGAGAAACGTCTATTCCGCAGAAAGAAAAAGGAAATGGAAAGACGTGAGTGTGAGCGAATTGAGATGAACAAGAGTCAGAATGAAGTCCGGAAATTTTACCAAAGAATTAAACATCAAACCGATGGCTTTGGTTCAGGCTCATCCTCCTGCAGAGACAAATAAGGAAATCTGGTAACTGACACAGATAACATGCTGAGGATATGGAAAGAACATTTTACCCAACTGCTAGTGTCCAACGTTGGCGGGGAAGAGGATACCGCAGAACCAATCCCTGATGATGGTATAGATTGTTTACCTCCTAGTCAGAATGAGGTCCAAGTAGCAGTGACCCGACCAAAGAACAACAAGGCAGCAGGAGCCGACGAGTTACCCGCTGAACTATTTAAGACCGGAGGCGACACGCTGATAAGTCGTTTGCATCAACTTGACTATTCAATTTGGCTGGAAGAACACATACCCGATTATTGGAACCTCAGCATACTATGTCCCGTACACAAGAAAGGAGACAAGACGGAATTGGCCAACTACAGAGGAATAAGACTCCTCCCCTTCGTATACAGGATACTCTCGAGCGTACTGTGTGAAAGATTAAAACCTAAAGTCAATGGGATAATTGTGCCCTATCAATGCGACAACCCTGCAACCTTCATTATCAACGGTATCGGAATCGGGAGAAAAGGTGAGAGGAGAAAGGATGGGGGTATACTAATTTCGTCGTTCCATTTGTAACACCTCGAAATATTCGTCTAAGACCCCATATAGTACATATATTCTTTATCGTCATGACATTTTAAATCGATCCAACCATATCCGTCCGTCCGTCTGTCGAAAGCACGCTCACGTTCGAAGGAGTAAAGCTAGGCGCTTGAAATTTTGGACAAATGCTTCTTAGCAGTGTAGGTCGGTTGGGATTGTAAATGGACCATATCGGCCCATGTTTTGATATAGCTGTATATGCAGAACCGATCTGGGATCTTGACTTCTTGAGCCGCTAAAGGTCGCAATTCCCATCCGATTTGGCTGAAATTTTGCACGGAGTGTTTTGTTATGACTTCCAACAACTTGCAAAATAAGATTCAAATCGGTCCATAACCTGATAAAGCTGCCATAAAAACCTATCGTGGATCTTGATCTCTTGAGCAACTAGACGGCGCACTTTTCATCCGATTTGGCTGAAATTTAGCATTTATGGCCCGAATCGGACAATATCTTCATATAGCTCCAATAGTATACATAACAATTCTTATCCATTATTCTTTGTTTGCCTTAAAACAGATACCGCAATAGAATTAAATAGAAGCCACTTTGTGGACGAAATACGATTTTTAAGGCATTTATGGTTTGCCTTGCTATATATGACTGTACGGAGTCTTGTTGGTACGTCCATGGTCTACGAGCGAAATGTTTGCATGTCCACAGCTCCAAAGCAGCTTTAAAAATGTTTTCCCGATAACAAGTCGCATTTACTTTGACGCCAGGCTCGATAAAATAAAGAAGAGCGGCCATTGGCGGTCATTGCTGTCCATTACGGCGACGACTTCTTGACTTTTTTTGAAATTGTTTCCTGTTGCACAAATGAATGAATTTTTGCCTATCAATGACTGAAAAATTTTTCCGCTTCGCTTCCAAATTTTTTTTTTGCACCGCCTGCGCTCCTTTATTTCTAAATTTACTTTACTTTATTTTTAAATTTTCTTCTACTACACACCGTGATATATTAATTTGTTCATTACGTTTGCAATATCAAGCAATAATCAACTCCGATTATATGTATTCTTGAACGCCTTCTATATCGGGCTATATCCTTACAAATTGAATTGATTTCTTGAGCCTCTAGGGGAAGCAATTATTATCCGATTTGGCTGAAATTTTGCAAACCGGTTTCTTTTATGACCTCCAACATTTTTGTAATCTATAGTCTCAATTGGTCCATAACCGTTTATAGCCCACATATAAACCGATCTCCCGATTGTACTTCTTGTGCCTCTAGAGGGTGCAAATCTTATCCGATTTGGGTGAAATTTTGCATAATTACAAACCTCCATTGCCGAAACTTATATACACTCCACCATGGATCGCATTTGCCGAGTTCTTTGTGCGGTATCTCTTTCTAGGCAAACAAAGAATAATGAATATGAACTGTTATGCTATTGGAGCTATATCAAGTTATAGTCCGATTCGGACCATAAATTGGTTGAATGCTGAACATTGTAGAAGTTATTGTTTAATATTTCAGTCCATTCGGATAAGAATAGCGCCTTGTAGGGGCTCAAGAAGCAAAATCGGGATATCGGTTTATATGGGAACTGTATCAAGCTATTAATCGAATCAGACCATATTGTACACGTATGTTGAGAGAGAGTCATGAGAAAAGCCGTCGTACAAAATTTCTGCCAAATCAGATGAGAATTGCGTCCTATAGAGGCTCAAGAAGTCAAGATCCCAGATCAGTTTATAGAGCAGATATATCAGTTTATGTACCGATTTGGAAGTCATAACAAAACACCTCGAGCGAAATTTCAGCCAAATCGGATCAGAATTGCGCCCTCCAGCGGCTCAAGAAGTCATAACCCAAGATCGGTTTGTATGGCAGCTAAACCAGATTATGAATCGATTTGAATCATACTTAGCACAGTTGTTGAAAGTGATACTAAAACCCCACGTGAAAAATTTCAGTCAAATCGAACGAGAATTGCTCCTTCTAGAGGCTTAAGAGGTCAAGACCCAAGATTGTTTTATATGGCAGCTATATCAAAATATGGACCGATTTGGCCCATTTACAATCCCAACCGACCTACACTACTAAAAAGTATTTGTGCAAAGTTTCAAGCGCCCAGCTTTACTCGTTCAAAAATTGGCGTGCTTCCGACAGATAGACTTAAAATGACTTAAAACGATCTTGATCGTCATAAGAATATATATACTTTATGGGGTCTGAGACGCATATTTCGAGGTGTTACAAATAGAATGACGAAATTAGTATACCCCCATCCTATGGTGGAGGTTATAAACATAATTAAATGAATAATATAAATAAAAATCCATGAAGTTTGTTGCTTGATCCTTTTTAGTGTCCGCCTATAAAAAGAACTTGACAAGTGCAATCAATGGTGGATGGTATACAAGATTCGAACCAAACGCACTTAGTACGTTTTCACTTGCTTAGAAAGTAGAACTTTTTAAAATTGGTACAAATCGGTCTAATTTCTAAAATTTTTTTGATAACGATTTAACAAAAGCTAACTCTAAAGTTATCTCATGTCAAACAAAAAATGTGTATTTTAAACATTTTAATTTTTTCGGAGCGGTTTCCAATCTCAAAATCCGCTCTGCTCCGGGTTAAAAAAATTCGCTCCCACTCCGGCAAAAACAGGCTTCGAATCCCTGGTTGGAAACCATCTTTGTCCAAAATGGGTATTTTTGTGAAAAAAATTCGCGCGGTTATTATTTTTGGTTTTTAAGACACTTTTAGCTGAATTAAATTTAAAAGAATTAAAAAATTTTTTCAATTAGAATTTTTCAGTAAATTGCAACTTTTCCCTTATTTTTCACATAAACGTTTGGCAACCCGAATAATTTTTCGAAATACCGAGGTGACCAAATTTAGAGCCCTGTTAAGAGGCGACCGGACTTCTAAAGTCCTTGAAATTTTGCATATTATCTCCATAACACCTCAGCTCTAACCATGTAATTTAAAATTTCGAAGAATTATCTCTATCCGTTCTCCAATAGCAGATTTTTTTACTATTTTTTTTTCGGTTCTATCCCACTGTGCACCATGGCGTTTGGCAACGATACTAGTATCATTTTAATGATTTTATTTACTTTGAGGTGTTTGAGTTCGATAACAATAGCCGGTAGTGATTTGTCACACTATTATCCTTGAACTCTTATTAAATTTCCTTTCGATGCTTCGTGAACAATGTAATGAGCTGTCAATAAAATATATATCATGTAGCAGTCCTTTCTAGTTTGAGAGATATATTTGAGTGAATTTGGTAACACTTCGTCTCAGCTACCATTATATAAAATACATAATTTTAAAGACCCAGATCACAGCTGGGTCAATTTTGTTGCACAACTCGTTCTGTACTCCCGTAGCTTTTTCATTTGTCCCGGTCGGCCTACATTGCCGTTCAGTGCCCTATGGCAGCTCTTTAGGCACTTGGCCTCAACTACTTTTATCAGATTCGTACATTAGTCTCAAAAAATTTTCCTGGTTGGCCTTCATATAATTTTTGAGATTTTCTAAGAGTTAAGCCGGTAACCAAGACATTTTGTGCCTTCGTACGATACTCCCATAGTAAAAACCAAGCACGGCGATGACAAATTGACCACATTTGGTCTTAAAAGTGAATCAACACAGATGTTATCAAGTTCTTTTGTATGCCCTCCACCCTAGAATGGGGGTATACTAATTACGTCATTCTGTTTGTAACTCCTCGAAATATTCGTCTCAGACCCCATAAAGTATATATATTCTTGATCGTCATGACATTTTATGTCGTCCTAGCCATGTCTTTCCGTCTGTCTGTAGAAAGCACGCCAACTTTCGAAGGAGTAAAGCCAGCCGCTTAAAATTTTGCACAAATTCTTTTAAGTAGTATAGGTCGGTTGGGATTGTAAATGGACCAAATCGGTCCATGTTTTGATATAGCTGCCATATAAACCGATCTTGGGTCTTGACTTCTTAAGACGTGTTTCGTTATGACTTTCAACAACTGTGCAAAGTATAGTTCAAATCGGTCTATAACCTGATATAGCTGCCATATGAACCGATCTTGAATTCTTGAACCACTAGAGGGCGCATGACCTTCACCATACGTGCCACATATGGTCTGAATCAGTCTATAACCTAATTCAGCTCCCCTATAAAACGATCTCCCTATTTCACTTTTTGAGCCCCTAAAGGGCGAAATTCTTATCCGATTTTTATTAATTTAACATTTTGTTATTGTAAATAAGAATCAACAACAACTTTTGTAAAGGAAATGTCCACATTCTGTCAATGTGAAGTGCACAGGTTTTTTAAAGATGGCAAAAAGTTTTGGAGTGTCGCTGAGAAACAAACCGTTTGATTTTTTCAGAGCTCAAGGTCAGTTTCCCATTCGGTCTCAATGAAATTTTATGTGATGACTGCATCTTAATCTGTACTGAATAAGAGCATGGACATGGAACATTTCTTGATTTGACTTTGAATCTTTCGATTGCTATGAAGTTGACGAATACGCTTCATCAGATAAATCATTCGCCAGCATGCTGTTGCGAAATTCCATAGAATACAAAAATTTTAACCGACTTAAATTTGATGCCGTTCTTACTTAAAGTACGATAACATTGGCCACTAAAGCCGAATTTATGGCCTTTTCTTGATTTAAGTGCTAAATACTGTGTTTCTTGCAGGTTTTACCATACAAAAATAAATCCCAATTTTGCAGGATTTATTTTAAAATCCCAAATAAGCGCGGTTTCATGGCTGAATAATCGATAAAAGTACCAAAATATGCAACTGTTGCAAGAATTGTGTATAGATGTGTGTGATATGCACCGTCATGTACGCTTGTGTATGTCACTTAAATTCCCAAAAACGCAGTGTAAACGAACAGGAATTTCAATTTAAACGTGCTATTACACCAACTTGACTATAATACACCAAGGATAGGCATCCTATTTGTGAATGCGTTAAAGTGAACTGAAGGAATAATTCAGGCTAAAAGCTTCTTTAACTTCTAATATGTGAACATTTTTAATCTATGGCCGTTACATAGCTGCATTTTTTGCCATTTCAAAAGTTCGGTGTAAATATCAAAACCCTTTTTAATGGTTTATTGTCATTGACATCTGCATCAGCACTGCAAAGATAATCATCATCAACATTATAGCCGTTAGACAGCAATATCACATTTGTGTTCATCCCATCGTGAACGAAATCAGTGATGAATGTTGAGTGTTGCTCCGTTCGTTGTTGGAGCACATTTCACATTTAAAAATGTGTGTTTACATTCGATTGGAACAAACCAAAAGCGAGCCATGGCAACGATGAACATTTCATCAATTTCAGTACAATCCTCACAAAGTATGTAGCCAGCCAGCCAGCCAACCATATGGCACATTCACATTTACCACAAGCGTATCTTCACATCTAACTTATTCTCTGTGTTCCATTAATACAGGGCTCAGGTTATCGGCTTTGTGTGTCTGAGGGAGAGAGTGTTGTGTGTGTGTGTGAACGCTTTTGAACATCGTTGTTTCCTGCAAATGCTTTTTGTCCTTTTTGTGATGTTTTTCCGTTTGATGTGTCGTCGTCCTTGCCATTTTTGCGTCTGCCACCCAACCGTTTGAGCCGTTTCGCTAGTATCGCTATGTGCGTTTGTCATTTGTGTGTCATCGTTGTCTTTGTCGTTTTCCTGCATTCGTTTTGTATTGTAACATCATGTCCTCCCTCCGTCCGTTTGTCCTTTGAGCCGTACGTCCGTCCTTCCGCCGTCTCACTGTGTTGGCGTTTTCTCCATGTGTGAAAATTCATTGCAACAATAGCTTTGGGTGACGACGATGGCGACGATGACGATGATGACGACGACAATGACTTCAATACAAACAGCCAACCAGACATTGCGGAGCAGCATAAGCTGGCGGCGACAATACGGAAGAAGCAAATGAAGATGCCTTGGGGCAGAGGGTAAACTTTTACATGATAACCTGATTATTTTAATTAAACCTTAAGCCAGGCAATGATTTTTCATTACATGCCATTCCCTGCCATATCATCCTATTCAGTTATGCTGTTGTTCATAATGAAACGAGTGTGCGAATGTGGGTGTGGGCATTCGGGGAATGTAACTGAGTATCGTTGCAAAAGAATACCCAAATATTTCATTTAGTTTGGCAGGTCGGCATATGAAGTTATCATTGAACTTTAACCAGAAAATCTGTGTTGTTTATTGTTTCAGTTAGTCTATGGTGTATTGGACATTTGATATGCAGCCCGTATGGTTCCAAATAAAGTTTTTACTTAGAATTCAAAAAAAAAATACATGTTTCTTTTGCCTCTTCTCAGATCTGTTAGGGGAAAAGTGGTTGGTCTTTGATTTCGAGAGACACAAAAACAAAAATCATAGCCGAAGAACATGATAGTATCAATGAAGGCCCTGAACAAGCTCAGAAACGCTCAGTGTTTTCAAGTCGAAAAATCTTGAAAATAATTCTTTTGAACATATAGAGATATCTGGTTGAAGTGTGCACGCAAGTCGTGAGTTGTCATATCACGCGTTAATCACGCATGAGTGTAGTGATTTGTGAAATACAGTCGGACCTCCATTATTCGGAACCTCCATTATCCGAGATAGAAAGGATTATCCGTGATTACCTCTATTATACGGGAGTAGATGCACATTTTACGCAAATTTTCACACATAACAGGCGCAAACTTCTCACTTATCAATGAGTGCTGTCCAATTCAAGATTTTGCTCAATGATATGAGAACTGCTTTTTATACCCACCACCGATAGATCAGCGTAAAAATCTGAGATGATCTAACCATGTCCGTCCGTCTGTCTGTTGAAATCACGCTACAGTCTTTAAAAATAGAGATATTGAGCTGAAATTTTACGCATATTCTTTTTTTGTCCATAAGCAGGTTAAGTTCTAAGATGGGCTATAACGGACTATATCTTCCAATAGCCCCCATATAGACCGATGCGCCAATTAAGGGTCTTAGGCCCATAAAATCCACATTTATTATCCGATTTTGCTGAAATTTGGAACAGTGAGTTATCCTTCCTCAATTTGGCTCAGATTGGTCCAGATTTGGATATAGCTGTCATGTAGACCGATCCGCCGATTTAGGGTCTTAGGCCCATAAAAGCTACATTTATTTTCCGATATTGCTGAAATTTAGGGCAGTGAGTTGTGTTAGGTCACTCGACATCTTTGTTCAATTTGGACCAGATGGGTCCAGATTTGGATATAGCTGCCATATAGACTGATATCTCGATTTAAGGTCTTGCGCCCATAAAAGGTCCATTTATTGTCCGATTTTTCCAAAATTTGCGACAGGGAGTCATGTTAGGCGCTTCGACATAATTCTTCAATTTGGCTTAGATCGGTTCAGATTTGGATATAGCTGCCATATAGACTGATCTCTCAACTTCAGGCTTTTGGCCCATAAAAGGCGCATTTATTGTCCGATGTCGTCGAAATTTGGGACAGTGAGTTATGCTAAGCCCCTCGTAGTACGCCTGGCACTGGTACACACATACTCTTCAATTTGGCCCAGATCGGTCCAGATTTGAATATATGTGCCATATAGGTTTTTCGACATTTTTCTGTAACTTGGCCCAAAACGGTCCAGATTTGGATATAGCTGCCATATTGACCGATATATCGATTTAAAGTCATGGCCACATAAAAGGCGCATTTATAATCCAATTTCATTGAAATTTGATACAGTGACTTATGTTAGGCTTTTCGACATCCGTGTCGTATATGGTTCAGATCGGTTTATTTTTAGATATAGCTACTTAAAAGATCAATATTTTGTTATACACAATTGAACAATGACTTGTACTTATTAGTATTTGGTCCAATTTGGAACATATTTCGATATAGCTGCTATGGGGCATTTTTCTTCGGATTTTGACGAAAGGTGGTTTACATATATACCTGAGGTGGTGGATATCCAAAGTTCGGCCCGGCCAAACTTAACGCCTTTTTACTTGCTATAGCTGAGTCCGAACGGCATGACGAAGTGAGACATCCCTTTGGGGAGAAGCTTTTACATGGCTGCTATCTCTCAAATGTCGTCAGCATTAGGAGGGGGATAATCAACGCTGCATTTTTTCTGATGGTCTCTCCAGGTTTCGAACCCAGACGTTTATCGTCATAAAGAAGCAGTTGTAGATGAGCATTACGTGTCAAAGAGTGACCAATTGCATCATTGTGCGTACCAGTGCCAGGCGTTAGTTATTGGAAAAGACCTCGGCCAAAAGTTTCAAAGAATGTTCACTAACTTCCTGTTATTTACAAAGCCACTATAAATGGTTCGGCCACTAAACAAATACCTTAGGAAAAGTTCTTTTTGTTGCCGAAATAAGAGATCGTTGGAAGAAAATTTGTCTTAACTATGAACCTTCTGCTGATAGACAACTGGCTTATCCAAACATAAATGATTTCAAACCTGAAAATGTCATTGAAAAATGTTTTTCACCAAATTGCATTTCCTTAGTTCATTTGATAGAGAATGGCACAACAAGGAGCTTTATATGTAATGAATGATTTTTACACTGAGGAAATAAAAAGATGGGTCAGGTGTGATAATATGCAAATGCAAATTTGCCCATGATCATTCCATTAAGGAACTGGGGCAAACTTCTTACAAATCAATGAGTGCTGTCTGATTCAATTTAAAGCTCAATGTTAAGGGACCTTCTTTTATAACCGAGTCCGAACGCCGTGCCGCAGAGCGACACCTCATTGGGTAGAAGTTTTTACACGCAAAGTAGGAGGGGATAACCACAGCTGAAAATTTTTCTAATGGTCCTGTCGGGATTCGAACCCAGACGTTCAGCGTCATAGGCGGACATGCTAACCTCTGCACTACAGTGGCTTCCGGTGGTGTGTCAATAATGCTTCTCAATTCAATATTTTGTCATATAATGGTATCACAGATATAACAAATGCCACAGATAAGATTGAGGAAGAAAATAATTCAGATGAATCTGATGATGATATAATTCGCCCAAAAATGTCTTTACACTGTGAAACTTTATAGAAAATACTATTCGGGATCCAATTTTTTTAAAAATTAACCATTAAATCTTTGAATTGTTGATGTTATTTAATTTTTTCTATTCATATTATTGCATAATTTCTGCTTAACATGTGGTAGGTTTGGTTGAAAAGAGGGTGCAGATATTAATCCGCCCCATGGCACTATGGACATACACCTAAGCCAGTAATCGGCTTGTTGTGCGCTCTAAAAACTATAAAGTAACCACTAAAAAGAAAATTTTATGTTAGGAATTCCGTGCTACTTACAAAATCCTTAATTGTTTTCAATACCACTCCCCTAAGTTGGTTCATGTCTGATATTGTGTCTCCACCTAAGTACCGGTATCTGTTGGACGTCAAAGCCGGTCAATGACAAAGGAAATGCTCCAACGTCTCATCATCTTTCGCGCATGCCCTACACATGCTATCACTTGCCGCACCGATTTTACATAAGTGAGCTCGTAGTCCTATGTGTCCCGTTATGATACCAATAGCTATACTGACCTCTTTCTTGCTTCCTTTCAGTGATAGCCTCGTCTTCTCACGATCTGGATTTTCGCCGTCCTACAGACCGTTTCGCTGTTCCACAATGTTGCATGCGCATTCGTCGCCCACTCCCTTAACTCGGACTGCGTCGACCCGAAAGGCTTCGGGTTAACCAAGTTTATTGACGGCAGTCCTCTGGCCTTCACCGCCAAATCGTCTGCCCTTTCATTTCCCCTTACTCCGTTATGGCCCGGCACTCAAGCGATGCGGATTTTGCCATCCTCAGAGAAGGCGTTAATCTTCTTCTTACACTACAAGACTGTTCGTGACCTTACCGTCCTGGTTGTTATTGCCCTTATGGCAGTTTTACTGTCGGTAAAGATGTTCATACTCGACGTCCTCGCGTTAGCACCACACCACTTCACGCATTCCGTGATCGCAGATCTCAGTCCCTGGGCAAAGCCATGTGGTAAAGCTGGAAAAATAAATGTACTCCATTATCCAGGAAAATCGATTATCCGGAATGATCGGGACCGGAGCCATTATGGATAATCGATTTCAGTCTGTAGGTCAAAATATAATCATGTGATCATGCGTGGCTTCCTTCGAGCGAAAATTTAGTAAATGAAATCATGCTTGCGACATTAATCACTTCCTGGTGCCCCACCCCCTAAATTTTGATAACAAATTGTTGTTGTTAGGTTACCATAAGAGGGTAAAAAACCCCCACCCCAGATATTGCATATTTTAAACAGAATTTACATGGCACATCATGATCGTACTGTATCGTGTGTACGTGTTGATTACAGCTTTTGCCTAAAACGGTACATCGATTTTTTTTCTTCGATTTTATTTAATTTTTCTTACTTTACTTCTCATTTCTTAACCTTATTTGCCACAGAACGTGTTTTTCAATATGTTAAATGACACATATTGAAAAACACGTTCTGATTACACATTTCTTTGTAAACGGTAATCGATAGACGTCATTCATCGAAAAAAATCAAATGATTTCTATTTTTTAGCGATGAATGATGGTTGTATGTACATGTGACGAATACACCTTTGTTTTCACCAATACTATTACAATGATCGTACATCAGATGTGCCATGTAAACTCATCATTAAGTTTGGGTTTCTTGAGAAAAGCTCAAGTTGTATTTTTTTTCTACATGCTATTTAAGAATGTTGGTTGTTTTCAGGCAGTATCCCAAAACAATTTGTCTGAACAAAGGATTTTGCAAAAGCATCTGCCTTTGCGTTCAACCCTCGTTTAGGGCCATAAAACAAAATAATTCACTGATTAAACTTTATTTACCGTTTTTTGTCACCTTTAATAAAACGACAGCAATATGTGAACACACGGACGTACACATCACAGGCCAACCGGCAATTAAGACAGCTATTAAACTGAATACATTTGCCCCATAGTAGTGGGGAATATTTTTAGATAAATGTCGGTTGGAAACCCTTTTCTCGTGATTTATGTAATGAACGTTTTCTAATATAACTAATGAGGCTTCGCTGCCTCTGCTCCACTCCCACTTCAGCCCACAATGTGTCTGTTGTGTGTCCACAAGGGGGCAATGAATAAATATTAATAGATCTTCCATTAAGCCAGATAAGTACTTAATGGTGCTTGACAAAAGGCATGAATGAATGAATAAATGCATTGCAAAATTATGTATGTCGAAAACGTCAAGTGATACTATTTGCGATGGCATACTTTTTATGTTGTTATGCCAAGGGGGACAATTTGTTTGAAAATCTAAAAGTTATAGCCAAGAGAATATACTTAAAGATATTGGATAATTATAGTTTAAAAGTATGCCAATTAAATCTTTTTAAATTTCTAAATTCAAAAAGAATACAGAGAAACTGGTTAATATGTTTTCAAAGCGCTTCTATAAAATGTTACAGAACAGAATGACGAAATTACAAATAGAATGACGAAATTAGTATACTCCCATCCTATGGTGGAGGGTATAAAAAGAGATGAATTCTGGTATATAAATTTGAAATACTCTATTCTACTTCCTAATACTTAAAACAACAAGTATCGATTATTTAAAAGTCAAATCGTGTTTTTTGTTTTTTTTGTCGGGCATAGCCTCGAAAACGCCAACCAAATTTCTTAAAATTTTCACAGATGGTGTTGTAGTCATAGGCTATATCATTTTGATATCGGAATGGGAGCGCACCCTCCCCCTTACCCCAAAAACACCATCCAAAAGGAAAAGTGGACCAGTAGGGACAATTTTTGCGAAACAATTACAGGTGGTCTCATTGTAAAGGGTGATTTTTTTGAGGTTAGGATTTTCATGCATTAGTATTTGACAGATCACGTGGGATTTCAGACATGGTGTCAAAGAGAAAGATGCTCAGTATGGTTTGACATTTCATCATGAATAGACTTACTAACGAGCAACGCTTGCAAATCATTGAATTTTATTACCAAAATCAGTGTTCGGTTCGAAATGTGTTCATTCACCGTAACGTTGCGTCCAACAGCATCTTTGAAAAAATACGGTCCAATGATTCCACCAGCATACAAACCACACCAAATAGTGCATTTTTCGGGATGCATGGGCAGTTCTTGAACGGCTTCTGGTTGCTCTTCACTCCAAATGCGGCAATTTTGCTTATTTACGTAGCCATTCAACCAGAAATGAGCCTCATCGCTGAACAAAATTTGTCAAAATTTGAACACATTTCGAACCGAACACTAATTTTGGTAATAAAATTCAATGATTTGCAAGCGTTGCTCGTTAGTAAGTCTATTCATGATGAAATGTCAAAGCATACTGAGCATCTTTCTCTTTGACACCATGTCTGAAATCCCACGTGATCTGTCAAATACTAATGCATGAAAATCCTAACCTCAAAAAATCACCCTTTATCATAGGTGTTCTCATTTGTACAACAACCACTGTATCCTTGTCATATGGCAGAGAGTGTGGGCGCGAAAGCGTATTAGGGTGAACGGTCAAAGGACCCATTTGGGGGTTTACTAACCTTTTCATTCCGTTTGTAACACATAGAAATATTTATCTGAGACCCAGCAAAGTATATACATTCTTGATTGTCTTGACATTCTAAGTCGATTTAGCAATGTCCGTCCGTCTACCCGTCTGTTAAAAGCACGCTAACATTCGAAGGAATAAAGCTAGCCGCCTAAAATTTTGCTCAAATACTTCATATTTGTGTAGGTCGGTTGGGATTGTATTGTATCAAATACGATTCATCGTGGAGGTTGCCCAAAAAGTAATTGCGGATTTTTCATATAGTCGGCGTTGACAAATTTTTTCACAGCTTGTGACTCTGTAATTGCATTCTTTCTTCTGTCAGTTATCAGCTGTTACTTTTTGCCTGCTTTAGAAAAATAGTGTAAAAAAAGTATATTTGATTAAAGTTCATTTTAAGTTTTATTAAAAATGCATTTACTTTCTTTTAAAAAATCCGCAATTACTTTTTGGGCAACCCAATAAATGGGCCATATCGGTCCATGTTTTGATATTGCTGCAATATAAACCGATCTCGGATCTTGACTTCTTGATCATCTAGAGGGCGTAATTCTTATCCGATTTGGCAGAAATTTCGCATGAAGTGTTTTGTTTCAACTTCAAACATGATTCAATTGTGTCAAGAGTGGTCCAATCAGTACATAGCCTGATATAGCAGCGATATAAACCGATCTAGGATCTTGCTTCTCTAGAGGGCACAATTCTTATTTGATTTAGCAGAAATTTTAGCATGAAGTGTTTCGGTTCATAACCTGTTATAGCTGCCATATAAACCGATCTTCAGATTGATCTTCTAGAAGGCGCAATTGCCATTCCTTTTGCCTTGCAATTAAGGAAGTGGTGGAATGCCTGTGATATAATGTCATTACGACAATTGGCATAAATATATTCTCAGACAGCCAGGCAACCATTAAATCCCTGGAGAACAAAACCCAAAACACAAAAACCGCCCTCGATGTTGCAAATCTCCGAACGAGATGGCGGAATAGTTCAAAATTCACCTGTTTTGGGAGCCGGACCACAGAGATATCCCTGGGAATTGTAAAGAGGACGAGCTTGAGAGACTAGGAACTACCCTACACATTCCAGGGATACTGGAATCTGTGGGTATGCCTCTAGCGACGTGTAAGCTAAGTTTTCAGGACCAGACCCGAAAGAAAACGAATGATAGATGGTCTCAAAGAGGGGGCTATGAGCATTACATGTGGCCTAATCTAGACTTGAAGAGGTCTACTGCTTTGCTGTCATTGGCTAGAACAGACGTCTCAGCCATTCGGAAAACATTCTGACAGACTAAAGGTTGCCAGCAACCACTTTTGCAGAAGCTGTGAAGACATCGAAGAAGAGAGAACTCCTTCTGTGTGTGTGTCCCACACTAGCAATCAGAAGGCGTTGCATGTTAGGTTCTCATTTCTTTGAGAACCTGTCTGATTTAGCGGATGTGAACACTCGTAAGTTATTGGGCTTTTTAAAGCGGTCTGGATGATTCAACGGTAGGAACTAGAAGGCATCTTCCTTCTTCTGTTCTTGTGGTATCACAATGGACGAAAAAGTATGAGTGAGTCGATGGCAGACGGCCACTTCAACCTAACCTAATATTTGAAAGTCATTCAGAGAACCTATCCCATGCGGTCCATAGTTAATTGTTTTCAAACACTTGGTTGTGAACATCTACTTATCATCTTCTTATATATAAAAACCCTTTTATGTCTGTTGGTTTGTTTGGTGGCTGTCCTGTGGTGAAAATGGAGTACTTCATTTTACGATATCCGAATTGGGAAGAACCCTCCCCCTTAGCGTTATTTTTAAAAACGCCAGAAATCGGAAATGGATGGATTACGCTAAAAACAAATATCTGCTATCCAAATTTGGGGTAGGGTACTTGAGGGAACCGCCCCACCCCCAAACCCTGCAAAAGGGTTGTAAAGAGCAATCATGACAATATGGGACTCAAATGAAAAGTTTTTGAGAGTAGAAAACGATTCTGATATTCAATTTGGTGGCCTAGTGTTAGGGGTAGCCTCACCCCCAAAACCTTTTCCAACAGGACATATTTGCTAACCATGGCAATATGGGGTTCAAATGAAAGATATTTGGAGTAGAACACGAAACTGATAATCGGTTTCGAGGTCAATTGTCTGGAGGACCGTCCTCCACCTTACATTCCCAAAATAGGACTCATTTGACCTTGAACATGGCTATATGGGATATTTGAAGTAAAGAACGAATTTGGCAACCACCTTTAGGGGAAATGACTGAGTGTAACAACCCCAAACAGGAGTAATTCACCGACCATGCCAAAATAGTGTTAAAATAAAAGCTATTGGAGGGTGACAGAAGGCACAGCGAAAATGTTGCTCTTTGATAATTTTGCTGTAAAGCTTTGTACTGACTTCTACTTTTCTCTGCCTAACTGCCAAAACGCACTAAAAAAAAATGGGGACGAAGATAACGGAACACACTCCGTATAAGTGGTACTGAGTTCTATGAGCAAAATAATAGCGACATGTCGCTGCATCAGATAGTAACCTTAAAATACTACTACCAGTTGAACCCCAAACAGTTCCGTACTGGTCACCTGGAAGAAAGCCGACCTTAAGCCAGCATACAAAAGTATGCACCACAACAACATACATCAGGACGATAAACACAAACAGGACACGGCAGCACTCACGGGCTACGCCACACATATCTGCTTCAACTTGGGACTCACAATCAATCAACGGATGACCGAACACAACCACAAAAGCTAAGGGAACCAACGATGGGCAAACGCTGCAGCATCAACATGGGCAAAGCAGGTGCCAGGATATATCATGCGCAGCACACGATCAGGATATTATGGATACGAAATAAACGTATTAAGGAGTTGACTACGAATCCTATATCTAAATTTGGGGCCAAGTGTCTGTGGAAAGCCTTCCGCCATCTAGACATGGATACCCATCCACACAAAATGGGTCTCTAATAAAGGTAGTAATATTTTTGATAAACTGTCGGGATATTGATAATTTGGGACGAAGTGTCGGTGGCCAAAAAATACCTTCCAAAACGAAAAGTAGGCTGAATGGTGACATGAAAACCCTTTGGTACTAGAACACGGATCTACTATTCATAGTTAAGGACAATTTTTAGAGGCCCCATACAGCCTCTAAAAACTCACATAAGTACATGTAGGCCAATAAGGACAATATAATTAAAAAGTATATGAGACTAGAGTACAAATCTGATATTAATATTCTTTACTTACCATTGCATATAAATGGAAAAGTAATAACATTCGCAAACATAGCAACGTATTTGGGAATGTCCCTAGACACAAAAATTAAAAGGAAAGAGCGCGCGAGAAAAAAAAGGAAGAAAATAAAAAATAAAATTCTCCGAGCTGTTGTTGTTGTTGTAGCCAGATTTTCATGTGGAGGTGGCGATCCTCGTCAAGATCCTGTAGGTGAGTAAGCTCGTTCCGGACCAAAGGACCGATCGCCGCGGGAACAGGATGGCCATTGGTTATATAAAGGCGCCAATAACCCGCCTTGTCTCAGTATTTATGCAAGAGCCGGTGCCGCCCAACCTCTCACTTAGAATCTCCGCTCGATACCGCTAATTGTCCGCGACTGTCGATGCAACTACACCTTATGGAGAATTCCACTAACCTGGTAGCTTGCAGATAGGAACTCAACGTTTCAGCCTGTGTGGTGCTCATAGCTATCCCGTGTATTGGATGCTAGTCGACCATAGAATATCGATTCAAAATAAACTTCTTTTGTATAATCAAATGATCGAACCAATATGGACATACGGAATACAGCTTTGGGGTTGCGCTGCCAAGAACGAAATAGAAAAGATCAAAACAAAAATACAAAAATTGATATTTCGTACCATAGCTAATGCACCATAGTACATACGTAACACCGATCTGCACAGAGACTTGGGAGTAAGGAAGAAATGTTCTCAATCCCAAGTCTCCATCAACGCCCTGAACCATGCGAATAAACTACAGGGTCATGTTAACTCTGACTTATACAACATTGTTGGAAGCTATCCAGTCACCCTCGGCAGCCGGTTGTACGTACGTACGATTGACCCGATGGAGTCCTTCATCGGTAAGGGCTGCCGCCTCAGTGTATAACACACTGCTACAACAACATCAACAAAAGACTCCAGTCCCTTAAGAGGTCCTAAATCCGATGAACTATTTCCACAACATGAATTCAAACTAGGCTAAATTTTCTAGTTTATACTATTTGTTTATGCGTTATTTTAAAATTACTAGATAAATGTAACTTAGTTGTAAAAAAATTAATTAAAAAAAATATTCGGGACAAAGTTTCTGTAGGCTGCCTCACTCCCATAAATAATCTTGGAAATGTCGGCCGATCGAAAAAATAAGAGATTCAAATAAAAAGTCGTTGGGAGTAGAATATGAATCTTATGTCCAAGGTTGGGGACATGTCTCTAAAAATTAACATGTCGACCGATAGAGATAAAAAGTGATTCAAATAAAAAGTCTTTGGGAGCAGAATACACATATTACATCGTAATTTGTTATAAAGTCCAAATACCGCCCTATGGTATTTTTGCGGCTTTATTCAAGTGTGGATTCCGGTCCTTCGTGACATGAATTTCTTTATCAGTTCAGCATCAGTCATATTTGTTTCCTTTTACGATTTTACACCGCGCTAGCTAGTTGACCGTGCTAGCTAGTATTTCATTAATACAACATTGAAGCATATTGTAGTTTTGTTGTGTCCTCTCTTCTTTATATATGAAAAATTAAAATTTTATTAATTTACGAAAGTCAAATATTTTATGTATCTCCTTTTTGTTTCAATTACATATAGGTTGAAGAAGAGCCAATGATTCGTGCCAAACGTAGTGCTAATCTTGTCGGTGGAACTACCAGTCTCAGTAATGATAAGGCCGAAGAACTTCTTACAAAATCTTTGGAAAAATTGGCTACCGGTGATGGACCCTCTTATAAGTATGTTCAGCTAGCATCAATTTGCGGCTCTAAAAATGTCTGTTATAAATCCATTTCTCTTGCAGACTTTCAAAGGTACACAAGGCTAGCAAACAATTGGTGTCTGGAACATTGACCAAAATCGATTGTGATCTAATCGATTCGGAAGGCGAAGAAGTTCGTTGTGAGGTGCAAATTTGGTCTAAAAGTTGGGCAGATATGAACGAAATCACTGTCAATTGCCCACAAAGGAAGCTGGTGAAGCAACGTTTAAGACGTTCCCTTCAATATGCTGAAAAGAAGAGCCACAAGAAACTAAATCACCATAGCCTGAGCAAAGTCGAACATTTATTCTCCAAATTCCAGGTCAAATATAAGCGCCGCTATCACACCAACATGGAGAGACAAATGCGTCTGCGTATCTTCAGACAAAACTTGAAGATTATTCAGGATTTAAATGAAAATGAGCAAGGTACAAAAAATAGGCAATTTTTGTTTTCTATGGCCTGTCTGATCGTTACATCATCAATCACTCGCTACATTATTTGTCACTTTGGTTTTTAGGTAGCGCCAAGTATGGCATCACTGAATTTGCTGACTTAACTAGCACCGAATATAAACAACGTACCGGCATGTGGCAGAGAGATCAGGCCAAGGCTGCTCTAACACCTAAAGCGGAAATTCCCAACATTGAATTGCCTAGAGAATTCGATTGGAGAGACAAGGGTGTCATTACACCTGTAAGTTCTGCACTGTCCCCTATAGCAATTGTACATTCTCATTTTTTTTGTACACTTCATTTCATAGGTTAAAAATCAAGGACAATGTGGTTCCTGTTGGGCTTTCAGTGTTACCGGCAATCTTGAAGGTTTGCATGCTGTGAAAACTGGTAAATTACAAGAATATTCGGAACAAGAGCTATTAGATTGTGATACATCCGATTCAGCATGCAATGGTGGATTACCTGATAATGCTTTTGAGTAAGTAATAGAAATAAAAAAACAAGTAAAAAGGCGTTAAGTTCGGCCGGGCCGAACTTTGGATACCCACCACCTCGGGTATATATGTAAACCACCTTTCGTCATAATCTGGTGATAAATTCATAATTGATGCCTTCATAGCAGCTATATCGAAATATGGTGCGATTTGGATTGATCGAGAGTTCGGTCTAAAAGGCAGCTATATCCAAATCTGATCCGTTCTGGGCCAAATTGTAGAACTCACTATCCCAATTTTCGGCAATTTCGGAAAATAAATGCGCCTTCTATGGGCCCAATAATTAAATCGAGAGTTCGGTCTATATGGCAGGCTATGCCAAACCTGAACCGATTTGGGCCAAATTGAAGAGGGCTCTCAAAGGGGCTAACACAACTCCCTGTTCCAAATTTCGGCGAAATCGGAAATTTGGTCTAAAACCTTAAATCGAGAGATCGGTCTACATTACAGCTATATCCACATCTGGAACGATCTGTGCCATATTGCAGAAAGATGTCGAGGGGCCTAACACAACTCACTGTACCAAACTTCAGCAAAATCAGACAATAAATGAGCCTTTTTTGGGCCCAAAACCCTAAATCGAGTTATCGGTCTATATGGCAGCTATATCTTAATCTGGCCCGATCTGGGTTAAATTGAAGTTTGATGTCGACTGGACTCAACTCACTGTCCCAAATTTCAGCAAAATCGGATAATAAAAGAAGACCACTGGTCCAGTGCCTGTTAGTGACCCTGCGTGTCCATGTTCATTTAAGCATATGAGGTTCTTATCAAGTCCCCTATCGAAACCATTGTCCATGTATTTAGGGAAACCTTTTAATATGTTTTCCCTGACATTGGAGAAAAACTGTCTAACCAAGATGAAGAGCCTAAGCTCCTGCAAACCCGGACATGAATAAAGCAAGTGCTCCATTGCCTCCTTTCCATTTTTCCATTTTTTTTTTACTTACGACTTCCTCTTGTCGAAATCTCATTAGACTAATGCACTGAACACAAATGCAAATTTGCGCATGAACATTCCACTAAGGAACAGGGGCAAACTTCTCACATATCAATGAGTGCAGTCCGATTCAAATTTAAGCTCAATGGGCCTCCTTTTTATAGCCGAGTGCGAACGGCGCGCCGCAGTACAACACTTCTTTGGATAGAAGTTTTACATGGCATAGTGCCTCACATTAGGAGGGGAAAACCACCTCTTAAAATTTTTTCTGATGGTCTCGCCAGGATTCGAACCCAGGCGTTCATCGTCATAGGCGAACATGCTAACCACTGCGCTACGGTGGCCTCTCTGCACTGAACACATCTTCTATTATTTAAAAATGAAAGTGTTGCGCTTTGTTTGTTTGACCGGTGAAAATAGGGTACCTTTTTTTGGGATATCCGCTAGGGAGGCGGACCTTCCCCCTAACTCCAGATCTCGGAGACGGGTGCATCGATTAAAACGAAATTTTGTATGCCCCCTTATGGTAATCCAAAAACACAAAATTGGTATAAAACTTTGGGGTCAAATAACCTTGGGGGAAGCCCTACCCAATACCCACCCAATCGGACATCTTTACCGAATGGGACAATATGGATATTTAAAGAAAGGTATGTAAGCGTAGAGTGCGAGCATGATATAACAATTTGAACCCAACTGTCGGAGGCCCGCCCAAACTCCAAAAAACCATCAAAAATTACATATTTACCGATTGAGGCAATATGGGTATCAAATGAAAGGTATTGGTATTGGAAAGGATGGGAAGTAGAGGTGTGTACATGAGTCGTGAGTAGTCATGTCACGTGTGAATCACGTGAAATCCAAATCTAATAACGTGGGCGTGCGTGATAGTATTAAAATTCTTCGTGCGTGAGCGTGAATCACTATTCATAGCGCCAATCAAGACTAACGAGAAAATCACCAACCACGAGGGCGTGGCATGAAAAACAATTAGGGATTTTGTAAATAGTACGGAATTCCTAACTTAGATTTTCTTTTCCGAGGTTGCATTGTACTTTTTAGAGCACATAACAAGGCAATGGCTTAGGTGTATGTCCATAGTGGCATGGGGCGGATTCCACACCCCCTTTTCAACCTAGCCTAACCTAACCTAGGTTGGAAAAGTCGCTAAAATTTTTAATTGTTTCGCGAGCAAAATTTTACAGTAATCAAATGTTTTTGTTTCCTTACCAATGTTTTTTTTTCTTAAGGTGTAATGGGAGGCGGTAGTTCTCCAAGGACCACATTCACCCGTCAGCCATTCACCGCATCTGCTACCGTGTCTGTATGAATGTTGTCTAGACCCGTTTGATTTAGATGTTCTGTCTTGTAGCATAGAAGGCTTAAGGCTTCTGGGCGGTGGATACCTATCCACAAGAAGATGATTTGAATGGTCTCTGCAACATGAATGGTCTCTAGACAGCATGTAGTTATATCTTCGCAAGGGTATAATCTTGGTCTCCTGATGGAGGATTGATAGAGGTTAAAAAGTGTCGAAGATAACACCTCGCCTTGGGGAACTTCCTGTTTCACTCTACGATGTTTCGATTTCTTATCCCTAAATTTTACAAATGACCACACAGATAATTCAATACTCAGCGTCTCAGGCCTGGCTGGAAGGACGTATTAGCGATGTCCTTTGGCATGGCTGGCCGTGTCGAATGCCTTCGATAGGTCTATTGCCACGAGGACCGTCCTATCCCATGGCCTGGAGTAAAGTACTCGACTCCAGTTAGAACCTGATTCTTCAGAATCAGTGTAGAGATTCCGTCGGGGCCCAACGCTTTTGATGACTTGGTGCCATGGTACTTCGTCCACGGCAAATTGCGATGGCTGTCCATCGGCTCGGAGACCACGGATGGCTCTCCTCCTAGCCCTGTCACTCTCGGGATACGGCAAGATCCACTATTTCGTCGATCTTGCTTTTCAGACCATTGCAATTCAATTGCAAGAAGGATACACTTCCCAGCACTGGCCCAGCAATATTTGGGCTGGGATGCTGCTGTTGTTTATATTGCCGCACGGGAGGGGGCGGGGGTGTCACATAGTCCGACGACGAAGACGCTGTCCATGTTCGCACAGCACTTTGCAACATATTCAGTGCGACTATACTCCAGTAGTGACGTAAGGCTAGAGCAAGATCGGAAATGCGCCCACTCTATGCACCGGTTACACCTCACCGACACCGACCGATGATGGTTGCGGTTCTGGTAAACCGAACAAAACCAGGGTCCGGGGTTCTTTTCAATCCATAAGTGTGCGAAGAAGGCACTCCGGGATGTGCTCCCCACGAAAAAAAGAACGAACACATACACTTAGAGGGCAGCCCTTACCGATGTAGGATGCCATCGGGTGAATCCGGTGCGTACAACTGGCTGATATGGGATTGCATGGTTGTTGTAAGCCATAGCAAAAGTTTACGTGATTTCAGCCAAATCGAATAAGAATTGCGACCTTTGGAGGCTCAAAGAGTCAAGATCCGAAATCGGTTTATATCGATGCTATATCAGGTTATGAACCGATTTTGACCATTCTTGACACATTCATTGGAAGTCGATACAAAACCCCTCATGCGAAATTTCAGTAAAATCGGATAATAATTGCGCTCTCTAGAGGCTCAGAGAGTCAAGATCTGAGATCGTTTTATATCGCAGCTATAACAGGTTATAAATCGATTTGGACCATTCTTGGCAGATTTATTGGAAGTCGAAATAAAACACCTCATGCGAAATTTCAGCCAGATCGAATAAGAATTGCGCCCTTTGGGGGCTCAAAGAGTCAAGATCCGAAATCGGTTTATATCGCATTTATATCAGGTTATGAACTGAATTTGACCATTCTTGACACATTTATTGGATGTCGAAACAAAACACCTCATGCAACCAGACCATTATTGGCACGTTTCGGTAATATCGGCAAATTTCAATAAAATCGGATGAGACTATCCCCCTTTAGAGGCTCAAAGAGTCATGTTCCGAGGTCGGTTTATATGGGGCTATCTCAGTTAATGAACCGATTTGAACCATTCTAACCACAGTTATTGAAAGCCAAAACAAAACAGTTTATGCGACATTTCAGCCAAATCAGATGGGAATTGTGTCCTCTCGAGGCTCCAGAAGTCGAGATACGATATGGGTTTATATGTCAGCTTTATCAAAACATGGACCGATGTGGCCCATTTACCATCCCATTCGACCAACACTAATAGGAAGGTACTTGTGCAAAATTTCAAGCAACTAGCTCTACTCCTCCGAAAGTAACCACGCAAAAGGACTGTCTGTCGACAGACTAACAGGCGGACGGACATGGCTTAATCGACTTGAAATGTCAAGAGGATCCAGGATATATGTATATATTGTGTTGGGTCTCAGATCAATGTCTCCATGTGTTAAAAACGGAAGGACGAAATTAGTATAGCCCCATTCTATGTTGGAGGGTATGAAAACGGTACTGATTCTGCTAGGCAAACTGTTATTTTACATTTTAAATTTTCTTCTCCTTCTTCTAATGGTTTAATTAACTTTTTTGCAGAGCTATTGAGAAAATTGGTGGTTTGGAATTGGAAAGTGAATATCCCTATCATGCCCGCAAAGAACAGTGTCACTTTGACAAATCGAGAGTACAAGTTAAAGTAAAGGGTCACGTTGATTTGCCCAAGAACGAAACAGCCATGGCTCAGTGGTTAATTGCTAATGGCCCCATTTCGATAGGTAGGTAGAGCTCAAACCCTATCGAGAAGATACTTTTATTGTAACTCTTATCGTTTTCGTTTTAGGTATCAATGCTAATGCAATGCAATTCTATCGTGGCGGTGTGTCACATCCCTGGCATATGTTGTGCTCCCACAAAAATCTCGATCATGGTGTACTGATTGTGGGCTATGGTGTCTCTGACTATCCCATGTTCAATAAAACTTTGCCCTATTGGATTATCAAGAACTCCTGGGGCAGCAAATGGGGTGAGCAGGGCTATTATCGTGTGTATCGCGGCGATAATTCATGCGGTGTCAGTGAAATGGCCAGCAGTGCAGTGTTGGCAGATGATTAATACAACAACAACAACAACATCATCATCTGGGTCCAGAAGCAGCCAAACAATTTTCTATAAAATTTATTATACACTCAAACACATACATACACACACAAACATACAAATACTTGTCTGTGAAGATTTGATCCAAACGAAAAACAATTAAAATAATCGCAAACATGGTGCATTATTCATCCATTCGTATATACAACATACTAGAAACCCCTTCACACTCCCCCGTTTAACCAATTCACTGACCTGAGGAGGTATGGAAATGACATTTATTGCCAGTTTTTTTTTTAAGAGATTTAAATCCATACCGAAATAAACGATAGCGCATTATCATACAAATGGTCATTAATTGTGAAACATTAAATCGCGCATAATCCTCTTTTAGTTGTCCCTCAATCCATTTGTTCTTTGTTCGTGCATTACTCTTTGGCTGCCATCTATCAGCAGTCACCAGGGAAAACACCAAACCAATAGCAAAACAAAAAAAAAAAAAACAACAACATTACTAATAAATCTATAAATGTCCATTGATTTTTTCTTGTCACACTTCCAATTGGGCAAATTATATCTACACTTTAACATAAACATCCATTTGCCGATACCAATCACCACTAAACTCATTTTATGTTTTATTATCAAATTATATATAACTATACTCTCCTTGTCGTACAATATTGTTACTTTTTTGTTAATTGAAAGTGTAGTGTAATGTAAAATTCATATTAAATAAATAAACCATTTAAATATTTAAACGAAAGCTTGCAGCATTTGTCTCAATCATTCTCGTACTCGCTTAGTTTCAATAGTAGCAGACGCAACTTGCGGGCCTCTAAGCCAATTGTCAGCGGTTCTGCAGGCACCTCATCGGATGCGCTATAAATATTGGCCGGTGTAAAAATGCCATTGACTGTAATGGAAGCAAGAAAATAAAATTAATTTGAATGGGTAGGGTGTAACAACAATTTAGGTTCTTAAACTTTTTTTTACTTGTTAGTATCGGCTGAGAGAAATACGCGATGCTTCTTTTTTCGGGCAATACGGGAATCATTGTATGAAATGTCCCTGATCTACCATTTTATGCACTCCACCAAGGGTATTAATCTAAGACCTAATAATGTTCGCCCTTGATTTGTTGTTGTTGTAGCCACATATTTGCAGGTAGAGGTAGCGATGCTAGTCAATCTCCTGTAGATGAACGTGGAATGGGAACGTGATAGCCATCGGTTATTTAAAGACCCCAATAACTCTTCTAATCATAGGCACTCGGTATTTAAGCAAGAGCCGGTGAAACTCTTCACTCGATACCGGAACTATCCAGCCTTCCCAGACGCTGGTTAGGAATCGCTACCCCTCTCCTCACGCAAGTATCAAGAATTTCCAGCTATCCTGCTCCAAGTCCAATTCGGAATAGAGATCAACCCCGCACCATGGTTCTGCGCACAATGCAGCGTGCAAATACACTAATCATCGGTTAAGTGCACCACATAGAATGTAGCCATTTCACCACGACCAAAGAAGTAGAAATTGCATAGACTTTCCCTGGCGCGAACCGATCCTCATTAGTCTTACACCCATGACGATCACCAGCAGAGCTCAATCCCATGGCAGCCGGCAAGGACTGCCGCCTTCATCGGCAAGGGCTGCCGCCTTCATCGGCAAGAGCTGCCGCATTCATCGGCAAGGGCTGCCGTCTCCATCGGCAAGGGCTACCGCCGCCATCGACAAGGGCTGCCGCCCCAATGTACGTGTTCGTCTTTTTTCGTAATGGGAGAGGCACATCCCGGAGTGTCTTCTCCGCATGCTTCTAGTCCGTGCAGTGATTGAAAAGAACCCCGGACCCTGGTTCTGTTCGGTTTGCCAGAATAGCCTCCATCACCGGACGGTGTCGGTTACCGGTGCATGGAGTTGGTACATTTTGTTGCAAGGTGCTGTACGAACATAGCCAGCAGTGGGTCACAAGCGTCGTCGTCGCGTTCTACGTCCTCGTCGTCGGACTATGTGACCCCCCCGACCTCTCCCATGCAGCAATATACGCAACGGCAGCATACCGGCCCAAATATTGCCAGGCCAGTGCTGGGAAGTGTATCGTTTTTGCAGCTAAACTGCAACAGACTCCGTGGCAAGATCGATGAGATTGTGGATTTCATGAGTCGGAAAGTTATATTGGTCTCAGCGATCCAGGAGACAAAGCTGACCAACACTTGTCATGGATACAATGTGCTACGTACGAATCGCTCAAGGAATGGAGGTGGGGGATTGACTTTCGTGATACACCATTCCGTGCAATATGTACCCATCTCGCCTGCGCCTGGCGCTAGTGGCCCTTACATGGAGTGTATGGGGATAGTAGTCCGGTCCGGTACTGCCGTGATAGAGCTATACAACGTGTACATACCGCCGGTTGGTCCCAATTAATGGCCAAGCTTACAACCCCGACATAAATGCGTTACTATCTGGCCATAATCGTCTGGTTCTAGGGGACTTTGATCTTTGATGGTAACGACCAGCGTGGCATGACTTTGGCAGAGCAGATTGAAGGCTCTACGTTTTGCACGGTGAATTAGGATGCCCCCACTACGATTACGAGGAGGTGCAGCTGCTCGCCAGACATTTCCATTCCATCCCCTGATTTCGTGAGTGACATATCCTGGCAAGCCGTCCTCTCTTTGGGGTCAGACCACTCTCCCATAATAGCAATAACAAAGACGATTGAGGCATTACTCCTCCTGAGCCTCGTAGGAGAATTTCCATTCGCTGAGCATCAACATGGATTTCGAAGTCTGCATAGCACTACAACTGCTTTGTTGGACCTATCAAAGTCATTCGACACGGTCAGCCATGCCATACTATTTGAGGACATCGCCAACACGTCCCTCCAGCCAGGCCTGAAACGCTGGGTAGCGAATTATCTTTGAGGTCGCCAGTCATTTGTGGAATTTAGAGATAAGAAGTCGAAGTACCGTAGAGTGAAACAGGAAGTTCTCCAAGGCGGGGTGATATCTCCTGCACTATTTAACCTCTACCTATTCTCCTTTCCACCCCCTCCAGACGGCATAGAGATCGTATCATATGCGGACGATTGTACGAAGATATCTGCCACCAAATCTTCAGCCACATTGTTCACTACAAATACGCGTGAGGTAAATACTGAGATGACTGTGATGGTCAATGGAAAAATGATTCCGACCATCAGTGTCCCAGAATACTTAGCGTCACATACAGGGTGGCTGATGAATATTGCTACAATGATGAATATTGCTACATTTTTTTTTCGGTGTATGGAATACATTTTTCTTTTATTCATGTTAAATTAAATTATTAAATTAATTATTAAATTATTATTAATTAAATTAATTAATTAATTAATTAAATTAATTATTAAATTATTATTATTAAATAGAAAAAAAGTTATTACATTTTTTTTTGGTAGCGGCTTTCATCAGCCACCCTGTATGACAGCTCTTATACATTTTCCCCACATGCCACAGCAATTTGTGATAAAGTCAAAAAAAGATACAAGGTCCTCATGTCACTTTCTGGCAGCACTTGTGGTGCAGACAAAGAAACCTTGTTGACCACATACAAAGCAATTGGCCTGTCCGTGGAAAGCTATGCAGCGCTAGTGTGGTCTCGTCAGCTTTGTGACACGCAGTGGAATAATATTCAGATATGTCAGAATGCCGCCCTCCGAACTGCGATGGGCTGTCTCCCCAGTTCTCGTGTGGACCACCTCCATCAGGAGACAGAGATCCTACCAGTGCGAAGACATAACTACATGCTGTCTAAGCAATACCTTTTGGGCTGTTATCGCAGAGACCATCCAAATCATCATCTTGTGGATAGATATCCACCCCCCAGAAGCCTTAAGGTAGATCTACATGATCTAGAGCGTGAGGTTCAGCGCAACAAGAGAGAACCTCTAGATCAAGCGGCACATCAAACAGGTCTAGACAACATTCATGCAGACATGGTAGCAGATGTGGTAAATGGCTACCGGGTGAATGTAGTCCTTGCAGAACGACCGCCTCCCATTGCACCTGAAGAAATTGACCTCCCCCGGCAAACCAGAGTAGTTCTGGCTCAATAACTTTCCGGCAGATGCAGTCTCCTCTACTCCTACAGAGCAAGGATTGATGCCGACGTGCACGATGTATGTCCCGAGTCAGAAACGCCGTTATGGCAAAGGGCAAAAGAAGAAAGTACTGCGCATTCATACTTCTCGACATCAAAAACGCCTTCAATTCTGCTAGTTTTCGAACCGAGTACTATGTGTCGCGCAGATAGGGGCGTCGTTTCATTAATGTAATCTCCGAAGTGCCACAAGATTCGGAACTTGGTCCGCTTCTGTGGGACATCATGTACGACGGTAATATTTAGACTTAAATTACCACAAGAAGCTACTATCGTTGGATTTGCACATGACATTGCCATATTGGACCAAGCAAGTCACTTCGATGAAGTAGAGTTGTACTGGAACGAGGCAATCAAAGTAGTTCAAGACTGGTTAACAACAATGAACCCACATCTGGCGGAATATAAAACGGAAAACTCATTAGTGGGAAGAGAAAAAAGGAGAACCTGACTATTAAAGTGGGCAAGTTGGCGATAAAATTGGCCGAAAGTTCGAAATACCATTGAGTCCTGAAAGACGGCCGCTTGAAATTCAATTAGCACGTGGATTTCGCCGTCAAAGAGATATCGAATGTGGCCAGTGTACTTTCCAGAATGATGCCATACATTGGCTGACCGAGGCAACGCCGAAGAGCCTTACTCGCAAGTGTCGTACATTTTTGTCTAATGTATGGATCCCTAGGAACAGCAACTAAAGACGTCTTCAAGATCCCACATGACATTCATAGCTCGACGAAACTGTCTCCGAATGTGCAGTGGCTACAGAAACATCTCAAGCTATGTAGCACATGTCGTAGCAGGGATGATCCCCTTTGATATGCTTGTTAGGGAACATTCCAGTATACACAACAGTACTCGGAGACGAAAGCACACCCAGAAAGGCCATTCGAAGGTCTGAGGGAGTGACAACGGTGCAAAACTGGCAGAGCCGAGGGGATAATTCTCCAAATGGCCGTTGGTCTTATAAATTATTGCAAACATAAATAAGTGGTTAACGCGGAGCCAAGGGGAGCTAAACTTCAACCTGACCCAATTTTTTACAGGTAATCGTTAAATGTATCGCTTCGGACATGACACCTCTCCACGGTGCCAAAGTTGCTCTACAATGGAGGAGGACACAGAACATGTGGTATTTACATGTTCAAGATTCGGCATAGGTCGCAACATGTTGGAGTTCTTCTTAAATAGACTACTAATGGCAGACAATATAGTAACCGTTGTGCTAGAATCGGAGGAGAATTGGAACGCAATAGATGGGTATATAACAATAGTTCATAAAAGACTGAATGAGGAAGAATTCGCCCGATAGGCGTTACAACCAACACAGAGCTAGCAAAGAGCAGATAGTGTCATGTAGCAAGGCTTTAATTGATGCGATGCAAGAGATAAAGTTAAACAGCAATTTTGGACTTCACAGATGTGTGAGCTACAACGTCATACGAAGAGACCGATAGAGAAAGCGTAGGGGGGAGCATAGAGTTCATAATCCACCGAGAGAACATCTCGAATAGCAAGCGATCGCCGTCCGAGATGGAACTATTTAACTATACATTCTGCCAGTGTCCTCCTACCAATCAGACAATCGCCCTTATGTTGGAACATTGCTCTTGGGCTAGGACCACATGGCCATGGGAGACTTTAACTCTCACCATGGGCTTCTGCATTCAGGCTTTTAGAGAGGAGGATTAGAGAGGCATGGATCTGGCGGAACATATAGACAACTTCCCGTTCTGCACCATAAACGACGACGCCCAAATCAGGGTTGTGTCCAATTGCTCTTTTTCACCTGACATTACAATAGTCAGCGCAAATTTGATAGATCTGACAACAAACGATTGTCATCCTCGTCTAAAACCACGTTCCTATTATAATAGAGCTTCGTCCACGGAATGATTTCATAATCTCCAAGTGCCGAACATATCGTACGTTATCGGGAAGAAGGCAAACTTGTCAGGTGTTTGAGACTATAATGAAAATGCATTCTGGCGAAAACCGCCCCTTCGGATGTTCACATCACAGCAAGGGTTCAATACTCAATCATCACGACAGCAGCTGCCTGTTATATTCCAGCTGGTCAAATACCAACCATCAAAATTTCCCGGCCTAAGCAGGAAGATTGGCCGAGAAACGCGACGAGCTTCGCCTGACCAACCCTGGCAGCATATAACATAACGAAGAGATTGACAGTTTGGTCAGAGATCAGAAACGGAATATATGGTTGGTGCAAGTCGAGAAACACAGAATCTACTGTCAACAGATTGTGGTCGACAGCGAGATCACTCAACAACATGCCAAGTCGCAATTGCCTTCAATAGACAACATATACCAGATTCAAAACGGTGTGCACATCATTTTGGTAAACAATTTAGTGCACCCACCTAGAGACATGGCGAGAAGGATCACCTTTTGGGAAGACATGGAAACTCCCGTTCTGAACTGAACTATAACTGAAGCCGAGATCAAAGAAGTTCTAAGCCATGAAACGTTATGGGCCATGATGGTATATCGATGCTGAGGCTCAAGCAATTGGGTGAAGTGAAAATGAAATACCTGAAGGTATTTCAACTCTAGAGCATTCTTGTTATCTTTTAACGCCGTCCTCAAAGCTTTCTGATCAGTGGTCGATCAACCCTGCTGATTTCAGACATATGTAAGTTTGTTCAAGTTTTTGCAGTTCTAAAGCCGGGTAAACCTGCGGACCAACAAGAGTCTTACAGGCCAACCTCTCTCTTATTCGCGGTCCCAAACACACTTGAAGCTCTGCTTTTACCTGAGCTCGTCTCTGCACCGCTATCACCAGACATATCAGCCGCGGTTTTAATGCGAAACGACCTCATGAATGAACTGTCCTCGTAGCTCTCGACCTCTCAAAGGTATATGACAACCACATCATTGATTCTGATCTCCCGAATTTGACGAAGAGTTGAATTGTGAACTATATGTGCGGCCGACAATCATATGTGGAGTTTAAAAATACGAAGTCGAAACGCCGTAGAGTTAAACAGGGACATCACAAGGGGGTGTCCTCTCCTAAATTCAGTTTAACCTCTACCTTTCTAAACTCGCTCCACCACTCTGGCGTTTTCGCCCAGGCGAGGGGCAATAACACAAATGGACTCTGCGAACAAATGAGTATTTACCTCCGCGACTTGACAGAATTTTTCAGGAACTTTAACCCAAAAACCTTCCCACCAAATCATCAGTTCCACTATTCACCATCTGGAACACCAATCAGTTTGAAATACAGGTTGACGGGCAAACGGTCCCAACCATGAGGCATCCAAGGATCCTGGGAGTAATCCTCGACAACCGTTTCTCAGTTTCGGCACACGCAACTATGATCTGCGAAAGGGCAAGGAACAAGAACAGAGTCCTCAAAACTTTGGCTGGCAGCACCCGAGGAATGGGCAAGGAAGCCCAGTTCATAGTCCATAAGGCGATCGGGCAACCGGGGATAAAATACGCGGTCCCAATGTGGATCGCGGCGGTGTCCGAAACACACTCGAAAAGTATAAATCAGTCAAAACACGGCACAAAGGACTACGAAAAGTATAAATCTGTCAAAACACGGCACAAAGGACTATGACAGGATGTCACCATATGGCGAGCACCGACCATCTATACGAGGAAACAATGATCCTAAGGTTAAGGACCACTGTGAACTTTTATCTGAACAGTTTCTCCTGGGCTGCTACCAAGAGAACCACCCGAACTTCCGACTTACCACGCTGGTCCCCCTCCCAGGAACAAAAAGAAGAATATCTGAATGCTAAAGAACACCATCCACAAACACTTCATTGTTTCGCTTACAACTGCCTCACACAAGGTGGTCTTGCGGGATGAATATTCACCAAGAAGCAGTTACTAGTGCTGTCCTATCAATCCGCACGACTTTATCATTCCGTGGTGGGCGCCCACCAGCAAGTGCTGATGGCAGGAAATATCCACCAGGGAGGACCAGAACAACTCTGGCCTAACTGAGATCCGGATGGTGTAACAGACTAAACTCGTATCGCTCAAGGTTGGACGATACTATCCCTAATATCTGCCCTGAATGCAGCACTGACCCCATGATACCAATCATCCGGCGAAACAATCAAATCTGACTGCAGAGGCTCTGTGGACCGCTCAAATTGAAGCGGCCACATTTTTAAAGTGGGATCTGAGGGCCATTACCGGGTCAGAATTATTTCAGAGAGAGAGAGAGAAGAAAAGAAGAATCAGTATGTATGCTTGCAACGTGTGGCTGCAACAATAGCATACATTGGTCCTAAATGAAATTATTATTTTTTTAACGTATCTTACATGCTCATTTTAAGGACTAACCAGTTCACTTTTCATTATTTACTTACTTTCACACGATTTGAGGAAACTCATTACTTCGTGTACAGATGGATAGGCCAAGATGATGTTCTGCTTTGCCATACCAGTTAAAAGGCCTAAAATGCAGCGCTTGACATGCAGCCATGTATCGGCGTAGAGCCGGGCCCCCGAACCATTCTCCAATGCGTGGGCAATACGCGACAAACCGAATTCGTAATTGGACTTGGCACAATACAGAGTGCCCACCACTAAGTTGACAATACACAAATGGTGGTATTGTTTGCCCATGTTGCCCTTGAGTTCTTCGGCCTTTTCGACTTTGCGCATCAATTCTTCGGCTTCCTCATTTTGGAAAGTCATGATGTAGGAAACACACAAATTCGCCAAAACAGCAGCAGAGACTGTCATTATCTGGAAACGATAGCCATAAGTAAGGAAAATCTCATTGATAATGATGACGTACATCATCCCCATGTTGCCTGACTATGGGCTCGTAGAAGGCTGCAGCCTCTTTGTATTTGTCACCCTGCATGAAGAGAACATGTCCTGCATTCAAGCGCCAAACAGGATTTTCCGAGCAAAACTCAGCACTGGAGCGAAATTCTCTTTCTGCTCCTACAAAATCATCATCACGCCACGAAATCCAAGCCCGAGCCATAACAACTGGTAGGTACCTTAAAGATGATAGAAATTAAAGGAAGAGAACTATTTTTACAGCCAATCGCATTAACATTCCAAGCGGGCTTGACTGTTGAATCCAAATACTTACAACTCTAATGCATTTTCGTAATCTTTTAAGGCCGTCCTTAAAGCATTCTGATCCGTGGTCGATCTCACTTCCTGTACTTTAGCGGCCAAACTTCTTAATTTCCCAGCCAGACTTGAGGCCAAGGTACCCAACTTCTTTTCAGCCGATTCCGCAGAGGCCTGGGCTGTTATCAAGGCATCCAGCAACTCATAGAGATACTAAGGCAAACAGTTGTAGTCTTTAAATCTGAAGCTTTCTTTGCCGAATATTTGAAAACTTACCTGCGAGAGATACTTGTAGGTCAAATCCGTATGCTCGGCCAGAATATCAGCTGCTGTCTCATACATTTCATGTTTGCAACAAATGAGCAAAATATTGGAAAATGTTTCTCGAGGACATGCCGGTGGACCCAAATCAAGAAGAAACGCCAATTTCCTCAAGCCAGCCACTGGACCTTGAGGGTCCGTTAAGGCCATGTTATGCAATGTCACTGGATCTAATTCACTTTCAGCTCTTGGTGGCAGATCTAGTAGAGCATCTCTTGCTGAGTCGACTATACAATAAAACCAAAGAAAAATAAAATTCAGATTAAATGGAAACGGTTTTTCGATAAAATTTTTACTTTGATAAAAATTCGATGGGATTTGCTAGCACGTGGTCTATCGAATACCTATATAGATACAATAGTATTAATTGCTTATTCCGGAAGTATGTTAAACCAGAACTACTCTGGTTGATCATGAGACTTGATATCTAATAACGAAACCCTATATTTAGACTGCAAGTACTTCTCAACTCGTCTGCCAGATCGAGACGAGCAAAATTTTCATTCAATTTATGCACTCGTCGAAAATGGTTTTCCAAAATAACAAACATGTCTGCAAACAGCATTATTTTTGAGCTGAAAATGAGAAAGCAGTCATGGTTGCTACGTTAGCGGACATATGGCTGTTGTTTCAGCAAACTCCGCAATTTTGATTAAAAAAATCTGCCGTTTGAACTACAAAATCTGCCAAAATAGTGAATGCATATTACGGCGGACCAACAAACCACATATACTACGATAACAAACCAATAATTATCCAACTAGAGTAAAATGAAAAGTTTGTAGCTTCAAATACCAACATTTTGGCTTTAAAGGAGTAGTTGTTTTTAATGACTTTCAATATGGACATTTCCACTACGCATTAATACGCACTACTGACCTCCTTCTTGCAAATGCAAATTTTGTCCATGAACATTCCACTAAGGAACAGGGGCAAACTTCTCACATATCAATGAGTGCAGCCCGATTCAAGTTTAAGCTCAATGATCAGGTGCCTCCTTTTTATAGCCGAGTCCGAACGGCGTGCCGCAGTGCGACACCTCTTTGGAGAGAAGTTTTACATGGAATAGTACCTCACAAATGTTGCCAGCATTAGGAGAGGAAAAGCACCGCTGAAAAATTTTTCTGATGGTCTCGCCAAGATTCGAACCCAGGCGGTCAGCGTCATAGGCGGACATGTTAACCTCTGCGCTACAGTGGCCTCCTTCTTACTTCTTTCAGTAATAGCCTCGTCTTCTATCAATCCGGATCTCCCCATAGGATTTTCGTCAACCTACCGATCGTTTCGAAATTCCACCGTTTGTCGCCCACGATCTTAACTCGGACTGCGTCGACCTGAAAGACTTCGGGTTTACCAAGTTTATTGTCGGCAGTCCCCTGGCCTTCACTGCCTTTCAATCCTCCTTACTTATCTACGACCCATCACCCAACCTGTGCAGAGAAGCCTTAAATTCTAATACTCCAAGACTTTTCGTGATCTTACTGTCCTGGTTTTTATTGCCCTGATAGCCAGTTTGCTGTCCGTAAAGATGTTCACAGTTGACGTCCTCGCATGAACACCACACCACCTCACGCATTACGTGATCGCCCAGATCTCTGCCTGCAGGACCTTATTATAGTCAGTAAGTCGAAAACAGATCTCAGTCCCTGGGTTCTCAATGTAGACCTCCAGGCCCACTCTGCCCTCTAGCTTTGATCCATCCGTGTACCATGAACTTCTAGATGACAATACAAGGGTACCGTCAGTCCAAGACAGTGCCGCTGGTAGCAATGCCTCGCATTCGACCACAAGTGTCGTCTCTCTTTCCAGGTTTCCTATTGTCGCCTCGATTTTAACGCGATGGTATTACCTGCTCCTATTCTCTATGCATTCTCTCAGCAGTGCCTCGCACTCTACCTCAATTCTCGGCTCAGATATCCTTTCGGAAACCTCCTCCATCTCTTGCAAGTGTCCTATCGTCGCCTTGGTTTTAACGCTATATGACCTGCTCCCATCATCTAGCCTTAAGTCTCATAGCTGCAGTTGCAGCCTCACACTTAATCTGTATGTCTATGGGACGGATATCTAGAAAAGTCTCCAGTGACCTGCTGGAAGTGGTCCTCATTGCTCCGCCTATGCCAAGACAACATGTTATCTGAACCTGTTGTATTATCCTTACATTTTTCTCCATCGCAATCCACCAAACTACTGAGGTGTATGTAAGGTCTTATCACGCTCCTGTAGAGCAAGTGGACTATCCTCTGATGTAGGACCTATTTCGAGCCTACGGCCCGTCTACACAGTGCCCAACATCTGTGAGCCTTCTCGGTACGCTCCTGAATGTGATACTTCCAATTAAGTTTCTGACGTTGTCAGACATGGAAATCTTTCTATTAAGGAAACGCGGTGCGTCGAATTGGCACACCTTCGTCTTCTTCATGAACAGTCGGATTTCTCTCTTCTCTGGGTAAACATTGAGACCTTTAGGTCAAGCCCATTCATATACCATCTGCAAACCCCTTTCTACATAGCTGATTCAGGCCCTGATGTTCAAAACATTATAACATCGTCTGCGTAGCATATGGGTTCATATTAGAGTTGGCAAACTATCGATATTTCCAACATTCGATATTTCTAATAATAAATATCGATACTATTGTTTATTTCCTATCACCTTTATTTAAAACCAATATGAAAAGTAAAAATAAGGATTTCGATTTATATAGAAGCAATATCAATGCATGAACAGATTAAAACCAAATTCAATAAAGCCAGTAGGAAAGCATGAGAGAAATCATTGAACGAAATTTTAGCATAATCGAATGAAAATTGCGCCTTCCATAGGCTTACGAAGTATGAAAATAAGGAAGCTATATCAGGTTATGCGCCGATTCGAACGATACTTTAAGTACTCAACAAGAAAGACGATTGAAAAAATGTGTGGTTTGGATACATTCAAGATCGCATCACTAATTTTTGTTCAATTTGACAAAAGTGTAACTTTGCCGATAAGAAAAATACCAATCGATATTCCGCCAAAAACTAAAATATCGATAGTGCCATCAATATTTTCCCAGCTCTAGTTCAAATCCCTCGTTAGTCAGCATCCGTAATAGGTTTTTTATGGTGGCCACCCATAGGAGTGTTGATAAAGCGCCACCCTATGGCAAGCCTTGTGCAACTTTCTCAATTATTTTTAATGTCATGGGACCAACAATTGATCAACTGATTTGATTGATTTATCCATTCTCTCAGAACTCGGTTCACCCCGTGCTGGTGTAACGATTGGATCAGTGTGTCCGTCCGCACATTGTTAAAAACCCCTTCGATGTCGAAGGATTCTTCGTGCAGGGCAGCCTCCACCGACCTTCCCTTGACATAGGCATGCCGTTGTTGTCATTTGTCAACCGTATTTATTACAGTTTAAACATATTTGCTCGAAAATTTATACGGATTGCTTAATAACTCATTTGAAAACATCCGCCGAGGTCCATTCACATTGGTTCGGAATTAGATATAGCTCCTTCTTTGTACCTACAGGATAGGTGTAGGGTATTATAAAGTCGGCACCGCCCGACTTTTGGCCTCCCTTACTGTTTTTGAACTAACTTTGTATGTATGGAAAAATAATGTGGCAATTAGCCACATTATTTTTCCCTTGTTTATTACCCACTAGCTGACCCGGGCCTGCTCCGCTGCGCCTTCTTTTACTTTATATGGAACAAAAGTTTCCATGGTATATTTATTTTCGACAATTAAAGAGCTTTTTGTGAAATACCATGCTACGAAAATACAATAGTATATCGCTTGACTAACAGTTTAACAATATAAGTGCCTTTACCAGAATCCCATATGATCTTTATTGGTCCACGAATTTATGTTTGGATGTATGGTGTACTCCATTCTTAAAATACTTTATTTCAGCACGATATTCTCATGATGTCTGATTTAGTGGTGTTTTCGGGAGAGAGGTGGTCCCCCAGATACTTAACCCTGAAAAAGTATCAGCATCGTACTCTTCTCTCAAATACCATTTATTTAATCCCCATATTGCCATTGGTTTAAGGGGAGTTTACAGGATGAGGCGTCCTTCAAACACATGGCCCCAAAATAAGTGATCAAATTCGTTTTCTAATCTCAAATATCTTTCATTTGAGTCACATATTGGCATGGTCGAAAATTTTTTTTCCCTTTGGGGGGTGTTTTGGGAAAGGGGTGATGCCCTCAATACATAGTACTATATTTGCATATCAAATTCGTATTCTACTCCCAAATGCCTTTATTTGAGCCCCATATTGCGATGGTTACTAAAAAGTTGCTGTTTATGGGGTGTTTTGGGAAAAGTGGGTATCCATTTTGAAAAGTGATCCCGAAAGTGGGTATCAATTTTTGCTCTACCCCCAATACCTTTCATTTAAGCTCCACATTTACATGGCCGGTAAATATGCCCAATTTAGGGGTGTTTTTGGGATTGGGGTGGTCCCCCAAACACTAACCCCGGAAAATATATCAGCAATGTACTTTATTCTCATATATCTATATATCAATTATTTGAACCCTCAAATTGGATATCAAATTCGTTTTCTAATCTCACTTAAACTCCTTATGACAAAAGTCAGTAAATATGTCCTGCTTGGGGTATTGGCCCTAAAAATTATAAATATTTAGTTCCATTCTCTTTAAGACCCAAATTGTCTTGGTGAGCAAATACGTCCTATTTGGGGATTGTTATGGTGGTGGGACGTCCCCTAGACAGTTGGTCCCTAATGGTCCCATAGTCGGCAAACATGACCGGCTTGGGGGGTGTTTTGGGGGATGGGCGGCCGCTCAGTGAGTTGTTCTTGAAAATATATATCGGATTCGTGTTCCACTCTAAAAACCCTCTTATTTTAGCCTCATATTGTAATAGTCAGCAAATACAAATATTTTGGTGGTGTTGTGGGGGTGAGGTGGCCCCATAGACACTTTTCCCCAATATTGATATTCGTGCTTTACTCCCAAAGACCTTTCATTTGAGCCCCATATTGCTATGGTCGTAAATTTGTCCCCTTTGGGGGATGTTTTTGGGGGGTGGTGGCCCCTCAAACACTTGGTCGCATATTTGGATATCAGATTCTAATTCTACATTCAAATACCTTTTATTTAAGCCCCATATTCCACTGGACAGTAAAAAAGTCCAGTTTGGGAGGTGTTTTGGGGAAGGGGAGAACCCCCAGAAACGTGGTCCCACATTTAGATATCAGATTCGTATTTTACTCGCAAATACCATGATTGCCATGATCGGTAAATATGTCCGATTTAGGGGTGTTTTGGGGCTTGGTGTGGTCCCCCTAGCACTTGGTCCGACAATTGGATATCATATACGTTTTCTTATCCTAAATACCTTTCATTTGAGTCCCATATTGTCGTGATTGGTGTAAATATATGTTTTGCAGGTTTTAGGGTGGGGCAGCTCCCTAAGTACCCCATCCGAAATTTGGATACCAAATTTTTATTTTTAGGGTACTATATGAGAGCACACAAAATTTCGCTTAAATCGCACCACCCATCTCCAAACAAACACAAATTGGTTTTTATAGATAAGAAGATTGCTAATAGTAAGCACAACAACAACAGCTCACATAACTTGTGTACAATGCAACAACAACGTTCTACCTCTATCTTTTGCAGTTGGTTCTTGTTGGAATGTTGTTTCATACCGCAGATCACATCTGCTCTGAGAAATGTTATGCTATTATTTATGTTTGTTGTTTCCGATCATGTGTTTTTTTCATTTTATTTCAAAAAATTAAAACCTGTTCTTTAATTTTTTTTTTATTTTTTAAATTATTTTAGTAAACTCTCCTTTTAACGACCCTATTACAACTTAAACAGCAGGCACAACAGAACTTTCAGCAATTAGCCTGCTGTTCTGAAAAAACAAATATTTAGCTATAAAGGCCGAACTTATTCTGTAATAGCAGCAAACGAATTAACTACGGTCAACAAGTAGTGTTTGCTACCTTCAGCAGAGCTAATTTCTATGAATGTTTTCAGCAGTCAGCCTGCTATTGCTAAAACAGCAGAAATATTGCTGTAATATCATCGAACATCCGACTTTTTTCTATGGGTGTACATGACGCCATTTATATCCAAGTTTCACAAAATTTAAAAGCAAATTGGTTTCGATTTATATAATTAATCGGGTAAGTACATGAAACAGTTGGTTAGAAACCAAGTATTAGACCTCATTAATATGTGTTGGCCACATTTTATTAGTTCACGCATTTTATTTATTCATTCCTTATGCCCATACTTACCATTTCCATCGTTATACTCAATAGCTGCTTTCAAATTAAGTGCCTGTGTTATACCAGAAAGGGCCATAGTAATGGGATTTCCCACACTTCGAGCACTCCCATCAGTATCTATTTGAGCTCCAATACCCAATTCCGGATGATTCCTTATACCGCGTTCGACAATCTCAGCTGTAATAAAAGCAAAACAGCAAAGATTTTAATTTAACAAATTTATTCACTGAGAAATGGAATATAACAAACATCTAAAATAAAACATCTCATGCTAAATTTTGTAAAGATCAGATGAAAACTGTCGCTACTACAGTCCATATAGATTGAAAGATTAGAAGGAAACCAAATCTGGTCCGATTTTGATGACATGACATTGTTTAGACATTAACACAAATTATGTGAAGAATGGTTCAAAAGTCCGGCAAGTACAGCCTTTAAAGTGTATATGGGATGAAAGATATATATATATATATATCGATGGCATTATATATATACCCTACACCACCACTGTGGTACAGGATATTATAAGTTTGTGCATTTGTTTGCAACGCTAAGAAGGAGAAGAGCTAGACCCATTGATAAGTATACCGATCGACTCAGAATCATTTTCTGATTCGATTTAGCCATATCCGTCTGTCCGTCCGTGAGTCCATGTATTCTTGTAATCAAAGTGCAGGTCGTATTTGTTCACTCAAGGACGAATGATATTGATTTTGGTAAAAATCGGTTCAGATTTAGATATAGCTCCCATATATATATAGCCCGATTTGCACGTAAATGGTCGTAGTAGTTACAACATTCAACCGATCTGATTTAAACATATCTGCAAAATTTTATAAAAATCGGTTTAGATTTAGATATAGATTAGATGGACGATAATCAACAAAAAGGTTTACAGGGGTACCGGAACTCGCTGTGCCAAAATTTCATTGAAATAGGATGAAAAATTCTCCATTTATAGGCTCATTACACAATATCGGGAGATCGGTGTATATGGCAGCTATATCTAAATATGGTCCAATCTGTACCACATTTGACAGGAGGGGTCTGCCAGAACACACTGTGCCAAATTTCAGCTAATTCGACTAATAACTGGATCTTTTATGGCCTCAATCGGGAGATCGGGTGGTCGGTCTAAGGGCAGCCATATCGAAATATAGTCGGATCAGAACCGAACTTCACAGAAATGAAAAGGGCTCTGCCCAGAACTCACTGGCACAGTTGTTGGAAGTTATAACAGAATACTATGCGCAAAATTTCAGGCAAATCGGACAAAACTTGCGGCTTCCAGGGGCTTAAGAAGTCAAATCAGGAGATCGGTTTATATGGGAGCTATATCAGGTTATAGACGGATTTAAACCGTACTTGGCAGTTATAGGAAGTCATAACGAAGCACCGCATGCAAAATTTCAGCCAAATCGAACAAAAATTGTGGCTTTTAAGGACTCAAGAAGTCAAATCGGGAGATCGGTTTATATGGGAGCTTAATCCAAATCTGAACCGATATGGCCCATTTGCAATCCCCAACGACCTATATCAATATTTACCTTTACCTTTACGCCTTCGACAGACATTATGGGGTCCTAGACCAATATTTTGAGATGTTACAAACGGAATGACTAGATTAGTATACCCCCACCCTACACCCAGAAAAATTAGTCTGCTGATATTACATACATACATGCATAGCATTCTTACTTAAAATATAGTCTTCATACTTCAAAATTTTATGACATTCGGCAAAACAAATAAGACATGTAGTTTGATTACAAGAATACATGGACAGATAGACGGACGAAATTGGCTTAATCGGAATTCTCTCAATTTGTGACTGAAGTAAAAAAACCACAATTACTCACCTGTATAATCAATGGCCTGTGTCTTTTCCTTTTTACGAAAATGGGACAATGCCAAATTGTATGCAATCAGAGGGTTGAAACCACCCACTTGTAATGCGGTGTTGAAACGTTGTACTGCATTGTCGAACTGGTCGGCCTGATACAGCAGGCAACCTTCATCGTTTAAAGTTTCCGCAGTGCCACCGGTTCGTTGATTGAGCACACTTTGGGCTCCAGCAAAATCTTCGCTCGAATACAAAATAGCACTCTGCAGTTGCAGGCATTGCTCTTTGAGCTCAACATTATCACCGATTTGTTTCAAGACCTTAAGGGCATCGACAAATATGCCGGCTTGGTACAAAGATTGCGCATAATAAAATCTAAAAGAAAATGCCTTTGAAGTGTGCAAAATGTGTTTTCTCTTCTTACTCACTTGTATTTGGCTATTTTTGGAACTAAAGTACAAAGTTGTTCATAACAGGTGGCGGCTTCCTCGTATTTCTGGGCATGATAGTAGCAATAACCCAAAGTGGACAAACCGGCCCGGGTGTTAGCCGCTTCCCCTAAGTTGATAATACACTCAATGACATCTTCATAGCGCTTGTCTTTAATCTGACAAAATGGAAAGAAGACATTTTTCCCAATTATTGTTAAAGCCAGTGAAAGGATTGTCATTTATTACCAAATTATAAATAGTTCGTGTTATATGTCCTTCTCGCAGGATTATTCCTTGATGCAGCATTTTCCTATCTTCCAACGAATGCCAGATGCGACACCCAGGGGATTAATGTTTGTGTACAACTTTTGAGTTTCGATATCCTTTAGATTTTCTTGTTGATTTTATTTTGGCTAAATGAAAACTGGTATCCTTGACAGCAACATTTATTCGTGTGCATAAATAAAGGGCAGTTGGTTTGTTGTTGGTAACCATAACAACGCCAGCCATTACTTGGCTGTTGCCTATATGTCCTATAGTTGACACATTAGGAGTTGGATACATTGAAAATTAAAACTTAGATGAAATATGCATATAAAGGGTTTTCCAAGAAAAAGGTGCTCACAATTGGCCATCGAGATCTTGTGACATCTTGCGTCTTCTTCCTTTTGGGACACGTGAAAGATACGGTTTACGCCAAAAGCCCATCGTCGATTCAAGACCTCAAAGGTATAATTCGAGAACATAGAGCAGCCACTTTGTTATTTGGTTATGGAAAATTTGGTCCTGTTAGCGTGGTCGTGGTGGCCTTTTGGCTGTTGTTCTTTTTCATTGTTAACGGCATAACTTTCTTTTTATAATGAAACTAGCTGAGCCGGGCCCGCTCCGGTGCGCCTTCTTTCACAGTATGCGAATCAAATCTTCCTTTGAATAAATATTCTAAATATTTTTATATAAATCATATCATATATAATCTTTGATGGTTTATGAGATCGCTCAGAGGGTTTTGGGTGATTTTAGTTTAGATGTTAAATGTATTCCGTTTTTAAAATCCTATATTTGAGCCCGATATTCCCATGGGTATTTTGTGAGTGGAACGTCATTTCGCTTCGAAAGGGTATATAAAAATCGTTCTCTACTTCTTCACATTTAATTCACATGTTGACATGGTTCATAAATATGTCCGACTTTGCTTCGGTGGTGGATTAGGATAGCCAGGCCCTTTGCCCCAAAAATGGATATCACATTCGCACTCTACTGCTAAATAACTTTCATCTGAGCCCCATATTGCCATTGTCGGTATATGTGTATAACTGGTTTAGGGGACTTTTTTGGATGAAGTGTTCCCAAAACATTTGGCTCTAAAACAGATATCAGATACGTGGTATAATTTTAAATACTAGTCTCTCAAATACCTTTTATTTGAACTTCATATTGCCATTGGCTTAGGAGGAGCTTATGAGAGGAGGTTTTCGCCAAACACTTGGTCCCACATTTGGAATACCAAATTCGTTTTCTGCCCTCAAACACCTTTCATTTTAGCCCCCTATAGCTATAGTCGGCAAAAATGTCCGTCAAATACCTTTTATTCGATGCCCAAACTGCCAACATCAGAAAATACGTCCAATTCGGGTGTAGTTATGGGAGTGGGACGGCCCCTAGACATAAGTCCCGAATGTTAATTTCAGATTTGTGCTCTACTGTCAAACATTTTTAATTTGAGCCCCGCAATGCCATAGTTAGAAAATATGTCCGGTTCGGGGGTATTTAGGGGTGCAGCGGCTATCTAGAGACTTGGCCCAGATTCGTGCTCAACTCTAAAATACCTTTTATTTGAGCCCCATATTGACTAGGTCAGCAATACATCCAATTTGGGGGACCTAACTGGGATGGGACGACCATCTAGGGATTGCACCCGAAAGTTCATATCAGATACGTGCTCTACTCCGAAACACCTTTCATTTGAGTCCCATATTACCATGGTTGATATATATTTGTCGTTTGTGGGGGTTATTTTGGAGCTGAAGCGGTTCCCAAATCCCTTGGTCCCACATTTGGATGTCAGATTGGTTTTTTATTCTGGAATGCCTTTCATTTGAGGCTGGCTTTGGCGGTAGGGAGGTCCCCTTAGCCTCCCGCCCCAAAATTTGAATACCAAATTTTTTATTTTTAGGTTACTAAAAGAGTGCGGAAAAAATTTTGCTTAAATCGGTTTACCCATCTCCAAGATCTGACGTTTTTGAAATATTACCCTATATTTCAAAAACGGTAGATCTTGGAGATGGAGGGATTGTTACTTTTTTAATTTCGATTTTTCGGGAGTTTTCTAATTAAAACGGCGCTGTTTCTTAAAATATTATCTCTCTTTTTATATCCTCCACCATAGGATGGGGGTATACTAATTTCGTCATTCTGTTTGTAAAACCTCGAAATATGCGTCTGAGACCAAATAAAGTATATATATTCTTGATCGTCATGTCATTTTAAGTCGATCTAGCCATGTCCGTCCGTCCGTCTGTCTGTCGAAAGCACGCTAACTTTCGAAGGAGTAAAGCTAGCCGCTTGAAATTTTGCACAAATACTTTTTATTAGTGTAGATCGGTTGGTATTGTAAATGGGCCAAAACGGTCAATGTTTTGATATAGCTGCCATATAAACCGATCTTGGGTCTTGACTTCTTGAGCCTCTAGAGAACGCAATTTTTGTCCGATTTGGTGTTTTGGTATCACTTCCAACAATTGCGATAAGTATGGTTCAAATCGGTCCATATTTTGATATAGCTGCCATATAAAACGATCTTGGGTCTTGACTTCTTGAGCCTCTAGAGGGCGCAATTTCCATCCAATTTGACTGAAATTTTCCAACAACTGCGGTGAGTATGGGTCAAATCGGTCGATATTTTGATATAGCTGTCATATAAACCGATCTTGGGTCATGATCTTGAGCTTTTAGAAGGCGCAATTATCGTCCGATTTAACTGAAATTTTGCACGTAGTGTTTCGGTATCACTTCCAACAACTGTGTTAAGTATGATTTAAATCGGTTCATAATCTGGTATAGCTGTGATATAAACCGATCTTGGATCTTGACTTCTTGAGCCAATAGAGTGCGCAATTCGCATCCGATTTGGCTGAAATTTTGCATGAGGTGTTCCGTTATGACTTCCAATAACTGTGCTGGGTATGGCGCAAATCGGTACCTAAACTGATATACTGATATAACCGATTTGGGATCTTGACTTCTTGAGCCTCTAGAAGGCTCAATTCTCATTAGATTTGGCAGAAATTTTGTACATCGGCTTCCTTCATGACCTTCAATATACGTGCATAATATGGTCTGATTTGTTAAATAGCTTGATACAGCTCCCATATGTTTATTATAAAGATCCTTCATTGCGTGAGGTTAGGTAAAGGGACACGCGTTGACAATCGCTTCACTCGGAAACCTCTAGAACATTGTGATCGTCATAGAAAGAAATGAAATACGAGAGAGAGAGAGAGAAAACATGTAGAAAAGAGAGAGACAAACGAAAACCGAAATAGAGTCAGCTATCCGTTACAGAAGTCCAGAATGACTTCGATGTCGAAAGACTGTAGAGAGCTCAGTGAAGAAAAGAGCAGATGCTTGACCGCCTCCAACTCCTCCTCATGCTCACAAACCCTACAACACTTCTCATCGCACCGAGCGCATAGCGATGTCAGCGACTTGACATCACTGTGGCCAGTAAGGACTCCTACTAAAAATCCAAAGTAGCTCTTTGCAACCTCAAGGGCAGTCGACGTCCTCGTTCCGGAGAACCTCTATCCATCCACAAACTGGTGGGGGATTCATCATCGGCGTCACACCCACAAAGTCCATTTGTGATTCAAACTTGGCCCGCTTGTCAGCCGACTCGTTCCCCAATACTCGTTGATGGCCCGAACCAAGCGCAGTCTTACAGCAGCCCCCAAACTTCCGAGACACTCCTTGCATCTCCCGACAAAGCTCGATGATAGTTGCACTCTTCGAGAAAGGAAATCAGCCCAATAAAATCCCTGGATGACCAGAGAATTTCGCAACATTGGGAAAGAGGTTCGCAGACTTTACAACAGAGCACGTCGTATAAAAACGGAGGTTTATTGGAAAGTGTATAACACACGGCTCAAGGAATACAAAAAGATTATCAGAGCGGAAAAACGAACCTCCTGGAAAAACATCATCCTGAAAGACTCTGCACCCGTTTAGATATTAATGTGACTCCCTAGTTCCAAGAATTCGAAAAAAAACCTGCGCCGCTGCCCCCATCCAGCTAGGACCCATCGGTGTAAATAGAGGGACTCAAGAAGAGCGAAGTGACCCTAGTCCAAAGCGATGTCCCCGGGAAGGCAACCTCCAGATCGCCATCGAAAAAAGGCACAGCGTCCTTCGTGAGTTATCCCACGCCAGCAAAAACAAACGAATGCCCGAAATCTGAAGAGCGCCGTGTCCCGGACTCTCTCAGTTTGAGGGCAGTCCTCAACCCAATCGCAATCCACGTTCAAGTGCAAAGGTCTCAGGTCATTCGCATTCAGTGCTGCCCTCGGTGCACTCCTTCTCGCCTCTGATATCAGCACACCCACAACACCCTGTAGCTTCTTCATCATGCCGCATAGACCCACCCTCTCAAGGGCCCGTTGCCACACCAGGTATCCGTAGGTAAGGATCGGCCAGACCACAGCCGTGTGCATTGAGTGCATCATCTTTGGCTTAAGTTCCCAACTCCTACCTATAGAGTTGGGACATACGTTGAGCGCATTCAGCTCCCGTTTGACTCTCTTCTCACAGTTTTTTCTCAAGTTTTATTTCTAAACAAGAATAAAGTCCAGGTATTTAGTCTCCCGAGAGAGCTGCAGCACCACTCAAACAAGGACCATTCTCTTGAAATCTCCACATTTACTCCCTCATGTGAACAACATCAGCTCTGTCTTTCTGGGGTTTATGGCAGCCCCATTGGCCTTCGCCCTTCTAGATAGCTTCCTTAGCGCGCCCTGAATGATATCCGGGACAGTATAGAGAAAACGACCACCAAACAAAATAACGACGTCATCATCATAGGCAACCAGCTTCACTATTTCCTCCTCGAAGACTCCGAGGATCCAAATGATAACGAAGAGCCCCAAAATAGTGGATAAAACCCCTCCCTGTGGTGTCCCCTTTGTCTCAATCTGCCTCAAAGGCCACTCAGTCAATGATGTTTTGATTATTCTCCCCATCAGCATAACATCCATCCAGTTCACCAGAAGAGGGAGCCTCCCATATCAACCAGAGAACGAGAAAGGAGCCCCAACTCCACGTTTTTAAATGCCCCTTCTGTATCCCAGCCAAGTACTCTTCTATGTAACCCATCAGGTCGTGAAGGGCACTGGAGGAACGACGATCCGTCACTCTCTTAAAATTTAGCATGAGACTTTCCATTCCCTATCTTAGAACGAGTGTCACTTAATATGAAAGTTAATGGGTTGGTTGTGTGTGATGAACTTTACGTTCGGTGGGATGAATTTGCTTTTCATATGGGTAGGTTTATGTGAAATAAATCAAATAATGTTTTCGAAGCCCGAATCTTTATGGTTGTACGGAAAATTCCATATAACGCCTCTACAAATTTCGGTCAAGTCAAAATGTCACTTTGTCGAACTCTCAATGTTCCACTGTTGTCATTTCCATAACATTTGTCACATAGTATTTAAATACGCCTCCAAACAATTCCATCATAATTCGAGCAGCAGATATTTTCAACAAACAACAGACGTCCCAAAAGTCGGTATGCAGTTCTGAAATTGCAAACATTTTGCTTAATTGCAGTACTACTAAGTACTAAGAGCAGTACTAGTACAGTAAAAGCAGCAAAATTAACTACGAACAGTCAGCAGACAGTGTTTGCTATTATCAGCTGACTTTTGCTGCTATTAGGGAGAGCGCTATTCGACAGTTTTAAACAGAAAATATGTTGCTGCAATAGCAAACTATCTGCTAAAAATGGGACAACTGTGGTGTTTTACAAAACATTTTCTGCTGTTTGAAGATGGTGACAGTTGGACTATAGCCTAAAAATGTCACCAAAACTTTAAAAACTTGTATATTATCTTATCACTTAGTTTTAAGGGTATATATTGGGCGCCCCGGTAGCCGAGCTGGTTCGATTCCAGCCAGAAGCCTTGGTCTGTCGCTACTATGGTATCTCAATGGACTTAAAATTGTCTAAGTGAGTCTGTAAAGGACTGCCACTCTTACCTAACCTAACCTAAGTGTATATAGAGTACACAAATGCAAATTTGTCCATGAACATTCCACTTAGGAACAGGGTCAAACTTTTTACACATCAATGATACAGTGTTTTTCTAATTTTAACGAATTCAAATGGACATATTTTTGAGCCGTTGTGTGCAGCAGACGTTTTGTTATTTCGCTACGCAAGAATACCTTGAGATACATAGTTAGTTGCGAAAAATTTATGGACTGCTATGGAGAAAAAGTGCAACATAAGGACAATACAACAAGTTCAGAGAATATGTTGTATAGGTATAGGCGGAGCGATGAGGACCACGCCCACTAAGGCAGTGGAGACTATTCAAGATATCCGACTTTACGTCGATTGCGAGGCACTACTCCAGCGGTATAGTCTTGGATAGACAGAAGCCTAGAATTGCCATCTGGAAGATCATGTTACACGGATACATAGGACTACGAGCTCACTTCAAAATCGGTGCGGCATGTGTAGGGCACGCAGGGAAGATGATGAGATGTTAGTGCATTTCATTTGTCATTGCCCTGCTTTCGCGTCTACCAGATATCGGCACTTAGGTGGGGATACTATACCATAAATCAACTTAGGGGAGTAGCATGAAAAACAATTAAGGATTTTGTAAGTAGCACGGAATCCCTAATTTAGGTTTTCTTTTTCGAGGTTACTTTTCTTTTGTATTTAGAGCACTCAACAAGCCGATTACTTGCTTAGGAGTATGTCTGTAGTGGCATGGGGCGGATTAGTATATGCACCATCTTTTCAGCCTAACCTATGAAAAATTTTACAGCCGCTCAAGGATATATACGATAGTGTTATCCACTGCGTAGGCTCCATTTGCTAACACGGTCTTTTGACGCAAAACTACCTGATTCGAGACTTGAGGACAAGACCGACCTAATCTCATCTTAGCACACCTATAATTTGACTAGCCCTTACTCTAGGAAACGAATTATCTTTAAACTCTCTCCGAATGCTACTTGTCTGGCTGCGGAAACGGCATAGCAGTCAGCCGAAAGACTGAAGTCACCTCGAGGGCATACCATCCGCAGAAGAACTAAGGCGTACAGTAGTAATATGGGTTCAAGAACCTTTGCTAATTTCGCTAAAGTCAGCTTGGTGATTGTAGTTAACGAGAAGAGAGAAGAACAGGGCGGCATGCCTAGGAACAATTGGAGGGCGATAGTCAATGGACTGTCCTCTGTATACTCCGACGTCCTTGCGGAATTGTGACGATGAAGACTGATATGGGGCCGATTTAAACTCATTGCTTTCGGAGATCAAAGTTCAATTGACATGGATTTTTGCTCCCTAAAACAGTTTGGGAGTTCAGGGAAAGGCGCAACACTGGATTAAGTCAAGAAGACAGATATTTCTTCTCGACCAATGACACAAAATCATGCTTTAGAATCCATATTGTGAAGACTAAGGGTGTGTAATTCCAATCTTTCAACTATATACCGGAAGTGTAGTAATTTGGATGAGGCTGATGGCAATCGGACACATGTAGTGTTCGTACTAAACTCCGGCTTCCTCGCAGACCTAAACAAGCATAAAGGAGTTGTATCCTACGGATTCAACAAATTGAAGATGAAAGTGTATTGAAGCGGTGGGGCTGGGGAATCTGGAGACGACTCAGCGGTTGTTGCTGAATATCGTACATAATTGTCTGAGGAACTATCAACCATACATCCTAAATCTGGTGAATTGGAGGAAACTGAAAATCTCCCTATGACGATCCGAAGAGGAGGGAAAGGCGCCAAGACGGCACACGATTAGCCCTGTGTGTATTATTCATCCAGCCTTGAGCCCAAGCCGTTGGGGAAGGAGGGAACCCGGAAGATATTTCGACAGCATAAGCTGGGAAAGCATCTAAGGCGTAATCGTCTATTCTGCAAGTACCAAGATGGTTAATTAATGACCCTACACATAACTATTTAAATATCCCGTATGGGGAGCTTGGATATGGATGCCATTCTTTGGTTGTAGAATTAGTATGACTTCTTTTTCAATGTCTTCTGTCGGGGCATAATATTGAACAGTAAGGTGTCTTCTATCAAAAGTTCGAAAAACGGCCATCAAGGTCTGGTCCGGTCCTATTCTTAGCGGCGTACGCAACGAGCGCTGTGGAACGAAAATTGAAGCGATTGAAAGGACAACGAAAACCCTATGGGGGATATGAATCGTGAGAATACGAGGCTATTACTGAGAGGAAGGAGGTCGGTATGGATTTCGGTATTATTACAGGACACAGGACTAGTGGCTGATTTTATGCAAGCTCTGGGCAAGTGACAGCGTTTGCCTTTGGAACATTTCCTAAGTGAATGCCTGGCTTTCCCGGCTAACAGACTACTGCACTCAGGTGGCGCATAAAATGGAGATAAATTATACATATAGTTCTTGATATAAATTTTGTTGTTGTAGCCACATTGGCATGTGAAGGTGGCCAAGATGGTTACGGTCGATAAAACCGATCGCCACAGAACCATGATGGTCATTGGTTATTTAAATGCGCCAATAACTCGTCTTATCATATCGAGCATCATAGGTTCTCAGTGTAAAGACTGAAACACCTTGTCTCCATGTTTAGTCCGGTGGAAGAGAGGCTAGCCACAATCCGCATAAAAGCCAAATTCTTCAACATAAGCCTTATTTGTGCCCATGCCCCGACGGAAGAAAAGGACGTGCAGGCCAAGGATAATTTTTACAAGCGCCTACAGAGAGAGTACGACCGCTGCCCCGCCCATGACATAAAAATCGTTCAGGGAGATTTTATTGCGAAGATGGGCGAAAAACATGGTTATTAGCGGCACCAAATTTCCCCAGTTCAAGAAGTAAGGAACCAAATTGATCACATTGTGATAGATTGAAGGCATTCATCCAGTATGTTAGATGTACGATCGATCCTAGGATTCGGATTGTTGAGCAAAGGTTCACACTACTTTGAGCATGGCGAGAAAAATACGATCTGATACTGCGCGGAAGCTGGAAATTGAAAAGCTGCAAACACAACAGATGCAATGCCATACTTCACTTTACTGACCCAACTGCTTGGTGAAAGCACTCGTTGTCTCGATGATGTAACGGCGCAGTGCCAATCCATTGCTCACTCCATGGAAAATACCGCGAAATCCATACTTGGGTACCAGAAAACTCTCCCAAGAACCCATTGTACGACAAAGAGTGTCGAAATGCTACTGCAGCCAAGAATGCGGCATACGGAACAACCCTGCGATCAGTAGCAATGCGCCAGATGAAGGAGAGGTATCGGGAGAAAAAGAGAGAGTAGAAATGTCTATTCCGCAGAAATAAAAAGAAATGGAAAGACGTGCGTGTGAGCGAATTGAGATGTACAGGAGTCTGAATGAAGACCAGAAATTTTACCAAAGAATCAAACCGATGGCTTTGGAGCATCTTCCTGCAGAGACATAGAAGAAAATGTGATTACTGATACAGATAGTGTGCTTGGGATGAGAAAAGAACATTTTTCCCAGCTGCTATTGTCCGATGATGGCGGTGAACCAATCCCTGATGATGTTATAGAATATTAACCTCCTACTCAGAATGAGGTTCAACTAGCAATGGCCTGACTGAAGAACAATAAAGCAGCAACAGCCTATGGGTTGCCCGCTCAACTTTTCAACAACGGAGGCGACACGCTGATAAGGCGTATGCATCTGCTTATCTGCGCAATCTGGCTAGAAGAACTCATATCCGATGACTGGAACCTCTGCACACTATTTCCCGTACACAAGAAAGAAGACAAGATGGAATGTGCCAACTACATTGGAATAAGTCTCCTCCCTATCGCATACAAGATACTCTTGAGAAGGATTAAAATTTAAAGTCAAAGAGATAATTGGACCCTATATATGATGCTTTAGACCTGTTAAATCCACCATAGACCAGATATTCACACTGCGCCAAATCCTGGAAAAGTCCCGAGAACGAAAGGTCAACACTTGCAAACTCTTCGTTCACTACAAAGCCGCTTTCGACAGTCCTATACGTTCAAAGATATTTTAGGCTATGTCTCAGTTTGATATCCCTGCAAAATTAATAAGACTCTGCAAGATGTCTTATGCTGATACAGTGAAACTAGGAAAGAACCTTTCCGAACCGTTTAATACCACACGAGGTGTAAGACCAGGAGACAGCTTAACTTGTGATCTCTTAAATATCCTGCTGAAGAAGTTTATACGAGATGCAAATGTGAAGAACTACGCCTATGCCGAAGACATCGACGGTAAGTAGTAACTGCAGCCTATGATAGAATCAAAGATGGGGAGACCATCAGAAAAAAATTTCAGCGGTGATCATTCTCTCCTAATGCTGGCAACATTTGTGAGATACTGTGCCATGTAAAAACTTCTCTTCAAAGAGGTGTCGCCCTGCGGCACGCCATTCGGACTCGGCTATAAAAGGGAGGACCCTTATCATTGAGCTTAAAATTGAATCGGACAGCACTCATTAAGAAGTTTGCCCAGTTCCTTAATGGAATGTTTTTGGGCAAATTTTCATTTTTGCAATGGGACATATGTTCCGTCATAGTCAATTTAAGAAAAGTAAGTGAAATAGGCTCTCGGTATTTAGGCAAGAACCAGTGTCACCCGGTCTCTAACTGAGACTCTTCATTCGATACCGTTGATTGTCCGCGACTGCTATTACAGTTATATATAAATAAAGGGTGATTTTTTAGCTATTATCTTTGTGACAACACAGGTTTAAACAGCTCACGCACGTTTCGTGTTTTGTTGCACTGTCAAACATCTTCAGTTGGGTCTATAATTTATTTAACCATGAATCGTCTTACAAATGAACAACGCTTGCAAATTATTGAATTTTACTACCAAAATCCGTGCTTTGTTATGAAATTTCATCGCGCGCTTCTTCTTATGGGCTGGTGGCATCATCGGACCGCACTTCTTCAAATATGATGCGAATCATAATGTAACTGTGAATGGTGAGCGATACCGTGACATGATATCCAACTTTTTTTTTGCCCAAAATGCAAGAGCTTGACTTGCATGGCATATGGTTTCAACAAGACGTTGCCACATGCCACACAGCACGCATAACAATGGACTTATTGAGAGACGAGTTTGATGAAAATTTTATCTCACGTTCGGTACCGGTCAATTGGCCGCCTAGATCTTACGATTTAACGCTTTTAGACTATTTTTTTGTTGCTATGATAAAGCTCATGTCTATATAGACAAGCTCGCTTCAATTGACGCATCTGACGACAACATTGAAGCATTTATTCGTGAGATACCGGCCGAAATGTTGGAAAGAATATGCCAAAATTGCACTAAGCGGATGGACCATTTAAGGCGCAGTCACGGTCAACATTTGCATGAAATAATCTTCAGACATTTTATTATATAGACCGTACTATCGATTCGAATAAAGATCTTATGAATTTTTCCCAATTTTATGTTTTTTTTTTTGAAAAACTTTCCTGTAGCCCTAAAAATATCACCCTTTACTTGTACTTATGTTCTTTTCGGAAGCAGTCGGGAATCGTGAGTTCGATTCCCACCAGAGGCCTGGTCTGTCGCTACTGTGGTATAATAATGGACTAAAATAGTATAAGTGAGTCTGCTTAGAAATAAGTCTGCCACTCTAACCTAAGCTACTTTTTGGTATTTCGATTTGTATCCTCTTTATGTGAAATTAAATCCAAGTTTGCTCATGAACAATCCATTAAGGAACAGAAGCAAACTTCTGACATATCAGTGAGTGCTCTCCGATTCAATTTCAAGCTCAATGATAAGGCACCTCTTTTTATAGACGGCATCTCCTAGCGGAGAAGTTTTTACGTCACAAATGTCGCCAGCGCTAGGAGGGAGTAACCACCGCAGATAATTTTTTTTTGTTCTCGCCAGGATTCGAACCCAGTCGTTCAGTATCATAGGTGGACATAACCTCTGCGCTACGGTTGTCTCCTTTATGTGAAATCTGATGATTTTATTCTGAATTTGCTTAATAATCAGGTAAGGATGTGACGCGCAATTCTCTAAATTTTGTCGTTTAAACCAAGAAACATCCACTTGTTAATGTTAACAAATATATTTTTTTATCAAATGACAATGGTTGCGTTTCTCGACAACACTTTTTATACCCTCCACCATAGGATGGGGGTATACTAATTTCGTCATTCTGTTTATAACTCCTCGAAATATTCGTCTAAGACCCCATAAAGTATATATATTCTTGATCGTCATGACATTTTAAGTCGATCTAGCCATATCCGTCCGTCCGTCCGTCTGTCGCGCTAACTTTCGAAGGAGTAAAGCTACCCCCTGGAAATTTTGCAAAAATACTTCTTATTCTCGTTCCATGTTTTGATATAGCTGCCATATAAACCGATCTTGGGTCTTGACTTATTGAGCTCCTAGAGTGCGCTATTTTTATCCGATTAAGCTGAAATTTTGCACATATCGTTTTTGTATGACGTCCAACAACTGTGCTAATCGGTTCATAACCTGGTATAGTTGCCATATAAACCGATCTTGAATCTTGATTGCTTGAGCCACTATTGGGCGCAATTCTTAACGGATTTGGCTGAAATTTAGCATGACGTATTTTGTTACTACTTCCAACAACTGTGTTAAGTATGGTTGAAATCCGTCCATAACCTGATAGAGCTGCCCTATAAACTGATCTGGGGTCTTGACTTATTGAGCCACTAGAGGGGGCAATTGTTATCCGAATTGGCTGAAATTTTGCATGACGTGTTTCGTTATGACTTCTAACAACTGTGACAAATATGGTTCAAATCAGTCCACAACCTGATATAGATGCCTTATAAACCGATCTGGGATTTTGACTTCTTCTGCCTATAGAGGGCGCAATTATTTTCCGATTTGGCTACATTTTTTGTACAACGGCTTCTCTTCTGACCATGAACATACGTGTCAATTATGGTCTGAATCGGTCTATAACCCCCCCTATAAACCAATCTCCCTATGTTACTTCTTAAGCCACTAAAGGGCGCAAATTCCTATTCGATTTGGCTGAAATTTTACACAATGACTCTTCTATGGTCTCTTACATTCAATTCAATTATGGTCCGAATCATACCATAACTTGATATAGCTCCAATAGCATATCAATTCTCTTCTTTTATCCGGGAACCGGGAAAAGAACTCGACAAATGCGATCCATGGTGGAGGGTATATAAAATTCGGCCCAGCCGAACTTATCACGCTTTTACTTGTTGTTATTGGTAATAATCATTTTCTTTGAATTTGTAGCACTGATTTGGAAAAAATAGAACAGTTGATAGGCACACTTATTTATTTAATGATCGTTTTCATTTTTTCAAAATATAATTGAATAGAGGGAATTTTAATTTGTATCTGCATTTTTGCTTTTTCTTCTTTGTCATTGTAGAAAACGTTACTTTTTTTATTTCAGTCTAGAGATATGCTTAATGATGATTGTGTTAGGCAGCCGATATTTGTTGACGGCTCTTATCTAGACCAGCTATGTCCAAAATGAAAATGTGACTATATATGTGTATTACTATCTTTAAGTATTTTTAATTCTCTCAGTATCTAAAAAATCTTTTTTTTTTTGACTGAATGATTAGTGGTTTGCAGAAGTAGGCATAAAATTAAAAATTTTAAACACTTTTTTATTTCTTTCAAGGGTTTGGTCAACAAAACTCATTGTTTTTAAAATGAATGAGCAGAAAAACGATGAATATACGTCTGCGCATGTTCATTCGTTGCTGCCTCAACAACGACTGAAACAAAGAGAATAAGAATACGTGTGACTTGCCATCAACTCTACCGTAGGGGGCTGGACATCGACGATCTAGGCACTTTTCAACTAACAACGACCACCGTGAATGACACAACAACAACAAAACCGTGCCAAAGTCAGGCCCGATCAGAGCTGTGGAGTCGGAGTCTTGGTGTCGGTGTCGAGCAATTTTGCCCATTGTCGGAGTCGAGAAAATTATCTGGACTCCGACTCCGGCCAAAGTAGAAAAATGTTTCAACAATAAATTTAAATTCAAAAATTTGTTTTAATAAAAAATTAAAATGTTGATATTTCTGTAGTAGCCCAGCAAAAACTCTCATTACCAAATTACCAGAAAGTTAAGCTCATTCAAAAACTAATAACTACTTACGATATTTTTTTAGGCATCGTTTCTAATTACTTTTACATGGTGATATCCTAGGAGGAAAGTCCTTCCGCACAAGCATACTTATAGTTCAAAAATAAGTACTTATGCCTAAGCACACAAGTTGTTAAAAAATAATGATATATTGGGTTGCCCAAAAAGTTATTGCGGATTTTTCATATAGTCGGCGTTGACAAATTTGTACTTTTACTTTTAGCTTGCTTTAGAAAAAAAGTGTAAAAAGTATATTTGATTAAAGTTCATTCTAAGTTTTATTAAAAATGCATTTACTTTCTTTTAAAAAATCCGCAATTACTTTTTGGGCAACCCTATTATCTTAGTTAAACGTTGCAAAAAACTAACTATTTAGACTCAAACATGTTTGGACCAGCAAAATGATTTTTAAATTTTTAATTTCCCTTATATTACGCCCACAGCATTCGGAACAATTAACCGATTTGTGGGGAGGTAGAAACAATTTCAAATATTTTTTTATATTAATAACGCCACAATATTTCCCTCCCAGTGCTACTAAGTCGTCGTCGTTGTCGTTGTAGTCACATTTTCATGTGGAAGTAGCAATCCTCGTCAAGATCCTATAGGTGAGCATGCTCTTTCCGGTCCAAAAGACCGATCGCTTCGGGAACAGTATGGCCATGGTTATGTAAAAGCGCCAATAACTCACCTTGTCATATCGAACATCATAGGTCCCATATTATTGAGCTTAACGTTGTAACGGACAGCACGCATACTGTTGGTATCAGATAACTTTTCCCGCAGTTTCTTAATGGCATTTTTATCAATACCAAGGTTATAATAATGATAACAAATAAGTGCTTATTCTTGAACTTTATCGAATATTGTATGTAATGATATTTGTACTATCGGTAACACAAGTGGTATTCCTGTTGATAACTCATTATATTTTGGCAGCTAGTAAATCTAAGGATAATGAGTTATCCATTATTTTACATGCCAAAAATAATGACATGTACTTACCAAGTTTTTGCTGGGAATCTGATCGTTTTGCTGTTTATTTTAATTCAAGCGTTTTAATAAAAGCTTTCGGTCGGGTCGAATCTTACATACACTCCACAATGGATGACATTTATCAAGCTCTTTGCCCGATATCTATCTATTGGCAAACAAAGGATAATGGATAAGAATTGCTATGCTATTGGAGGTATATGAGGTTATGGGCCGATTCGTACCATACCCGTTTTGGATGTTGAAGACCATAGTAAATGTAATTGTGCAAAATTGCAGCCAATTCAAAAAAAGAATTGGGCACTTTAGAGGCTCAAGAAGAAAACTAGGGAGATCAGTTTTTATGGGAGCTGTATCAGGCTATAGACCGATTCAGACCATATTTGACACGTATGTTGAAGGTCATGGGAGAAGCGGTTGAACAAACTTTCAGCCAAATCGGATATTAATTGCGCTCTTTATAGGTTCGTGAAATCAAGATCCCAGTTCGGTTTATATGACAGCTATATCAGGTTATGAACCGATCTAAACCATACTTGGCACAGTTGTTGGAAGTTATAACAAAACACATTATGCAAAGTTTCAGCCAAATCGGATAAGAAATGCATCCTCTAAAGGCGCGAGAAATCAAGACCCCTGATCAGTTTATGTGACAACTATATCAGGTTATGAACCGATTTCAACCATACTTAGAACAGTTGGTGCAAATAAAAACAGAACACCTCATGCTAAATTTCAGCCCAATCGGATAAGAGTTTCGCACTCTTGTGGCTCTATAAGTCAAGATCAAAGATCGGTTTATATGGCAGCTATATCAGATTATAGACCAATTTGAACCATACTTAGTACATTTGTTGGGAATCAAAACAAAACACCTCTTGCAAAATTTCAGCCAAATCAGATACGAATTGCACCCTCTACTGGCTCATGAAGTCAAAATCCAAGATCGGTTTATATGGCAGCTATATCAAATCAAGGACCGATATGGCCCATTTACAGTCCCAACCGATCTACACCGAAATCACGAGAGCGGTCGAACGCGTTAAGCTAGCCGCTTGAAATTTTGCACAGACACTTCACATTGATGTAGGTCATTGGGGATTGCAAATGGGCAATATCGGTTTAGATTTTGATCTAGCTCCTATATTAACTGATCCCCTGAGCCCCTGGAAGCAGTAGTTTTTCATCCGATTTGACTGAAATTGAGCATGTGGTGTTCTGTTTCGTCTTACAACAACTGTGCCAAGTACGGTCCAAATCGGTCTATAACCTGATATAGCTCCCATATAAATTGATCTCCCGATTTGACGTCTTCAGCCCCTGGAAGCCGTAATTTTTCATCCGATTCGGCTGAAATTGAGCATGTGGTGTTCAGTTTCGACTTCCAAGTACGGTCCAATTTGGCTTTAAACTGAATTCAAACCGGGAGATCGGTTTATATGGGAGCTAATAAAATTCTTAGCACCTGGAAGCCGCAATTTTTGTCCGATATGACTGAAATTTTGCATGCGGCGTTCTGTTATGATTTCCAACAACTAGACCAAATCGGTCAAGAAATTGATATAGCTCCTATATAAACCGATCTCCCGGCTTGAATTGTTGAGCCCTTATAAGCCGCAATTTTTGTCCGATTCAGCTGAAATTTTGCACATAGTGTTTTGTTATGCCAAGTACTGTTTAAATCGGTCTATAATCTGATATATCTCCCATAACTAATTTACGGATTTGACTTCTTTAACCACTGGAAGCCGCAATTTTTTCCGATGAGGCTGGCTGAAATTTTGCACATAGTGTTCTGTTTTGACTCTCAACAACTGTGCCAAGTTCGGTCCAAATTGGTCCAGAACAAGATATAGCTCCCATATAAACCGATCTCCCGATTTGACTTCTTGAGCCCTTATTAGCCGCGATGTTTATTGGATTTGACTGAAATTTTGCATGTGGTGTTCTGTTATGACTTTCAACAACTGTGAAAAGTACGGTCCATATCGGTCTATAACCAGATATAGCTCCCACATTTTTACAGAATCCATGGTGGAGGGTTCCCAAAATTCCACTCGGCCGAATTTAGCACGGTTTTACTTGTGTTATTTGAATTGTGTCCAGATTAGACCAATGGATTTTGTCTTTGTTTCTATTTAGAATAGAAAAGCAAAATAAAATGACTTTAATAAGTTTGGGCACGATGAAGTGTCGCAATGAGCAGTCATAAAAATGTTATTCAAATTATTTATGGCTTTAATAAATAATTTTCAAATGGGCCCACAACTGGGCAAAAGTTTGCCTTAAAAATTTTTTTGCGATAATTTATTTTTAAACAAGTAAAAAGGCGTTAAGTTCGGCCGGGCCGAACTTTGGATACCCACCACCTCGGCTATATATGTAAACCACCTTTCGTCGAAATCCGGTGCAAAACTCATAACTTATGTCCCATAGCAGAAATATGTGAAGGGGCTTAACTTAACTCTTTGTCCCAAATTTCGGCAACATCGGACAATAAATGCGCTTTTTATGGCCCCAAAACCTAAAACCGAGAGATCGGTCTATATGGCAGCTATATCCAAATCTGGACCGATCAGTGCGATAATGCAGAAGTATGTCAAGGGGATTAACTTAACTCACTGTCCCAAATTTCGGCGACATCGGACAATAAATGCGTGTTTTATGGGCCTAAGACCCCAAATCGGAGGATCGGTCTATATGGCAGCTATATCCAAATCTGGACCGATCTGAGCCAAATTCACAGAGGACGTCGGAGAGCCTAAGACAACGCACTGTCCCAAATTTCAGCAAAATCGGATAATAAATGTAGCTTTTATGGGCATATAACCCTAAATCGGAGGATCGGTCTATATGGCAGCTATATCCAAATGTGAACCGATTTGAGCTAAATTGACGAAGGACGTTGTAGGGCCTAACACATCTCACTGTCCCAAATCATAGCAAAATCGGCTAATAAATGTGGCTTTTATGGGCCTAAGACCCTAAATTTGAGGATCGGTCTATATGGCAGCTATATCCAAATCTGAACCGATCTGAGCCAAATTGACGGAGGATGTCGAATGGCCTAACACAACTCACTGTCCCAAACTTCAGCAAAATCGGATAATAAATGTGGCTTTTATGGGCCTAAGACCCCAAATCGGAGGATCGGTCTATATGGCAGCTATATCCAAATCTGAACCGATCTGAGCCATATTGACGGAGGATTTCGAATGGCCTAACACAACTCACTGTCCCAAATTTTAGCAAAATCGGATAATAAATGTGGCTTTTATGGGGCTAAGAACCCAAATCGGAGGATCGGTCTATATGGCAGCTATATCCAAATCTGGACCGATCTGAGCCAAATTGACGGAGGATGTCAAAGGGCCTAACGCAACTCACTGTCCCAAATTTCAGCAAAATCGGATAATAAATGTGGCTTTTATGGGCCTAAGACCCTAAATCGGCCGATCAGTCTATATGGGGGCTATATCAAGATATAGTCCGATATAGCCCATCTTCGAACTTAACCTGCTTATGGACAAAAAAAGAATTTGTGCAAAGTTTCAGCTCAATATCTCAATTTTTAAAGGCTGTAGCGTGATTTCAACAGACAGACGGACAGACGGACAGACGGACGGACATGTCTAGATCGTCTTAGATTTTTACGCTGATCAAGAATATATATACTTTATAGGGTCGGAAATGGATATTTCGATGTGTTGCAAACGGAATGACAAAATGAATATACCCCCATCCTTCGGTGGTGGGTATAAAAAAATCTATGAAAATTAATCTTTAGAAGAAATTTTATAGAATCCTTAAATCTGGAAAAAAGTTTATAAAAATGTAGTCTTTAGAAAAATTGTTATAAAATTTTGTCTTTAAAAAAACTATTTCGAAAAAATTTCAATAAAATTTCTTTACAAAAATTTTCAATGAAATTTGGTTTTAAGTAAGAATTTCATTACAATTTTGTGTTTTAGAAAAATAATTGTGACGTGCTAAATTATGCTTTTATGGAATATTATTCATATAAAATTTTGTATTAAAGAAAATTTTACTGAAATTTTATTTCTTTACACAAAATAGTTTGGAGGGGGATCGGGCCCGGCAGCCCCTCCCCACCCGGCTACGTTCCTGATGGGAGCTATATCTTAATCTGAACCGATTTCAATCAAATTCACCAGTGAAGTGGAGGGCCGTAAGAGAACCCTTCCGCAAAATTTCGTTAAAATCAGTTCCCAAATGACGATATTATTGCAATATTAGCCCATGTCGGACGAACATATATATAAACCCATTTTTTTCAATTTCAATTGGCTACGTTTTTAGGCCAAAAAGGTGACTGTACAGATAAATATTTCGAGGTGTTACAAACGAAATGACGAGATTTGCAAATTGCCATTGCCATATGTATGGTGGGTATAAAAACATCGCATTTTTAAGTGCTCGGAGTCGACTCCGGAGTCGGAGTCGAATCAAAAATGCTCAAATCCGCAGCCCTGGGCATGATTAAATTAATAAAAACAACCAGTGGTACACCTTCGTTGTCACAGGTGAGATAAGACATACTGGAGTCGTCCGATTTAATGGTAATTCAATAGGCATTATCAATTAGAAAGCTTTTGGTGCTCCGACATGGTGGTGGGAAGAACGATGCCACAAGCTATAAGAAATTACCTGATTTTCACAGTGGCTGTCAGCGGCATCTGTAGATGCCAGGCATTTTTGCTAACCAGGACAAACTTGGAGTGTTTTGATGACTATAGAGAAAAGCAAAACGCAAATACGTTACTCTACATGGACTCCCATTTAGCTTGTGAAAGTGTTGTCCGTAAACGCAGTAAATTGAAGGTGCAACATTCCAAGCAGGATATTGATGTCGAATTGGAGAAATGGCTGCTCGCCAAAGCAACCGAAGAAATGTGTTCAAATATGAAGGCATGCAGTACCATCGAAGACCATGGACCCTTCTTCCGATGCTACTCCACTACGGTATGTATTCACAATGGCACTTGGCCAGCTGCGTCTCTAATACTTCAAGTCGAATTTACATTTAGGCCATGCAAGGTGCCCACACATCGCTGGGAATGCATTTTAATGCCTCGGCAGTTGCCATAGAACTGAACGATGATTTTGGGGAGGATCAAAAGGACGTGATGAGATGTACTTTGCAAGCCAGACAGAAGTTTACCGATGATTGGATAGATATTTATCGTCAGCTTCTTCGATGTTTGGATAGTATTTAAATTGGCGGAGGATAATGCTAAAGATAAGCTATGAGAAACAAACACAAATCTGATGGAATAACTCAGCTATATCATAACAATCGGCTGCTATTTCATTTTAATTGCTGTAGCAATATATATGTCTCTTAACGGTTTACCCTATCTTCATCGATTTATTGTTTAAAGATGATTTCATCTTCAACTGGAAGGTATACCAAAAAAGAGCGTACTTTGAGTATTATGAGTACAAAACGTTTTGTGATCAATTTTATAAATTAAATCTATTGTATTTGAAGTAAGTAACATAGTCGTTTGTGCATAAGTAGTGCAAGTGTAAAATTAAAAAAAAAAATGTCAACCTTATCTGGTGTTTCAAATGGATTGGTATTCATTTAGGTTAGGTTAGTTTAGACTGAAAAAGAGGGTGCGGTTATTAATGCGCCCCATGACACTATTGACATACACCTAAGTCAGTTATCGGCTTGATGTGCGCTCTAAATACTAAAAAAGTAACATCGAGAAAGAAAATCTAAGTCAGGAATTTGGTATTGGTATTGTGTCCCCACCTAAGTGCTGGCACTTGTTAGACGTGACATAGGAAATGCTCCAACATCTCATCATCTTCTCCGCATGCCCTACACATGCCATCACTTGCCAACCGTTTCGTGTTCGACGCCCACGCCCTTAACTCGGACTGCGTCGACCCGAAAGGCTTCGGATTAAACAAGTTTATTGACGGCAATCCTCTGACCTTCACTGCCAAATCGTCTGCCCTTTCATTCCCCCCAACGGATTGTGCCATTCTCAGAGAGGGCATTAATCACCTTCTTATATTCCAAGATTGTTTTCTGATCTTACCGTCCTGGTTGTTATTGCCTTTATGACCATTTTACTGTCCATAAAGATGTTCACACTCGACGTCCTCGCGTTAGCACCACACCACATCGCCCGGATCTCCGCTTGCTGGACAGTATTATGGTCGGGCAGTCTAAAGTAGATCCCGGTTCCTGGGTTCCCCATGTAGACCCCCAGACCTACTCTGTTCTCCAGCTTTGATCCAATCGCACATGATCTTCCAGATGGCAATACTAGGATTCCGTAAGTCCAAGACTGTGCCCCTGACAGCAGTGTCTCACACTTGACCCCAAGTGTCGTCTTAGGTATCCGATCGCAAATATCTTCTCTTCATTCCAGATTTCCTATCGTCGCCTCGATTATATCGCGATGGTGTGAGCTGCTCCCAACCTCAATCCATTCTCCCATCGCATTACGTCTAATAGCCGCAGTGGCTCCCTCACATTTAATCAGTATGTCAATGGGTCGGATATCTAGAATACTCTCCAGTGCCCTAGTGGGCACCGCCTATGCCAAGACAACATGATCTCTGGACCTGTTGTATGGTCTTTATGTTGCACTTTTTCTCCATAGCAACCCACCAAACTACTGAGGCGTAAGTAAGTATTGGTCTAATCACGCTCCTGTAGAGCCAATGAACTATGCTCGGATTCAGCCCCCATTTCGGATCTACGGCCAGTCTACATAGTGCCCAATAACTGTGAGCCTTCTCAGTACGCTCCTGAATGTGACACTTCTAATTAAGTTTCCTATCCACAATCACTCCTAAGTATTTGACTTTGTCAGATATCGAAATCGTTTTGTTGAGGAAACGTGAAACATGCATATTTCAGTCATCTCTGGGTTAACATTGAGACCCCTGGGTCTAGCCCAGTTATACGCCATCTGCAAGACCTTTTCGGTTCTTCTGCATAGCTAGTTTGTGTCCTTACCCCTAAGAAGTACTATAACATCGTCTGCATAGCAGACGGGTTCAAATCCCTCCTCAGTCAGCATCCGTAATAGTTTATTTATTGTGGTCACCCAAGGTAGTGGCGATAGAATGCCCCCTCTGTGGTGTTCCCCTTTCCCTTATATTTATATAATGGGAAACACAATTTATCCACCTGTTCCTTAGCATATGGTTTATCCAGTCTCTAAGGACCAGGTTTACCCGGTACTGGATTAATGTGTCGCTCCGCACGTTGTTAAACGCCCCTCGTTGTCAATGCATACCGCCAATGTGTACGTCTTGGCATCTAAGGATTCTTCTATTATATGCACAACCTCGTGCAAGGCAGTCTCCACCGACCTTCCCTTGACGTGGGCATGCTGTTTGCATTTGAATAGCTCGCTGGATGTCCTACTCTTTGTCATGGTATCAACAATGAGTTCCATGGTTTTGAGTAGATAGGGCGTAAGGCTTATAGGTCTGTAGGTCTTTGGTGTCATATAACTTGCCTTGCCGGACTTGACTATAAATACCTCCTCCTCCGCCTCCTGGCGACTTTCGGAATAAATGCAAGTCTTAGGCAGATGGGGCGCCAGATAGTCCGCTTCCTTCTGTAGTAACGCTGGAAATATTCTATCAGGGTACAGGTGACTTAAATGGTTTGAAGCTCCACACGGCTTCCTTTACCATAAATTCCGTTATGATAAGTCTTCGATCAACGTCATTATTCCAAGATTCCGGTGTTTCCGTGAGTCCCATCGTATCCTGTGAAAAATGCGTTTTCATCAAAAGCCTCAACATGTCCTCCGTTGTTTCTGTTCTCACTCTCATGTCGTGTACTATCGTTTCAGTTTGGACATGGTTTTTTGAGAGAAATTTTTTCATCTTGGCCGCGTCATTAACGCTATCGACCTTGTCGCAGAATAGCTTCCAAGAGACGATTTCGATATCTGACAATGTCAAATACTTAGGTGTGATCTTAAACAGGAAACTGAATTAGAAGTGTCACATTCAGGAGCGTACTGAGAAGACTCACAGATGTTGGGCACTATGTAGACGGGCCGTAGGCTCGAAATGGGGCCTTAATCCTAGGATAGTCCACTGGCTCTACAGAAACGTGATTAGACCAATACTTACTTACGCCTCAGTAGATTGGTGGACTGCTATAGAGAAAAAGTGCAACATAATGACCATATAACAGGTTCAGAGAACATGTTGTCTTGGCATAGGCGGAACGATGACAACCATGCGCACTAGGGCACTGGAGAGTATTCTAGATATCCGACCCATTGACATACAGATTAAGTGTGAGACAGCCACTGCGGCTATGAGACTTAAGGCGATGGGAGCATGAATTGAGGATGGGAGCAGCTCATACCATCGCGGTATAATCGAGGCGACGATTGGAAACCTGGAAAGGAGGGGAGGGTTTCCGATCGGATATCTGCGACGACACTTGAAGTGGAGTGCGAGACACTGCTGCTATCGTCACAGTCTTGGATTGACGGAACCCTAGTATTTCCATCTGGAAGATCATATTACACGGATGGATCAAAGCTAGAGGACAGGATGGGCCTGAGAGTTTACATTGAGAACCCAGGGACTGAGATTTGTGTTAGACTGCCTGACCATAATATAGTCCTGAAGGCGGAGATCCGAGCGATCACTGAATGCGTGAAGGGGTGTGGACGTCGAGTGTGAAGATCTTTACCGACAGTAAAATTACCATAAGGGCAATAACATCCAGGACGGTAAGGTCATGAACAGTCTTGCAGTGTAAGAAGGAGATTAACGCCTTCTCTGAGAATGGCAAAATCCGCATCGTTTAGGTGCCGGGCCATAACGGAGTAAGAGGAAATGAAAGGGCAGACGATTTGGCAGTGAAGGCCAGAGGACTGCTGTCAATAAACTTAGATAACTCGAAGCCTTTCGGGTCGACGCAGTCAGAGTTAAGGGAGTGGGCGACGAATGCGCATGCAACATTGTGGAACAGCGAAACGGTCGGCAGGACGGCGAAAATCCTATGGGCGGGACCCAGATCGTGAGAAGACGATTCTATTACTGAAAGGAAGCAAGAAGGAGGTCAGTATAGCTATTGGTATCATAACGGGACACATAGGACTACGAGCTCACTTATGTAAAATCGGTGCGGCAAGTGGTAGCATGTGTAAGGCATGCGGGGAAGATGATGAGACGTTGGAGCATTTCCTTTGTCATTGCCCGGCTTTCGCGTCCAACAGTTACCGGTACTTAGGTGGAGACAAAATATCAGACATGAACCAACGGTGCTGAGTTTTATATTTTAATGAACTCTTTGCTTTAAGAAAGAAGAAATTAACAAAATATAAAACTGTTTTTGTTTAAGCCACTTAAGTCCATATTCAACGACTCACTATCTTATATTGGATATTTTCCACATTGCTGAAGGTCAAGTTATACAATATAACTCTTTTACATAAAAATGGTAGCAGATGTATTATTATACCCTCCGCCATAGGATGGGGGTATACTGATTTCGTCATTATGTTTGTAACTCCTCGAAATCTTCGTCTAAGACCCCATAAAGTATATATATTCTTGATCGTTATGACATTTTAGGTCTATCTAGCCATGTCCGTCCATCTGTCCGTCTGTTCTTCCGTCTGTCCGTCCGTCCGTCTGTCTATCGAAAACACGCTACTTTCAAAGGAGTAAAGTTAGCCGCTAGAAATTTTCCACAAATACTTCTTATTAGTGTAGGTCGGTTGGGATTGTGAATCGGCTATATCGGTCCCCGTTTTGATATAGCTGCCATATAAACCTATCTGGGATCTTGACTTCTTGAGCCGCTAGAGGGCACAATTCTTATCCGATTTGACTGATTTTGACCGATTTGCATGAGGTGCTTTATTATGACTTCTAACAACTGTGCTGAGTATGGATCAAATCGGTCAATAACCTGAACCTATCTGGAGATTTGATTTCTTGAGCGTCTAGAGTGCGTAATTCCTATCCGATTTGGCTGAAATTTAGCACGACGTGTTTTGTTATGTCTGCTAACAACTGTATTGAGAATAGTTCAAATCGGTCCATAACCTGATATAGCTGCCATATAAACCGATCTGGGGTCTTGAATTCTCGAGCCACTAGAGGGCGCAAGTATTATACGATTTGGCTGAAATTTTGCATGAGGTGTTTTGTTATGACTTTCAACAGATATGTCCTGGTATAGCTGGCATATAAATCGATCTGGGGTCTTGACTTCTTTAGCCTCTACAAGGAACAATTCCTATCCGATTTGGCTGAAATTTAGCACGATGTGTTTTGTTATGACTTGCAACAACTGTGTTGATAATTGTTCAAATCGGTCCATAACCTGATACAGCTGCCATATAAACAGATCTGGGGTCTTGACTTCTCGAGCCACTAGAGAGCGCAAGTATTATCCGATTTGTCTGAAATTTTATACAATGGCTTCCCCCATGACCTTTAACATACGTGTCGAACATGGTATGAGTCGGTTTATAGCCTAATACAGCCCCCCTATAAACCGATCTCCCTATTTTATTTCTTCAGCCCCCAAAAGTGTGCAATTCTTACTAGATTTGGCTGAAATTTTGCACAATGACTTCTACTATGGTCTCCAATATTCAATTCAATTATGGTCCGAAATGAACCATTACTTAATATTGTTTCAATAACATAGCAATTCTTTTCTTTTATCCTTTGTTTGCCTAAAAAGAGATACCGTGGAAAGAGCTCGACAAATGCGATCAATGGTGGAGGGTATATAAGATTCGGCCCGGCCGAACTTAGCACGCTTTCAAGTACTCTGGAAAGACCAAGCCAGCCCTCCCGCTCTAGAGTCTCCATCCACAGTGTCCTGTGGAGAGAGACAAAGTCGTAACAGCAAGGAAGGAAGAGCGCAAGTCCCCTTAGTCTTCATGGAGGAGAGTGACTTGCAAAGGGATGCCACAGCCATTAATGAAGGGGAGATGGTCGCTGAGAAAGGTAAGGAGCCGCCCCCTTACGCCGCAGTGGCAAGGAAGCACAACAGAGATTAGATGACTTATGCTATCATCAATATCGGCTGTGCACGTCCCGGTGGGCGAGTTGGTAGCGTGCTGGGATTACCATTACGGGGAAAGTGGGTTCGATTTCCGGTTCGAGTCCTGAAAATGATGGTAAGGTTTTAAAAATATATGTTTCCCACAAGAAAAAAAATAGTATTGTATGTCCAAAAATGTATTGGGTTGCCCAAAAAGTAATTGCGGATTTTTCATATAGTCGGCAATGACAAATTTTTTCACAGCTTGTGACTCTGTAATTGCATTCTTTCTTCTGTCAGTTATCAGCTGTTACTTTTAGCTTGCTTTAGCAAAAAAGTGTAAAAAAAGTATATTTGATTAAAGTTCATTCAAAGTTTTATTAAAAATGCATTTACTTTCTTTTAAAAAATCCGCAATTACTTTTTGGGAAACCCAATAAATAATGGAAATTATTTTTTATTATAATTGTCATTTAATTTATTATCTATTATCATTTGTCATTTATTATAATTGTCATTTAAAAAGTAAGTTTGAAGTTTACTTGGCAATAAAAAAAAAATTACTTGCAGTTGATGATGAAATGATTTATTTTATTTATTTCAATAAATTAAGTAAATGTAAACCTTAGGAGATGCGTCAATGTCATTAACTTAAATAAATTTAGGCATATTCACAAACAACACAAAACGATCCAAATCATGAACAGATGCAACATTCACCAGAATCCCGATGATTTGCCTCCAGGCGGGTTATGTACCTTAATTGATGATCTAGGGCCATTTTGGTCAATTTCCTCTAAAATATAAGAAAAAAAAAATCCAAACATAATGCGCGATTAATATTAAAAATTGGAACAATGATCTTTTTTCGAAGGCTACTCATTGTATAAATATGTTGTATTTTTATTATACCCACCACCGAAGGATGGGGGTATATTCATTTTGTCATTCCGTTTGCAACACATCGAAATATCCATTTCCGACCCTATAAAGTATATATATTCTTGATCAGCGTAAAAATCTAAGACGATCTAGACATGTCCGTCCGTCTGTCCGTCTGTCTGTTGAAATCACGCTACAGCCTTTAAAAATTGAGATATTGAGCTGAAACTTTGCACAAATTCTTTTTTTGTCCATAAGCAGGTTAAGTTCGAAGATGGGCTATATCGGACTATATCTTGATATAGCCCCCATATAGACCGATCGGCCGATTTAGGGTCTTAGGCCCATAAAAGCCACATTTATTATCCGATTTTGCTGAAATTTGGGACAGTGAGTTGCGTTAGGCCCTTTGACATCCTCCGTCAATTTGGCTCAGATCGGTCCAGATTTGGATATAGCTGCCATATAGACCGATCCTCCGATTTGGGTTCTTAGCCCCATAAAAGCCACATTTATTATCCGATTTTGCTAAAATTTGGGACAGTGAGTTGTGTTAGGCCATTCGAAATCCTCCGTCAATATGGCTCAGATCGGTTCAGATTTGGATATAGCTGCCATATAGACCGATCCTCCGATTTGGGGTCTAAGGCCCATAAAAGCCACATTTATTATCCGATTTTGCTGAAGTTTGGGACAGTGAGTTGTGTTAGGCCATTCGACATCCTCCGTCAATTTGGCTCAGATCGGTTCAGATTTGGATATAGCTGCCATATAGACCGATCCTCAAATTTAGGGTCTTAGGCCCATAAAAGCCACATTTATTAGCCGATTTTGCTATGATTTGGGACAGTGAGATGTGTTAGGCCCTACAACGTCCTTCGTCAATTTAGCTCAAATCGGTTCACATTTGGATATAGCTGCCATATAGACCGATCCTCCGATTTAGGGTTATATGCCCATAAAAGCTACATTTATTATCCGATTTTGCTGAAATTTGGGACAGTGCGTTGTCTTAGGCTCTCCGACGTCCTCTGTGAATTTGGCTCAGATCGGTCCAGATTTGGATATAGCTGCCATATAGACCGATCCTCCGATTTGGGGTCTTAGGCCCATAAAACACGCATTTATTGTCCGATGTCGCCGAAATTTGGGACAGTGAGTTAAGTAAATCCCCTTGACATACTTCTGCATTATCGCACTGATCGGTCCAGATTTGGATATAGCTGCCATATAGACCGATCTCTCGGTTTTAGGTTTTGGGGCCATAAAAAGCGCATTTATTGTCCGATGTTGCCGAAATTTGGGACAAAGAGTTAAGTTAAGCCCCTTCACATATTTCTGCTATGGGACATAAGTTATGAGTTTTGCACCGGATTTCGACGAAAGGTGGTTTACATATATAGCCGAGGTGGTGGGTATCCAAAGTTCGGCCCGGCCGAACTTAACGCCTTTTTACTTGTTTTCATTGCTTCATTTAAGCAATAAATGATTGTCGAAAAAAAAACAACATTAAAAAAAAACAAATAAATGAGACGTAATTTTAGCAGAGAACTATTTCACTGACACATCAAATATTTTCATGAAAAACAATTAATCAGACTCTTGAACAAATAAGTGATTTATTGGGAATTACCAGTGATAATGCTTATCTTCAAATGCTATCGATTGTTGGTGTAATCCAACAAATACTATTTTGTTTGTTAATAGGAAATTAATAGCCATATTGCAAAGTTTGTATAGCGATTAATTAAATCACTTTGTTTTATATTCAGCATGTTATTTTACCAAAGCTCTGCACCAGTTAGGTTAGTTTAGGTTAGGTTGAAAAGAGGGTGCGGGAATTAATCCACCCCATGCCACTAGTGTTGCCCGTTGTAGGAGAAGTTTCCCCAAACAATGGATTTTCTTCATAATCGGGGAAAATTTTTTGGAAAATTCTGCATGAATATGATAGGCATAGGCCTTAGTCTATCAGAAGGCATAAGCTTTAGTCTATCAGAAGGCATAAGCTTTATTGTCAGCTAAGGTCGCGGCATTCAAAATACTAAGATAGAGGGTAACTAATTTAATAATTCTGTTCGTAACACATCAGAATGTTTTGGCCCACGACTATCATTTGTGTCGTTTTCAGTTCCTTTAAAAAATTGTAAATAAATACTTTCATAAGAAAAGTTGAATTAGATTTGGCTATCTAAGTTTAGGGTGAAATGAAGGTGCGTATATTAATCCGCCCCATGCCACTATAGACATACACCTAAGCCAGTGATCGACTTGTTCGCTTTAAATACTGAAAATTAACATTGACAAATACATCTAATCATCAACAATTCCGTGCTACTTGTAACCAGTAAGGAAAGACAAAGATCGGGCAGTGCTGTCTGTATGATACCCTACACCTACCCTATAAGTACAAAGTGGGAACTATATTTTCTTCTAAACCAATTTTGATAGACTTCGCCGTATGTTTTCAGATGGGTTAATAAACAATCCGTATCAAATTTCGAGCAAATATGTTCAATCTGTAATAACTACGGTTGACAAATGACAACATTATTGCAAATTACCCAATATTTGACGAACATATGTATGGGAGCCAGTGACGTAGCCAGGGTGGGGGGGCCTCGGTCCCGAGCCCCCGAGGAAAAATTTAACTTTATTCTAAACAAAAAATTTTACTAACATTTTTTAACATGACAAAATTACTTATTTATAATATTCTACAAAGACAACATTTTGCTGAGGTCAGAGCCAAATTGGAATGAAATTTTTCTAAAGTCAAAATTTCAGCGTAACATTCCTCAATGACAAAACTTCAGCACAGACCCGACCCGTCGAAATTATTTTTATTACGACAAAATTTCTATAAAATTTTTTCTTCTGACAACATTTTCATTAAATTCTTTCTAAAGACAAAATTTCAATAACATTTTTTCTAAAGACTAATTTTAATGAATTTTTTAAGGACAAAATTTCAGCGAAAAAACTCTCTGAAAACAACTTAACTTCGAGATTATTTTTTAAAATAAAATTTTATTAATAAAATTTAATAAAATTTTGCATTGTGCGACACTACATTTAGCATTAGAGTATTTTTATTATGCTTATCTGTAGCAAACAATATTTTCCTAAAATTTGTATAACCTCCACCATAGGATGGGGGTATACCAATTACGTCATTCTGCTTGTAGCACCTCGAAATATGCGTCTAAGACCCCATAAAGTATATATATTCTTGATCGCCATTACATTACAAGTCTATCTAGTGATGTCCGACCGACCGTCCGTCTGTCTATCGAAAGCACGCTAACTTTCGAAGGAGTAAAGCTTGAAATGTTGCACAAATACTTCTTATTAGTGTAGGTCGATTGGGATTGTAAATCAGCTATAAAGGTCTATGTTTGATATAGTTGCCATATAAACCGATCTTGGGTCTTGACTTCTTGAGCCTCTAGAGGGCGCGTTTCTCGTCCGATTTGACTGCACGTAGTCTTTTGGTATGACTTCCAACAGCCGTGCTAAGTATGGTTATAATCGGTTTAAAACCTGATGTAGCTGCCATAAAAACCGATATTGGGTCTTGACTTCTTCAGCTTTTCAGCGCAATTCTTATCCGATTTGGCTGAATTTTTGCATGAGTTGTTTTGTTGTGACTTCCAACATCTGTGCTTAGTATGGCGCATATTGGTACATAACCTGATATAGCTCCCTTAGAAACCGATCTGGGATGTTGACTTCTTGAGCCGCATCTTGAGGGCGCAATTCACATCTGATTTGGCTGAATTTTTGCATAAGGTGTTTTGTTATGACTTCCAATAACTGTGCCAAGTATGGCATAAAACGGTAAATAAACTGATATAGCTGCCATATAAACCGATCTGCGATCCTGACTTCTTAAGCCTCTAGAGGGCGCAAATCTCATCCGATTTGGCAGAGATTTTGTACAACGTCTTCTCCCGTGACCTTCAATATACGTGTCTAATATGGTCTGAATCGATCTATAGCTTGATAAAGCTCCCATATAAACCGATCTTCCGATTTTGCTTCTTGAGCCCCTACAAGGCGCAATTCTTATCCTAATGAACTGAAATATTACACAATGACTTCTACAATGTTAAGCATTCAATGGTCCGAATCGGACTTGATGTAGCTCCAACAGTTCTTATTCATTATTCTTTGTTTGCCTAATAGGAGATACCACGCAAAGAACTCGACAAATGCTATCCATGGTGGAGGGTATTTAAGATTCGGCCCGGCCGAACTTAGCACACGCTCTTACTTGTTTCTTTATACAAAATTCAAAAAATAATTTTAGGGACAAAATTTTAACCCATTACGCCTGACCCTCGATTCCGTTGTCCGATTTTGATGACATTTTATATAATCATAATTTAGAGAATTTACATTGATGTAGCAATTGTTTTAAATATTTTCACTTTTAAAAATGTTTGAAAAAACTTCTTATTTCCTAAGCCCCTACACCAAAATAATCATTTTCTTTATATTTTATAACCATTTAGCGAAGAAATCTGATTTTAATGATTTTCGCATAAAATCGCACCTGATGTCAAATAAATTTATTTTTTTAATATAGAAACCAAATGCAATAAGACATTAAAAGGAATACCAGAAATCTCACTTCTAAGAATTATGAGAAATTTTTTCGTTTGATTTTTTTGGGATATAAAAATTGGCTACTTTTGACAATCCAATTCTCCCCCAAAACATGACGGGGAAAATTGTTGTAACTGATTTCAGTCGTCCACTTTACGCCAATCCAAACTTCCTACGTCTTTTCTAACTCGAGCTATAATTTTTCTAAGCAGCTATATTCTTGGGTATTTTATGCCGTTAATGGGTTAATGCAATAATTTTAAAGACCGTATCACAACAAATTTTTTGAAAAGATGATTGTTTTAATCAAAAAATTATTAAAATTTTCTTTAAACCAAAATCTTCATGGAATTTTTCCAACAAAATTTTTAATTAAAATTGTTCCGAAAGAAAAACATTTAACGAACATTTTTCTACGAAATAATTCTATATGAATTTTCTCCTAATTCCCGTTTTATTATTTTAATTGAAATTTTATCTGTAGTAAAAAATATTTTTTTTTAAAAATATCTTTAAATGAATTATTATTGGTGTGGAGGCTTCAAGGGTCATATATTGGTAGGTCGTACTTATATCGAATATACCGCGGAAACGTGTCTACTATGTAAGCGAGGTGCGACTACTAAGCGTCCATGGCATACACATGTCATTTGTATGCATCTTTTAAAGTTGTATTAATGGCTTCTTATGCTAAACAACGACAACGGCTTTCGCTGCTGCTCAGCGCGGCCAGGTTCGAATCCCGGCCGGGCTATGCCGAAATTTTATTTTCAAGTTTTTGTTTTTGTCTATTAGGGCGAAGAACATTTGATTTCACAATCTTTCGTTTTGTTTCTCTTTCGAGACGAGCTCAATGATCGGAGATTCGAATAGCGGTGATTTCAAACTGGGCACACGAAACAGCAGCAAGATCCGTTGCCGTTGTCTAGCGTTCGAAGCCATTAATACAACTCAAGGAGGTGTACTGTCTTCTCTACTATGAAATATAGCCATTAACAATATATTATTGTCTCTGGAAGAAAAAGGTGTAAAAGTGGTCGCGTATGCTGATGACGTGGCAATTGCGGTTAGGGGAAAGTTCCCAGCACTCTAAGAGATATACTTCAAGAAGCTCTACGTGCAACAGCAAAGTGGGCTACCAAAAGTGGTTTAGGTATAAATCTGTGCAAGACAAAAATAAAAAAGAGATATACTTCAAGAAGCTCTACGTGCAACAGCAAAGTGGGCTACCAAAAGTGGTTTAGGTATAAATCTGTGCAAGACAAAAATAGTTCTCTTCAGTCGGAGATACAAGTTGCCTACAGTGGAACCTGTCTCCTTGGCTGGAGAGAATGTTCCACACCTGGGTGTTTTGCTGAACAGGAAATTGAACTTCAAATCCAACATTTTGGAAAGGGCAAGAAAGGCAACTCTTGCCCTATACACCTGCGAGAGAGCCATTGGCAAAAGTTGGGGATTTAGTCCGCGTGTCATGCATTGGGTATATACCGTAGTTGTCAGACCTATAATGCTATATGGTGTTGTGGTCTGGTGGACGGCGCTTAAAAAGTCCATCTACTACTCAATACTTAACCAAAGGATGGCTTGCTTGTGCATCACAGCCGCACTGAGGACGACACCATTTGATGCACTGAATTTAATGCTACATCTTATGCCTCTGGACATTGTGGCTACCCAAATTGCAGAAAACACTGCTAAGAAGTTAAGAGACCTTTCTCATTGGTCATGTGGCGGCTACGGACACTGTGTTATCCTTGATACAATATCCGATGTTCCAGGCAGTGTGGATTACACCCTACCTGAGCCGCTTTTTGATAAAAATTACTGTACCTCTATTCCTGATAGAACCGATTGGAACTACGATATCCCTGGTAACAGAAGTTACATAGACTTCTATACGGATGGTTCCAAACTAAACGACGGGTGTACTTTAAAGATCTAGAACTGGTCATATCGAAGAGGTTACACGACCACTGCAGTGTGTATCAAGCAAAGATCCTTGCAAGTAAGTATGTGGTGGAATGGCTAAAATGTAATGTAATAAGGACGATTGGCATAAATATCTGCTCAGAAAGCCAGGCAACCATTAAATCCCTGGAGAACTTATTTCTGAACACAAAAACCGCCTGGCTGAACAGTTCAAAATTCACGTTGATAACCTCTCTGATTTAGCGATCGCAAGTTATTGGGCTTTTTGAAGCGATCTGGATAGTTCAACGGTAGGAACTAGAAGGCATCTTCTTTCTTCTGTTCTTGTGGTATCACAATGGACGGAAACGCCTAAGTGTGTCTGATGGATGGAAGACAGCCACTTAAATCTAACCTAACCTATATCTAAATCTGAACCTAATTCGGGCAAAATTCTTAGATATTGTGGAAGTCGCCGACTAAAGCATTGTAGACAATTTTTGGAAGATTGGTCAGTTCTAGGAGTGAAAATCGGGCGATATATATACAGTTCATCCTCGATTATCCGGCTGGCTCGGGACCGCGCTGAGCACGGAAAATCGAAAACACGGTTAATAGAGGTTTTCTCTAAAAATTTCATTATTTATGTGTTTTTTTTTAATTTCTGGTAGTACCATACATAGTTTCTCTGACTTTTATTTAAACTAGTATAACAAAGGTAAAATGCAAGAAACCTTTATTTGAATCGATAGCACGGTCCATATATTTCAGTGCATGACGATTATTTCATGCAAATGTTGACCGTGACTGCGCCTCAAATGGTCCATCCTTTAGTCTAATTTTGGCATACCCTTTCCAACATTTCGGCCGGTATCGCACGAATATATGCTTCAACGTTGTCTTCCAACGCGTCAATTGAAGCGGGCTTGTCTGTATCAGCTTTAACATAGCCCCACAAAAAATAGTTCAAAAGCGTACCGAACTCGCCACTCAAAAAGCGTACCGAACTCGCCCCGTCTTGTTGAAACCACTTGTCATGCAAGTCAAGCTCTTGCATTTTTGGCAAAAAAAATAGCGCTCACCATTAACAGTTACATTACGATTCGTTTCGTCTTTGAAGAAGTACGGTCCAATGATACTACCAGCCCATAAACCGCACTAAACTCTGACTTTTTCTGGATGCATTGGTAGCTCTTGCAATACTTCTGGCTGATCTTCATACCAAAATAGGAAATTCTGCTCATTTACGTACCCATTAAGCCAAAAATGATCTTCGTCGTTGGAATGGAGGAAGCGCGCGATGAACTTTCTTAACAGAGAACGCATTTTGATAATAAAATTCAATAATTTGCAAGCGTTGTTCGTTTCGTGTTTAAATTATGTAGACCAAACTTGTCAGTGAAACAAGATACGAAACGTGCATGAGCTGTTTAAACCAGCGTTGCCAAAAAGACAATAGCTAAAAAAATCACCCTTTACATATCTATGAATATTTAAAGTAATTATGAAATTATTTTTTTTTTTGTAGTTGGAGCCATTTCGAACAAACATCTTGACCGACTAACTTCAATTACAGACTAAATGTAACTTGATAAGCAACTTTAATTCAAAGTAAAAAGGGGAATTTCAGAATTTTATATTTAAAATGTGAGTGGTGCACGGAGGTAGCATTTTTGAAGCACAGATAACAGAGGCAACCCACGGTGAATAGAGGTACAAAACCAAACGCACAGTATGCCGGTTAACAGGGATAACCGGTTAATAGAGACCACAATAATCGAGATTCAACTGTATATGAGAGCTGTATCTAAATCTTAACCGATTTCGATAAGATTCATCGGTAATGTCGAAAGTCAAGAGAAAATCCTTCCTGCCAAATTTCGGTAGAATTGGTCAACACATTATTGCAATATTAATCCAAATTGGACGAACATATATATGGGAGCTATATCCAAATCTGAACAGATTTTTTTCCAATTTCAAAAGGCTTCGTGTCTACGCCAAAAAAATGTATGAGCTAAATTTGGAGACGATCGGATGAAAATTTCGACCTGCAGTTTGTACACAAATTAATATGGACAGACAGACAGACAAACGGACGGAGAGATAGGCAGACAGACGGGCATAGGGATTATCTCCCTTCCTTCTGGGTGTTACAAACAAATGCACTAGGTTATAATACCCTGTACCACAGTGGTGGTCTAGGGTATAATTATCTCGTGAATATTTTCGTGCGATCGTTTTGCACAAATTTCGACGTGGATGTTCATGACAACAGTGCTTTAATTGATGAACTTAAATCTTTGTATGTCGATGAAGCACCATCCTATATAACTGTGAAACTGGTTTAGTAAATTCAATCGTGGCCGAAACTTGCTCAAAGACGAATTCCGTTCAGAGAACACCTGGCCGTAAAAAAGGGCTATCCTCGTTGGATCCCACAAAAATAGCTCGTTTCGATTCGGGCAAAGATATATTAAAAAAATACGATTGTGTATAAAATCGCAGGTTATCTTATCATGGATGTATGCGTATGAGACCGAAACAAAACAACAATCGACGTTGTGGGTCTTCGAAGATGAGCCAAATCTAACGAAAGTTATTCGTGGAAGAAGCACTTCGAAGCAAATGGTAGCCAGTTTCCTTGGCAAAACTGGTCATGTGGCGACTGTACCGTGTGAACAAAGTAGGACGGTCAATTCTGAGTGCCTGAAGTCATCCGAGAAATTCGAAAAACAAACAAAAGAAGACGAGTCATTGTTCACCATGACAAAACGAGCTCTCACACATCGACTCAAACCAGTGCCTTTCCCAACGGGAAACTTGAAAAGAACCTACATTTAGAAGCCTTCCACAAACTAAAACAAACTCTAAACGTCCTTCCAAAATTTGCCGTTATAAAGGGTGATTTTTTTAGCTATTTTCTTTTTGGAAACACTGGTTTAAACACTCAGGTTTCGTGTTATGTTCCACTGTATTCAGTTTGGTCTATAATTAAACCATGAATCGTCTTACAAACGAACAACGCTTGCAAATTATTGAATTTTTTATCAAAATGCGTGCTCTTTTAAAGAGGTTCATCGCGCGCTTCATTGTGTTCAGCGACGAAGCTCATTTTTCGCTCAATGGATACGTAGATATACAGAATTGTCGATTTTTTAGTGAAGATCAGCCAGAAGCATTGCAAGAGCTATTCATGCGTCTAGAAAAAGGCACAATTTAGTGCGGTTTATGGGCTGGTGGCATCATTGGACCGTACTTCTTCAAAGACGATGCGAATTGTAACGTAACTGTTAATGAAGAGCGCTAATGTGAGATGATATGTGGTTTCGACAAGACTGTGCAACATGCCACTCAGCACGCGTAGCAGCACGGTCAATTGGCCGCATAGATCGTGCGATTTAACGCTTTCAGACTATTTTTTTTGAACTATGTTAAAGCTCATGTCTATACAGACAAGCCCGCTTCAATTGACGCACTGGAAGACAACATTGAAGCATTTATTCATAAGATACTGGCCGAAATGTTGGAAATAGTATGCCGAAATTGGACTATGCGGATTTGGAAAAACTTTCCTTTAGCTTTAAAAAAAAATCACCCTATAAATTTAAAGAAAACTATTGTGGAATGTATACATTCAGTGGTTATTAAAAACATCCACTGAGACACACATTTACATTTGTATTTTATAACATTCACTTCATAATTAAGCAGCAGTAATTTTCAGCAAACAACAGACTTTTCAGCAGTCAGCCCGTGCTCTGAAATTGCAGAACGACTGCTGTAATAGCAAAACTACTGCTACAACAGCAGCTAAATTAACTACTAATATTCAGCAGACAGTGTTTGCTATGTTAAGCAAACTTTTCTCTATGAGTGTGCGGTCTTAAACCCTTTTTATTGCTCAATACATTACATTTTTCATAGATTTTTGACGAAATGCGGTTAATTTATGTACATGCCCGAGGTTGTAGGCATCCAAAGTTCGCCAAATTACAGCGACATTTGTAGAAAAGTCATTCAAAATATGTGAAATTGGACAGTACCGCTAAATGGGGCTATGACAAGACATGGGCTTATCTTGATAATTTTTGGTATGCAAATTTTTTGCCCTCTAAGAAGCCAAATGGTAAATTGTAGCAACATTTGTTGAAAAAAACCCGCCAAACCCATCGAAATAGGTGAAATCGTGCGGCAGCGCAATATGGGGGCTATGTCAAAACATGGACCAATTTTAATAATTTTTTGTTTGCTTATTTTTTGGTCTCTGAGAAGTCAAAATGGCAAACTACAGCAACATTTGTTGAAAAATACCATCAAACTCCTTTAAAATAAGTGAAATTGGGTGGTTCCACTTTATAGGGGCTATACCTAAGACCAATGTTGATGATCTTTTTGAAATAGTTCTTTTTACCCACTAGAAGCCTATAAACCAATGTTCAGATCGATAGCTTCATTAGAAAAATTTTGTCGCACCTCTCCATACGAGCGAGACCACTGTGCAATGGTGTTATTATCATAAACAGGCATTATTCAAAATATTGACAACGTACGTGGCTGATTTTGTGAACGCGTATTGCCAAGTGTATGAACATCATCCTAAAAATGCGTAAGCATACAAGCCTTAAGTTGAATTGACTCTTAAAAATTTTTTATTTTATATAGGCGTCTATGATAGACTGTGATAAGGCGTTTGTAAACAAACAATCGTGTGATGAGAAGTTTGCCCCTTTTTCCTTAATGGAAAGTTCGTGTGATTTTTTTGTTTTGTTATTGATTTGATAACATCTGTGTTTTGATTATCTTTAATGAACCAAAGAGGTCAACTTTACAACGCCGTGGGTATTTTTTTCTATGTGTATGTGCTCAGAGAGTAAAATCTTAAGACGATAATTGGCTAGTAACTGGAAGTCATAACAGAAGTCACTTCACAAAATTTGTTTGGAATACCGATGTGACCTATTAAAGGGGCCTGCCAAACGCCCCGACAACCTAGGGCCTGAAATATTGCACACGTTCTATTTCACACCTCAGCTCTAACCATTTCAAATTCCAGAGTAATATCTGTACCCATTATCACATGGCATATTTTTTTTCAATTTTCTCTCACTGTGTGACGTGACATTTTAAGTCGATCTGTCCGTCCGTCTCTCTGTCGAAAGTACGCTAACTTTCGAGCAAATAAATATTTTTGAAAAAATATTCTCATTAAGTAGGTCTTTTGGAATTATAAATGGGCCTAATCGCTCTATGTTAGGGTTAGGGAAGATTAGGTTAAAAAGAGAGTGCAGATATTAATCCGCCCCATGCCACTATGGAAATACACCTAAGCCAGTATTCGGCTTGTTGTGCGCTCTAAATACAAAAAAAGAAAAGAAAAACTAACCTCGAAAAAGAAAATCTAAGTTGGGAATACCGTGCTACTTACAAAATCCTTAATTGTTTTCCATGCCACTCCCCTAAGTTGGTTCATGTCTGGTATAGTGTTCCCACAAATCGCTCTATGTTAAGATGTCCCGAATTTTGCCTATAAAAAGATACCGGGCAAGGAAGTTGGCAAACGCGGTCCATGCTGGAGGGTATATAACATTTGGCACTGCCGATATTAGCTCGCTTTTACTTGTTGTGCCCTCCAGCATAGGATGGAGATATACCAACTTCGTCATTCGGTTTGTAACACATCGAAATATTGGTGTATGACCCCATAAGACATTCTTGGTCGTCATGACATTTCAAGTCGATCTAGTCATGCCCGTCCGTCTGTCTGTCGAAAGCACGCTAAGCACTAAAGCTGGCGTCTTGAAATTTGGCACAAATATTTCCTATTAGAGAAGGTTGGTTGGAATTGTAAATGGGCCATACTGGTCTATGCTTTGGTGTAGCTTCCATATCAACCAATTTCCCAATTGAGCCTCTAAAGAGCGCATTTCTTATCGGACTTGGCTGAAATTTTCTACCATGACGTTTTCCATGACATTCAACATATGTGTAGAGCATGGTTTGAATGGTACCAAAACCTGATATAGCTCCCATATAAACTAGAGGGCGCAATTCTTATCCGATTGGTACAATAATTTCTCCTATGACCTCCAATATACGTGTCAAGAATGGTCTAAATCAGTTCAAAACCTGATATAGCTCTTATATAAACGGATCTCCCGATTGATCTTTTTGGAACCCCTAGAGGACGCATTGCTAGTCTGATTTGGCTGATAACTTTCAACATACGTGCCAAATATGAATCGGTTCATAACCTGATGTAGCTCCCATATACACCGATCACCCAATTGCACTTCTTGAGGCCGTATAGGGCGGAATTCTAATCCGATTTGGCTGAAATTTTGCAGTATGGTCTCCAACATCCAAACCAAATATGCTCTGAATGGGTCCATGATCTTATACAGCTCCAATAGCACGGCAATTTTTATTCATTATTATATGTTTACTTATAAAGAGATACAGGGCAAAGAACTTGACAAATGCGATCCACGATTGCTAAGCATAGAAAAAAATGGCGTGCATATAACACAAATTAAGAGCGCCCGGTAGACGAGTTGGTAGCGTGATCAGATTACCAATGAGGTGGTGTGTCAATTCTGTGGTATCAGAATGGACTAAAATTGTCAAAGTGAGACTGTTAAGAAAAGTACTGCCCCCCTAACCTAACCTGACACAAATTAAAAAGCTGTTAACTAAAATCCAAACCTATTCAGATAAGCGTCATTGGTGCAATTTACGTCTAGGCCGCTTGGACTCGGCTTTAAGACTAGGGTTCCTTATTTATCTTTAAAATTAACAGATTTAGTTCTTTTTCTCATATTCAAATTTGTATATGCTCAATCAAATGTACAAATAGATAGAACCATAGATCAGACTCACGTACACTTGCTGTCTATGGTATGAGAGTACTTTATTTAAATAAATGTAGTAAGAGCAGTAAGTATGTATATAACGAGCAACCCTCGAGGAATGTTAGTTGGAATGTTGTTGTTGTTGTGGAGTTGTGGGATTATCACTTACGACTTATCGAAAAGGTGGACTCTTGCATATTGCGGGCACCTTCAACGTGAGCAAGGCCTGTGGGGCTGTGAGGAGACACCTGGCCGCCGGGAACACTGGCCGCGCTCAGCAATGTATGAGAAATGGGTTTCTGATATGAGACTTCGCTGTCCAAGGCCCTTAAATCCATATTTTTCATATTGCCATTTAAAGCCTCATTGGTTGCATTGCCATTACTTTCCTCAGTTGTGGGAACTTTTCCCTCCATGACATCGTAGATGAAGGGTGGACGCACTGGTGTATTCAAAAATCTTCCATATCCTTCCGCTACTCGAACATTGCCTTCTTCAACACAAACACGTCCACGAACTAATACAATTTCGGGTACTCCATGACAAACCATTCCCTCAAAAATATTGAAATCACATCGATGGTGATGAGTTTCTTTGGAGATGGTACGCGTGGCATTGGGATTCCATATGACAACATCGGCATCAGAGCCAACAGCTATTCGACCCTTTTGAGGGTAAAGATTAAAGATTTTGGCTGAATTGGTACTGGTAACAGCAACAAAGCGGCATGGGTCTAGAAGGCCAGCATGTACACCCTTTTCCCAACAGACAGACATGCGATCCTCAACACCGTTGACACCATTCGGGATTTTGGTGAAATTGTCCTTGCCCAGCTCCTTGTGCTCTCTATTAAATGTGCAATTGTCACTGCCTGTGGTTTGGAGATCATCGCTGCAGAACAAATACCAAAAGTTAAGCGAGATCCAAAGAAAACAATTAAAATTCCTAGAACTTACTTAGCCAACAACTTCATCATAAACTCTGGAGTAGACGGATCTGGCCTCAAGGGAGGACTAAGCACATGAGCTGCGGCATGATGGAAACATTTGTTATGGCAATGGGTTCCATCCGTGCCCAACGCAGCAGCCAAAGTCTCACCATAAATACCACGATTCTTATAACGCTGACGTGCTCTGGCCAATTCGATGCCAGCAGATTTGCTCATGACATGCACCACATATAGAGGACAATCCACCTGCACGGGAAAGTTGAAAGCACATAATTTCGTGTTCTCACAAAAAGTTGCCAAACAATTACCTGGTGAGCTAAAATACAAGCTCGATGTACAGCCTCAGCCTCTACTTCCTCCTGGCGGGACATTTCATGGCCCTCAGGACCTTTAATGCCGGCTGACAAAAGCTTACCCACATTCTTAGCTATAATGTCACCATTCTCAGCGTGTACCTGTTAAAAAATTCAAATTCAAAATCAAATTAGTACAGCTTTCTTATAGCTCTGCTACAACTAATTACCTGTGCTACACCACCCAACTCCCGAATACGTTCAAAGCTGTCCAACAAATCTGAATCATTCAACTGATATAGACCTTTATAGGCCATAAACATTTTGTAGGAGTTGATGCCCAGATTCTGGCATAAAATTTTCATTTCATCCGATACCAACTTAGACCACCATGTAACGCCCACATGCAGAGCATAATCGCAACAAACTTTGGGATCAGCCCAAGAACGCCATCTGTGATAGGCATCGATCAAGGATTCTCCCTTATCGGGTAAAACAAAATCAACTGTAAAGAATTTGGAATATAAGGTCTGGAATTACTAGCCATTACTTTGTAACTTACTTATAGTAGTTGTGCCTCCTGCAATGGCAGCTTTTGTGCCATGATAGAAATCGTCAACTGATACAGCACCACCGAACTTTAATTGGAAATGCGTATGGGGATCAATGCCACCCGGTAAAATCATGCGTCCTGATGCATCGATTACACGTACGCCTCCGGGAACATTTATTTCCGAAGCTGGTCCAACAAATCTAGAAATTTATAAAAAAAAGTTGTTTGAGTATAAAACAGAATATACACCCAGAGAAAATAGTCTGCTGATATTTCATTGAAAATTTTAAACATTTGAATGAATGCATGCAAGAGTTTTGAACTCCTAAACAGCAATTGAGGCATTTGCTATATATTTATAATAAAAATTGCCAATTTGAATTTTTTTATTTTTTGCCTTAAAGCTTAAATATATACAATAGTAGTAGCAGTTATTTTGTCTGCTGTTATTTAAAGTCTTTAAAAATTTACCAAATTGGAGAAAATTAAAAAATAAAAATATGCTTGTAAAATTGAAAGATATGATGGAATATAAAATTTTTTGAAATATTTATGACATTTTTGAGCTTTTTTAACTTTTTACCATTTGGAAACAGCTGGAAATGTTTGCTGTTTTAGCATAAAATTAGTGCTATCCCATTTTCAGCAGGCATTCTGCTGAAACATTTTTGTTCTTTTTACTAAAAAATTCTTTGAGTGTAGAACTTTGCTATGCGGGCACAATTCACGAAGTTTATTACACCTCTCTATATCCTTGACAGAAGTACACGTCCTGTCTCCGTTCTTAGACCGAAAAACAGAATTTAAATTAATGGTAACAGTGAATTTCTCCAACAAAAACCAGTAAGGAAAGGCAAAAGTCGGGCGATGCCGACTGTATAAAATTTTGGCAAAATTGGTCAAACAATGCGCTTGCAGAGGCTCTTGTGGTGAAAATCTGGCGATATACATATATGACAACTATATCAAAATCTGGGCCAATTTCCATGAAATTCACCATAAGAAAATCCTTCCTGCAAAATTTCGACAGAATCGGTTAACAAATGAGCAGTTTTTGCAATATTTCTCAAAATCGGACGAACATATATATGATAGCTATACCTAAATCTGAAGCGATTTCGAGCAAACTCCTCACATACTGTGGCAGTCGTCGAGGAAAGCGTTTAGCAAAATTTTGGCAAGATGGGTCAATAAATGCGCTTGCTGTGACTCTAGAAGTTAAAATTGGATATATATGACAGCTATATCTAAATCTGAACCGATTTCCAAGAAGTTCACCAGTAATATTAAGTGTCGTAAAAAAATCCTTCCTGCCAAATTTCGGTTAACAAATGGCCATTTTATTGCATTATTATCGAAAATCGGACGAAAAAAATCGATATGGGAGCTATATCCAGATCTGAACCGTGGTCAATAGAGAGATCGACTATATATATGGCCGCCCATATAGGGCTCTCTCTCCCAAAAGCTTCGGTAAAATCTTTAACTAAACCTGTCTGGTAAGGTTGGTTGTCTTTTAATTTTTACCCACTACTTCACACTTTAAAATGTCCCTAGGTAATCATTTACGTTCCCAGATATATCATGCTGATGTATTTTACAAAATTCAGATATTCTAGGCTCTAGGGACCTCTTATACCCTTCACGTTTCATGGTATTCTCCCGTAGGTAACGACCAGCGGGGCATAGCTTTGGCAGAGTATATCGAAGGTTCCACGTTCTGCATGATGTATATGGATGTACCCACTAGGACAACGATGAGGTGCAGCAGCTCAACAGATATTTCCATTGCATCCCCTGATCTTCTGAGTGACGGCAAGCCGTCATTTCTTTGGGATCAGACCATCTCCCTATAATACTGACCATCGACCGACCAGCCGACTTCATAACCTCTAAGTGCCGGACGTTTATCGATCAGAAGAAGGCCTATTGCGCCGAATTTAGAGAGTGTACCAATCGCCACTTTAGTGAACCAGGCGAAATGAATCTGGTACTATAAGAATCCTCAAAAACAAATTGAGGACAATTGCAAGGAACTCGACTCCAGGTAAATCCAGATTTTTCAACATCAATGCAGTGATTTCGTCGGAGTCCAACGCCAAGTTAATCCAGATCCTGAAAAATCTGGATTAACTTGGAGTCGAGTACCTTACAACTGTCCTTAACCCGTCTTTGAGGATTCTTATAGTACCCGATGTCTGCAAAATGGGCAAAGTGATCACTGAAGCCTAGAAAGGACTTGAGCAATGAGGAGTCGTACAGATCGATCTCGCTTCTCTCAAGACGCTTGAGGGACTACTCCTACCGAGCCTCGCTGAAGAATTTCCATTCGGCGAGTATCAGCATAGATTTCGAAGATTGCATAGCACAACAACTACTTTGCATTCCATCACCGCACACATTTGCCATGGCTTCAGTCCATGCCATATGATAGGACGGTCCTCGTGGCACTATCTAAAGCATTCGTTACGGTCAAGCAAAGCAAACTATTGGGTTGCCCAAACAGTAATTGCGGATTTTTCATATAGTCGGCGTTGACAAATTTTTTCACAATTTTTTTTCTGTAATTGCATTCTTTCTTCTGTCAGTTATCAGCTGTTATTTTTAGCTTGCTTTAGAAAAAAAGTGTAAAAAAAGTATATTTGATTAAAGTTCATTCGAAGTTTTATTAAAAATGCATTTACTTTCTTTTAAAAAATCCGCAATTACTTTTTGGGCAACCCAATATTTGAGGACATCGCCAACATGTCGCTCCTGCCTGGCCTGAAACACTGGATCGCGAATTATCTAAATCCATTTGTGGAAATTTAGTGACAGGAAATCGAAACACCGTGGAATGAAACAGTTCCCCAAGGCGGGATGATATATCCGGCACTGTTTAACCTTCTACTATCCTCCATTACATCTCTCCAGACGGCATAGAGATCGTATCATATGCGGTCGATTGTACCATCATGGCATAAGGCCCCCACCCATTGATGACATCGATAGGTGGAACGTCTACCTCAACGAACTTGCCTAATATTTAGCTGCAAGAAATCTGAAGATATCTGCCACCAAATCTTCAGCCACATTGTTCACTACAAATACGCGAGGTGAATACTGAGCTGACTGTGATGTTCGATGGAGAAATGATTCCGACCATCAAGAGTCCCAAAATACTTGGCGTCACGATAAAGTCAAAAGTAGAAACAAAGTCCTCAAGTCATTTACAGGCAGCACTTGGGGTGCAGACAAAGAAACCCGGTTGACCAGGTACAAAGAAATTGGCCGGTCTGTGGCAAGTTATGTAGCGCCAGTATGGTCTGTTAGCTATGTGACACAGTGAACTAATATTCAGATCTGTCAGAATGCCTCTCTTCGAACTGCGACGTGCTGTTACATCTCAGGTGGGCCACCCTTATCAGGAGACAAAGTTATGCGAAGACATAACTACATGCCGTCCGAGCAATACCTTCTGGGTTGTTGTCGCATGGACCATCCAAATCTTCATCTTGTGGTGGATTTACATAATCTAGAACAAGAGGTTCAGCGCTACAAGAGCATACCTCTATATCAATATGCATATCAAGCAGGTCTAGACAACATTCATGCAGACACGGTAGTGTGGTCCTTGGAGAACGACCTCTCCCGGCAATCCAGAGTAGTCCTGGTTCAATTATAACAAGCCAGATGCAGCCGCCTCAACTCCTACAGGGTAAGCATGGACAACAACAAGCCATTTTTACTTGTTCAATTGCAACAAAGAACTTGTTTAAATATTAAAAACAAGTAACATTTGTTTTCTATTATGACTGAATGATAATCGGCACTGTCCACGTTTCACTTTCCCTTAACAATATTGTGCTATTATCACATAAACAAAGCGCCAAAATTATTTGTTTCGACAGACAACATTTTTGTTTTATGTCAGAACTCTAATGACGAAAAAATATGAAATCTTGACACTCCATTCTATTGATAATCGCGAGTCGTTGCAAGGGGCGAAAGGAAAAGTGCAACCAAGAGCAGACCCGACTAATTTAAAACACCTATGACAAAAAAAGATAAAAATTAAACAAAGACTCAGATGTGTGAACAAATAATGTGCAAATCAAATTTATATGAGTTTGAAACATTTTAAATATATTTTTATATGTGGCAGACGAAATGGAGATAGCGATAAGCCCAAAACGCAGGTGCACCTAAAATAAATATACAATTATAATACATTGTCAACACATTGTCAACATATTGTCAACACATTGTCCACACCTATTCAACCACATTAGGTAATACAATATACACATTTTCACTGTATATACAGTGAAAACGTGCCTAAGATGTAAGCTCAACAGTAGCACAATTTTGACTACTTTCACACTTTGCTGTTCTTTTTATACCCACCACCGACCGTCCGTCCGTCTGTCGAAATCACGATAGCGGTCGAACGCGTATAGCTAGCCACTTGAAATTTTGCACAGATGCTAAATATTGATGTAGGTCGTTGGGGGTGGCAAATGGGCCATATCGATTCAGATTTAGATGTAGCTCCCATATAAACCGAACTCCCGATTTGACTTCTTGAACCCTTACAAGCCACATTTTTTGTCCGATTTGCCAGAAATTTTGCAGGTAGTGTTCTATTATGACTTCCGACAACTGTGCTAAGTACGGTTCCCATCGGTCTATAATATGATAAAGCTCCCATATAAACCGATATCCGGATTTGACTGCTGACGTTTTCCATCAACTGTGCTAAATGCTGTCCAAATCAGTCTATAACCTGATATAGTTCTCATATAAACCGGTCTCTCGATCATACCTAATTTAATTTTTTGCTGACAGAAATTTGGTATGTAGAATAAATAATGCCCTTAAACTAAATTTATTTTGTATAAATTTTTAGCAGAAGCTGGCTTCCCAGGATTCGGGCCGGCCGAACTTTGCGCGCTTTTACTTGTTTCTAATGTTCTTGCCAGAGTTCGAACGCAAGCGTTCGGCGTCATGAGCGGACATGCTGACCTCTGCGCTACGGTGGCGCTACGTAGATAAAGGGTCGAAAGTCACCGCCACGGACGGACTGTTTTCTACGAGGCTATCAACTCCCGATATCCGACCTAGGTCGGATTGAAAAGAGGGTGCTAATATCAATGCGCCCCATGGCACAATGGACGACGTACACATGTGCCAGTAATCAGATTGTTGTTAGCTCTAAATACTAAAATGTAACCGCATAAAAACCCTAAGCTAGGAATTCCGAGCTACTTATAAAATCTTTAATTGTTTTCCATGCCACTCCCTAAGTAGGTTCATGTCTGGTATTGTGTCCCCGCCTAAGCGTCGGTATCTGTTAGCCAAGAAAGCTGGACAATGACATTGACAATGTTCCAACGTCTCGTAACCCTATGTGTCCCGTTATGTTACCGAAAGCTATAATGACCTTCACGATCTGGATCTCCCCCTAGGATTTTCGCCATCGTACCGCCCTTAACTCGGACTGCATCGATTCGAAAGGCTTCGGGTTAACCAAGTTAATTGACGGTAATTCTCTGGCCTTCACTGCCAAATCGTCTGCTTTCTCATTCCCCCATACTCCGTTATGGCCGGGCAACCGAACGATGCGGATCGTGCCATCCTCAGAGATGGTGTTAATCTCCTTCTTACATTCCAAGACTGTTCGTTATCTTACTGTCCTTGTTGTTATTGCCCTTATGACCTGTTTACTGTCCGTAAAGATGTTCATACTCGACGTCCTCGCGTTAACATCACACCACCTCACGCAATCCGTGATCGCATGGATCTCCGCCTGCAGGGCCGTATTATGGTCAGTCAGTCTAAAAGAGATCTTAGTCCCTGGGTTCCCAATGTAAACGCCCAGGCCCACTCTGTGCTCTAGCTTTGATCCATCCGTGTAACATGATCTTCCAGATAGCAATACTAGGATTCCGTCAATCCAAGACTGTGCCGGTGGCAGCAGTGCCTCGCACTCGACTTCAAGTGTCGTCTCAACTATCTGATCGGAAAACTCTTCCATTCCTTCCGGGTTTCCTATCGTCGCAGATATCGAAATCGTTCTATTGAGGAAACGTGGCGCGTCAGAGTGGCCCACCACCGTCTTCCTCGTGAACAAGCAGATTTAAGTCTTCAGTGGGTTAACATTGAGAACCCTTTCGGCCCATTTACATAGCTGGTTCGGATACTTACCTCCTAGAAGTATTATAACATCATCTGCGTAGCAGACGGGATCAAATCCCTCCTCAGCCAGCATCCGTAATAGGTCATTTATGGTGGTCACCCAAAGTGGTGGCGATAAAATGCCCCCTGTGGCGTGCATTGTGCCACTTTCCCCATTATATTTATGTCATGGACCGGGTCCACCAGTATCGGATAGAGCCGGTTCTTAGAGACTGGATAAACCATATGCTAAGGAACAGTTGGATAAATTTTGTGTCCTGCGACATAAATTTGAGGGACATTTGACCTAAATATGATCCAGATCAGACTATATAGATATAGTTGGCATAAAGACCGATCTTCCAATACAGGGTCTTTGCAGAAATACTTCTTATAGATCATAGTCGGCTGAGATTATAACTGGCGCTAATCAATACAGGTTTATATACGGACGCCTCAATTGTTGCTGATGTGTCTAAAGTTTGAGGAAGGTGACAAGAAATGCTACCAAGATCACATTGGTTTATGTTTCGAACTTGAAATGACAGTACAATGATATTTGTTTCATTGACAGCTCATTGCATTGTTTACAGGCCACCAAAAGTATTGGCTTCTGAGTTGATTTAAAAAGATATTATTCATGATGGAGTTCAACCAACGGCTATTGTTGGCGAACTCAAACACCTCAAAGTGAACAAAATATTTATGTGTCGCATCATAAAAGGTTATAATGATACTGGTAGCTAAAAGCCATGGTGGTGATCCACAACTAACTACAACAATGGACGTACCACTCGGCTCGGCACCGTCGCATAAAACACAGCGATACAATGGCAGCGAGAGCCATTGCCGTTGTCTTAGCGTTCGAAGCCATCAATACAACTTCCAACAGAAGCACAAAATCATGTGTAGTACGGAGGTAGTGTAATTTGTCACAGAAAGAATGTCTGTCATTGCACAAAAATACATACATTGGGAAAAGTACAGCTAATAGACAGGGTTGGCGAGCGTGGTTAATGTGGTAATTGTTTCATAGATGCGTTTTCGCTATTAATATGATTCAAATACAACATACCAACGCACAGCCCTTGAAGCCATCACACCTAATATGGTTGAAAAGTATTCTAAACAAAGACGAAACGCGTCCCATAGTGGTTGGTGTGTGTTGATATCTTTGGCTTTCCTTTTCCATTTGCATCTCCGATCATTGAGGTCGTCTCGTAAGAGAAACCAACAAAAATTGTAAAATTTAATGATGTTCGCCCTAACAGGCAAAAAACTTGGAAAATAAAAATATTTTTCTACAAAAAACATGTAGTCGTATGAAAACTTCGTGTCAGCTACCCTGTAAAACCCATATAAAGCTACTTGCAGCATTCATTTTTACTTACGATTCTATACCTAAAATGTATCATTTTACATCGGATGTGAAACCACAAAACTATATGCGGATTTTTCCATTGCCAACGATTTTTTTCAGAAATCTCAGCGATAACGCTGCTTAATAATAGAGTTGTCAAACTTCTGATAGATCCTATCACACAGCTTCCAGTATGAAATACGTCTTAAGTATGCCTGTATGAATGTATAATGTTTTTTAAAAACTTACTTGATAATGCCATCCTCTATGTAAACGTCAGCCTTAAATGTTCCGTCGTGATTGACGACCTGACCATTTTTAATGTACACTCGATTTTGGGCACTCTGGAAAAAAAACACCCAGAATATATAGTTGGTGTTGTAAATCAAGTATTAAATAAAACGAACCTGCAAATGAAGTGGCACCTTCTTCACCGGTTTGGGGCTGTGCAACATGATGGATTAATAACAATATGGAATTAGGTGGAATTCGTTACACCTTAAGCTGCAGTCTTTCTCTCTACTCGTCTTGAAGATGCTATAAAAATGAAATGTAAACAAACCAGCCATTATTAACAAGGGAACCCAAACCGATTAACCTATGAAAAGCCAAAGAGCACATCTAATAAAATAACATCCTTTTTGGTATAATTTACAACACTAAACGAGGTAGAACTGATGAATCTTTTCTCAACTGTTTTGAATAATGAATGCATATAAATTTACTCAAATTTGTTTCATAACATTTGGCCAAATTAGAATTCAGAATAGGGTAAATTGTGTTGAATGTTTGTTTTACAAACGAGATTTTTTCTTGGCGTTTCACAGGTAAGATTCCTAATTAGTTGTTGAATTTTCAAGTATCTTGAAAAACTATATAAAAAAGTAAAATTTGCTACTTATGTCACTTTGCCATTTAGGTAGTTATTTTGAAGAATCCATATGTTAAATAAAAAGCAAATTCCTATTCATACTGTACACAACAAATATTATGAATCTTCCTTCTTCGGGGCTATGCTAATTGATACTAATCACTTGGGCAGCGTTGCAATTGTGTTTCTCGTCACATCAAAACTATTTCCAAATTTCACACATCTGACTCTGATAAGCGCAGACCCTCTCTCTCAAAAGAAACGGCAATTATTTATTTGCGTCCATATTTTAAATTGTGATTATTTTTACTGCTATTGTGAGGATGTAGGGAGAGGTGTCGTGTGCCGCCTTTATCACGGGGGGTCTACTTGAATTTGATACCACATTGAAGTACTGATTAGGCATAGAGACAAATTAGCAACAAGTACTATCTTTTTCCCCTAGTTAATAGAAGACACAGTGGTACCAAGTAAAGTTATATGTATGTATGTGCCGAAAAAAACTCAAACTCCAAGTTCAAAAGAAATGAGGCCAAGAAACTCCTCGCAAGGAGGAGGAACCAATAAAGACTGACCAAGCAGCCCAATATGGACAACGACAAACAAAGTTTATATACAATAGTTCCTTTGAAGCACTGAAGATTTAGTAGTATCCAGCCTTGAAATAAACAAGTCTCATATGGCACACAATTTAGAGATGTCGCCTTCAAACCTTAAGTCGCTGGTTGAAGCCGCTTTTGTAATGAAGAAGAGCCTCATTGTAGGAAGTGATGCTAATGCACATCATCAAATATGGGGAAGTTCGGATGTCAACGAAAGGGGTGAACTGCTTATTGAATATATTATAAGTTACAATCTGGCGCTTTGTAATAAAGGGGATACACCGACCTTTTTTACCAGGAACAGGGAGGAGGTACTAGATATTACCTTTGTATCGGAAGATATAAGTGGTAGAATATGCGACTGGGAAGTACTGGACTTCTCTGATCATCGTTATATTAGTTTCAGCCTTGGAGAAAATACGAAAGTAGTGGTCCCTTGGCTAAACAGAAGAAAGGAGGATTGGGATAAATTTCGGCACAAATTCTGCACCACTATCCCTTCTAGACTAGAAAAGGAAGTGGAAACTATGGACGATATAGACCTAGTGGTCAAGCGGATTACGTAGACCCTGAATGACTCGCTTGTGTCAGTATGCCCTAGTGCCAAACCAAGGGGCAAACAGCGACCGCCATGGTGGACCCCAGAGCTGGTTGGTCCTAGGAAGGACTGCAGAAGAATAGAAGAAAATATAAGGGCGAGCTGAGAAAGGCTCTGAAAAAATCCTGGGTGGAATTATGCAGTTTCGTGGAGGATACATCTGAGGCCTCAAGAATAAGGAAGATTCTGTTTTCGAGACTTATTACGGTGGGGTATATTCAGAAGTCAAAGAATGTTTGGATAATGTCTAGAGAGGAAACACTAGAATTACACATTGATGGAGGCCACAGTAGCGCAGAGGTTAGCATGTCCGATTATGACCCTGAACGCCTGTGTTCGAATCCTATCGAGATTATCAGAAACAAATTATCGGTGGTGGTTTTTTCCTCCTAATGCTGGCAACATTTATGAGGTACTATGCCATGTAAAACTTCTCTCCCAAGAAGTGTCGCACTGCGGGACGCCGTTCGGACTCGACTATAAAAAGGAGGCCCCTTATTATTGAGCTTAAACTTGAATCGGACTGCACTCATTGATATGTGAGAATTTGCCCCAGTTCCTTAGTGGAATGTTCATGCTCAAAATTTGCAAAAATACACATTTCCCGGGCAAAGTGGCGCCAGAGGAGATTGTCACTGACATGCACTCGTCGGAGGCCATTATGGAAATTGTGTCTGAGCCGAAAATCCTTTGGGCGATAAGAAGTTTCGAATCCTTTAAGTCGCCAGGCCCTGATGATGTATCACCGGTTGAATTACAAGCTGTGTCTGATAGACTAGTTCCCTGGCTTAGGCAAATATACTCTGCTTGTATCAGATCATATCATATATACCTGTGGGATGGAGGGACACGAAAGTCATTTTCATTCCGAAAGCAGGAAAACCCTACCACACGAAGGCGAAAGATTTTCGTCCTATTAGTCTGTCATCCTCTGTGCTGAAGACTCTTGAAAGGTTGATAGAAACATATCTAAGGGCAAAGATCCCTGGAGATTGCCTGTCGCGGCAGCAGCATGCATATAGTAAAGGCAAATCCACTGAAACACCCCTTCACAACCTAGTCGGCTACATAAAGGGTTCCCTCGTTGTCAAGGATTATACAATGCATTTCTTGACATTGAAGGTGTTTTCAATAATGTAAAACCGACGTCAACCATGAAGAAGTTGGATTTTCTAGGCATCAACTCTACCGCGAGAAAGTTTATTAATTACTTACCTTCTAAAAGATGCATTACGGCAGGCTTGGGATCTGTGGATCTAAAAAGATGGGTCAGCAGAGGAACACCTCAAGAAGGTGTACTATCTCCTCTACTTTGGAATATAGCCATTAACAATATATTATTGTCTCTGGAAGAAAAAGGCGTAAAAGTGGTCGCGTATGATGATATCGTGGCAATTGCGGTTAAGGGAAAGTTTCCCAGCACTCTTAGAGATATTATTCAGAAAGCTCTACGTGCAACAGCAAAGTGGGCTACCGAAAGTGGTCTAGGTATTAATCGGTGTAAGACAGAAGTAGTTCTTTTCAGCGGGAGATATACAATAAGTTGCCTACTGTGGAACCTGTCTCCTTGGGTGGAGAGAATGTTCCATTTACAAAAAGCGCAAAATACCTGGGTATTTTGCTGTACGGCAAATTGAACTTCAAATCCAACATTTTGGAAAGGACAAGAAAGGCAACTCTAGCCCTATACAACTGCAAGATGGCCATTGGCAAAAGTTGGGGATTTAGACTGCGTATCATGCATTGGGTATATACTGCAGTTGTCAGACTCATAATGCTATATGGTGTTGTGGTCTGGTGGATGGCGATTCAAAAGTCCACCTACTGCTCAATATTTACCCGGATCCAAAGGATGGCTAGTTTGTGCATCACAGCTGCACTGAGGACGGCACCATCTGATGCACTGAATTTAATGCTACATCTTATGCCTCTGGATACATCTTATGCCTCTAGACAAATTGCAGTGACCCCTGCCGTGAGGTAAAGGGAGCTTTCTAATTGGTCATGTGACGGCTACAGGCACTGTGTTATTGTTATTGGAAAGCGGACGAGCTTGCGAGGCTAGGAACTACCCTACACATTCCAGGGATACTGGAATCTGTGGGTATGCCTCTAATGACACGTAAGCTAAATTCTCAGGACCAGTCTCGAAGGACAACGAATAATAGATGAACCTGTCTGATTTAGCGGATGCGAACATTCGCAAGTTATTGGGCTTTTTGAAGCGATCAGGATGGTTCAACTGTAGGAACTAGAAAGCATCTTCCTTCTTCTGTTCCTGAGGTATCACAATGGACTAAAACGTCAAAGTGTGTCTGATGGCAGACTATCACCTACACCTAACCCTACCTTACCTATCCTAGTTCCTTCCTCTTGCAATTAGAATTTTAATAACACAACTTACTAGCCGACAAATCAGATGAATTCTAGAAGTACAATTGGAAGATTTTTACCAAAGTTAACACTAAAACCTTAACATCTCTGGTATATTTGTACCAATATTGACTTTAAACCCATCTTTTATTATATATTATTTATAAATTTTAAGAGCTGAAACTTCATGATATCCTCATGTGTGTTGTTATGAATGAGTCCTTAACAAAACACTTTACCTCTAACTACCTTGCTTCATTTGTACCACTGCTTGTTGCACCTCTTATAAAATACACAGTGGCCAATTTTAGGAGCTGAAACTTCATTATAACCTCATGTCAGATGGTATGAATGAAATTGTGAAATAATTTCGTACTAGTTTTGAGGTAAACTATTATTTAACATTGGTTACACTTTTAAGAAAAAATGCTAAATTTTTATTTTTTTCGGAAATTTTCAGTTATAAAGCGGAATGGACATTTTGCACCAGTTGTTGTAGGCTTTTATCTTTAAAAGGAGAACCAAGCCGATTAACCCATAAATAACTGTTTGGCAGGGATTCCGAAATTTGATATACTTGAGGTGACCAACTTTCAAGCCCCATGGACCGGCTTCTGGACCCACTAGGGTCCCATAATGATGCATACTTATTGGAAAATACCCCGACATTGACTGTGTTAAGGTACGTATTCCTATCCATTCAAAAGTTCTGGAATTATTTCCAATATTTTTCGACTTGTTATCACTGTGCCTTGGTACATTTGTACTACGGCGCGTTAAACTCCATATAAAATACTCAGTGGTACACTTGTGATCAAGGGTGTGATTAGAATATGTATGAAATAGGATGATGTCGAAGGGTTTAAGATTTGGGGAGCAATAGATACAATTTTGTTTTCTTCAAACGAAATACTACTAATTAGTTAGATAAGTTTTATTCAAATAACTTAAGTTTAGTTGAAAGCAGACCGTTCAAACTTAAAATTGCTAAGATAGAAATTTTCACTTTTTACGGTAAAGCCCCAATAGGGCGTTATTCTTATCCCATTTGGCTGAAATTTTGCCCAATGACTTCTCCCAGCACTGGATAGCTGTGAGCGCCACACCGACTGGAACATTGAGGTCCGATTTTCGTGTGGGGTTCATTGCTGTCACGAGAAGTTACGCTGCGAGCTACCGGGCCCGTCCACAGGTTGCGGATAGTGGAATGCTCCATACAGAGTAGCTGCAACTGCAGTCGCGGACAATCAGCAGTATCGAGCGGAGAATCTCAGTGAGAGGCCAAGCAGCACCGGCTCTTGCACAAATACTGAGTGCCTATTGTGCTCGATATGGCAAGTCGAGTTATTGGCGCCTTTAGATAACCAATGACCACGTTGTTCCCGCGGCGATAGGTCCTTTGGACCCGTACGAGCTAGCTCACTTACGGAAGCTTGACGAGGATCGCCACCTCCACATAAAAATGTGGCTACAACAACAATGACTTCTACTATGGTCTCCAACATCCAAACCAAGTGTGTTCCGAATCGGTCCATAACCTGATATAGCTCCAATAGCATAGCAATTTTTATCCATTATTCTTTCATTGCCTCTATCCAATATTGCTTTGATTGCCAGGCAAAAATCTTGACAAATGCGATCCGTGGTGGAGGGTGTATAAGATTTGTCCGAACCGAACTAAGCACACCTTTACTTGTTTTCTTTCATTGATTACTCCAAAATATGAACTCATTTGAGGGGGGAGGGGTGCCCCACTCTTGAAACTATCTCCAAACCGAATACATTTAGCCACTAGGGAAATATGGGGCACTATATTAATATCCACTTTCGGGACCAAACGTCTGACTACAGCAATATGGGACTCAAATAATAGAAAGATTATAGCAGGAATATTGTGTCTGGTCACCCCACCCCGAAATACCCCAAACGGACATATTTACCGAACATGGCAGTACGGGGTTCAAAAGAAAGTTATTTGAGTGCAGATCACGAATTTGATATCCACATTTGGGCGAAATGACTGATGGGCCTTCCCATTCCCAAAACACCCTCAAATAGGACTTATTTACCGACCATGGCAATGTAGGGCTCCAATAAAAGAGAGTGAAAGAATGAACAAAGGAGCTAGCATGGTTCAGCTGGTAAACAACAATTTTAACATAAGGAACTCTTATTTTTATAGGAAAAACGTTTGTGAAGGAAAATTTAATGCTATTTTCAAATGTGAACAATCTTGCAAAAGTGATCGGGCTTGGTTTTAATTAGTTCATATTATCACGAGTCCCCGGTCTTTTAAACAATATACATACATAGATAGGTAAACTGAGAAAAATTTATTATAACAGCAGCAAATATATCTGATCTAACGGGACAGCATTCATTTTTGTCTAAAACAGCAAACCTCTTCTGCCGTTTTCAGATGGTACGGAAGTACTTGGAGTCTTAAAAAGAGATAAGCGTCTTCTCTGACTATTCCGCAGTGAAGGTCAAAAGACTTTCATTATTAAACTTGGTGAATCCGTAGGCTTTCTGGGCAATGCAGTCCGAGTAGAGTGCCTGAGCAAAGGACGCCCATGAAGCACTGTAGAACAGTGAAAAGTAGGTCATCAGGACGATGAAAATAGCATGGGGAGGTCCGGATCGTGAGAAGACGAGGCGAGTACTTAGAGGAAGTAATAAGGTGATCAGTATAGCTTTCGGTATAATTACATTATACACCTTCTCCTTCCCCCTTACTCCGTTATGGCCCGGCATTCAAATGATGCGGATCGTGCCATCCTCAGAGAAGGCGTAATATCCTTTTTACACTCCAAGACCGTTCGTAACCTTATCATACTGGTTATATAAGCCCTGATGGTGAGTCCTCACCGTACGTATTCCGTTATTGCCCGTATCTCGTTAATCTGTCTGTCTATGGGTCGAATATCTAGAATAGTCTCCAGTGCCATAGTGGGCGTGGTCCTAATCGCTCAGTACTAAGCTCTCTTAAATCTTCTTCGAAGTAGCTTGTTGAATGAAAGGAGGCTTTTCAAAATTCAGTGGTAAGGATAGATTTAAGTGGCAGTCTGCCATCAGACCCACTTTGAAATTTTCGTCTGGGGTGATACCACAGGAACAGGAGAAGGAAGCTACCTTCTAGGTTTTACCGTTGAACCATCCAGATCGCTTTAAAATAAACTGTTCAACCATTTCGTTCAGAGATCTGCAAAGTCGAGGCGGTTTTTGAATTTAGAAATACATTATCTGGAGATTTGATAGCTGCATGGCTGTATGAGAAGATATTTGTGCCAATCGTTATTATGACATTATATCTTACCCATTCCACCACTTCTTTAATTGCAAGTATCTCCGCTTTATACACACGGCAGTGAATGTGGGTAGCCTTCTCGATATGAGTAGTTGTTCATAGTACACTCTAAGCCCACCTGGTCGTCTAGTTTGGAACCATCCGAATAGAAGTCCAAGTACCGGCTATAACTAGGGGTATTGTAGCTCCAATCGAATATCGATTCTATCAGGAATAGTGATACAGTACTTTTTTTCAAAAAGCTTTCAGACAATGTGTAATCTACACTACCTGGAACCAGTGTTGCCGTTTTTGGTAGGTTCCTACCAAAATTGGTAGGTTTTTATTCGCTTGGTAGTTTGGTAGGTTAATCTCAATTTTTGGTATGTTTTTCCAACCTATAAATACCATGTTAATAACTGAAAAATCGCTGAGGATAACTAAAAATTATTTCAATTCTTGTCGTTTTTGAGTATTCGTTCAGAGTGCAGAAAAAATCTATGGATGTCGAGGAGCCAAATACTGCTACAAGGCGTCTTACTGCTTTAAAAAGGGCGTAAGTTCTGATATTGGCTGTAACTGGTACGAGTGTTAAAGGATCTCTTCCAAATTCTGTAAATTCTGGCTAAGAAATGCGGTTTTTGTGCGTTCAATGCCTTCAATCGGAAAACGGGGCATCTGCAGCAGCATAAAAATATGGTTTGATCGCGGCGAAAGTTGGTAGAAAACGAGCATTTCTTGTCATTCAAACTTTTAAATCGGGGATTGCTTTATCCGAACTCAGCACAGTTGTTCCTTAAAATCAGGGCAAAAATACGACTTTTATTATAGGGATATCGGTATAGAGGGTGCTATATCAAGCCATGGGCCATTTTTAAACTTAAGGCTGTAGACTGATTTCAACAAACAGACGGACAGACATGTCTAGATCGTATGTGACTATAACGACAATATAGTATGTATACTTTGTAGGGTCGAAAATGTATAATTTGATGATGATGATAATGGCCAACTCTTCGGTGATGGGTATAAAACCCACATTTTTGGCTTGTAGAACATTTGGTAGGTTTTGGTCGGGTTTGGTAGGAATTTTCTTAAATGTTGGTAGGAAATAATTTTCTTGAGTGGCAACACTGCCTGGAACATCGGACATTGTATCAAGGGTAACACAGTGTTCGTATCCGCCGCATGACCAAAGAGAAAACTTCGTTAGCTTCACAGCAATGGCCGCTGCAATAAGTCAAGCAACAAAGTCCAGAGGGTTAATGAAAGAGTAGACGATTTGGCAGTGAAGGCCAAACAAATGCCTTCAATAAACAAAGCGAAACGGTCAATAGGACGAAGGAAATCTTATGGGGATATCCGGATCGTGAAATGGCGAGGCTATTACTGAAAGGAAGTAAGAAGGAGGTCAATATTGCTTTCGGTATCATAACGGGACGGATTAATATCCTCACCATCTTTGCAACCTAATCTCAATAAAGTCTAGAGTCATAGAGCGGCTATAATGCACAAACAAACCATCCTTTGGATTCGGTTGACTATAGAACAGTAGGTGGATTTTTGAAGTGCCGCCCATCAGACCACAACACATCTAATAATATAGGTCTTACGACTCCAGTATGCACCCAATGCTTGGCAGGTGGTTTAAATCCCTAAATCCCCAAATTTTGCCAATGGATGGATAAGCAAATTTTGCCCTATTCACCGGCAAGGGAACCATCGTACGTAGGACTTCCTGTAGCATATCTATAGGAATGCTGGGAAACTTTCCCTTAACCGTAATTGCGACATTGTTGTTGTTGTTGTAGCATTGTGTTGTACACTGAGATGGCAGCACTTGCCGAAGCCACGCCATCAGCATATGCGACCACTTTTACATATTTCTCTTCCAGATACTATAATATATTTTGAAAATGGTATATTCTAAAGTACAGGAGACAGTACACCTCTTTGCGGTGTCCTTCTGCTCACCCATCTTTTTATACCCTCCACCATAGGATGGGGGGTATACTAATTTCGTCATTCTGTTTGTAACTACTCAAAATATTCGTCTGAGACCCGATGAAGTATATATATTCTTGATCGTCGCGACATTTTATGTCGATCTAGCCATGTCCGTCCGTCTGTCCGTCCGTCCGTCTGTCTGTCGAAAGCACGCTAACTGCAGAAGAAGTAAAGCTAGCCGCTTGAAATTTTGTACAAATACATCTTATTAGTGAAGGTCGGTTGGTATTGTAAATAGGCCATATCGGTCCATGTTTTGATATAGCTGCCATATAAACCGATCTTGGGTCTTGACTTCTTGAGCCTCTAGAGTGCGCAATTCTTATCCGATTGGAATGAAATTTTGCACAACGTGTTTTGTTATGTTTCCAACAACTGTGCCAAGTATGGTTCAAATCGGTTGATAACCTGATATAGCTGCCATACAAACCGATCTTGGGTCTTGACTTCTTGAGCCTCTAGAGTGCGCAATTCTTATCCGATTGGAATGAAATTTTGCACGACGTGTTTTGTTATGTTTCCAACAACTGTGCCAAGTATGGTTCAAATCGGTTGATAACCTGATATAGCTGCCATATAAACCGATCTTGGGTCTTGACTTCTTGAGCCTCTAGAGTGCGCAATTCTTATCCGATTGGAATGAAATTTTTCACGACGTGTTTTGTTATGATATCCAACAACTGTGCCAAGTATGGTTCAAATCGGTCGATAACCTGATATAGCTGCCATATAAACCGATCTGGGATCTTTACTTCTTGGGTCTTGACTTCTTTAGCCTCCAGAGGGCGCAATTCTTATCCGATTTGAATGAATTTATGAATGAATGAATGAATCGAAGTATTTTGTTATGATATCCAACAACTGTGCCAAGTATGGTTCAAATCGGTCGATAACCTGATATAGCTGCCATATAAACCGATCTGGGATCTTTACTTCTTGGGTCTTGACTTCTTTAGCCTCCAGAGGGCGCAATTCTTATCCGATTTGAATGAATTTATGAATGAATGAATGAATCGAAATATTTTGTTATGATATCCAATAACTGTGCCAAGTATGGTTCAAATCGGTTCATAACCTGATATAGCTGCCATATAAACCGATCTGGGATCTTTACTTCTTGAGCCTTTAGAGGTCGCAATTATTATTCGAATTGGCTGACATTTTACACAGGTCTCCAACATATAATTTAATTGTGGTCCAAACCGGACCATATCTTGATATCGCTCAAATAGCAGAGCAAATCTTTTCTTATACCCTTTTTTTTGCCTAAGAAGAGATGCCGGGAAAAGAATTCGACAAATGCGATCCATTGTGGAGGGTATATAAGATTCTGGCCGGCCGAACTTAGCACGCTTTTACTTGTTAGATCTACAAATTCCAAGCCTGTCGTAATGCATCTTTTAGTAAGTCAGTTATTTGCCGCGTTTTATTTACCAGTCTAGCGGACTCGTTGGCTTATGGATAAATAAATCGCTTTTCCCGCTTTATACTTTAACGTTGGCAACACTGACACCACATCTGAAATAATTAGTTTTTTTAGTTTTCTCATTCAAATTGAATAATGACACCATATCTTTCAATAAACAGCGATAAAATTAGCTAAGCGGAGATAGCATTTTTCTCCATACAAACTAAGCGAGGAAATCCGCTTAATGGGTAAACAAAACACTCCTATTAATATACTTTCTTAGGGTAGGTATTGATGCCTATAAACTGCAGCTTCCTCATGTTTGATGTTGGTTTTACATTTTTGAAAACATCATCAATGTCCAGAAATGCTATTCCTTGACAACGAAAGAACCTTCTAGGTGTCTGTTTATCGGACACAGCATGTAATTCCACCGGTGATACATCATCATTTATCGCCCAAGGGATTTTCGACTCAGACACAGTTCACGTTGGAGAGTTTCCCGGAAAATGTGTATAAATTAGAAGTTGTGATGGTTTCTCACTAGCCATTGTCCATACATTCTCTGACTGAATGTATTCTACTGCAATAGACTTGGAGGATAGGATCTGAGTCGATCTAGGCATGTCCGTCCGTCTGTCTGTCGAAATACTATGCAAAGAATAGCATAACAAAAAACATTTAAAAGTCAGCAAAAGTTTGGTGTTGCTAGAAGCATTTGACTGTCTATCCATATCATGATTTAAATTTCGACCAAGAAATATCATCAGCGGATCACTGGATCATGGTGCTTTACATACCATCCCAACTTGAGGAGTAGGTAGTAAAGCATACATCTGAATTTGAACGAGGCTCTTAAAGACGATTTGATTCACAAGCGCAATAGAAAACAAGTAAAATCTTACTTCCCTTATTCAAATCCAACTTATCCAACAATGCCAATAGCAACAAACTCAAAAATCTTTTGCTTTTCGCACTACGATCACATAACGGCTGATGCTGCCAATGGTGTTTTGTGTTTAGGCAGTGATGCCTGTTTGCGCTTTCTTTTTTGGGTCTTAAAATCTAATTGAGATTCCTTTATATCCGGCTTTAGACCATTGTTTTATGCTTTCTATCCAAAGAATAGCATAGCTGCTCATGCACGTTTCGTGTTTACCTTTACTGTCAAACATTGTCAGTTTGGTCTAAAACTTAACTATGAATCGTCTTACAAACGAACAACGCAAAATATTGAATTTTATTATCAAAATGCGTGCGTTAAGAAAGTTCATCGCGCTAAAATTGTGTTCAATACATTTGGCTCAAAGATACGTAAATAAGCAGAATTGTCGATTTTGGAGTGAAGATCAGCCAGAAGTATTGCAAGAGCTATCAATGCACCCAGAAAAGTTCACAAAGATGATGTGAATCGTAACGTAACTGTGATTGGTGAGCGCTACCTTGAAATGATATCCAACTTTGATTGCCCAAAATACAAGAGCTTGACTTGCATGACATGTGCTTTCAACAAGATGGTGCCACATGCCAGCACGCGTTACAATGGACATATTCAGAGGCGAGTTGGGTGAAAAGTTTATTTTACATTAGGAAAAGGTCAATTGGCCGACTAGATCGTACGATTTAACGCCTTTAGACTTTTTTGTGGGACTATGTTAAAACTCATGTCCATACAGACAAGCCCGCTTCAATTGACGCATTGAAAGATAACATTGAAGCATTTATTCGAGGACTAAGTGGATGGACCATTCCAGGCTCAGTCACGGGCAACATTTGCATAAAATAATCTTCAAAAATTAAATTAAATGAACCGTTAGTTAGGTTAGGTTGAGTGAAGTTGCTCATCAAAGCTGAGTTCACTATAGCTCCAGTTTGGCACATTGTGGAACCCTAGAGAGAGAAAGGGAATAGAAAGAAAATGTGAGACTTCGTAGGAGTGGAGAACCCGAGCGAGGGGTGAAAACCCGGCCGTCCCTACGCAAGCACGGATCTATCTACGCCGGAAATTGTGGCCCCCCCCCCGTCGGAACCATCCTATTCCCTGAACAAACCTCAGGAGACATACCTGAGGTGCGTTTGCAAGTTCACCCAGATCATAGAAGAACAGCAGAGCCTAGGACTCCGCAGACCCGGACAGGAACACAGCAAGTACTCAATAGTATCCTCCTCATCCTCATCGAGGACTCCTACAGAAGTCATTGTGCGATATCCCAAAGCGCGCCGCCATGGCACAGTGTCCGGTTAGGACCCCTGTCAAAGTACTCATCGACCTCTTATCGAACGCCAGCAACTCCCTCGTCTTTCTTGGGTCGATGACCCGCCATAGCGCCTTCGCAGTCCGGAAACCATCTACCGAGTGCCACCGAAGCCACCCCGGCCATCGCACCGTACTATCGATTCAAATAAAGATTTCATGTAGTTTTCTGAATTTTAAGTGTTTTTATACCCACCACCGATAGATGGTGGTATAATCATTTTGTCATTCCGTTTGCAACACATCGAAATCTTGATCAGCGTAATAATCTAAGACGATCTAGCTATGTCCGTCCGTCTGTCCGTTTATCTGTTGAAATCGGGCTACAATCTTTAAAAATTGAGACATTGAGCTGAAACTTTGCACAGATTCTTTTTTTTATACCCTCCACCATAGGATGGGGGAATACTAATTTCGTCATTCTGTTTGTAACACCTCGAAATATGCGCCTAAGACCCCATAAAGTACTGTTTTGATATAACAACTGTGCGAAGTATGGTTCAAATCGGTCCATAACCTGGTATAGCTGCTATATAAACCGATCCTGGGTCTTGACTTCTTGAGCCTCTAGAGGGCGCAATTCTCATCCAATTTGACTGACATTTAGCACATAGTGTTTTGATATCACTTTCAACAACTGTGCGATGTATGGTTCAAATCGGTTCATAACCTGGTATAGCTGCCATATAAACCGATCCTGGGCCTTGACTTCTTGAGCCTCTAGAAGGCGGAATTCTTATCCGATTTGAATGAAATTGTGCACATAGTGTTTTGATATCACTTCCAACAACTATGTTGAGAATAGTTCAAATCGGTCCATAACCAGATATAGCTGCCATAAAAACCGATCTTGGGTCTTGACTTCTTGAGCCTCTAGAGGGCGCAATTCTCATCCAATTTGACTGACATTTTGCGCATAGTGTTTTGATATCACTTTCAACAACTGTGCGAAGTATGGTTCAAATCGGTCCATAATCTTATATAGCTGCTATATAAACAGATCTTGGGTCTTGATTTCTTAAGCTTTTAGAAGGCGCAATTCGTATCCGATTTGGCTGTAATTTTGCACGTGGTGTTTTGGTATCACTTCCAACATTTATGCGAAGTATGGTCTAAATCTGTCCATACCCTGATATAGCTGCCATTTAAACCGATCTGGGATCTTGAGTTCTTGAGCCTCTAAAGAGCGCAATTCTCATCCGATTTGGCACAGATTTTGTACAACGGCTTCTCCCATGGCCTTCAACAAACGTGTGCAATATGGTCTGAATCGATCTATAGCTTGACACAGCTCCCATATAAACCGATCTCCCGATTTTGCTTCTTGAGCCCCGAATCGGATTATAACTTGATATAGCTCCTCCTCCTCCTCCGTCCATATTAATTATTCTTTGTTTGCCTAAAATGAGATACTGCGCAAAGAACTCGACGGATGCGATCCATGGTGGAGGGTATATAAGATTCGGCCCGGCCGAACTTAGCACGCTCCTACTTGTTATCCATAAGCAGGTTAAGTTCGAAGATGGGCTATATCGGACTATATCTTTATATAGCCCTCATATAGACCAGTCCGCCGATTTTGTTGAAATTTGGAACAGTGAGTTGTGTTAGGCCCTTCGATATACTTCTTCAATTTGACCCAGATCAGTCTAGATTTGGATATAGCTGCCATATAGACCGATCCGCCGATTTAGGGTCAAATGCCCATAAAAACCACATTTATTATCTGATTTTGCTGAAATTTAGAACAGTGAGTTGTGTTAGGCCCTTCCACATCTTTCTTCAGTTTGGCCAAGATCGGTCCAGATTTGAACAAACCTGCCATATAGACCGATCTCTCGATTTAAGGTCGCCGAAATTTGGGACAGTGAGTTGTGTTAGTCTCTTCGACATTTTTCTGCAACTTGGCGCGAATCGGTCCAGATTTGGATATAGCTGACATTTATAATCCGATTTCACTGAAATTTGACACAGTGACTTATGTAAGGCTTTTCGACATCCGTGTCGTATATGGTTCAGATCGGTTTATTTTTAGATATAGCTACTAAAAAGATCAATATTTTGTTATACACAACTGAACAATGACTTGTACTTATTAGTATTTGGCCCAAATCAGAACATATTTCGATATAGCTGCTATGGGGCATAAGGTATGCATTTTTCACTGGATTTTCTGTGATTTTGTGAGGTGGAGAGTATGCAAAGTTCAGCCCGGCCAAACTTAATGCCTTTTTACTTGTTTTTTTTTTTTTTTTTTTGAAAACATTCCTATAGCTCTCAAAACAAATCACCCTTTATACTCAATAAGCAACTCGGCCCTTTCGTCAATATCCGATTAGCATCACTTCCCACAAAGAGGCACTTTTTCGCTGCAGAATCGGCTTCAACCAGCAACTTAAGCCTTGAAGGCGGTATCTCTGAATCGTGTGCCGTATATAGGGTAGCCAGACAAATTTTTACTCTTCGTCAAATAAGCTCGAGCTGGAATTGAAAACACCTACATTTTCGATGTTATGTCTTTTGTGAGCCTCACGACAAAAGACCTACCCTACTGTACAAGCAAAACGCTCATAAACTTTGAAATAGAACATATTTAATCAACAATAAATGCTCTGCACACTCTGGCAATGAATGTGTTGAAAAGTTTGACTTTTTCTATCTCGGGTCATAAATTTTGTGATTTGTGCGCTACGATAAGTACTCTCGAACACAACGTTTATCTTATTCAAATATTTTAGACAAATTTCTCTCAGCGAAAGAGAATTGTTTTTTTTTTTTTTGATAGCTACAGCTACGTCGACCTGCGGTTGTTTTTGGTCAATCGAGTACAATGCCATCGATCGAACCTATTGCGATTTGGTATGTATCAGTTTGTAGACTACCTCTGCTTAGTGGCATTTACATTGACGTTGATAAATGGTTTTTGGTCAACATTTTTTTATGAACTAAAATAGACATTTGGGAACGTGTTTACGTTTCAATGTTTATTTCAAAATATGATTATATTTATCCGTTTATTCCATATGCATAGGCAATGAAGTTCAATGATCTTTCTATAGTTATTTTATATCTACATCTATTCCTTTAAAAGTGTGTGCTCACATTTCTCCAAAAAAGTAGTGTTCATGGTTTTATTTGTAAACAAACAAAAAATGATATTTATACCCATTAGCACAGAATGAGAGAATTTGGTCTTAATTAGACTTTATCTATGCCTGATAAAACCACCATAGAACAGATATTAATAATAGCCATTTCCTGGACTAGACCGAAGCGAAACAGATCAAAACTTACCATCTTTTTACACCGAGCACCAGGTCTACCAATATGGTCATCCTGTCTGTAACATTTAGAAATATTGATCTGCCAACTTATTAAGTACCATTTTACTTACGTGCTTTCTACTCAAAACCATGAACGTATTGTGGACACCATAATGAAGAGTACGACATCCGGCGAACTGCTCAAATACAAATAACATGCCTATGTCAAGGGAAGGTTGGTGGAGACCGCCAGGTAGTGTATAGAATAGAAAAATCCTTCGATGCCAAAACGTACACACTGGCGGTATGCATGGTCATCGACATCGGTCCGCACATAACAATGTGACACACTGATCCAATCCTTAGACCAGTACCGATTGGACCCGGTCCTTAGAGACTGGATAAACCATATGCTAAGAACAGGTGGATAAATTATGTGTCCCATGGTATAAATATAAGGGAGAAAGTGGCACAGGGCACGCCACAGGGCGACATTTTATCGTCACTCCTATGGGTGACCACCATAAATGACCTATTACGGATGCTGATTGAGGAGGGATTTGAACCCGTCTGCTACGCAGACGATGTTATAATACTTTTAAGGGGTAAGGATCCGAACGAGCTATGCAGAAGGGCCGAAAGGGTCTTGCATATGGCATATGACTGGGATAGACCCAGAGGTCTCAATGTTAACCCAGAGAAGATTGAAATATGCCTGTTCACGAGGAAGACGAAGGTGGACCAATTTAACGCACCACGTTTCTTCAATAAGAAGATTTCAATATCTGACAAGATCAAATACTTAGTTGTGATCTTGGACAGGAAACTGAATTGGAAGTGTAACATTCAGTAGCGTACTGAGAAGGCTCACACATGTTGGGCACTATGTAGACGGTCCGTAGGCTCGAAATGGGGCCTGAATCCGAGGATAGTCCACTGGCTCTACAGGAGTGTGATTAGACCAATACTTATTTGCACCTCAGTAGTTTGGTGGACTGCTATGGAGAAAAAGTGCAACATAAGGACCACACAACAGGTTCAGAGAACATGTTGTCTTGGCATAGGCGGAGCGATGAGGACCACGCCCACTAGGGCACTGGAGACTATTCTAAATATCCGACCCAGACAGCCACTGCGGCTATGAGACTTAAGGCGATGGGAGAATGGATTGAGGATGAGAGCAGCTCATACCATCGCGGTATGATCGAGGCGACGATAGGAAACCTGAAATGAAGGGAAAAGGTTTCCGATTGGATACCTGAGATGAACCTTGAAGTCGAGAGCGAGCACTGCTGCCATCGGCACTGTCTTGGATTGACGAAACCCTAGTATTGTCATCTGGAAGATCATGTTACACGGATGGATCAAAACTAGAGGACAGAGTGGGCCTAGGGGTCGACATTGAGAACCCAGGGACAGGGATCTGTTTTAGACTGCCTGACCATAATACGGTCCTGCAGGAGGAGATCCGGGCGATGACGGAATGCGTGAATTTGTGTGGTGCTAACGCGAGGACGTCGAGTGTGAACATCTTTACCAACAGTAATATTACCATAAGGGCAATAGCAACCAGGACGGTAAGGTCACGAACAGTCTTGCAGTGTAAGAAGGAGATTAACGCCTTCTCTGAGGATGGGAAAATCCCCATCGTTTGGGTGCCGGGCCATAAAGTAAGGGGAAATGAAAGGGCAAACGATTTGACGATTTGTGGAACAGCGAAACGATCGGTAGGATGGCGAAAATCCTATCGTGCGAAGACGAGGCTATTACTGAAAGGAAGTAAGAAGGAAGTCAGTATAGCTATTGGTATCATAACGGGACACATAGAACTACGAGCTCACTTATGGGCATGCGGGGAAGATGATGACAAGTTGGAGCATTTCCTTTGTTATTGACCGGCTTTAGCGTCTAATAGATACCGCCACTTAGGTGGAGACACAATATCAGACATGAACCAACTTAGTGGAGTGGTATTAAAAACAATTAAGGATTTTGTTAGTAGCACGGAATTCCTAACTTAAATTTTCTTTTTAGAGGTTACTTTATAGTTCTTAGAGCGCACAACAAGCCGATTACAGGCTTAGGTGTATGTCCATAGTGGCATGGGGCGGATTAATATCTGCACCCTCTTTTCAACCTAACCTAAACCTAAGTACATTTTTATATACAGTGGGAAGCAAAACCAAGTGTATGTTTGGTGGTTGCTTTTCTTTCGAATATTATAAATCAAAACTATAGCAAAATCAATTTCCTTTTTATACCCACCACTGAAGGATGGGGGTACATTCATTTTGTCATTCTGTTTGCAACACATCGAAATATCCATTTCCGACCCTATAAAGTACATATATTCTTGATCAGCGTAAAAACTTAAGATGATCTAGCCATGTCCGTCCGTCTGTCTGTTGAAATCACGCTACAGTCTTTAAAAATAGAGATATTGAACTGACATTTTGCACAGATTCTTTTTTTTTTTTTTTGTCCATAAGCAGGTTAAGTTCGAAGATGGGCTGTATCGGACTATATCTTGGTATAGCCTCCATATAGACCGATCCGCCGATTTAGGGTCTTAAACCCATAACAGCCACATATATCATCTGATTTTGCTGAAATTTGGGGCAGTGAGTTGTGTTAGGCCTCTCGACATCTTTCTTCAATTTGGCCTTGATCGGTCCAGATTTGGATATAACTGCCATAAAGACCGATCCCTCGATTTAATGTCTTGCACCCTTAAAAGTCGCGTTTATTGTCCGATTTTGCCAAAATTTGAAACAGTGAGTTGTGTTAGGCTCTTCGTCGTCCTTCTTCAGTTTGGCCCAGATCGGTCCAGATTTGGATATAGCTGTTATATAGATCTATCCGCCGATTTAGGGTCTTAGGCCCATAAAAGTCACATTTATTATCTGATTTTGCTTAAATGTGGGACATTGAGTTGTGTTAGGCCACTCGACGTCTTTCTTCAATTTGGCCTAGATCGGTCCAGATTTGGATATAACTGCCCTCGATTTAAGGTCTTGCGCCCATAAAAGGCACATTTATTGTCCGATTATGCCAACATTTGAGGCAGTGAGTTGTGTTAGGCCCTTCGACATCCTTCTTCAGTTTGGCTCAGATCGGTTCAGATATGGATATAGCTGCCATATAGACCGATCTCTCGATTTAAGGCTTTGGACCCCTAAAAGGCGCATTTATTATCCTATGTCGCTGAAATTTGTGACAGTGAATTAAGTTAAGCCCCTCAACATACTTCAGATCTGAATAAAGCTGCCATATAGATCGATCTCTCGATTTATAGTTTTGGGCCCATAAAAGGTGTATTTATTGTCCGATTCCGCCGAATTGTGGGACAGTGGGTTGTGTTAAAACCTTCGACATTCTTCTTCAATTTGGCCCAGATCGGTTCAGATTTGAATAAAGCTGCCATATAGATCGATTTCTCGATTTAAAGTTTTGGGCCCATAAAAGGTGCATTTATTGTCCGATTCCGCCGAATTTTGTGTTAGGCTCATCGACATTTTTCTGCAACTTGGTCCAAATCGGTCCAGATTTGGATATAGCTGCCATAGAGACCGATATCTCGATTTAAAGTTTTGGCCCCATAAAAGGCGCATTTATAATCAGATTTCACTGAAATTTGACACAGTGACCTATATATTATGCTTTTCGACATCCGTGTCGTATATATCGGTTTATTTTTAGATCAATATTTTGTTATACACAAATGAACAATGACTTGTACTTATTAGTATTTGGTACAAATCGGAACATATTTCGATCCCCGGATTTTGACGAAAGGTGGTTTACATATATACCCAAGGTGGTGGGTATCCAAGGTTTGGCCCGGCCGAACTTAACGCCTTTTTACAAGTTATTTAATGCTCCTACACTTATCACTTAATGTCGAAAGAAAAGAATTGCAAAGTATGAATCCTATTTGAAACAAAAAAAAATTCAAAGAAAATTGCGAATGATTCAAAAACATTTTTAAGTTAATTGGCTAACAGGTAAAATTTTAGATGTAAAATTAATAAAACTCTAATATAAGTTGATGTCTAATATAAGTTGATGACATGTCAACACTTCTAACTGGCTTGACTTTTGCCTTTCATCACATTTTGAAGTAAATGTTCAACAGAAGTTGGCAAAAGGGCCTTAGAACTTAAAACACGTGTTTTTCATACGATCATGCATTGAAAAAATTTGGCATTGTTTATTCTAAATATTCTTATAGAATTTATTATTCTGAACAGGTATAGCAAGAGAAGACCCTACGCCATAATATTGGAGTTATTGTTATCTTCCACATCTGTTATTCAATCACTACCAAATAAATTGGCTAAAGAATTCCAAATACCAAACTGTCTGCGGAAACAACCATAAAGTAGTACTAAGTTCTTCGAACTAAATGTGCGCAATAAATTAATTTTCTGTTGAAAAGATGCACATCGTTATGCCAGGAATCCAACATAACAAATCCTATTTTAATGGTTTTGCCTCTGTTTTGTATCGTAGAATGAATAATATTTAAGTTATAACTTTCAATATTTTGTGTTTAGAATCGCTTACAAATAAAGTAAAAATTGTTTGCTAACGAGTTTAGGTTGAATGTTTTAAATTAAATTCTAAACATAATGTTTCCTTATACGTATAAGGTTTCCTTATAGGAGAAGGTTTAAATTTCTAAATGTTTTTGGTAACATAGGAAATGCTCCAATGTCTCATTATCTTCCCCCCATGCCCGACACATGCTATCACTAGCCGCACCGATTTGGTATAAGTGAGAACGTCGACCTATGTGTCCCGTTTTGATACCGAAGCTATACTGACCACCTACTTACTTCCTTTCAGCAATAGCCTCGTCTTCTGGAATTCCCCATTTTCATCGATTTTCATCGTCCTACCGACAGTTTCACTGTTCCACAGTGTTTAATGCGCGTTCTTCGCCCGCGCCCCTTACTCTGACGGCAGTCCTCCGGCTTTCACTAACAAATCGTCTGCTCTTTCATCCCCCTTACTCCGCTATGGCCCGAAACCCAAATGATGCAGATCGTGCCATCATCAAAGAAGGCATTAATCTCCATCTAACAATCCAATCCAAGACTGTTCGTAACCTTAAAGTCCTGGTTGTTGTCCCCCCGATGGCCAGTTTACTATTCATAAACACATTTACAGTCGACGTCCTTGCATTAACACCACACCTGGCTCCTTAATGTAAATCTCCAGGCTTACTCTGTCCTGTAGCTTTGATCCATCTGTGTAGCATAATCTTCTAGATGGCTATACTAGAGTTCCGTCAATCCAAGACTGTGTCGCTGACAGCAGTGCCTCGCACTCGCACTATTACTGAAAGGAAGTATATTACTGAAAGCCAGTATAGCTATTGGTATCAAAACGGGACACATAGAACTACGAGCTCACTTATGGGCATGCGGGGAAGATGATGACAAGTTGGAGCATTTCCTTTGTTATTGACCGGCTTTAGGGTCTAATAGATACCGCCACTTAGGTGGAGACACAATATCAGACATGAACCAACTTAGTGGAGTGGTATTAAAAACAATTAAGGATTTTGTAAGTAGCACTGAATTCCTAACTTAAATTTTCTTTTTAAAGGTTACTTTATAGTTCTTAGAGCGCACAACGAGCCCATTACTGGCTTAGGTGTATGTACATAGTGACATGGGGCGGATTAACATCTGCACCCTCTTCAACCTAACCTAACCTAAACCTAAGTACCATTTTATACAGTGGGAAGCAAAACCAAGTGTATGTTTGGTGGTTGCTTTTCATTTGAATATTATAAATCAAAACTATAGCAAAATCAATTTCCTTTTTATAGTTCGACACAGTGCCTCGCACTCGACCACAAGAGTTGTCTCAGGTATCCGATCAGAAAACTCTTATATTCCTTCCAGGTTTCCTATCGTTGCCTCGATTAAACAACCATGATATGACTTGCTTCTATCCTCCATCCATTCTCTCATCGCCTTAAGTTTCTGCTGCCTCACACTTAATCTGTATATCTTTGGGTCGGATATCTAGAATTGTCTCCAGTGCCCTAATGGGCGTAGTACTCATGGCTCCGCCCATGCCAAGACATCATGTTCTCTGAACTACTAAGGCATAAGTAAGTATTGGCCTAATAACGCTCCTGTAGAGCCAGTGGACTATCCTCAGACTCAGGCCTCATTTCGAGCCTACGGCCCGTCTACATAGTGCCCAACATCTGTGAGCCTTCTCGGTACGCTCCTGAACGTTACACTTCCTATTCAGTTTCCTGGTCAAGATCACACCTAAATATTTGACTTAGTCAGATATCGAAATTGTTCTATTCTTCGTGAACAGGCATATTTCAGTCTTCTCTGGGTTAACATTGAGACATCTAGGTATAGCCCAGTCATGTGCCATCTGCAAGACCCTTTCGGCCCTTCTGCATAGATGGTTCTTACCCCTTAGAGGTATTATAACATCCTTATAATTATGTCATGAGTCACACAATTTATCCACCTGTTCCTAAGCATATGGTTTATCCGATCTCTTAGGACGGGGTCCACCCGATGCTGGTCTAAGGATTGGATCAGTGTGTCGCACATTGTTAAACGCCAATGCATACCGCATTGTTAATGTCAATGCATACCGCCTGTGTGTACGTTTTGGCATCAAAGGATTCTTCTATTTTATACACAACCTGGTGCGGGGAAGTCTCCACCGACCTTACCTTGACATAGTTATGCTGTTAGTATTGGAGCAGTTCACTGGATGTCCTACACTTTATCATGGTGTCCACAATACGTTCTATGGTTTTGAGTAGCAAGGACGTAAGGCTTATGGGTCTGTAGGCCTTTGATGTCGCAAAACTTGCCTTGCCGGGCTTTCGGAGTATATGCAAGCCCTAGGCACGTTGTGAAAATATTGGTCAAATGGGGCGCCAGATAATCGGCCTCCTTTTGTAGTAACGCCGGAAATATTCCATAAGGTCCGGGTGACTTAACTGGTTCGAAGCTCCTCAAGGATTCCTTCACCATACATTCTATAATGATAAGCCTTCGGTCAACTTCATTATTCCAAGATTCCGGTGTCTTCGTGAGTCCCGTCGTTTCCTGTGGAAAATGCGTTTTCATCAAAAGCCTCAACATATCCTCCGTTGTCTCTGCTCTCACTCCCATGTCGTCTACTAACGTTTCAGTTTGGACATGGGTTTTTGAGAAAAATTTATTTACCTTGGCGGCGTCATTAATGCTATCGACCTGTTCTCAGAAAAGCTTCCAGGAGGCCCGTATTGCCGCTCAGGTGGTTACTGTATTCCTTGAAACGTGTGTAATACACATCCCAATAAAGTTCCGCTTTTTTACGACGTGCTCTGTTAAAAAGTTTGCGGACCTCTTTCCCAATATTGCGAATCTCCCCGGCCATCCAGGGTTTTTCTTGGACTGATTTCCTTTCCCGTAGATGACAACTTTCTTCGAAGAACCCCACCAGTGCAGTCGTAACCCTGTTGACATTTTCGTCAATGTCTTCTTTGCTTGGACAATCTAAATTATTTTGCCCAAGTCTTCTTCTGAGCAGCCTTCCGAATTTCGGCCAGTCCTTCTTCCGGAATCTTATCGGATTCGTCGCTAGCCGTGATATTCAAAAACTAATGTAGCGACGGTCAGAGAAAGAGTGTTCCATGGTGACCATCCAGTCCTGAACCTCATCGATTAGATTTTCCGAACATATTGTCACATCTAAAACCTCCACCAATATTAAGTGTTAATAGGTGTTACCAATATTAAGTGTTATCAGGTCTTCAGTATTAAGAACTCTGCCAGGGTTTGGCCCCCCTTATTAATGTTAGTAGAACCCACAAAATGTGGTGGGAGTTCGCATCGTACCCTATTAATACCTCATTTCCTGTCTGTTTTGCTTTCCCCAACCGACCGTTACAGCTCCGACGTAGATGATGGTGTCGGAGAGTCGAGAGGCAGAAAAAGTGATGCCAGGTATGCTCCTCCTTTTCTCTGTCTCACCACTGTTGCATCCGGCGTTGGTCCTCGGACGAGTACCAGTTTTAGCATAGAATACTTCGTAGTTGATATGGTTCAGTCCAGAAATTTTGTTCCGGGTCGTCCATGGCTCCTGAATTAAGGCAATATGAATCTTGCACTTGCTGATTTTCTCCACTTATCGGGATAACCTCAATCATTGGTCCTCCAATAAATGGGCTTCTTGGGAATGGGTAATGAACCCGCTCCCTGCTCATTAGGCTTTCTTTAGGCTGACTTTCCTGTCACTGCACTGCCTGTTCGTTAGGCTGTATTGAGTTTCCATTCCCTGTACTGTCTGATGTTTCAATACTAGGATCTTTGCCTATCTTTGTCGTCCAAACCTTAAGTATATGGGCTTCTTTAGAGTGAGTAATGGTCCCAACGTCGGCTCCCTGTTCTTCAGGCTGCTTTAGGACTCCTGTCGCTGAGCTGCCTGATGTATGTATATATGGATCCTTACGTATCCTAGTCTTCCGAATCTTAAAGTCGGTGATGGGTCCGTCGTCTGGTCCCTGTTCGTTAGGCTGTGTTGGGTCTCTCGCTCCTGCACTGCTTGTTGTTTTCGTATTAAGATCTTTGCTTATCCTAGTCTTCCCAATCATGAGAGAGACGGTGATTGTCTCGTCGTCAGCCCCCTGTTTGTTGGGCGGTATTAAGTCACCTGCCACTGCATGGCGTGATGTCTCAATATGAGAATTTTTGCCTATCCTTGTCTTCCAAACCTTGAAAAAGACAGCCTTGCTCCCGTATTAGTCTTTAGTCCCTCCTTTAGTCTTAGCCAAACTCGTCACGAAGATTTGATCAATGCCCTCCTTTCGAACCCAGGTGTTCAGCGTCATAGGCGGACATGCTAACCTCTGCGCGACGGTGGCCTCCCCTTTTGTGTAGTATAGCTCCCGAAAAATCGGGGTTGGAAAAAAAGATATGACAAACACTATATTTATTATCAAAAATAAAATTGAAAGATATATATTTTTAACTTTTTCGTATCTTATAGTGGAGTTTGAAATTTACTAAAATTAATATTATAACATATTTCTCTCTTCCCATTTCAATATTAAGGTTATATAAAAGTGAATTTTTTTCGGAAAAAATGTTCCTTGAAATTTTTAATAAAAATACCACAGGCAACGTTTTGAGAAAATTATTATTTTTTTCAAAACAAATTAGTAACATAGCGCCAATACATTCATGTAAATGTTCGCCGAGTCATTGATGCGAAATTGCAACACCTGTCTAAAATTGGTTAAAGGTGAAATGGCTGATTTTTTTAAACCGGTGAAATGACCAGTATTTAAAACCGGTAAAGTGACTAGTTCAACATTATAGGCAACTTCCGGTGGCTTGTTCATGTAGAAACTGCCTATCATAAGGGTCACAAAATACCGGTAAAATCACCAGTTTAGAACCAGTCCTACGTCCTTCAGGTTCATTTTAATATTTGTTGCGGTACACAGTCATACAACACATTGATCTAGATTTTACCCGATTAACTTCTATGAAATACACTGTGTTCTACATTTTTTTTATTAATGATTTTTGACATTTAAAACTATTTTAAAAATAATCTAAATGTGGTATGTGGTAGAAATAAATTCGCACCAAGCATCACACAAGTGAAGAGGAAGTGACTGCGTTATGGGAAGGAACATCAAAAAAATTCATAGGCGGCAGTGAGCGCGTTACTCTGGTGTAGACTTGCACATGCTTATGACAACGGCCACTTGGTAAACCAGGCCAGAAATGCTATGTGGAGCAAATAAGTAAAATAAGATTTTTTTATTTTAAAACGTTCATATGAATCGTACACTTGTAATAAATTTGGTCAAGGACTTTGTTGAAACACTTGCTTTCGTAACTCTATGTCGTGTTTGCGAATTGGTATTAAAATAGGTCCAAATAACTTGTGCCACACACAATATGCTGATTTTGTTCTATTAGAAAAAAATGATGGAATAATAAAAATACAAGCCAACATTGAATAGTATTTTTATACCCACCACCGTAGGATAAGGGGTATATTCATTTAGTCATTCCGTTTGCAACACATCGAAATATCAATTTCCGACCCTACAAAGTATATATATATCGGATCGTCGCAAAATTCTAAGACGATTTAACGATATCCATGTGTATGTCCGTCCGTCTGTTGTAATCACACTACAGGCTTCAAAAATTGAGATATTGAGCTGAAATTTGGCACAGAAACGTCTTTTTGATACATGCTGGTTAAGTTCTTGAACAGGCCAAATCGGACCATATATGGATATAGCTGCTATATAGACCGATCTATCGGCAGATCGAAGGGTCTGAAGCCCATAAAAGCTTTATGTATTACCCCGACATCTGTCCTAAATACGGATTAATTCGGACTATACTTAGATATAGCTACCATATAGACCGATCTCTAAATAAAGAGTCTGAAGCCCATAAAAGCATTATTTTTTAACCGATTTCGCTGAAATTTGAAACAGTGAGTAGTTTTACTACTTCCAACATAGGATCCAAATATCAGATCGGACTATATTTAGATATAGCTGCCATAGGGACCAATCTGCCGATAATGGGTCTGAAGCCCATAAAAGCTTTATTTATTACCCGATTTCGCTGAAATTTAAAACTGTGACTTGTTTTGAAACTCGCGATGTCCGAGTCCAATATTTTTGAGGTCGGACCATATTTAGATATAGCTGCCCTATAGACCGATCTGCCGATAGAGGGTCTAAAGCCCATAAAAGCTTTACGTTTATCCGATTTGGCTGAAATTTGAAACAGTGGGTAGTTTTAAGTCTCCCGACATCCGTCCCAAAATATGGTTCGGATCGGACTATATTTAGATATAGCTGCCATACAGACCGATCTCCCAATAACGAGTATGAAGCCCATAAAAGCCTTTCTTTTTATCCGATTTCGCTGAAATATGAATCAGTGAGTAGTTTTAGGCCACCCGCCACTGTATTTAGATATAGCTGTCATATAGACCGATATGTCGATTAAGGGTCTGAAGCTCATAAAAGCTTTATTTATTACCCGATTTTGTTGAAATTTTAAATACAAAATTCAAAAGTGGCTTACATTTGTTAGACCACTGAATGTCCGTGCCGAATTTGGGTGCATAAGTTATCCAACTTTCACCGGATTGTGACGAAATGGGGTTTACATATATACCCGAGGTGGTGGATAATCAAAGTTCTGCCCGGCCGAACTTAATGCATTTTTACTTGTTTTATTTTGTTAATGAAATTGCGTCAATTTTAGATCAATAGGTTTTGTTTTTGTTATAACCACTACCATAGAAGGGGTGAGTTTACTTATCTAGACATTCCATTTATAACAACTCAAAACATTGATTTGCAACTCTATAATGTTTATATAGTTGATCGTCTTGACATTCCAAGGCGATCTAGCCATGTCGAAATCACAATATCGATCGAACGAATAAAGAAATTAGCTTGAAATTATGCACAGATACTTTTTATTGATGTAGGTCGTTGGGAATAGCAATGGGCTATATCGGTTCAGATTTGGATAAAGTTCCCATATAAAGGGGTCTTCGATTTAACCTCTTGAACCCCTAGACTCTTTTCTTATGTAGCTGTCACAAATATTTTTTAATTCACCGCTTGGTGTAAAATACCAAATGGTTGGCTTAGTCCAACATCAGCTGGAACTTATTTGATTATACTTACACTGATAGAAAAAAAGGGTACCCATCAATACCTATCGGTATGACATTATTCAATCAATCCCATGGCAGCCGGTTGTACGTACCGTATTGACCCGATGGAGTTCATCATCGGCAAGAGCTGCCGCCTCAGTGTATTACACACTGCTAGAACAACAACATTATTCAATATCAAATGTTACAATACCATATGGTATTATTAAAAAACGGGATTAATTCACTATTAATACCATGTGGTAGTGATAAGAACACATTTAGTTTACATTTTTTCTTTCCAAGTAATCACCAATTTAATGGGGGTTTGTTTGGTTCCGATGAAAGACAGCAACAACACTTTTGCTTGCCACTGTATTATCTCATATGGGATTTTATTCAGATTAACCGGAACATTTTAAATAACAAATTGCCATAAAATTTGATGTGTTTACTTTTTAGAAATAGAAATATGTATTTTGACATAACTTTAACAAATGCTCGTATTTAACATTTTCTAGATATCGAACGCATTGTATTGATCATTAAAAAACTCTTCATTACCAAAATCTAAATTTATCATGTGGTTTAAAATTTTATAGCAAAAGTAGACACCTATGTATTTTTTTTTTTTATATTTAAAACATTCACCTTTTCTCTAATTTGTTAATTTTTTTGTTTTCAACTTCTTCTTCGAGAATATGTATAAATTTGTTTTTATTTTTTCCAAAAATATCGGGTACGTGTTGGTGTTGTTATAAAACAATTGTTGAACGAACGAACCAGAGCACCTTTGCCTGTCGATTTTCTCCGTTGAATTTTCACCGAACCGATCGCTTTGAGTAAAAAAGTAAGAAAACTAGAAATGAAAACGAAAATGTTGAAACAAACCAACCGACAGCAAATAACATAAAAACAGTTTTTAGATTCAAAAAAGTTGCACCACACTCAAACACACCTCCCCATAGAATCTAATCGATCTCACCAAACGCATCAACTCAACGAACGAATGGGAAAACCACAACGTCTTCTGCACAGATGCCGGGAGCAGAGAGGTAATATCGCACATTCCCGAGAAAAAGAGAACAAACAAAATGCCGAGAAACGATTAACATCTCACGACATACGGTCGCATTTCACCGAATCTGCGATCCGTCTTGTCGTAAGTACAGAAAAAAAATCCTATTACATGTGATAGGAAACGCGAAAGTTGGTTCATCACTGTATTACACATTGATTAGAATAGGGTTGCCATAAAGACCTTTTAACCAATTTAACCATTTTAAATCCAATAAGAGCCTCTGTAGCTGTGTTGTTGTGATTGTGTGTTCGATTTCCACCTGAGGTTTTGGTCTGTCTGTCGATTGTCCAAATGAGTGTAATTTCAGACTGTCACAATAACCTAACCCAAGGGTTGGTACTCTATTCGAGTTTTCACGTGAACTTGACAGTTGTTCACGTGAAAAGCTGAATCTTTTTGAAGCAAGTAAAAGCGTGCTAAATTCGCCCGGGCCTAATCTTGGGAACCAACCACCATGGATTCTGCCAAAATATGGGAGCTTTATCTGGTTATAGACTGATTTGGACCGTAATTGACACAGTTGTTGGGAGTCATAACAGAATACTATGTGCAAAATCAGATGAAAATTGACGCTTCCAGGGCTCAAGAAGTCACATCAGTTTATATGGCAGCTATATCCAAATATGTTTCGATCTGGACTATATTCAAAAAACAGGTGTAGAGGTCTTTCAAAACTCACTGTTTCAAATTTCATCAAAATAGGTTGAAAAATGCTCCTTTTGCGCCTATAGGCGCATTACACAATATCGGGAGATCGGTATATATGGCAGTTATATTCAAATATAGTCCGATCTGTACCCCACATATGACAGGAATGGATAGGGGTCTAACAGAACAGACTGTGCCAAATTTCATCGAATTCGGGTAATAAATGGATTTTTTACGGGCTCAATACCCTATATCGGGAGATCGGGTGGTCGGTCTAAAAACAGCTATATCCAAATATAGTCCGACATGAACCGCTCTTTACAGAAATGAATAGGGGTTTACCAGAACTCACTGTGCCAAATTTCATCGAAATCGGATGAAAAACGACCAATTTATTGCCTCAAGACTTTAAGTCTGCAGATCGGTCTATAAAGCGGATATAAAAAATCCAATTTTATGAGATCAGAAGGTTCGGGTATGTAAATACAAAGTTCTTCTTTGTATATAAATACAAAGTATACGAAATCATCAAAAAAATTTTGAAAAAAGTTTTTATACCCAAGATATCTGCAAAATTATAAATACCTAGCTTTTGGGTATAAATGGGTAAATACCCGGGTATTTACCCATCTCTAATAATGTCTAATTGCAGACTGCCACTACAACCTAACCTAACCTGAATCCACATCTAGTCTTAACGAAAACATATTTAAGGACTTGCTTCTGATAAATAAAATAATTTTATTCTACATACCAAACTTCTGTCAAACCAGCAAAAATTAAAGCTTTTTGGAACCGAACAATGATGATCGAGAGACCGGTTTACATGGGAGCTATATCAGGCTATACACCGATTTGAACCGTACTAAGCACAATTGTTGCCAAGTTTCAATTTTTTACCCTTAAGACTTTTGCTTCTTAGATTAGTTAATGATTCTCAAGATTTCTAGATTTGTTTTTCAATTTTGTCTGGATACATGTGGCAAACAGCGACCGCAATGGAGGACCCCAGAAATAGTTAGTCTAAGGAAAGGCTGAAGAAAACTCTTCAACAGGCCGAAAGCCACCACTCGATTGGAACGTCTATAAGGCTGAGTTAAGTAAATATTTGCAAGAGCGAGCTGAGAAAGGCTCAAAACAAATCCTGGGTGGAATACTGCCTCTCCGTGAAGGATATGTCTGAGGTTCCTAGGATCCTATACTCAAAACCTATAAATTCAGAAGTCAGAGAATGTATGGACAGTGACTAGTGAGAAAACTCTAGAACTACTCGTCGATACACATTTTCCGGGAAACTCTCCAACGAACAATGTGGCACCAGAAGAGGTTGTCACTGGTATGCATTCGTCGGAGGTTGTTGGGAGAATCTTTACTGAGTCAAAAATCCTTTGGGCGGTAAAAAGTTTCCACTTCTTTAAATTGTCAGACCGTGATGCTGTATCACCGGTTGAATTACAAGCTGTGTCCAATAGACGGGCTCCTTGACTAAGTGAGATTTACTCAGCTTATATCAGCATGTCGTAAATACCTGTGGATTGGAGGGACACAAAGGTCATTTTCATTCTGAAAGCAGAAAAGCCTTGGCAGCCAAGGGCGAAAGATTTTCGTACTATTAGTCTGTCATCCTTTATATTGAAGTTTCTAAAGAGGTCTGTAGAAACATATCTTAGGGCAAAGATTCCTGGAGATCGCCTGTCTCGGCAACAGCATGCATAAAGTAAGGGCAAGTCCACTGAAACAGCCCTTCACGACCTAGCCGCCTACATAGAGGCCGATGAAGGAGCTTTAGTTTCTAGGCATCAACACGCAATAAAGTTTATTAATAGGTTAGGTTGAAAAGAGGGTGTGGATATTAATCCGACACATGCCACTATGGATATACACCTAAGTCAATAATCGGCTTGTGAAAAAATAGGTTAATAAATCCTTAACTATAGGTCGTGTTATTAAACACATAAATCGAAAGTGAAGGTCAAAATATCGTTGAAAGTTAGGAAATTGATCTTGGGACAAGACAACAGTGAACGGTAAAGACGCAAAATAGGCTCACAAATAGGGCCGTCTTTAAATGTTAAGTTTTTTTTATGTTCAAGTGCTAAGTTTAAAAGTAAAAGCTAAGCTAAACTAAGCTAAGTAAAAAAATAATTTTTCAATTAATAATAATAAGACAATCATCTATTAAGTAAAATAAGAATCAATCAGCGATCAAAATGATGATCATGATGGTCATGTCCGTTAGTAAATAGAAAACTTAATTTAAAGATAACATCTTTATTGCAAAGTTTTGGTTCTTTGGCTCATTTTCATTGCCAAAATTCTACGAATAGGGAAACATCTTAAGTTTTCGGCCAACTTTTCTTCAGTGCAGGGAGTTTCGGGTTTTAGAAACTAAAATTGGGTATTGCGAGCACGTTGCGTTTTTATACCCACCACCTCGAAATGTTGATCTGAGACCCCATAGAGTACATATATTCTGGATCGTCTCGACATTCTGAGTCGATCTAGCCATGTCCGTCCGTCTGTCAAAATCATGATAGCGGTCGAACTCGTAAAGCTAGCCACTTGAAATTTTGCACAGATACTTCAAATCAATGTAGGTTATTAAGGATTGCAAATGAGCTATATCAGTTCTGATTTGGATATAGCTTCCAAATAAACCAATCTCCCGATTTTACTTTTTGAGCCTTTGAAAGCCGCAATTTTTGTCCGATTTGGCTGAAATTTTAAATGTGGTGATCTGTTATGACTCTTAACAATTAAATCAATTTATAACCAGATATAGCTCCCATGTAAACCGATCACCGATTTGACTTCTTGAGCCCCTGAAAGACTGATTATACCGCGATGGTATGAGCTGCTCCCATCCTCAATCCATTCTCCCATCGCCTTATGTCTCATAGCCGCAGTGGTTGCCTCACACTTAATTTGTATGTCAAGGGGATACCTAGAATAGTCTCCAGTGCCCTAGTGGAGGTGGTCCTAATCGCTCCGCCTATGCCAAACAACATGTTCTCTGAACCTGTTGTATGGTCCTTATGTTGCACCTTTTCTCCATAGCAGTCCACAAATCTACTGAGGCGTAAGAAAGTATTGGTCTAATCACGCTACTGTAGAGCCAGTGGACTATCCTCGGACTCGGGCCCCATTTCGAGCTTACGGCCCGTCTACATAGTGCCCAACATCAGTGAGCCTTCTCAGTACGCTCCTGAATGTGACACTTCCAATTCAGTTTCCTGTTCAAGATCACACCTAAGTATTTGACCTTGTCAGATATCGAAATCGTCTTATTGAGGAAACGTGGTGCGTTAAATTGACCCATCTTCATCCTCCTCGTGAACAGTCATATTTCAGTCTTCTCTGGCCATATGCAAGACCCTTTCGGCCCTTCTCCATAGCTCGTTCGGATTCTTACCCCTTAGAAGTATTATAACATCGTCTGTGTAGCAGACGGGTTCAAATCCCTCCTCAGTCAGCATCCGTAATAGGTCATTTATGGTGGTCGCCCATAGGAGTGACGCTAAAATGCCGCCCTGTGGCGTGGCTTGTGCCACTTTCTCGTTTATATATGCCATGGGACACACAATTTATCCACCTGTTCCTAAGCATATGGTTTATCCAGTCTCTAAGGACGGGGTCCACCCGGTACTGGTCTAAGGATTGGATCAGTGAGTTGGTCCGCACATTGTTAAAAGCCCCCTCGATGTCGATGCATACCGCCAGGGTGTACGTTTTGGCATCAACGGATTCTTCTATTTTATGCACAACCTCGTGCAGGGCAGTCTCCACCGATCTTCCTTTGACATAGGCATACTGTTTGTATTTGAGCAGTTCGCTGGATGTCATACTCTTCCTCTTCATCAAGGTGTCCACAATACGTTCCATGGTTTTGAGTAGAAAGGACTTAAGGCTTATGGATATGTAGGCTTGGGTATAAACACCACCCTTGCCTCCTGCCAGGCTTTCGGAGTATATGCAAGTCCAGATGAGGCGCCAGATAGTCTGCCTCTTCCTGTAGTAATGCCGGAAATATTCCATCAGGTCCGGGTGACTTAAATGGTTTCAAGGATTCCTTCACCATAAATTCCGTAATTATAAACATTCTATCAACGTCATTATTCCAAGATTCCGGTGTCTCCGTGAGTTCCGTCGTATCCTGTGGAAAATGGGTTTTCATCAAAAGCCTCAACATGTCCTCCGTTGTCGAGGCAGGGTAGCTGACACCAAGTGTTTACAATTCAAACGACCCCCTTTTTTCGTGTGAAATTATTATTTTATTGATTCAAATGGTAAAATGAGTGGAAGTAATATAAATTTCAGAATCCATTCACTATAACCACCTTTTGTCATTACTCTTGATCTAAGTCAGCCAAGAAACGATGCAAGCAAGCTACACGCATGTCATATGCCGGTATTTTGACCCATCCCCTTTCTTCAGCACATCATATTTTACAGTCCTTACCTTCCTCTTTGAAATGACCGCAAGAGAAAAGTCTATCGGATTGGCATCTGGCGAATTGAAAAGCCACTGTGTGGACGAAATGAAGTGCGGTACATAATTTTTTAGCCATTGTTGGTTTACACATGCTTTATGTGACAGTGACGAGTTTTGTTGTTAGATACGTCCATGGTGTACTAGCGAAATGTTTACGTGCCCACAGCTTTCGTTTGCCGATAACAAGTATTATTTACTTTAACACTCGATGAAAAGAATTGGAGAGCGGTCATAGCTGTCCACGACATCATCATCAGCTGCTCCTGAGTAAACGTGATTATTTTGGATATTTACAAATGTCCCCATTGGCAAGTTCTTCTCGTCTTAAAACACGATGTTCCAAAAATTCACCACGTTTGTGCAAGTGCAGCAACTCTTTTATTTTGGCTTAAGATCATGTGTCTTCTGGAACAAGGCAAATCTCGGGCTCGTTTTTCAATATATGCTGCTCCCTTTCACTAGATATATTGAAATCCTTAGCCATTTGATGGCCAATACGGCATGGATTTTATTGAATTCGAGCCTTTACCCGCGGAACCGTTTCAGGTATTGTTGCTCTATATTTAGACCACCACTATGGCGTTTCGCAACGCTACATGTATCATTATACCGATTTGTGGTGCAATACACAAACGTTTTGTTCACTTTAAGGTTTTTGAGTTCGCCAACAATAACTGATTGTGATTTTCCAGCCAAATTTAAAGCTGGCACACTACAGTTATGAAATTTCCCATGAACATTACTTTAAGGAACAGGGTAAACTTTTCTCAAATCAATGAGTGCCGTCCGATTAAAGTTTAATCTCAATGACAAGGGACCTCCTTTTTTATGCCGAGTCCGATCAGCGAGCCGCATAGCGACACCACTTGGAAGAGAAGTTTAACATGGCAGGATACCTTACAAATGCAGCCTGCATTAGTGTTGGGGGATAACCACCGCTGAAAACTTTGTTGCTGTTCACGCCGGTATTTGAACCTAGAATTTGAACCAACGCGTTCGGCGGCATAGGCAGACATGCTATCGCCACGTTAGTCACACTATTAAGCTTGAAATCCATCAAAAACTCGAAAGCAAATGCTTTTGGTGGCCTAAACAAATATTATGTAGCTGTCATTTCTAGTGTGACAGATATACCAGTGTGAACTTGGCAACATTTCGTGTCCGCGAACCTGTAGTTCCCAAAATTCAGTGTTCTTGGTCTCAGTCCTTCAGAAATCTTGTTGACATATTAAACGATAACTCTAACATCAACATTTAATCTCTTTTTTTCACAGACCCACTTTAACAGATGCGTTATTAATTTTTCGAAAAGCTGTAGTAACTGCTCGTTGTGTGTGCATTAAATCTAAACCCTCACCTCAATCTAATATTGGGGCGCGTGCCTTCTCATTCATATTAAGTTATCAAACAATTCACAGTGGCGCCGTTTGAGTTTTTTGTTGCAATTATCATATCTCTTGAACCATATAAGATAATCGATTAATTTTAATGGAATATGATAGATAATTGTTTAGCCTATGAAATAAGGTGTGTAAGGGCCCTACGCTTTTTAGGTGCTTAGTTATGGGTTATCAAAGTCAATGTATTTTCAAAAATCAATTTTATAGTTGCTAAGTGGAGTGAAAAAATTATTATCCAATAACAATAAATGATTTCTAATTTATCTTCAAATTTTTCTGTAAAATATTCATCACGTATTTCTGAAACACAAATACCGCCCTCGACTGTCGCAGATCTCTCAACGAGATGGTTGAACAGTTCAAAATTCACCTGTTCTGGATGTCGGACCACAGAGAAATCCCAGGGAACTGTAAAGCGGATGAGCTTGAGAGATTAAGAACTACCCTACACATTCCTGGAATACCGATATCTGTGGGTATGCCTCTAGCGACATGTAAGTTAAGTGCTCAGGACCAGGCCCGAAGAACTACGAATGATAGATGGTCACAAAGAGGGGGCTGTGAGCATTCCAAAACTATATGGCATAATCTAGAATCGAACAGGTCTACCGCTTTGCTGTAATTGGCTAGAACAGATGTCTCAGTCATTCAATCCGTCATGACAGGTCACTGTCTAATCGGAAAATATTCTGACAGACTGAAGGTTGTCAGCAATGACTTTTGCAGAAGCTGTGCGGACATCGAAGAAGAGACTATAGAACACCTTCTGTGTGTGTGTCCCGCACTAGCAGTTAGAAGGAGTTCCACTTTTGGTTTTCATTTCTTTGAGAACCTGTCTGATTTAGCGGACGTGAACATTCGCAAGTTAATGGTCTTTTTAAAGCAATGTGGATGGTTCAACGGTAGGAACTAGAAGACATCTTTCTTCTTCTGTTCCTGTGGTATCACAATGGACGAAAACATCTAAGTGAGTTGGATGGCAGCATGCCATTTAAACCTAACCTATATACTGCCTTAAATTTATATTTGGAGCAAATTCCCTTACCGGCTTCAATCTCTAATTAATGAAGTAAGACCCGAAATTATTATTGGGAAATTATTTCATTTTAATTTTGGTGAATAGTTTCATTTTCAATTTTGGGAAGGTATTTCGTAACGACGCTGGTAAATATTGATGAGGGGTCCAAATCTTTTTCTTGAAATATGTGGATGTGTTGAATAACAAAAAAATACGATAAATAGGACTACGAGCTCACTTATGTAAAATCGGTGCGGCAAGTGATAGCATGTGTAGGGCATGCGGGGAAGATGATGAGACGTTGGAGCATTTCTTGGTCATTGCCCGGCTTTCCCGGGCAACAGATACCGGCACTTAGGTGGAGACACAATACCAGACATGAACCAATTTCAATTCTTGAATTCAACCCGGAATTCTCAAATTCTTATTGAAAGTCTCAATCATGTTGTATGTGAAAGATCATTTGTAATTCGCTTGTCTATGCTATGTATTGTAATACTCTTACTAATAGTCTTAAAAAAATCTCAGTATGTCAATACACTTTTAAGTATAAGCTAATCCAACATTTCTTATAGACAACTCAATTGAATTCGTTTTCATCACAGATGATATCTCACATTTCCTGCCTTTTATACCCACCACCGAAGGATGTGTTTGCAACACATTGAAATATCCATTTCCCACCCTATAATGTAAAGGGTGATTTTTTTGAGGTTAGGATTTTCATGCATTAGTATTTGACAGATCACGTGGGATTTCAGACATGGTGTCAAAGAGAAAGATGCTCAGTATGGTTTGACATTTCACCATGAATAGACTTACTAACGAGCAACGCTTGCAAATCATTGAATTTTATTACCAAAATCAGTGTTCGGTTCGAAATGTGTTCATTCACCGTAACGTTGCGTCCAACAGCATCTTTGAAAAAATACGGTCCAATGATTCCACCAGCGTACAAACCACACCAAACAGTGCATTTTTCGGGATGCATGGGCAGTTCTTGAACGGCTTCTGGTTGCTCTTAACTCCAAATGCGGCAATTTTGCTTATTTACGTAGCCATTCAACCAGAAATGAGCCTCATCGCTGAACAAAATTTGTCAAATTTTGAACACATTTCGAACCGAACACTGATTTTGGTAATAAAATTCAATGATTTGCAAGCGTTGCTCGTTAGTAAGTCTATTCATGATGAAATGTCAAAGCATACTGAGCATCTTTCTCTTTGACACCATGTCTGAAATCCCACGTGATCTGTCAAATACTAATGCATGAAAATCCTAACCTCAAAAAAATCACCCTTTATATATATTCTTGATCAGCGTAAAAATCTAAGACGATCTAGCTATGTCCGTCCGTCTGTCAGCCTGTCTGTTGAAATCACACTACAGTCTTTAAAAATAGAGATATTGAGCTGAAACTTTGAACAGATTCTTTTTTTGTCCATAAGCAGATCAAGTTCGAAGATAGGCTATATCGGACTATATCTTGATATAGCCCCCATATAGACCGATAAGCCGATCTAGGGTCGTAGGCCCATAAAAGCCACATTTATTATCCGATTTTGCTGGAATTTGGGACAGTGAGTTGTGTTAGGCCCTTCGACATCTTTCTTTAGTTTGGCCTAGATCGGTTCAGATTTGGATATAGCTGCCATATAGACCGATCGCACGATTTGACGTTTTGGACCCATAAAAGGCTCATTTATTGTCCGATGTCGCCGAAATTTGGGATAGTGAATTGTGTTAGGCTCTTCGACATCCTTCTTCAATTTGGCCCAGATCGGTCCAGATTTGGATTTAGCTGCCATATAGACCGATCTCTCGATATAAGGTTTTGGGCCCATAAAAGGCTCATTTATTGTCCGATATCGCCGAAATTTGGGACAGTGAGTTAAGTTAAGCCCCTCGACACATTTCTGCAATTTGGCCTACATCGTTCAAGATTTACATAAAGCTACCATATAGATCGATCTCTCGATTTAAGGTCTTGGGCCCATAAAAGGCGCATTTATTGTCCGAAATTTGTGACAGTGAGCTAAGTTAAACCCCTCGAAATACTTCTGCAATATGGCATAGATCGGTCCAGATTTGGATATAGCTGCCATATAGACCGATCTCTCGATATAAGGTTTTGGGCCTATAAAAGACGCATTAATTGTCCGATGTCGCCGAAATTTGTGACAGTGAATTAAAATTAAGTTAAGCCCCTCGACATATTTCTGCAATTTGGCCTACATCGATCAAGATTTACATAAAGCTACCATATAGACCGATCTCTCGATTTAAGGTCTTGGGCCCATAAAAGGCGCATTTATAATCCGATGTCGCGGAAATTTGGGACAGTGAGTTGTGTTAGGCTCTTCGACATCCATCTTCAATTTGGCCCAGATTGGTCCAGATTTGAATATAGCTGCCATATAGACCGATATCTCGATTTAAGGTTTTGGGTCCATAAAAGGCGCTTTTATTGTCCGTTGTGTTAGGCTCTTCGACATATTTTTGCAATTGACCCAAATCGGTCCAGATTTGGATATAGCTGCCATATAGACCAATATCTCGATTTAAAGTCTTGGCCTCATAAAAGGCGCATTTGTAATCCGATTTTACTGAAAGTTGACACAGTTAGGCTTTTCGACATCCGTGACGTATATGGTTCAGATCTGTTTATTTTTAGATATAGCTACTAAAATGACCAATATTTTAATATACAGAATTGAACTTATGACTTTTTGGTACTTATTAGTATTTGGTACCAATCGGAACATATTTCGATATAGCTGCTATGGGGCATAAAGTATACATTTCTCCCCGGATTTTGACGAAAGGTGGTTTACATATATACCCGAGGTGGTGGGTGTCCAAAGTTCGGCCCGGCCGAACTTAACGCCTTTTTACTTGTTCTTGGTATAATTGTGCGTTAGACAATGTTACTAATTTTTAAAAAAAAAGAATTTTTTTCACATTCAATAAATTTGTTACATATTTATTTTAGTGGTAGTATTATATTCGATTTTAATATTGATTTTTGTATTATGAAAACTTGAATATGTTTCAATCTATTAATGAAACAATTAAGAATTTTGTAAGTCGCACGGAATTCCTAACTTAAAATTTTCTTTTTAGAGGTTACTTTATAGTTTTTAGGGCGCACAACAAGCGGATTACTGGCTTAGGTATATGTCCATAGTGGCATGGGGAGGATTAATATCTGCACCCTCTTTTCAACCTAACCTTACCTAACCCAACCTAAATCTATTAATGAAAAGCCCGGAAGGGCTATGTTTGATTAATAGAAAATGAATGAATGAATGAAATATTAACCATTTTTTAAAATCTGAACTTATAAGACCTCACAATGGCCATAACGTTCTCGAAACGAGCTTGCTCACCTATGCAGATTGAAGAGGATCGCTAAATCCCCACACAAATATGGCTATAAAAAAACCAAGTAAATTCTTAATTTGGCAACTCGTGTTACTACGTCGCTGTGAAAAACTTGTTTTCATCTAAACCACACAATTGGCTGTACTAAGTCAGGAGACTGTAAATCAGCAAATCATATTTCACTTAAAATAGATACAAATGTCATGTTGCTTTTTAAGGCATTTTGTATGAAAAAGTTTAGCTAATTTCACTACATTGTGGTTTTAGATTCTCTTTAAATTTTTTAAAGCTCAGTTTGCTTTCGAGACGAATATAAAATTCCATTAAGCAACCACAAATGATAATGTGCCTTTAAGCACAATTTGATCATTTTGTAAAATATGATTGATGATCACGAGGCTTCATCAATGAAAAATCATTTGAATATTTGTTTCGCAATCTTTTGCGAATCCAGTTAATGAATATATGTACCAGTTCTTGAATATATGTACTGTATTTGACATTAAAGTGACTTATGTATATTGGGTATGTACAAAGGTTGAAGTCGAGTCTGATACTGTAGAGATAAAGCTTGACAGGGTGTACATAGTTGTTGTCACGAACTTAGAATAGCGATCCAAGAAAGTCGATCGTCTGCGCTGCTTCTAAAATCTATGACACCAAGTTTTGAGGCAATGCACGACTTCGAAAGACTTGTTCGACATGCTCTCAAACACTCCAAGAACTACCTCGTCTGCTCTCACAAGTATCCATGTCTCGGAATCATATAACAACACGGGTGGTATCAGTGTCTTGTATAGTGCAATCTTCGTCCTTCGAGAGGTGGCCTTGAAAGTATCATTCTTCGCCTTATTTCAAAACTAGAGTAATTCGTTTCGGTTACGATAAAGTTGCTGACTATCTCAAAGTTATACTAGCCGTTAAAGGAGTTGATACCATCCATTTACTGCCAGATCCACTTAAACTGATTCTCTTTCGATTCTTACAAAGGTTCCAGTTACTACTTCCGGTGACCAACTCATGATATTGATGTCGTCGATATAGGCGGGTAACATGTGTTTTCTTGTGAGAAGTGTACCATATGTATTGACATCTGCATCTCGTTTAATATTCTCCAGCAGGAGAACCACAAGATAAGCTCTCTCCTTGTCTGAAAACTCTTTTGGTACCGAATGTTTCGGAGAGATTCTTTGCTTTTCTTACTGGGTAACGTGTATCAGCAAGTGTCCTCCTGCAGAGTCTTATTATTTGATACCAAACTCAGACATGGCTTGAAATACTTTTGAACGTATAGGGCTGAACAAAGCGGCTTAGTAGTCAACGAAAATATGGGACATGTTGAGATTCCAATCTTTTCTTCAGATCGCTCAGACGAGCTAATGCATACATATTGTCAGCGTATCGGCTCCGGTCTTAAATAGTTCAGCGGGCAACTCATCGGCTCCTGTTGCCTTGCTGTTCGTCAGTCAGGTCACTGCTACTTAGACCTAATTCTGACTAGTAGGTAAACATTCTATTCTGCGGTATTGTCTTCGTTGGCATCGTCGAACATTAGCAGCTGAAAAAATATTGTCTTTCCATATTGTGAAAAGTAGCAGTCCTGAAACACTACTCTGCTTTCCCGACACGGGATAGTTATGAGCAACACACAAGCTGGAACATTGAGGTCCGATCTGTGTGGTGTACACTGCTGTCAGGAGAAACTCCATCCGGAGTTGCTGTAACTGCAGTCGCTGACAATCAGCGGTATCGAGCAGAGAGTCTCAATGAGAGGTCGGGTGGCACCGTCTCCTGCACAAATACTGAGTGCCTACGATGATCGATTGGCGCCTTTAAATAACCAATGGCCCACTGTTCCCGCGGCGATCGGTCTCTGGACCGGAACGAGCTTGCCCACCTACAGGAGCTTGACGAGGATCGCCCCTCCACATGAAAATGTGGTTACAACAACAACTACTCTCCATTTCTCCCGACACCTCTCCTTCATCTGGCGCTTTGCTACTGATTGCAGAATCGCTCTGTGTAGAATTTCGATACTCTTTTTCGTACCATGGGTTTCTTGGGTGAGTCTTCTGATACCCATCGTACATTTCTCGCCGTGCTTAAACGGGTACCAACCTTTGCTGCACCATGGTAATGATCCGAATGTTCCTCCTCGGATCGATGGTACATTTAGCAGGTCTGATGAACGGCTTCCATCTACCTTCCTGTTAGGCGGCAATATCTACCTTATACTCCTCCAATACAATCCGCTTTCTTTATAAAGAGTCATTCCAAGTGCAGATCCGCAGATTATGGTCCTTTTTTAATTTTGAGTGCGTCTTCATCGTTAAGGGTTACAGTCCCAGCCACAAACACACATGACTCAATTATGTGGGATCGAACACGCATCTCTCAATGTCGCGAGCCGCTTGCCCCAAGATCCCATACTCGCCTCTAGCCGCCAATAACCCGAGAAGAGAAGCTGATGTTGACCATTGGTTATTTGAAGGTGCCTATGAATCGCCTTGTCATTTTGAGTATCATTAGCACTGAGTATTTAAGTAAGAGTCATTGCCACCTGACCCCTCACTGAGACTCTCTTCTCGATATTGCATACTGTCAGTGGCCGCATTTGCTGCTACTACCCATAAAAACGAAACTTTCCACTATGCGCAAACTGTGGACTCGCCAGCGTCCTGTGATAACGATAAACACAACACAAATCGGAGCTCAAGTTTCAGCCCGTGTGGTGCTCACAGTTATCCTGCGTCGGCCGGGAAGTACTACTGTTCATAAAAAATTAAAGCATTCTCTGCAAGGTAATGACTATGGCTTTACGATTTGAACGTAAATGCAAAATGCAGATTTGCTCATGATCTTCCCATTAAGGAGATGGGGCAAATTTCTCACTTAATGTGTGCTGTCCGATTCAAGATTAAGCTTTTTATAGCCGAGTCCGAACAGCGTGCCGCAGAGCGACACTTCTTTTACATGGCTGCCATACATTTTTATATTCTACACCACCACTGTGGTACAGGATATGTAACTGAAATGAAAGTGTCACATTCAGGAGCGTACTGAGAAGGCTCACAGATGTTGGGCAATATGTAGGCTCGAAATAGAGCCTGAATCCGATAATAGTCCACTGGCTCTACAGGAGTGTGATTAGACCAATACGACCTTACGCTTTAGTATTTTGATGGACTGGTTCAGAGAACATGTTGCCTTGACATAGGCGGAGCGATGAGGACCACGCCCACTAGGGCACTGGAGACTATTCTAGACATACAGATTACCATTGACATACAGATTAAATGTGAGGCCGCTATTGCGGATATGAGACTTAAGGCGATGGGAAAATGTATTGAGGTTGGGAGCAGCTCATACCATCGCGGTATAATCGAGGCGTCGAAAGGAAACCTTAAAGGAAGGGAAGAGGTTTCCGATCGGATACCTGAGATGACACTTGAGGTCGAGTGAAAGGCAATGCTGCCAGTGGCATAGCCTTGGACTGACGGAACCCTAGTATTGCCGCCTGGAAGATCATATTACATGGATGGATCAAAGCTAGGGGACAGAGTGTGCCTGAGAGTCTACATTGAGAACCCAGGGACTTAGATCTGTTTTAGACTGCCTGACCATAATACGGTCCTGCAGGTAGAGATACGGGTGATTACGGAATGCGTGAGGTGGTGTGGTGCTAATGCTAGGACGTCGAGTGTGAATATCTTTACGGACAGTAAAATGGCCATAAGTTATAACATAAGCAATAACAACTCCTTCTCGGAGGATGACATAAACCGCATCTTTTGAGCATAAACCGCATGAAAGGGCAGACGATTTGTAAGTGAAGGCCAGAGGACCGTCGATAAAATTGGTTAACCCGAAGCCTTTCGGGTCAACGAAGGGCGCAAGCAACGAACGCATATAACACTATGGAACAGTGAAACAGTCGGTAGGACGGCGAAAATCCTATGGGGTGATCCGGATCGTGAGAGGACGAAGCTATTACTGAAAGGATGTAAGGAGAACGTGAGTATAGCTTTTGGTATGATAACGGGAAACATAGAACTACGAGCTCACTCATGCAAAATCGACGCGACAAGTGATAGCATGTGTAGGGCATGTGAGGAAGATGATGTGACGTTGGAACATTTCCTTTAGGATTGACCGGCTTTCGCGGCTAAAAGACACCGGTACTTAGGTGGAAACAAAACCAGTCATGAACCAACTTAGGGGCGTGGCATGAACAAGAATTAAGGATTTTGTAAGTAGCACGGAATTCCTAACTTAGATTTTATTTTTCAAGGTTACTTTTTAAGTATTAAGAGCGCACAACAAGCCGTCTTGGGTGTATGTCCATAGTGGCATGGGGTGCATTAATATTCGCACCCTCTTTACAATCGAACCTATCCTAACCTATAGGGCATTATTAGTTTGTGCATTTGTTTGCAACCCTAAGAAGGACAAGAGCTAGACCCATTGATAAATATACCGATCGACCCGGAATCACTTTCTGATTCTATTTACCCATATCTGTACACATTTCTTGTCAAGGTGCAGGTTGTATTTTTGTCCAACCGTCACGAAATTTTGACTATTTAATTTTTTTTTGGCCAAGGACGAACTCTATTGATTTTGGTAAAAATCGATTTAGATATAGATATAGCTCCCATATAGATGTATCACCCGATTTGCACTTAAATGGCCGCAGTAACTACAATTTTCAACCGATCTGCACAAAGTTTGGCATGGATTGTTTTGTTACTGATCGGTTCAGATTTGGATATAGCTCCCTTTTTGTAAAAATTTCAATTTTCAACCGAACTACACAAAATCCACCACGGAGTGTTATGTAAATGATCAGAACATATCTCCAAGTTTCATAAAAATCAGTTCAGAATAAGAAATAGCTTTCATATATAAAAAGTCTTCTTCGTCCTACTTTAGCCTTTCTTTCCTGGTTTCAAATGACATAGTTCTTCACAAATGTCGCCAACAATAGGAGGGGATAACTACCGCTGAAAACTGATTCTGATGTTTACGCCAGGATTCGAAACCAGGTGTTCAGCGTTATGGGCGGACATGCTAACCTTTTTGCTAAGGTGGCCTCCAACGTGCGATTGATAATATAATAATTTATGCATAAAAATATTCCACCAGCAGCTTATCAGACATTGCATTGGCGTCCTTGGTCAGTTGAATATCGTATAAAGTCAAATTTGTAACGGTTAAGGTTAGGTTAAGTTGAAAAAGGGTGCGGATAATATTTCGCCCCATGCCAATATGGACATACACCTAAGCCAATAGTCGGCATGTTGTGCGCTCTTAATACTAAGTAACCTCGAAAGAAGAAATCTGAGATTTGAGATGGTAAGAGGTGATGTGTTATCGAAATCATATAAAAAAATTTGAAGATCCTAGATAGTCCGGGCTCCTCTTGGCAGGGCCCTAAAGTTAGTCAGCTCGGCATTTCGAAAAATTGATCGAACTGCCAAAACTTCATTTGTGGTCCGGTTTTCTAAATTCTTTTTCTGCTGGATAGTGTTAAAAAATCTCTACAAAAAAGCTAGAGGTATGCCACATCTCCACTGCCCGGCAAAAACTCTCATTACCAAATAACCCGAAAGGTAAGCTCATTCAAGAACTAATAACTACTTATTTTTAGGCATCGTTTCTAATTACTTTTACATGGCGATGTCCTAGGAGGAAAGTCCTTCCGCACAAGCATACCAATAGTTCAAAAATGAGTACTTATGCTTATGCAATAAGTTGTCAAAAAATAATGACATATTATCTTAGTTGATGATATTATTACGTCCATAGCATGCGGAACAATCAACGAATTTGTAGGGAGGTAGAAAAAATTGAAAATATTTTTATACCCTCCACCATAGGATGGGGGTATACTAATTTCGTAATTCTGTTTGTAACACCTCAAAATATGCGTCTAAGACCCCATAAAGTATATATATTCTTGATCGTCGTGACTTTTTAAGTCGAACTAGCCATGTCCGTTTGTACGTCCGTCCGTCCGTCTGTCTGTCGAAAGCACGCTAACTTTTGAAGGAGTAGAGCTAGCCGCTTGAAATTTTTAACAAATACTTCTTATTGGTGTATGTCGGTTGGGATTGTAAATGGGCCAAATCGGTCGATGTTTTGATATAGCTGCCATATAAACCGATCTTGGGTCTTGACTTCTTGAGCCTCTAGAGGGCGCAATTCTCGTCCGATTTGACTGAAATTTTGCACATAGTGTATCGTTTCACTTCCAACAACTGTGCTAAGTATGGTTCAAATCGGTCCATAACCTGATATAGCTGCCATATGAACCGATCCTTGGGTCTTGACTTCTTGAGCTTTTAGAAGGCGGAACTCTTATCCGATTTGATTGACATTTTGCACATAGTGTTTTGATATCACTTCCAACAACTGTACGAAGTATGGTTCAAATCGGTCCATAACTTGATAAAGCTGCTATATAAACCGATCTTGGGTCTTGACTTCTTGAGCTTTTAGAAGGCGCAATTTCTATCCGATTTAACTGTAATTTTGCACGTGGTGTTTTGGTATCACTTGCAACATTTATGCGAAAATATGGTTCAAATCGGTCCATAACCTGATATAGCTGCTATATAAACCGATCTGGGATCTTGAGTTCTTAAGCCTCTAGAGAGCGCAATTCTCATCCAATTTGGCACAAATTTTGTTTGTTTTGAATCCTCCTCCGTCCATATTCATAATTCTTTGTTTGCCTTAAAAGAGATACTACGCAAAGAACTTGAGAGATGCGATCCATGGTGGAGGGTATATAAGATTCGGCCCAGCCGAACTTTCCACGCTCTTACTTGTTTATATTAATACCGACACAGTATTTCTCTCCTAGTGCTACTAAGTGGTGTCGCTTTGCGGCAAGTCATTCGGACTCGCCAATAAAATGGAGGTCCCTCGTCATTGAGCTTAACCTTGTAATGGACAGCACTCATGGGTATGAGATAAGTTTGCCCGCAGTTTCTTAATGGTATTTTTATCAATACCAAGGTTATAATAATGATTTTTTTCTATTATTACAAATAAGTGTTTATTTTTGGGCTTCATCGAATGTTGTAAGTAATAACATTTGTACTACCGGTAACGCAGATGGTATTCCTGTTGATAAGTCGTTATAATTTAGAAGTTAGTAAATCTAAGGATAATGCAAATGCAAATTTGCCCATGAACATTCCATTAAGGAACTGGGGCAAACTTCTAACAAATCAATGTGTGCTGTCCAATTCAATTTTAAGCTCAATGATATGGGTCCTCCTCTTTATAGTCGAGTCCGAACGGCGTGCCGCATAGGGACACCTCTTTGGGGAAAAGTTTTTACATGGCAAAGTACCTCACAAATGTCGCCAGCATACTATCGCTGAAAAATTTTCTGATCTTCCTGCCAGGATTCGAACCCAGGCGTTCAGCTTCATAGACGGACATGCTAACCTCTGCGCTACGGTGGATAATGAGTTATCCATTATTTTACATGCCAAAAATAATCGAATGTACCTACCAAGTTTTTGCTGGGTGGTTTCGAGAATATTCGATTTTTAATTTTTATTGGCTTGTTTTTGGCGATTTACGACGGCGTTTGTGGTTCGATCTTCATTCTGATGCCAGATTTGGATTGGTGACAACATTTACAATGACTTTGCTGCAGTATGCGTCAGCATCCCATGAGTAAGAGATTCCTACAAATTACCGATTTGGTCTGGATGTTATGACATTAGAAAAAAAATTTGTTCCTATTTTCTTTATGTCCAAAAAAAAAATAAAATAAAAGACAGCTTGTAATATTATTTTGAATGTATTTATTTACTAGTCTATGTTGTTAATTTAAATATAAATACATATTTAATGGTTAATATGCTCGAGTAAATAATGGTGTGTTATTTTTTGTCTCTTCTTATTTAGTTTTGTTTTTCGTTATATTTAAGTAAAAAATATGAAAAAGCCTTAAATATTGTGTATTTGGTTTATGGTAACTACCATTCTTTGTTAACGCGTTTCCTCTGGGCTTTTAATGCGTTTCAATATCGCTCAAAGGAAATGTAGGGTGTTTTTATGATTTTAGATCTCTTTCAATTTCGGAGAGATCCCATTGCAAACTCCAATAACGCATGTTGGACATCAACGATATACACTTGTTGTTGATCAGTCGTCATCTAGCATCAACATATCATCAACGGTTAATGGAATTTTAAATGTTTAAAGCACTTGAAATTAAATGGACTTGTTAATATTTTGGCATTAACAATAAAAACAAAACGAATAAACAAATAAAAACAACTCAATTCAAACCCATTTGGGTGATTTTAAATAAATTTATGCTAATTATTTGAAATTTGCCATTGTTGTAAAACCAGAAGCTGACCTGCCCTCCAGTTGGTTACACTGAACACATGTGCATGTACAATTGCTCATTGCTCATCCATACGACTCCCTTCGACATAAATTCACATGAATATCTCTGCTGCACTAATGGGACTCTATTTTGCATATTTCGAAAAATTTTAAATCCCCTAATAGTGTTTAACAAAAATAAATAACACATACTGAAGGTGTTTGATTAAAAAAAAAAAAAAAAAAAAAAAAACAAACAATTTGATTTTGGTATTTAGCATTAAGTGTTGTCATGGGTTTAACATGTACTTACATCTAAGCATGTATATTTGCATTTATATTAGATAATAATAATAATTATATGCTAATCAGAATAAATAAAAAAAAAAACAATAAAATAAATAATAATAGGCCAATTGGTCAATTAAGGGTTGTCCTTTGCTATCAGTTTTTGTTTTGCCTATGAAGAATACTCCTTCTTAATCGCTTGTATAAATATACGTATGTATGAATGCGTGTGTGTGAGTGAGTGTGTGTGTGTTTCCGGGTATCTTATGATAAATTCCTTTCCAATGATTTTTGTGAAAATTTCTTAGATCTATTGTGCGAATAGAATGTCATCCTCCATCCAACAGCGAAAATTACCAAAATCCAGATGATTTGCCACCAGGGGGATTTCGTACTTTAATGCATGAGCGATTACCGGTTGTGTCCAGTTCCTCTGCAAAGAAGAAAACAAAATGCAATGTATTAATAAGCAAATTCTGAAACATTTTCAAAGAAACATATGAACACATTGAAACATTTACAGAACTCATTATTAAACCAGTAAGGAAAGGCAAAAGTAGGACGGTGCCGCTTTAGAATAACCTTCGCCTATCCTATAAGTACAAATTGGGAGCTATATTTAATTCTGAATCAATTCTGATGGACCTAGGCGGATGTTTTCAGTTGGATCATTAAACAGCCAGTATCAAATTTCGAGCAAAGCAAATATGTTCAACCTGTAAAGCTGCGGTTGACGAATGACAACATTATTGCAAATTTCCCAAAATCTGGCAAACATATTCACTAATATCCCGGTTTGCGTCGCTAATAGGGACCGGAGAAATGTGACGCATACCGAAACACGTTTACCCATACATTTACATTGATTTTTATTGAATCGGTTCCATGGCCTTGTTTGAGGTAATTTTTTATTTTTACTTAAATTAATATACGAAAATTTATAAGAAAATCTTAACATTAGCATTATTATTATTATAGATATTAATCAAAAAAAAAACTAATTATTCACAGGCAATAAAAAGGGGAGAAGTAATATACAAATTAAAAATAAGGAATTCATCATATAAAATTAAATTCGTCGATTTAATCTTCCTCAGTTTGATTTGGCAAACTTGCTGATTTTTTTATGAAATTATCTAAGGTTTGTTGGATTGTCAAAGCTTTTTTTTCAAATAAATTTCTTTATAACAATTAATAGCTTCGGTTACATTTCTAGACACCATTAGACTTCGATCTTCGTTCGGATCATTATTTTTAAAAATTCCAATTGCTTGCGTTAAGTAAGCTTTCTAATCTCTGGTTCAACTTCAAGTGTATGTGTGTCCAGCGTATTATTCATCTCAGCTGATATCAAACTCTCGTTATCTAGCTCTTTGTCGTATAAAAGAAGCTCACTTATGTCTTCTTCTTCCATACCTTCAAAATTAGCATTTCTTGCTGTTTCTGCGAGTTCTTTTCAAATGCTCGGAACATCATTAATTTCTTCCATATCTTTGATAATGCATTCGGGCCATAATTGACGCCAAGTTCCGTTCATGCACGATTCCTTAACTTCCATCCAAGATTGGATTATATTTTCAACAGCCATCCTGATGCTATAATTCTTCCAAAAATCTTTTATTGAGGGCATATTATCTCCATTAGTTGCTTTAAGAAGTTGGCTAAAAGTTCGTCGCAAATAATAGGACTTGAAGTTAGATATTACGCCTTGGAGGCATAAAAAAATGGGAATTCCCCCTTTTCTGTTTATGTTTTGCACCCGATCTAAAATAAATCTGAATCGATTTCGAGCAAACTTCTTAGATATTGTGGTGGTCGTCGAGGAAAACGTACAAAGTTTTTTTTTTGTTAAATAAATGCGCTCGCAGTGCCTCTAGAAGTGAAAATCGGGCGATATATGTATGTGAGAGCTATATCTAAATGTGAACCGATTTCGATGAAATTCACCAGTAATCTTGAGAGTCAAAAGAAAATCCTTCCTGCCAAATTTCGAGAAAATCGGTTTACAAATGAGCACTTTGTTGCAAAATTTCTCAAAAACAAACGAGTATATATGGGAGCTACATCTGAATCCAAATCGATTTTGACCAAACTTCTTAGATATTGTGGTGGTCGTCGAGGAAAACGTACAAAGTTTTTTTTTTGTTAAATAAATGCGCTCGCAGTGCCTCTAGAAGTGAAAATCGGGCGATATATGTATGTGAGAGCTATATCTAAATGTGAACCGATTTCGATGAAATTCACCAGTAATCTTGAGAGTCAAAAGAAAATCCTTCCTGCCAAATTTCGAGAAAATCGGTTTACAAATGAGCACTTTATTGCAAAATTTCTCAAAAACGGACGAGTATATATATGGGAGCTACATCTGAATCTAAATCGATTTTGACCAAACTTCTTAGATATTGTGGTGATCGTCGAGGAAAACGTACAAAGTTTTTTTTTGTTAAATAAATGCGCTCGCAGTGCCTCTAGAAGTGAAAATCGGGCGATATATGTATGTGAGAGCTATATCTAAATGTGAACCGATTTCGATGAAATTCACCAGTAATCTTGAGAGTCAAAAGAAAATCCTTCCTGCCAAATTTCGAGAAAATCGGTTTACAAATGAGCACTTTGTTGCAAAATTTCTCAAAAACAAACGAGTATATATGGGAGCTACATCTGAATCCAAATCGATTTTGACCAAACTTCTTAGATATTGTGGTGGTCGTCGAGGAAAACGTACAAAGTTTTTTTTTTTGTTAAATAAATGCGCTCGCAGTGCCTCTAGAAGTGAAAATCGGGCGATATATGTATGTGAGAGCTATATCTAAATGTGAACCGATTTCGATGAAATTCACCAGTAATCTTGAGAGTCAAAAGAAAATCCTTCCTGCCAAATTTCGAGAAAATCGGTTTACAAATGAGCACTTTATTGCAAAATTTCTCAAAAACGGACGAGTATATATATGGGAGCTACATCTGAATCTAAATCGATTTTGACCAAACTTCTTAGATATTGTGGTGATCGTCGAGGAAAACGTACAAAGTTTTTTTTTGTTAAATAAATGCGCTCGCAGTGCCTCTAGAAGTGAAAATCGGGCGATATATGTATGTGAGAGCTATATCTAAATGTGAACCGATTTCGATGAAATTCACCAGTAATCTTGAGAGTCAAAAGAAAATCCTTCCTGCCAAATTTCGAGAAAATCGGTTTACAAATGAGCACTTTATTGCAAAATTTCTCAAAAACGAACGAGTATATATATGGGAGCTACATCTGAATCTAAATCGATTTTGACCAAACTTCTTAGATATTGTGGTAGTCGTCGAGGAAAGCGTTGTGCACAATTTTGGCAAGATTGGTCAATAAATGCGCTTGTAGTGGCACTAGAAGTGAAAATCGGGCTATATACATATATGGCAACTATATCTAAATCTAAACCGATTTTTATGAAATTCACCAGTAATAATAAGTCATAGGAAAATCCTTCCCGCCATATTTCCAGAGAATCGGTTAATAAATGAGCACTTTATTGCAATATTTCTCCAAATCGGAAGAACATATATATTGACGGAACCCTAATATTGCCATCTGGAAGATCATGTTACACGGATGGATCAAAGCTAGAGGACAGAGTGGGCCTGGGAGGTCTACATTGACAACCCAGGGGCTGAGATCTGTTTTAGACTGCCTGCACATAATACGATCCTGCAGGCGGAGATCGAGTGTGAACATCTTTACGGACAGTAAAATTGCCATAAGGGCAATAAATAATAACCAGGACGGTAAGGTCACGAACAGTCTTGCAGTGTAAGAAGAAGATTAACGCCTTCTCTGAGGATGGCAAAATTCGCATCGTTTGGGTGCCGGGCCATAACGGAGTAAAGGGGGAATGAAAGGGCAGATAATTTGGCGATGAAGACAAGAGGACTGCCGTCAATAAACTTGGTTAACCCGAAGCCTTTCGGGGCGGGGACTGCAGTCCGAGTTAAGGCGTGGGCGACGAATGCGCATGCAACCCTGTGGTACAGCGAAACGAGATCGTGAGAAGACGAGGCTATTACTGAAAGGAAGCAAGAAGGAGATCAGTATAGCTATTGGTATCATAACGGAACTTATAGGACTACAAGCTAACTTATGTAAAATCGGTGCGGCAAGTGGTGGCATGTGTAGGGCATGCGGGGAAGATGATGAGACGTTGAAGCATTTCCTTTGTCATTGCTCGGCGTTCGCCTCTAACAGATACCGGCACTTAGGTGGGGACACAATACCAGACATGAACCAACTTAGGGGAGTGGTATTGAAAACAATTAAGGATTTTGAAAGTAGCACGGAATTCCTAACTTAAAATTTTCTTTTTAGAGGTTACTTTTCAGTTTTTAGAGCGCACGATAAGCCGATTACTGGCTTAGGTGTATGTCCATAATGGCATGGGACGGATTAATATATGCACCCTCTTTTCAAAGTAATCTATATATGGGAGCTATATCTAAATCTGAACCGATTTTGAGCAAACTTCTTAGATATTGTGGTAGTCGTCGAGGAAAGCGTTGTACAAAATTTTGGGAAGATTGGTCAATAAATACTCTTGAAGTGGCTCTAGGAGTGAAAATTGGCCAATATACGTGAGAGCTATATATATATATATATATATGTGAGAGCTATATCTAAATCTGAACCGTTTTCTAGTAATGTCGAGAGTCACCATAAAGTATTTCCAGCCATATTTCGAGAGAATGGGTTATGTTTTCCAATTTCAAAAGCTTTCGTCTCTACGCCAAAAAAAAATTATGTGCTAGATTTGAAGACGATCGGATAAAAATTGCGACCTGTAGTTTGTACATAAATTAATATGGACAGACACAGACAGACAGACGGACATAGCTAAATGGAATCAGAAAGTGATTCTGAGTCGATCGGTATACTTATCGATGGGTCTATCTCTCTTCCTCCTGGGTGTTGCAAACAAATGCATTAAGTTATAATACCCTGTATGTCGCAAATCTCTCAACGAGATGGCTGAACAGTTCAAAATTCACCTGTTCTGGGTGCCGGGCCACAAAGATATCCCAGGGAATTGTAAAGCAGACGAGCTTGCGAGACTACGACCTGCTCTACACATTCCAGGGTCACTGGAATCTGTGGGTATGCCGCTAGCAACATGTAAGCTAAGTTTTCAGGACCAAGTCCGAAGGACAACGAATTATAGATGCTCACAAAGAGGGGGCTGCGAGCATTCCAAAACTATGTGACCTAATCTAGACTTGAAGAGGTCTACCGCTTTGCTGTCATTGGAACAGACTTCTCAGTCATTGTGTCCGACAGGTCACTGTCTAATCGGAAAACATGCTGACAGACTGAAGTTTGCCAGCAAAGACTTTTGCAGAAGCTGTGAGGACATCGAGAAGGAGAGACTATAGACACCTTCTGTGTCCCGCTCTAGCAGTTAGAAGGAATTCCACTTTAGGTTCTCATTTCTGAGAATCTGTCTGATTTAGCGAATGTGAACATTCGCAAATTATTGGGATTTTTAAAGCAATCTGGATGGTTCAACGGCAGAAACTACAATAGAAGGCATCTTCCTTCTTCGGTTCCTGTGGTATCACAATGGACGAAAACGTCTAAGTGAGTCTGATGGCAGACTGCCACTTAAACCTATCCTATCCTAACTTGCCAATTTCACTGTCACAGAAGAATTTTGGCAATCTTCCATTTTGAAAAAATTGGCATTACGCAATTAGCTTATGCCAACGACTTCGATACCATAGATAGGTCACCGGAAGTAGTAACAGCAGCCTTTGAAAGAATCGAAAGAGAAGCGTTGAAAATTGGTCCGGCAGTAAATGGAGATAAGACAAAATGGATGGTATCAACTCCAAAAACGCCCAGTTCAACCGATCAGATAAAGAAAATGGAGAATTTTTGGATCCACAACTTTAAGATAGTCAGCACCGCCGTAACTGAAACGAATGACACCTGTTTTAAAATAAGGCGAACAGATGCTACTTTGTTGCGTTGGCTAGGTCATGTTGTTAGAATGGATGAAGAAGCTTCAGTAAAGAAGTCTTTTGAAGGCGATCACGGTGGTACACGCAAACCGGGACGACCAAAAACCCGATGGAAAGATCAGGAGGTGGAAGAAACTTCGAATCTTGGATTGGAACGCTATTCTACGTTCGGCTAATGGGACAAATGTTCTGTCATAGCCAATTAAAGTAAAGTAAAATTTTGTAAAATAAAGTTAATTTCTTAAACCATCTTGACATTTAAATGTCAATGTGCTAATGACACTACCTCTCAATTGTACCATGGCTAACATTATTTAAGTTACAATCCAACCTTGATTGGTACAGGTTTTTTATAGGATTTTCTCAACATCAATTTATTGGTAGATTTCTAACCATGTTTCACAATCAACCTTAATGTTTTCTACGTGTTCCGGGATATCCAGTACTACACAAATATCATTAACAGAATCTGCTCTACTGCTTAAGTAAGTGAACTCTTCTGCCTTATCTTCATTAGTTCTACCGTTTAGAACCAGCAAGCTGTTATCATTGCAAGCAATCTGTATCTTGGGCCATTTATTGTTTTGTCTTTCGAGTTCCGACTTACATACTTGTTACAGGGCGACATTGAACCCATTGGAAATTTTTTCTGAATTCATCTTTTTTACACCACGTAATGGACTTATTTGTACTTAACAACGCTTAATAGAAAATATGTACTTTATGTTTGCTACCGAAAATTCCGTTCGAGATGCGTACCGTTCTTAACCCAAACACACGCAGCCTGGGGGAGCGCCCCACCCCAAAACAAAATTGGAAACAATCAGGACAATATGGGTGTATGGGAAATGAAAATGTATGGAGACTGCCCATACAAAAAAAAACCCTAAAGGACATATAGGGCAATCGGAAATCGGAATATATAGGACAATATGGATAGCAAATAAAAAGTTGGAAGTAGAGTACGAACGTGATATTAGTATTTGGGGTCATGTATATATATGGGGCCACTTAAAATCCAGCTTACAGGGCGTGATATGCATGGACCATGTTCTCGTGCACGTACACGTTAATATGAAAAAGGGTGTGTGCATGTGTTTAAGGGCACAAACAAATGCCCATGCCTGAAATCTAGTCTAGTTTAGGTGTAAACCTGCCCTTCAGATATCATAAAAATTAAGTACCCTTTTTATATACACATAGGTATATTAGGCTAGGCTGGAGTGGGAATCTATTTTCTAAGCAGACTCACTTAGACTATATTAGTCTATTGTGACACCATTGTAGCGACAGACCAGGCCTCTGTTGAAAATCAAACCCACAATTTTCGCACTGGTAATCAGAACACGCTACTAACTTAGTTACCGGGTCGACCTATGCATATATAGGTAAGATACACTGGATTTTATTTTAACAAGTAAAAGCGTGCTAAGTTCGGCCGGGCCGAATCTTACATACCCTCCACCATGGATCGCATTTGCCGAGTTCTTCTCCCGGCATCTCTTCTTAGGCAAAAAAGGATATAAGAAAAGATTTGCTCTGCTATTATTATATTATTACATGTTGGAGACCTGTGTAAAATGTCAGCCAATTCGAATAAGAATTGCGCCCTTTGGGGGCTCAAGAAGTAAAATAGAGAGATCGATTTATATGGGAGCTGTATCGGGCTATAGACCGATTCAGATCATAATAAACACGTATGTTGATGGTCATGAGAGGATCCGTAGTACATAATTTCAGGCAAATCGGATAATAATTGCGACCTCTAGAGGCTCAAGAAGTCAAGATCCCAGATCGGTTTATATGGCAGCTATATCAGGTTATGGACCGATTTGAACCATACTTGGCACATTTGTTGGATATCATAACAAAACACGTCGTGCAAAATTTCATTCAAATCGGATAAGAATTGCGCACTCTAGAGGCTCAAGAAATCAAGACCCAAGATCGGTTTATATGGCAGCAATATCAAAACATGGACCGATATGGCCCATTTACAATACCAACCGACCTACACTAATAAGAAGTATTTGTCCAAAATTTCAAGCATCCAGCTTTACTCCTTCGGAAGTTAGCGTGCTTTCGACAGACAGACGGACGGACGGACGGACATGGCTAGATCGACATAAAATGTCGCGACGATCAAGAATATATATACTTTATGGGGTCTCAGACGAATATTTCGAGTAGTTACAAACAGAATGACGAAATTAGTATACCCCCCATCTTATGGTGGAGGGTATAAAAACACAAATACATCAGCATTTAAGGCTTCGAGCAAAATAAACTATGGCAAAATTATTTTATGAATTAATTTTCATGTTTGCTACTTACCACTTATTGAGAATGTCGATTCTTGCATATTCCTTGATCCTTGAACATGACCCACCCCAGATGGGGAATTAATGCCACACGACGATGAACCACCTCCTGCCGCAGCCAAACCTTGAGATGGCGATAACGATTCTTGATATGGTATCTCAATCTCCAGAGCTTTCATATTCATTTTCCTCATATCCCCATTTAACTGTTCCTCATGTTGGTCCTCACCACCATTACGTTCTTCGTTCAATTTCACCTTCCCCTCCAGCACATCATAGACATAGGGCGATCTGATTTCAGGGCTTAAGAAACGGCCATAACCTTCAGCCACACGCACTGTGCCATGTTCAACACATACTCGTCCACGCACCAATACCATTTCCGGTACTCCATGACAGACCATGCCCTCAAAAATGTTGAAATCGGTTTTATGATGGTGTGTATCTTTGGAAATGGTGCGGGTGGCGTTGGGATTCCAGATAACTAAGTCAGCATCTGATCCGGTGGCTATGCGTCCCTTTTGTGGATATAAATTGAAAATTTTGGCAGCATTGGTGCTGGTGACGGCTACAAAACGGCTGGGATCAAAAAGTCCTGCGTGTACACCTTTCTCCCAAACAAGGGACATACGATCCTCCACACCATTGGTGCCACAAAGAATTTTCGATAAATCATGCATACCCTTGGCTTTATCTTCTTTCTTAAAGGTGCAATTGTCGCTGCCGGTTACTTGGAGATCATCACTAAAACAAAACAAAAATAAGTTTAATAAACTCAATTTTAATTATTAACAATTGAAAATTGCAAGAATATCTCATTAAGGATGCTATGGGGACTTCTCCCATATCAATGAGTGTTGTCCGAGCTCAATGATAGGGACCTCCGTCTCGACATTTCAAGTCGATCTAGCCATGCCTGTCCGTCCAGTAGTTTAAATCGCGATAACGTTCGATCGAGCAAAGACATCTACTTGATATCCTCATCAAGCTCTTACTGGTGAATAAACTCGTTACGGTCCACAGGACCGTTCGCAGCGGGAACATAATGGCCATTGGTTATTTAAAAGCGTCAATAACTCGCCTTTCCATAGGCGCTCAGTATTTATTCAAGAGCCGGTGCCGCCGGGCTTCACACCGAGACTCTCCGCTCAATACCACTGATTGTCCACGTCTCCAATTGCAGTTACTCCGTGTGGAGCATTACACTTTCCGCAACCTATGGACGCGCCCTGTAGCTCGAAGCTAAGCTTCTCGTGATAACAATGAACACCACACAGATCGGAGCTCAAAGTTCCCGCCTGTGTGGTGCTCATAGTTATCCCGTGTCGGGCGATACATCGAACCCAGTACTAGGCTTAAGTAGTATCTCTCAAATAATGCAAATGCATATTTGCCCATGGACATTCCATTGAGGAACAGGGGCAAACTTCTCACATATCAATGAATGCCGAGTCCAAACGGCGTCCCGCAGTGCAAAAGAAGTTTAACATGGCATAGTACCTCACAAATGTCGCCAGCATAAGGAGGGGAAAATCCCAGCTGGAATTTTTATCTGATGGTTTCGCCAGGATTCGAATCCGGCGTTCAGCGTCATATGCGGATATGGTAACCTCTGCGCTACGTCAAAATACAAATGTAAAATAACACTATTAAAACACGTAAGGAATGGCAAAAGACGTCAAGAGACGTTTATAAAATACCCTACACCTACATGGAAGCTGGCCAATACAACTAAATGGGCGCTATATATCGAGTTTTACAACAGAATTCTTCGTGCCAAATTTCGTACTAATAGGTCAACAAATGACCACATTACTGCAATATTAGCAAAAATCGGACATGACGGACACTATGACTGAGACGTCTGTTCTAGGCAGCGACAGCAAAGTGGTTGACCTCTTCAACACTAGATTAAGCCACATAACTTTGAAATTAACCCCTCCTTTGTTGTTTTTATTTGTTGCCCTACGGGCCTGATCCTGAACACTTAGCTAGAGATTCCTGTTGTTATTGTTGTAGCAGTATATTATGTTCTATCTTTCGTCTGCTTGATTCTGTTGAGTATCTAGTTACAGGAACTCTGCGACTAAGAGGGGGTGCGTCCAGAGGGATCTGTCTGGGCAGTTAAACACGTGACATACGTCGTCATCAATCCTTCCTCTGTAAGAATTGAGGCGGCTGCATCTGCCACATCGTAATTGAGGAAGAACTACTCTGGTTTGCCGGGGTAGATCAATTTCTTCATTTATTCTTCTATTCACCGCATTTGGTACCATGTCTGCATGAATGTTGTTTGGATCCGCTTGACTTGCCGCTTGTAGCGTTGGGCTTATGGGCTTCTCTCTTAAGGCTTCTGGGTGGTGGATACCTATCCACAAGATTGGATGGTTTCTTCGATAGCATACCCGAAGGTATTGCTTATTCCAGTTCCCCTGCAATGTGTAAGGCAGTTCCTAGTCTCACAAGCTCGTTCTCTCTACAATTTCCTGGGATATCTCAGTGGCCCGGCACCCAGAAAAACTGAATATTGAATTGTTCAGCTATCTCGTTGAGAGATCTGCGGTAGTCGGGGGCGGTCTTTGAATACAGAAACACGTTCACCAGGGATTTAATGGCGCCTGGTTATCGGAGAAGATATTTATGCTAGTCGTCGTTATGACATAATATCTTAGCCATTCCATCACTTATTTAATTGCGAGGATCTTCGCTTGATACACATTGCAGTGGTATATGTGTATAGGAAACATATGAAAATCCCAACTGACTTTTTCAGTTTCGATAGACTTTGTGTCTAGCCAAAAAAAAAATGCCAGTGCCAAATTTGAAGATGATCGGAAGAAAATGGCGATCTGTACATTGTGCACAAATTAACATGGACAGACAGATAGACAGCTAAATCGAATCAGACTACTGGGCAGTGGATCAATTTCTCTTGCTTCAGTTATAATACCCTTTACCCCAGACATGGTTTAAGGTATTAATACTATCGGTTCTAATTGTACAGAATGTTGGCCCATTAAAACGGTTCTGCACCACTGTGCGGCACCTCTTTGCAGGAAAGTATTTTAAAGTACTCACTAAGCCAATGACTTCATTAGTTGTCTTGGAGTTTCCGGTGATTCACGAATTGGAGGACTGGTAGTGTAGAAAACACGCTCATGTTTGGGAATACCATGCATGGAGCGTCCAATAGAACTGGCCAATGTTTCACCAAACACACAATAGCCGCTGCGACGAGCGCGTCCCACAATTTCGGCTGATGACTTTGATGTAATGGATGTAACGTACAGAGGCGCTTTCATCTGTTAATAGAAAAAATACATCAAAAAAGGTTTATATGAAATTTTTAGCTAAATAAGGATACATTAACAGGATATCATCCGGCTTTAGACCACTAAGGTCCAAGACTGGATCACAATGCTGGAAATATTCAAAGAATAGCATCGAAAAGAACTCTTCCAAACGTTAGGCAATAGTATGTTGTTACCAGGGCTGCGGAGTCGGAGAATTTTACTGCAGTCGGAGTCGAAAAAATTTATTCGACTCCGACCAATCAAACCTTTTTTAAGAACAATTCTGCGTACTATTCTAGAAAAAATTGTGCCAGTAAAAATTCGCAGAGAGTAAGACAACATTCTTTTCCAGCAAAAATTTGCCAGTAAAAATTTACAGGAGGGTAAGAACAGCCTTTACTCTCTTTGGCTAACTAATTGAATTAAACAGCTGAATTTCATAAAACAGCTGTTCAATTCTGCAAATTTCTACTGGGAAAAAAACCTCTAGTAGAAATTTGCAAGCATTCAAACACTCAAAATTATGATCGATCTCACGCTCTGTACTACTGGCAAATAAAGTACGCGAACGACTTCTAGCAACAATTTGTGCAAATTTGCACAAATTTTTGAGTACATATTCACTCTCTTTCGTTATTTATTTGAATAAAGCAGCTGATTTTTAAAAAACATCTGTTCGAAGCTTCAAGTTGCTGCTGGAAAAAAAACAAGCAGAAATTTGCAAACTGTCAAAATTTTTTGCTTGCTCTCACACACTCTTGCTCTCTCTTCATTTTATATACCACCGCCATATGATAGGGATATATTCATTTTGTCATTCCATTTGCAACACATCGAAATTTCCATTTCCGACCCTACAAAGAAATCTTGCTACAGCCTTTATAAATTGAGTATCCTAAGTCGGGGGATCAGTCTATATGGCAGCTATATCTATATATTGTCCAATCTGGGCTATATTCGGTATGGATATTCAAGGGCGTAGTGCTACTCCCTGTTCAAAATTTCAACGAAAACGAGTAAATTATGTTTTTTTATTGACCCTTTGTCATAAAATTGGACTATATGGAAACTATATATAAAATGCTTCGATCTGGACCACGTTCGGTACGAATATTGGGTAATAAATGAATTTATGTGCCTCAGACAATAATAGGCGGATCGGTCTTTATGGAAGCGTTATACTCGTACTAATACGGTCCGATCTACACAATATATTATAGTGCAATCCACTGTTCCAAGTTTTCGCTTAAACTCGAGCAATAAGGACAGATTTTTATAAGCTTAAAACCCTACATGTCCAAATTGGTCAATATGGCAGCTAATCTCAGTACGTTCCAATATGAACTATATTCCGTTTGGTTATCGGGGAGCCTACTAAAACTCACTAGTCCAAATATCGCACAATAAAAAAGCCTGTTATGGGATTAACACCCTATACTGACAGACCGATCTACCGATAAGGCAGCTATATCTAAATATAGCCCAGATATATTTTCGAACACGTGGAGTCAAAAGGGTTTTGCAAATCTCAACGTAAATATCCCCGGGCCGGATGGCATATCGTCGCTTGTTTTATGCAAGTGTTCTTCGACGCTCACTCATCCTTTACGCAATCTTTTCAATCTTGCCTACGTGCAGTCTATTCCCAAGAGGGGTGAGGCAACCGACCCTGCGAATTACCGACCAATAGCGTTATGCTCTGCGCTTTCCAAGGTTATGGAGAGCATGATCAATTACCATCTTGTGAGATACTCCAATGGTCTTCTTGGCGACATACAATATGGATTCCGCAGAAATCGCTCCACGGTAGACCTGATGGCATTCCTATCTGAACATTGGAGTCGCTCTATTCGCCAGTTCGGTAAGAGAGAGGTCATGGCTCTGGATATCTCCAAGGCAATTGACAGGGTCTGGCACGGTGCATTCCTTTCAAAGCTTGTCGCTTTTGGTGTCGGTAATAACTTCACTCGATTTATATCAAGTTTTCTCGGAGATCGCACTATAAGAGTTGTTGTAGATGGATTCTCATCTGACGAAATAAATTGACCGCAGGAGAACCACAAGGCTCTGTCCTTTCTCCCTCTCTTTTTTTTGTTTTCATTGACGATCTACTGGGTCTGACTTCGAAAACGATCTACTCGTTCGCGGATGACAGCAACCTCTGTCATTTATTTTCATTCGGACATAGGCCGAGTCTTCGAAAAATTGAAGGCAGGAAGCGGATTATGAACGTAACACTTTGCCAGGATTTGCTGCCATTTCTGAGTGGTGTCGAATGAACAGAGTAGATTTGTTGTCCCACAAACGATTCACTGATACTTTACAACCGTCAATATCTATCGACGGTGTAGATATTAAGCAGTCAGAGGCTCTTGATGTTCAGAGCATGAAGATTCAATGTGATGTCCGTTGGTCAAAACATGTATTCGAAGTGTCGAAAGAGGCATTCAAGTGCTTGGGCTTTCTTAAGCGGTATAAGAAATATTTCACTCCCGCTGATCTCCTTAATATCTACACTACGTACATATGGCCGAAGATGGAATATAACTCGCATATATGGGCCGGAGCTCCAAAATCATCCTTGGAGCTGATTGACCGTGTCCAGAGGCGGGCGTTGGTGTTGATTGGAGATGGTAAGGTATCCAGCTCTATTGATTCCCTTGAACATCGTCGAAATGTTGGTTGTGTGGCGCTGTTCTATCGATTCTTCCAAGGTGTGTGTTATTCGGAAATCAGTCTTCTGATTCCTGACTTGAGGTTGTTTGTCAGAAATACAAGGATTTCTAGAGACGCGCACAGGTTTGTAATCGATTGGCCAGCTAATCGGACCATGTACTACCGAGATTTCTTTTTCACAAGGACGCTTCGTATGTGGAATCGACTTCCGGCGGATGTTTTTTCTATTACTTACGACATCCATGAATTCAAAACAAGTGTCAATAAACACTACTCCCTCTTTCCCCCTCCTATCCTTAACTATCCTCTCCAACGCAATGCACTGCATATATAGGGGACATCCCCTGCGTGTTGGTTGATTGAAAAAAGGACCCTATTTGGATCGGAAATTCAGTCCGATCGGTCCATATTTGTCAAGAAAGCCTAGGGACCCACAATGTAGAATTTCAGCGACATTGGATAATAATTGCGCCTTTTCTTGACTCAAGGCCCTATATCGGTAGACCGGTCTTTATTGCAGCTTTACTTAAATATTATCCCATTTTGCCCATTGAATATCTTAACCTGTATATAGCAAAATACGGGTCTATGCCAAATTTCAGCTCAATATACGAATTTTTAAAGGCTGTAACGTGACTACAAACGACAAATTCTTCTTAGAATTTAATGATAAAAAATATACATATATATACATTACAAGATCGAAAATGGATATTTAGATATATTGGAAACCGAATGACTAAATTAACCAACCACTCCTATCCTATGGTGTGGATATAAAAACATATTTGAATTGTTTTTAATTCAAAACATATATTTTCCGAGTTCGGAGTTGGAGTCGATCCAAAATTCCTCGACTCTCCAGCCCTGGTTGTGGAACAATTTTAGGGTCATAGTTTGGGAGTTGGGTAATTCCGAATTAGGGCGATGGTATTAGATCAGTAAAACAAACCCTTAAAGGGGTTTGGAGTTCTCAGGACAGAGTTCTTAGGGCCATTTTAATAAGACCTAAGCCGAAAGCAAAGGGTTCCCATATTTTGTGGTATATCAGAGATGGGTAATCCGATTTATGCGAATTTTTGTCTGAACTTTAATAGTTGTTGTTGTTGTAGCAATGGGTTATGTTCTATTTATATTGCGTCTGCTTGATTGTGTCGAGTATCCAGGTCCAACTTTGCGGCTAAGGTGGGGTGCGTCCAGAGGGATCTGGGTCTGAAACGAGTGAGTCTAGCAAGGCAGTTAAACAGGTGACATCTGTCGTGTGGTCCCAGGTCACAATCGGGACACATATCCTGCACGTTGGCATCAATCCTTGCTCTGTAGAAGTTGAGGCAACTGCATCTACCGGATCGTAATTAAGCCAGAAACACACTGGCTCCCGGTAATTTTTTCAGGTGCAATGAGAGACGGTCGCTCTCAAAGGACGCCAAAAGCGACGTCGCTTGTGACCCACTGGTGTCTATGTTCGCACAGCACCTTGCAGCATATTCTGGTGACGTAAGTCAAGAGCAAGATCGGAAATGCACCCACTTCATGCATCGGTTACCCATGCCGATACCGACCGATGCTGGAGGCGGTTCTGGCAAACCGAAAAGAACCAAGGTCGTGGGTTCTTTTCAATCCCCGCACGGATCAGGAACTTGCGGAGAAGGAACTCAAGGATGTGCCTCTCCCATTACGAAAAAGGACGAACACGCACAATGGCGGCAGTCATTCCGATGAAGAACTAAATCGGGACCCGAAATAACAAATCAGATATTTAAATATGAGGTCAAATGTCTTGGGGGAGCGCCCTTGTCCAAAAATCGCCCAATTTGAGTTTAATTATTTTTGGGATTGGGTCGGGCCGACATTTGGCTCCTAATTTTGTATATCAGAGTCGTTATCTACCTATCTATCTAAATGCCCATTTCGGGGGCTTAAGGGGGTGATGCGCGCTCCCCTGACAATTGGTATCTCATTGTTATATCACATTCGTACTCTGTTGAAAAATACCTTCAATTTGGGTCCGATATTAAACCGAAAAGTCTACATGTGCTTCTGGGTAGGGCATTCCCTCAAGATACATGCCTCAAATATTAATATTGACTTGTTTTTTTTTTTGGGATAATCGTGATACAAAAAAAAATTCGCATAAATTGGTCCACCCATTTCTAATATATCTCGGATATGCTGCAAAGTATGAAGAACCGTCGACTTTAGCTTAGGTCATATTAAAACTGCCCTTAAAACGAGTATGGTCGGCGAACTCTAAATCTTTTCGGGATTTTGCTCTACTTACCTAATACCATCACCCTAACTTTGAACCCCCTGGATTCGATGTTATACAGTTAAAAATTGTTATACATTAAAAATTTTCAAGACTTTCTGGATCGCAATTAGGTAATAATAAATACCTGATGTGCTAATATGCAGGCGCGATTTACTGCTTCCGCCTCAACTTCCTCTTGTCGCGACAGTTCGTGGCCCTCGGGACCTGAAACTCCAGCTGATAATAATTTGCCGACATTTTTGGTAATTATGTCTCCGTTCTCGGCATGAACCAAAGCCAAGGCGCCCAAAGAACGTATACGCTCCAAAGCATCCAACATTTCCGAATCGCCCAGCTGACCTCTACCGGCCATCGACATTTTAAAAGAGTTCACACCTAATTCGTCACACATAATTTTCATTTCAGATGAAACCGATTTGGACCACCATGTTAAGCTCATGTGCAGGGCATAGTCACAGCATACTTTAGGATCAGCCCATGAACGCCAATTGTCATAGGCTTCGACCAGGGACTCTCCCTTTTCGGGTAGGACATGATCGACTACAATAGAAATGTCATTATTCATTAGAAAAATTCACGATGTCACCATTTATATACTCACTGATTGTGGTGGTTCCTCCACATACTGCGGCCTTCGTTCCTTGATAGAAATCATCTGCCGACATAATTCCACCGACACGTAACTCAAAGTGAGTATGAGGATCAACTCCACCTGGCATTATCAATTTACCAGCAGCATCTATGATGCGCACTCCACCGGGTACGATGATTTCCGTGGGAGGTCCAACAAACCTGGAAGCATTATATGTAAGCATTTTATTAAGGGTAATCATAATCACGGATTTTAAGCACCATGTAACTGAAATTTTAGGCCTATATTTTTTGTTTAAAAGCACAAATCTGATTTTAGTGGTTATTTTTTCTGCTGCTATTTGAAATGTCTGCCCGCTCTCATTTATTTTGATCCTTCAAATCTTTTCGTTATTTTTCGAACATATTCCAGCTTGAGATCACATTCAATGCTTTCTATTCAAAGAATACCATTGCAAAGAACTTATAAAAGTTGGGCAAGTGTGTGCTGTGCTCAAAACCCTTCAACTGGCATGGCGGATCGCGATTTCTGATACGCCATGTATCTTTATCAACACCTTTGTCAACACCACCTTGAGATCATATTCAATGCTTTCTATTCAAAGAATACCATAGCAAAGAACTTGTTAAAGTTGGCCAAGTGTGTGTTATTATTCAAAACACTTTGACTGGTAAGTGGATCGTGATTTTTCAAACGCCATGTATTTTCATCAACACCTTTGTCAAATCGATTAACCTCTAACTCTCCTTATCTCAGTTCTTTGCTATGCTATTCTTTGAATAGAAAGCATTGAATATGATCTCGAGCTGGCATATGTTCGAAAAATTACGAAAAGTTATTTGAAATCGTTAAAACATCATCAAAACTAGCATCAATGGCACTCTCCATGCCCTTAAGTTTTTGAAATTATTTATGAACATTTAAAACCACTTTGCCATCATTTTGATGGTGATTAAATCAAGCCACTTCGTTGACTGTACTTACTTGATAGTTCCGTCTTCGATGTAAACATCGGCTTTAAATGTTTTGTCGTGATTAACAATTTGGCCATTTTTAATGTAAATGCGATTTTGAGCACTCTGTAAATAACAAAAAATTGAAAAATGGATTTCCGCTGTTATTACAAACATTAACTCACCTGTAAATGAATGGGAACTTTCTTTACTGGCTTTGGACTGGTAGACATGGTTTACGACTTAACTGTAAATAGAAGAAATATTCATTTATTGTAATTAAAAGTTAATATAAAAAATAATATAACTAAAACTTTCAAAAATGTCAATAGTAGCATTTTTTGACATTGTAGGTGCTTTCAATAATGTAAATGCCATAGCTATATCCAAATATAAACCGATTTGAACCATAAAGGACACACGAAATCGGATTATAAATGGCCCTATAGGCAACGACTTTTAATCGAGAGTTCTTTCTATATGGCACCCTTAGCCAAATCTGGACCGATGTGGACCAAAATAAACAAGCATATAATAATCATCCAATTTTATTATAACTCCACTACTATATACGTAGTTATATCTTAATAGGAGCTGGTCTCGATCATATTTTATACAGATCCCGAGAACTCATATACAAGAGACATTTTCATACAATAAATCTGTTTTTTATGGGATTAAAACTCTAAATAGGAAGATCGGTCTATATGAAAGCTATATATATATAGTCTGATCTGACTCATGTCGGGAGGCTTAAACAACTCACTATTTCAAATTTCATTGAAATCGGATAAAAAATTTATGGGGTTCAGACCCTTTATCGGCAGATCGGTCTATATGGCAGCTATATCTAAATATAGTCCGATCTGTACCATATTTGCGTCAGATGTCGGAAAGCCTTAAATTACTCACTGTTTCAAATTTCAGCAAAATCGGATAAAAAAAATAAAGTTTTTATAGGCTTCAGACCCTTTATCGACAGATCGGTATATATGAGAGCTATATCTTAATAAAATCCGATGTGCATCATATTAAGGTAGGATGTCGAAAGACTTTAAATAACCCACTGTTTCCAATTTCAGAGAAATCGGGTAATAAATAAAGCTTTTATTGGTATCAGACCCTTTATCCGGAGATCGGTCTATATGGCAGCTATATCTAAATATAGTCCGATCTGTACCATATTTGGGTAAGATGTCTGACAGCCTTAAATTACTCACTGTTTCAAATTTCAGCAAAATTGGATAAAAAATAAAGCATTTATGGGCATTAGACCCTTTATCGGCAGATCGGTCTATATAGCAGCTATATCCAAATATGGTCCGATTTACCCTGTTCAAGAACTTAATCAGCTTGCATCAAAAAGACGTATCTGTGCTAAATTTTAGCTCAATATCTCAATTTTTTAAGGCTGTAGAGTGATTACAACAGACGGACATCGTTAAATCGTCATAGAATTTTACAACGATCCAAAATATATATACTTTTTTGAGTCGGAAATTGATATTTCGATGTGTTGCAAACGGAATGACTAAATGAATATACCCCTATCCTCCGGTGGTGGGTATAAAAACACATACAATGCACATACAAAAATGCTTGAAATCTTTATTTGAATCGATAGTACGGTTCATATAATTTAATGTTTGAGATTATTTCATGCAAATGTTGACCGTAATGCGCCTCAAATGATCCATCCGCTTAGTCCAATTGTGGCATACTCTTTTCAATGCACCAATTGAAGCGAGCTTGTCTGTATAGAGCTTTAAGCCCCACAAAAATAGTCTAAAGGCGTTAAATCGCACGATCTAGGCGGCTAATTGACCGGTCCGGAACGTGAAATAAAATGCAGTGTGGCATGTGGCACGGTCTTGTTGAAACCACATGTCATGCAAGTTAAGCTCTTGCATTTTGGGCAAAAAAAATGGATATCATCTCACGGTAACGCTCACCATTCACAGTTGTGTTACGATTCGGATCATCATTGAAGAAGTACGGTCCAATGATGCCACCAGCCCATAAACCGCACCAAACTGTGATTTTTTCTGAATGCATTGGTAGCTCTTGCAATGCTTCTGGCTGATCTTCACTCCAAAGTCGACAATTCTGCTTATTTACGTACCCATTGAGCGAAAAATAAGCTTCATCCATAAAATGGAAGAAGCGCGCGACGAACTTTCTTAACAGAGCACGCATTAATTGTTCGTTTGTAAGACGATTCATGGTTAAGTTATAGACCAAACTGAAGATGTTTGACTGTGAAACAAAACACAAAACGTACGTGAGCTGTTTAAACCAGTGTTGCCAAAAAGATTATAGCAAAAAATCACACCTTATTATTGTCTCTGGAAGGAAAGGGTATAAAAGTGGTCGCATACGCAGAAAAAAAATTTAATTGAAACTTCTTCAATCACTGAAATGATATCAATCAAAATTTTTGAAAAAAATGGTTAAAAAAAATTGCATATTCAATAAAAAAATGATTGACAATTTTTTTTTAAATTTTTTTTAATTAAAAATTTTCGAAAAATGCAATTCATTTTTTTATTGGACGAATTAAAAATTTAATGGAAAATATACGAAGGTTGTTTAAAAATTTTTGCGCGCTGTATAGGGCGCACCCTCGATTTCGATGCAACATGGTTCACATATGTAAAACTCCTGAAATATGAATATGAGGTTTATGTTTGTGTCCATGATCACTCCTTAGAAACAAAACAACTCCGAGGGTTTTTCTAAAAATTAAACGAAAAATATTGTTTTCCCAATTATAAAAGAAAAAGAGTAGTGAGGCAGTAACTTTATGAATAACATGCGTAGGGGAATTAAACCCAACAAAAAAATGTATCTAGAATGCCATCAATATGCATATTTTAATCACTAATAAGATTAGAATTTCATCCAGAAATTTAAAAAGGTTGTAGAAAGATTGTATGTATTTATCAAAATTTGAGCTAGACTGTTTCATAAACCGAAAGTCATCACAGTGCTGTCGTTGAAAAAAGTTCAGATTCAATTAAAACAAGTAAAAAGGCATTAAGTTCGGCCTGGCCGAACTTTGGATACCCACCATCACCATGAATATGCCCCCATCCTTCGGTGGCGGGTAAATCAATTCATTTTTTAATTAAAAATTACAATAATTTCAATCACGATCATAATTGAAATAAGTTACGATAATTTTTTGATTGAAAATGACAAATTTCAATCACGATTGTAATTGAAAAAATTTCCGGGTTCAATTAAAAAATTATTGATTCAATTAAGTTTTTAGTGGAAAACATTTTTATTTTCAATTAAATTTTTAATTGAAAAATTTCCGTGATATTTTTTTCTGTGTATGCTGATGACGTGGCTATTAAAGTTAGGAAAAAGTTACCCAGCACTTTTAGAGATATACTTCAGGAAGCTCTAAGTGCAACATCGAAGAGGGCTACAAAAAGTTGTCTAGCCGTAAATCCGTGTAAGACACAAATAGTACGAAGATACAAGTCATTTTTCCATTTACTGAAAATCGAACTTCAAATCAAATATTTTGAAAAGGTGTGTTGTTGTTGTAGCAATGTTTTGTACCCTGAGATGGCTGCCATGGGATTGCCTGTACACCTGCAAGAGAGCTATTGGCAAAAATTTTGGGTTTAAACCGCGTGTTATGCACTGGGCATATACTGCAGTTGTCAGACCTTTAATGGTATATGGTGTTGTGGTCTGGTAGACCGTGCTTCAAAAGTCCAACTTCTGTTCAATACTCAGCGGTATTCAAAGGATGGCTTGTTTGCGCATCTTAGCCGCATTTAGGACCACATCATCTGATGCTGGTTTTAGTGCTGGTCTGCAATCGGACTCAGCTAGATAATTTAGTCCATTATGATACCACAGGAATAAAAGAAGAAAGAGGACTTCAAGTTTTTTCCGTTGCACCAGCCACATAACTTCAGAACGGCGTATTACTTGCCAATGTTTACATCCGCTAAATATACAGTCCTCAAAAATATAAGAACTTAAAGTGAAACTTCTTTTTCATTCCAGCGCAGGTCACATGTAATGTTCTATAGTTTCCTCTTTCTTGCAACTTTATTTGTTATCTGATCCTTACGAAATCTGGCACGAAGGATTCTCATATGACTCTTCTCATTACTTTGAAATTTCACGGGATAGCCCCTATACATATATGTATTTGCCGATTTTTACTTCTGAAGCATTACAAGCTCAAAGAAAGCAATTCTAAGCATCCCTTCTAGAAAGCCGTGAAGCATGGTGGCGTCTCATTGATAATTTGTGGGTGTTTTTCTGTAACTGGTCCTTATTCCATTTTATGGATTAGGGACAAAATGTGTGTTGAGGGTTACCACGAGGGTCTTACGGAATAAAATGCTTCCCTTTACAGTTGAAAAATGACACTCAAGTGACAGTTATTGTAAGTTAACGACTCAATACACCCTTCCAAACAAGCGAAATTCTAATTCTAAGAGCTTTCTGTAACAAGATTGGGAGGCCTATCGCAATAATGAGACCTAAACCTTATTGAAAACCTCTGGGGCATACCAGAAATTTTAAACTTTTCTTATTTTATATGTTTTTTTTTACATTTTTAATCACTTTTTTCTCTTCTTCAGTTGTGTGAAATCCGCGAACCATTTAAAGGCTAATGCTTTAATTTACGAAACAATATTGCAACAAAGCATGTCAATCAGTAGTGTAACTGCATGTTTTTCTCTCCTCTTACATTTAAAATTCAGAAAAAAGACAATTCATAAGTAATTACCAGGATTTGATGTGTCCCTATTATTTTTTTCCAAGTAAATTTTCCGAAAACATCACTATAACGAGCATACGTGAATTAAATGAGATTTAATTTCTTATTTAAGTTCACCGTTTAAAGCTCAACAGGTTAACGAATAACCAGTTTCAGCCTTTAATAGAAGTAACCATGTTTTCTTACTCTTTTTGTTCAATATAGTTCGTAGTAACTGTTGTCCCCATTATTTTTTCCACCACTGCATGTCCGATTTTTAGTAATATTGCAATAATATGGTAAATTTTTAACCACTCCTCGCGGAATTTGGCACATAGTACTCCCGTAAGACCTTTTTATATTTTTAACAAATTTTATGAGAATCATTTCATCAATGCATTGCCCGATTTGCGCTTATTGAGGCGAAGTTATCAAATATGTGCACATTTTATTACCCACCTAAACACGAACCTAGGCGAGAACATAATGCTGGCGATATTTGTAAGGTACTGTACCATTTGGTACACAGATAAAAACAATTTTCAAAAACAACAACTTTTGTTAAAAAATCAACTACAAAATTTGTCAATTTTCCTGCAACAAATTAAATTAAAATTTCAGCAACCCAAGATACAAATTGGATGTCAGCAATCATTCGCTTAGAAAGCTATCAAATAATATGAATTATCAACAATAAAGTTTGATGAGCGCAAAACATAACAAAATATTTGTCGGTGAGTCGTAGATCTGCTATTTTTATATATTTGTTTTTTAACAACAAAATTGGTGTGTTGTTTGTTGAAAAAATGCTCCTTTACTGTCAACAACTTATTCAAAAAAACAAAATTGTTAAAAATTCCAAAGTTTTTACTGTCAAGTATCAATAGACACACTTCAAAACAAAAATCATTATTTCAGTTACCAAAATTGTTGAGCATCAACTCTTTTCACATACAAATAAAGTAGTTGAATTTTTATTGCGGTGGTTATTTTCTGTGTATTTCAGCCATCTAAAAATTTCTCAAAGAGGTGTCGCACTGCGGCACGCCGTTCGGTCTCGGTCAGAAAAAGGAGGCCCCTTATCATTGACCTTAATCTTGAATCGGACTGCACCCATTGCTATGTGAGAAGTTTGCCCCTATTCCTTAGTGGAATGTTCATGGGCAAAATTTGCATTTGCATCTTCTCCTAGGCATCAGCAACATTTGAGACAAATTTCGTCCCAATAGGTTGTTATTTGAATATAGAGCACATATTGAACGATTTGTGTTCATAAAAGGCTTTTGTCTTAGAATTTCTTGAAAATTTGGAACTGCAAGCCACACCCTCGATTAATATTTTACAAAACATGTGGATTCAAACACAGTCCAGACATTTCGTTAGAACTACCACATTGACCGACTTCACAATTAGATATATGGATGTCATAGCATTTGCACTTTCATCCTATTTTGAGATAGCAGCTCACATGAGTTTCACAAGTCCTATCTATCAATATTAAGATGAAGATTCTGTATAGGCCTATTTGACAACTTAACTCTTTCAGTTCATTGAGTGCGAAAGGCCCATTCGATTTATTCTGAATTTTGGAAAAATCAATTTTGCCTATTTGACAACCACGTACGGCCTACATTTATCCAGATTTTCATCTACTGATTTGACTTCTAGCACTACCACCATTTTGATTGATTTTCAAATCACAATTTTTACATCTCCAAATGACTGGCATTGCATGTGAATATATTTCATTGGTAATCAATGCAATAGAAATATTTCCAACACAATGGAATGGTATACATAATTCGGCCTGGATGTTTATATTGGTATTTATGCTGTCAGCATTTCAGTTGACGGAATGAATTTTATATGCCGCATGACTTGATCACTTCTTAAATGACAAACGGTATCGTTGTTCAATTCAGATTAACAGTAAAACATTAAAAACTTCTCCACTGTGAATTGAGAGTTTAATGAGTTGAAAATTGTCCAAAATTGATTTGTAATTGTTCTTAACACATTTTTGGGGCAGAAATTGAAATGTCTAGAAATGACCTTACCACCACTAAAGCACCGTTGAACTGAAGTTAAAAACATGAAACTTGTTTAAATTTTAAATTATTGCAGTTGTCTGCCGGCGAGGTCGCCTATGCGCAGATGCATGCTCCATGTTTTGCAGATGTGTGGGAAAGATAAGCAACGTTGCTGGTGGAAGCAAACACAAATGAAGACAAGCGAATGGGCGCACGACCAACAAAATATCATCCCTACTCAGCACCCCTTACAGCAATTGCTGCAGTTTAACATTAACATGTCTTGGCCGCAAGCAACCCCATTTTCCCCCTCCTCGACTTACCAGGCGGATTGTCGTCTCATTCCAATGACATTGGGGGCACGAGCTCACACATATTTATGCACATTCAGGCATAGATATTATCTTTGAGTCCTTGTGGCAAATTATGAGTCATCAAAATGATAAACAATTGCTTCAAGTGATTTCCTTGAATGTGTGTCCTTTTGCGTCGTACGAAACCGAAACCAAAACCAAAACCGAAAAACGACACGTGCCGCCAGCGATGAAAGAACCTTTGCAAGCATTTGCAAAAGTACCTTCCACAAGCACTGGTGCATTTGCAACAAAGTCTGTTCGAACAGTCAAGGTAATTTAACTTATGCCAAGTAATGTCCCATGCGTTACTAACGTTGAGAAAACACCATCAATTGTTTAACATTCTATAGCGTGGAGAAAGTGCCGAACTTTGGATATCCCTCACCATGGATATATATACCATATCCATAATTATATCCAAATATGGGCTGGTCTGGATTATATATGATTCAGATCCTGAGAAGTCTTATACAAGTTATAGTTTCAGCTAAATAAGGCAATAGATCCGTTTTTGTGGGATCAAACGCTTAATTGGAAGCCTGGTCTATATGGCAGCTATAGTCCGATCTTGACCATATTTGGGTCGAATGTCGGGAGTCATCTTAATATAATTTACTGTTTCAAATTCCAGCGCAATCGAATAGTAAATTTGTCTTTTTTGTGCTTTAGAGCCTATGTCGACAGCTATATCTAAATATGGTCGGATCTAGACCATAATCGAGTCGGGTGTCGGGAGGTATAGGTTAGGTTGAAATGAGGGTGCAGATATTAACCCGCCCATGCCACATACACCTAAGCCTTGTTGTGTGCTCTAAAAACTATAAAGTAACCTCTAAAAAGAAAATTTTAGGTTAGGATTTCCGTGCTACTTACAAAATTCTTAATTGTTTTCAATACTGACCTCCTTCTTACTGACCTGGGTTAGTGGCACCCCGCCTTTCTCTATATACACGGATGGGTCTATATTGAGTGTGTGCAGTGTCCCCACTGGAGCAGGAGTCTTCATTGAATTCCTTGGAATCAAGGAATCTTATAGACTTCTGGACGGGTGCAGCGTCTTTCAGGCAAAGGTCTTTGCGATCCTGAAGGCACTGGAGACGATATTAATGAGGGAGCGGCGACCCGATCAAACTGTCACGATATACGTGAACAGTCAGGCGGCACTGGTGTAGATGAGGTCAAAACTGGTTAGAAGATGTAAAGAGCTTCTAAGAACCATGGGAAAGGCTGTCAGGCTTTGCTGGGTCCAGGCCATCAAGGTGTGGCGGGGAACAAAGTGACAGACGAGCTGACCAGGAATGGATCGCTGATTGCCGCAGATCTTGCTATAGATCCAGTAAGTAGGGTGGAAGTTTTTTACGACGACTGCGTGAAGAAGGAGTGGACTGGTGTTGTAGATTGTAGGGTATCAAAGGTCCTGTGGCCGAGTATTTTGCGAAACAGGACGTCGCTTATCCTAAAGCTGAGAAAGCATGACTTAGAACTGGTAGTAGGTGTTTTGATTGTTCATTGCAACGTCAGGTCTTTGACGTCGCGCTGGGTGCATTGAGAGGCAGATTGCAGGATGTGCGATAGCGAGGAGGAGTTGGAGACATCATTGCAAGGAGAAGACACAAGAAAATGGATGAACACTTCCTTCCCAGCCTGGATTTCCTACAGGCTTTAAGCCCTCTTGTCATTCTGGAATTCTGTAGAGGCTTGATCTGGCTGACAGGATCATACTCTTGACGGTGTTTTTTTTTTGTTTTATGCGTTATTTTCGTCCTCTGATGTATGTTTATATATTTTTTTTCTCCATCTTCTTCTCTTCTAATTTTCTCTATCAAGAACACAGTGGACCTAAGGTCTCCGAGTGAAGCAGCTAGCAACCGAGGTTGCTAAATAGTTTCGTGCCCCCCAACCTAACCTAAAATCGTCAAACCGGCGGAAGGAGTACACTATGGCGGCCTTCTTGGATATTGAGGGGGCCTTCAAAAACTGGGAGATAGTATCAAAAGTCGCTGCACTAGACCGCAAGGTGATCCACCCTATTATCTCCCAGTGGACAAATAATATGCTTTGCGACAGGGTTAATAATGCGAACCCGGGAAATTGTGTAGTCAGATGGCGGGCGATAAGAGGAAAGCCTTTAATCTTTATGCGGACGACGTCATGATGCTGATCCGAGGCAGGCTTCTGTCGGCTATTAGCGAGATCATGAAAGAGTCACTAGGAGATTGTGGCGATGGGCTTCAAGAAATGGATTGAGGAACAACCCAAGGAAGATGCAGATACAATATACCGGAGATAAGACATCACCCTGCAGCTGTCGAAGAATGCGAGGTACCTTAGCATAGTCCTCGATTCGAAGTTGTTTTGGAAGAGGAATACGGAGGAAAGCAGCCGTTAGGCACTGTGCGCTTTTTAAACCTGAAGAAGCATATTCGGTAGTAAGTTGAGGTAACCCCGAAAATGATTTTTTAGATATAGGCATACTGAAGGAGGACAGGTGCGGCCTTAGTCCCATTGTGAATGCTTTTGATGCGAAGGGAAGACTGAGGAGGATCTCCGAATATTTGGCACTGGTACCAATTGGGATTAGGACATTCAGGATTCGTTTTCCCAGGAGGGATGAATGGAAGGCGAATGCTGTGTTTGAGGAGGATCAATCTTCTCTAATGGCTCCTAGATGGTGTCAGGGACTGAATTGGGGGGTATACTCCGACGCACTCAACATGGGTATGTCTCTGAGACTATCGGACAAGTGTTCGGTCTTGCAGCCAGAGGTCTGTGCCATTACAGTAGCCGCATTAAAAAATTCTGGTAAGAGATCTACCGTCCTAAAACAGACAGTATGACGGCGGTTCCCGTACATAAAGGGATTCCAGGAAATTAAGCGACAGAGTAATGCGCAAGGCGGGTTTTGTCTGCACCGACCGAAGCAGTCGCCGGTCTAACCTACGAGCTACTGAAAATAGTAGATGAGATGGCCAGAGCGTGGTAGGTGGCGAGATGGGACTCGACGAATGGTTGCCAGACCGCTAAGGCGCCCTTGCCTATCATCAACCGGAGAAGGGAAAAGGAGTTACTGGCGATCGATAAGAGGTCGCTAAGCACATGGACAATGGTCATAACCGGACACTGTGCCATAAGTCGCGTAGCGGCGCGAATGGGTATACTGCACAATGACTTCTGCAGGAGAAATCTTGATGAGGATGAGGGGGGGACTATCGAGCACTTGCTCTGTTCATATCCGGATTTGTAGAGATGCAGGTTCTCCTTTCTGTGGAGGTGGTTCTTCTGCGATCTGGGTATTCTTGCGAACGTACCCCTTGCAGGTCTCTGGAGATGTGTGGACGGGACGGAAAGGCACGTGCGTGCTTCCTTGAGGGATAGGCGTTTCATCCCCATTTCGAAATGTGTACCAATGTATGGATCAGGTAGTTTCTTTACAGTAATATTCCACAAGTCAAAATCATCTCTTCCAACAAAATTTCTAATAAAATGCCTAAAGTAATCAAATCAAGTAGCAGGCAAACAAAAAAAATAGCATTACAATTTAGCTACATCTTAACCTACTTTTCCTTGTTTTTTTTTTTTTTTTTTTTTTTTAGTTATAATTGTTATTATTTTTTGCTTATTTTATTATTTGTAGCTTTAAGTTCAAACCCTAGATTAAGATTTTTCTATTTAATAGTAGTCTCGGGAGCAAGGACGTCAATAATTCTAATTTCATGTATCCATATTACATTTTACCTTTTATGCTAAAGCCAGGCGCTGAAACTACCTAATATGTTATTGCGATAATACATTATAGTCATAAGTTTTCTTTATTATGTTTCTAATTCTACTTCAATGTTTAAAAAAAGACTCAATAAATATAAACTTCAAACTTCAAAACCCTGATTTTTTGATATTACTCCGAAACTCTTCTTGGCATTCATACTTTGTGCGTGTGGGTGTTTTTCTAAAGCATTCAAATGGTGAGCATAAAATTTCCAAACTTCATTGCTATCATATTTACAGCTTTCCATGTTGCCAACACAATTCTTTTATAATTTCATGTTCACCCTTATGCTAAACAACCTTCCCCTTTTCCTTTGACACTATGGATAGAGTGCCACTTTCCATACAGCCATTACATTAATTTTATTACTCAGCCACGAGTTATTTGTGCCTGACTTTATTTGTAGAACTATGGCTCCGCTAAGTCCGTCCCATGAATGTCCCCAGTCTAGACAATTTTCAACAGACCAACAAAAACAGCGCTAAATGGTTAACCTTAAACTTCTCCCAAATAAAGTACTTTTTTGTGTGTATACTCGTAGTACTATAAAATGTATGAATGGATGAGTTCAATTCGCTTTTATATCCAACCCATTTGCAATTGGGTTTGTCTGCCAGTGAGGCTGACTGGCTGGCTGGACTGGCATGGGGGTGCAAATTCCATTGTAAAATTTGTCACAAACAAGTTGAATTAAATTCAATTCAATTAAATTTGTTAAAATTGCACTAAAACAAGCGGATGTGATGATGACCGCTTTACATGGTATTTGGAACACAGCACACATTTCCACAGCGTTAGCACATATGACAGTCCATCATAGGCAGTGAATGACCCCCATGACCAAGCGAAACACCAGACAGATGTACATTCTTACATATGCATATATGGTGGGGTTGGCATTTTAATTTTTAAATGGCAACCACATAATGTGCTAAAGAGAAAATAGAAAAATCGTTAAGTGAATTTAATTAAAACCAAAAATAAATTGAATAACCTCTTGCTCGAAAGGTTATGATATTTACGTTATTGTAAACATCAATCAACACATTATTGATTATTTGTACACACTTATAGAAACAGCTAAATAGACCATTATTATTTTACTTTTAAATAGGAAAATGCGTTACAGCATGTAGCATGTATTGATTAGTGTTTCAAATTTATTGTCTATTTTCAGGCGCGTTTGTTTAGGTGTTGCCAATTCTTTCATACGCTCATATACTGGAAGAGTGACATAACTCAAAAAAAATTATTTAGAAAAAAAATGCATTTTAAGCTTTTATTTAGCCATTACATTCAAAGAAAGTTAAAAAATAAGTAAAAATGTGCTAAGTTCGGCCGGGCCGAATCTTGGAAACCCAGCACCATGGATTCTGCTTAAAATTTAGTGAAATAAACTAAGTTTAAGGGTAAAATTTAAGCTTCTAGGACCATAGAAAACATATCGGGAGATAGATTAATATGGAAACTATAATAGGTTATAGACCGATTTGTATTGTTACCATAGATAACAAAATACTCCGTGCTAAAATTTCAGCCAAATAACAATAACAATTGAGGCTTCCAGAGGCTCAAAATGTCAAATCGGCAAATGAGTTTCTATGGGATATGGCCCATTTGGAATCCCCAACAACCTACATCAATAAGAAATATGAGTGCAAATTTTCGAGCGGATAGCTTTATGCGTTCGACCGCGTTCGTGATTTCGACAGACGGAAGGACATGATTAGATCGACTCAGAACGTCAAGACGATTACGATATTTCGAGGTGTTACAAACGGAATGACTAGACTAGTATACCGTCCCATCCTATGGTGGTGCGTATACAAAAAATAAAAACAAGTAAAAAGCGTTAGTTTCGCGAGGCCGAATCATACATACCCTCCACCATGAACTCCAATTGTCAAGTGCTTTGAACGGACTCTCCTTATAGGCAGAAACTATAAAAGGCTAATTGGAAGTCTGGCAATAAATCCCTTGATTTGTTTTTTATATATGTGGTTAAGATTGATTTCCTATAGATGCTCAAGACTTCGAGTATAAGAAGGAGATTAACGCTTTCACAGCGGAGTTGGGGGAAGGCTAGAGGCGTTACATCAACAAACTTGTTTAAACTGAAGCCTCTTGGGTCGACGCAATCCGAGTTAATGGTGTGAGCGACGAACGCTATGGACCAGCAAAACGGTTGGTAGGACCCTATGTGGAGATCCGGATCGTGAAGACAAGGTTATTAATGAAAGGAGGTGAGAAGAAGGTCAGTATAGCTTTCGGTAGCATAATGGATCATATAGGACTATGAGCTCACTTCCAATTAGTCTGCTCTTTAGTTCCCCCTTACTCCGTTATGGTCAAAAAATCAAACAATGCGGATGGTGCCATTCTCAGAGAAGGCGTTAATTTGCTTCATATACTCCAAGACTGTTCGGGACCTTACCGTCCTGGTTGTTATTGCCCTGATGATCATATAGATGTTGACACTCGACGTCCTCACCTTTACACCACACCACTACACGATCGCCCGGATCTACGTCTCCAGGACCCTATTATGGTCGGGCAGTCTGAAACAGATCTCAGTCCCTGGGTCCTCAATGGATACCCCAGGCGCACTCTGTCCTCTAGCTTTGATCCATCCGTGTAACATAATCTTCCAGACTGCAATGCAAGGGTTCCGTCAATCCAAAACTGTTCAGCTGGCAGCAGTATCTTGCACTCGACCTCAAGATTCATCTCAGGTATCCAATCGGAAACCTCTTCCCTTCCTTCCAGGTTTCCTATCGTCGCCTCGATTATACCGCGATGGTATGAACTGCTCCCATCATCAATCCATTCTCCAATCGCCTTTAGTCTCATAACCGCAGTGGCTGCTTCACGCTTAATCTGTGTGTGAATGGGTCAGATATCTAGAATAGTCTCCAGTGCCCTAGTGGTTGTGGTCCTCATCGCTCGGCCTATGCCCAGACAAAATGTTCTCTGAACCTGTTGTATTATGCTTACATTGCACTTTTCTCCTTCGCAGTCCACCAAACTACTGAGTCGCAAGTAAGTATTGGCCAAATCATGCTCCTGTAGAGCCAGGGGACTACCTCGGATTCAGGCTCCATTTCGAGACTTCGGGCCCTATACATAGTCCCCAACATCTGTGAGCCTTCTCGGTACGCTGAATGCGATACTTATAATTCAGTTTCCTGTCCAAGAACACTATTAAGTATTTGACCTTGAGGAAAGACTGAAATCTGCCTGTTCACGAGGAAGACGAAGGTGGGCCAAGTTGGTGCGTCTTCCGGATGAACATGCAGATTTCAGTCTTCTCTGGGTTAACATTGAGACCCCAAGGTTGTTGTTGTTGTAGACACATTTTCATGTGAAGGTGGCGATCCTCTTCATGCCCCTGTATGTGGGCAATTTCGTTCCGGTCCAAGGGACCGAACTCCGCGAGAACAGGACCGCCATTGGTTATTTAAAGGCGCCAATAACTCGCCTTGTCATATCGAGTATCATACGCACTAAGTATTTGTGCAAGAGCGGGTGCCGTCCGACCTCTCACTGAGACTCTCCGCTCGATATCTCCTGTCCGTATAGAGCTTTTCACTATCCGCAACCTGTGGAAGCGCACGTTAGCTCGCAGCTAAGCTTCTCGTGAAAACAGATCGGACCTCAACGTTTCAGCCTATGTGGTGCTCACAGCTATCCCCCTAGACCAGTAGACCCCTAAGTCTAGCGCGGTCGTAAGTCATCTGCAAAACCCTTTTGGCCCTTCTGCATAGCTGGTTCGGATCCTCACCCCTTCAAAGTATTATAAAATTGTCTGCGTTGTAGACTGGTTCAAATCCCTTCCTAGTCAGTGGCGATAAAATTGGATCAGTGTGTTGGTCCTCAAATTGTTAAAAGCCCACTCGTTCTCAATGCATGCCGCCAATGTGTACATCTTGCCAATGAAGGATTCTTTTATGTTATGCACAACTTTGTGCAGGGCAGTCTTCACCGACCTTCCCTTGACATAGGCATACTGTTTGAATTTGAACAGTTCGCTGGATGTTCTAATCTTTATAACGATATCCACAATACGTTCCATGATTTTGAGTAGAAAGGACGTAACACTTATAAGTCTGTCGGCCTTGGTGTCGCATGACTTGCCTTTTCGGGCTTGGGTATTAATACCGCCCTTGCCTCATGCCAGGCTTACGGAACATGTGCAAGTCCTAGGCACGCTGTGAAAGCCGTGGCTAGATGGGGCGTCAAATAGTCGGCCTCCATCTGTAGTAACACCGAATATATTCCATCAGATCTGTGTAATTCAAATGGTGGGAAGCTCCTCAAGCTTCCTTTGCCATAAATTCTGTAATGAGACTTCGACCAACCTCGTTATTCCAACTTCCAGTGTCTCCGTGAGCCCCGTCGTATACTGTGGAAAATGCGTTTTCATCAAAAGCCTCAACATATCCTCCGTTGTCTCTGCTCTCACTCCCATGTCGTCAACTAACGTTTCAAAAAAAAATGCAAACTGTCGCTTTTTTACGGACATCTTTCTCAATGTTAAGAATCTCCCCGGTCATCCAGGGTTTTTCTTGGGGTGACTTCCTTTCTCGAAGAGGACAACTATCTTCGAAAGAACCCACTATTACAGTAGTAATCCTGTTGACATTGTCGTCGATGTCTTTTATGCTTGGACAATTCAAAGTATCTGCCCAAGTCTTTCTCTGAGTAGTCTTACGAATTTTCTCCAGTTGGTTTTCAGGTGGTTTTTCCAGTTGGTTTTCCGAAAGCTTATCGGATTCGGCGTTGGCCGTGCTATTCTAAACCTAATGTAGCGATGTTCCAAGAAGGGCCATCCCTACATATCTAAAACCTCCTCCTCATATCTTAAACCTCCTCCCGGATTTAACTTTTTTGGTTTGTTTTTTAATTTGGTCATGATAGACAATTGTGTCTTAACTGCTTTTATATAACGTACAACTACACTGAACAGTTCCATTGAGATAATTCAGGTAGATTTTTGTCATATTATTTAGGCCTGTTCGATGCATATTTCAGACCAAGATAAGGAACCTCCTAACTGTAGACAAGCTTGAACGTTGTCCCGCAATGCGAAGAGGAACCCAGGCGTTCAGCGTCATATGCGTATATACTTACCTATGCACCAAATTCCGATTTTAGTAGCATATACCAAACATGCATAGCTTCTTTCCATTTACATTTTGTAAATCGAATGTGAAATACACAACTATTTCCTGTGAGAACTGCCTACCGGCCTAAAGTTCGACACAATTGGGTTCCCTTTCCTTGAGACTATAATCGAACTCATCTTAGCCCATTACCTTACCAACTGCGAAATGCATCAAATATTCGAATTCAGTTTGGGCCTTTTAAAAATCATTTAGTTGCTCGAAGGTATCGTACTTTGAAACCTGCCTATAGAGAATGATGACTGACTGATGTTAGCGACTAAACAATAACAACATATGATGTCATAAGCAAATAGCGAACACTTCAAGTCCAATTGTATTTAGGTGGGGGTGGTTGTTTGTCTGGTCGATGATGACAAATCAAAAACAAAAAATAATATGGTGAACACTAGCCCAAGGCACGCTTAGAACAATTAGACACCAACACCAGATATAAAATATTTAAATGGGTAAATAAAACCGAGTTAGGTCGAACTTTGAAAACCCACCACCATGGAATCCTTAAAACTTTTATATAAGTTGAGCTTATATACAGATTATTAGATATCCATTCACTATCTCTGAAACTTTGTTTGCGTATATTGGTATAAAGAAAGAAGTGTATTTACATTTACAAAGAAGTGTATACGTAGATTACCAGAGAAATTGTGCACATCTGATGTAGCTCTAATAGAGTCTTAATAATAATGCCTACCGTAATTATTTATGCTCCATGAAGCAACGAGTAAAATCAAATCCAAAAAAAATGTATAAATTTGTTAATTCGAAGCAAAGATATTGCACTCTTCCTAACTCCCTTAAACATGGTTCAGTAACCGCCGAAGGAAATTAAGAAATTTGTAACATGTTTGCAAACTTTTTTGCCTCGACATATTCTGATAAAATGTATGTAATCAACACTGAATATCCGTACGAGATTCTTCAATCCTATGTCTCGAATAACTATTGATACCTTTTCTAAGAACTTGAAATCTCTAAAATGCTCTTTTAAACCAGGCCCTGATGGGGTACCCGCTAGTGTACTTAAATTTTGCGCTGATCACCTTAAATTTCCTTTAACCGAGATTTTCAATAGATCTATAAAATTAGTCCTTGTACCTGAACTATGGAAGAAATCCTATATTATTCCCCTATTTAAATCTGGTAGTAGGTTCGATGTATCAAATTATAGAGGCATTGCAAAGTTAAGTACTATACCAAAACTTCTTGAAAAGATTATGATTAATAACATCTCCCATCAAGTTTCTTCAATTTATTCAGATGCGCAACACGGGTTTCGAACAGCTCGATCAACTGTTACAAATTTAGGCAGACGAAATAGACTCATGCTATATATACCGACTTTAGTAAGGCGTTCGATACAGTCAATCATAGCCTACTTTTGTTTAAACTCGTTAAAAGGGTTTTCTCCTGTAATATTAAATTGGGATAATTCTTGCTTATCTGGACGTGTTCAGAATGTACACTTAGGCGATTCTTTTTCTAAGTCAATTATTGTGAAACCCGTCGTTCCAAAGGGCAGTCATCTGGGTCCAACTCTTTTTAATCTGTTTATAAATGGTTTACCTTGTGTTATTAAAAATTCTTCAATCTTAATGTATGCTTATGACATCAAAATTTTCCAATCGCTCTGTTGTTCTTGATAACTTTTGTTTGTGGTGTAATGTAAATTTAATGGAACTAAATAACTTGAAATGTAAATTAATGTCTTTCTATAGAACGCAATCTTATTAAGTTATCATCTAAACGGTCGTGGAATTGACATAGAAGAAACTTTTCTAGATTTTGGCATCCTCTTAGATCGTAAATTGAATTTTAGACAACATATTTCTATGATGATGAATAAATCTTTTGGTTCTCTTGGACTTATGAAAAGTTGGAGTAAAGAATTTGATGATCATTTACTAAGAACTTATATATTTCTCTTGTCCGAAGTATAAATATGGGCCCTCTATTTGAGATCCGATTTACACTATACACAGAAATAAAATTGAGTCAGTACAGAAACAATTTCTACTATTTTACCTTCGTAATCGTGGTTGGAATTATCAAACACTTCCTTCCTATACATTTAGATTAAATTTAATAAAGCTTCCTACTCTCAGTAGCCGCAGGAAAATGTTGAACATCAAGTTCACCTCAAATGTTTTAGACGGGAATTTGAAGTTCGAATTTTTATTGAGCAGGCGTAATATTAACGTTCCTTTAAGACCAACGAGAAAATTTCAACTGCCTAATATTCAATATCATCAAAGCGAATTTGCAAATAAAGATCCTTTTCGTCGTATTTGTTTAGATTTTAACAAGTAAGAGCGTGCCAAGTTCGGTCGGGCCGAATCCTATATACCCTCCACCATGGATCGCATTTGTCGAGTTCTATGCAAAGTATCACTTCTTAGGCAAACAAAGAATATTGAATAAGAACTGTTATGCTGTTGGAGCTATATCAAGTTATAGTCGGATTCGGACCATAAATGAATGTTGAAAATTGTAGAAGTCATTGTGTAATATTTCAGTTCATTCGGATAAGAATTGCGCCTTGTAGGGGCTCAAGAAGCAAAATCGGGAGATCGGTTTATATAAGAGCTGTATCAAGCTATTGATCGATTCAGACCATATAAGACACGTATGTTGAAGGTCATGAGAGAAGCCGTTGTACAAAATTTCTTCCAAATCGGATGAGAATCCAAAAACCTGTTATATTCTGCTAATATCGGCCAAGGCAAAAATATAGCAACTATACTAAACAACATCTCAATTTGATTTCTTAAGGCTGAAGTATACATAATTTTTATTAATTTTGACTTAAATTTGCTGTAGAGACTTCTAACATTCATGCCACTTATGGTTCTTATCAGTCAAATCCCCATATAGGTTTTATATTGGGTTGTAAATGCATTTTTAATAAAACTTATAATGAACTTTAATCAAATATACTTTTTTTTACACTTTTTTTCTAAAGCAAGCTAAAAGTAACAGCTGATAACTGACAGAAGAAAGAATGCAATTACAGAGTCACAAGCTGTGAAAAAATTTGTCAACGCCGACTATATGAAAAATCCGCAATTACTTTTTGGGCAACCCAATATAAACCGATCTTTCAATTAAATTTCTTGTGCACTGGAAGACGCAATCTTATTCGTTTTGGCTGCAACAGATATCTAACATAAGTGCCAAGTATGATCCATTTTTGACATCATGGCTCTCAACATACATACATCGTCATGAGAACTTGGCATACGTAATCCATGGTGAAGATTCAGTGCGACCAAATTTTACGTTGTACATTAGTTCTTTGGTTAATTCGATTAGTGAAACAGAGATTAATTCGTAGTGAAACAGAAAATTTATTGCATTTCATTAGCATTCGAACTAAATGAAATAAATTTGCCTGGTTTAATATTTATTTGTTATTGAAGGTTAACAATTATTTTTTTGTCGAAGCATGCAAATTGTATATTAACTAGATAATCAAAATAGGAATAAGCAAAATTAGTACATTTATTGGTTGCATGTATTCCAAGCATTACTGTCACGAACGCACTCTTTAACCCACACCTTCGAAAAAAGTGTTAAAGAGTGTCATGAGAAGTTAGAACACGAAATCATTGACAGTTTTATGTTGGTCACGATGCATGGAGGTTGGAGTACTTTTGTCCTAGCTATTAGTCAATAATGAAAACCAACTATCCCTTGGTTTGAAAATTTCTTTATTGTTGTTAAATAGTATACAACTCAATAGAAGTTGTACAGAAATTACAATAAATTTTATAGTTGTACTCAGTGTTGCCACTCAAGAAAATTATTTCCTACCAAAATTTAAGAAAAATCCTACCAAACCCGATCAAAACCTACCAAATGTTCTACAAGCCAAATTACTAGATCGTCGTTATTTATAGAGAATCTAGACATTTCCGACCGTCTGTTTGCTGAAATCACTCCACTAAATCATAAGTAAATCCATAAATCAAACAAACTGACTTCAATGAACAACCCTGCCGGGTTTGAATAAAGCGATCTACCGATTTAAGTGTTTGAACACAGAAACCAATTTTCGCCATCACTGTTGCATGGACCCCTCAACATATGAGTATGAACCAGATCTGACCATATTTGTATGCAGCTGCCACATAGCCCTGTTTTCCGATTAAAGGCGTTAAATGCACAAAAGCCACATTCCCTACCCAGAATTTACGATATGTAGAAGAGATACCTTAAATCTAGTACCAGTTATAATCAATAACAGAGAACGCGCCCTTTTTCCTGAAATTTGAAGCAGTGAGACCCCTTATAACAATATTTGGAGCATCGACATCCATTATTTCATTCTGCGCTCTTAACGAGTGAGTCATCCATGTCGATTTTTTCAGAAATTAACTTGGAGTTTTAATGTTAGAAAAACCTACCAAAAAACTGAGGTCTACAACCTACCAAGAGAATAAAAATCTACCAATTTTGGTAGGAACCTACCAAAAACGGCAACACTGGTTGTACTCATATTAACTTAAGCTGTCTTTTTGTACAACAAATAACCGGCATAAACAAGCTGACATAATCATAATTTAAAACAATTGCGCCATTAAATTTGGCTAAAAATTATTTTGATATTGAGGATCTTCTTCTGAGGACCTTCTACTGCTATTACAATGCTCCTAGATCTCGATATTTATCAGAATTTAGCTAATAAATTACGGTTATAGACTTAGTTTATGTCGTATGTTAAAACAGCCACAACAATGAAACAAAAGATTATTCCATGATGATTCTAGAGGCGGTTCAAAATTCAACATAGGACATACTAAATTATTGATCTACTGTCTTTGCCTTCATGATGAGGAAAGAGGTTTTAGATACAGGGTTTTCAAAAAGAGGTGTTATTTTGAATAACCCGGTATTTCGATAGCTGTCACTTTTGAAGCTGTGATTCTTTGAAATTTAACATGTAGAAACTATCCAATTATTAAAAATACGACAATACGCTCATCAACAACGTTTTGAAATTACTAAAATTCACAACAAAAATGGTGGAAAACTTGCAGTCACAGTTCGCAAAACTAAATGCAATTTGCCTATGAACATTCCATTAAGGAACTGGGGCAAACTTCTCATAAATCAATGAGTGCTGTCCGATTCAATTTTAAGCTCAATGATAAGGGATCTCCTTTTTATAGCTGAGTCCGAACAGCGTGCCGCAGAGCCAGCCACACCTCTTTTGGGAGCAGTTTTTACATGGCAAAGTATCTCACAAATGTCGCCAGCATTAGGAGGCGATAACCGCCGCTGAAAAATTTTCTGATGTTCCTGCCAGGATTCGTGCCCAGGCGTTCCGCGCCATAGACGGACATGCAGACCTCTGCGCTACGGTGACCTCCTTTAGTTTAGATAGAAACTCCAAAGTGATTTCTTACATTAAACCTAGCACGGACATAATTTACAGCGAAAATGACTATTAAATTACTTCGAAATCCGACGGACTCTTTTCTTTGTCAGAACACAAACAAAAGTCAAACAACAACACACAACAAAGGCAACAGTATGGAAGCAGAGTTGTATAATTTTTCGAAATTTATACTGATGCAGCGACATGTCGCAACTATTTTGCTCATAGAACTCAGTACCACTTGTACAGAATGTGTTCGCATTATCTTCGTCACCATTTTTTTATAGTGCGTTTTGGCAGCTGTCAGTACTAGGCTTTAAGGCGAAAAAGCCTAGTACTGAAAAAATGCTACAAACTGAAAAAATGCCACAAACAAAAAACCGTCGCACCGATCGTTGCCAGACTGGAAGAAATATCCGTGCTTTGTATTCGACACAAATTCTTGCATTTTTGTCGTAAACAAAATGTCATTTATAGCTATTGAATTAATTTTTGGCGTTTGTAAACTTTTTTGTCTCCAATGTAAACCAGCTATGTTAACTATAAAAATTAAACACCGAATGAAATTTTTTTTTGTTTATAATTAGCCCTGTTTGTTAAATTATTCAAAAAAAGTACCGAAAAAAATTTAATTGAATTTATTTTCATACAACGCTAATAAAAAAAACTCTTCAATGTTTGTAATGCAACACTGCATAGGTATTTCTCATATGAAAATTTCGCTGACGCCCTTAAAAACAACCAGTAAGGAAAATCAAAAGTGGGACAGTGCCGACCTTATAATACCCTACAACTACCCTATTAGTACAATGTGAGAGCTATATCCAATATTGAACCAATTTTGATGGACCTTGGCGTATATTTTTAGATGGGTTATTAAAGAATCCGTATCAAATTTCAGACATATATGTTCAAACTGTAGCAACTACGGTTGACAAATGACAATAATATTGCAAATTACCCAAAATCTGACGAACATATATATGGGAGCTATATCTAATCCGATTTCGAACAAACTTCTCCGATATAGTGGTAGTCGTCGAGGAAAGAGTTGTACAAAATTTTGACAAGATTGGTAAATAAATGCGCTTGCAGTGGCTGTTGGAGTGAATATCGGAGGATATACATATATGACAGCTGTAACTAAATCTGAACCGATTTCTATGAAATTTACCAGTAACACTAAGAGTCAAGAGAAAATCCTTCTTACCAAATTTCGGGAGAATCGGACGAACATATATATGGGAGCTATGTCCAAATCTGAACCGATTTTTTCCCATTTCAAAAGCCGAAAAACCCATTTTTCCCATTTCGTCTCTAAGCCGAAAAACATGCCTGTACAAAATTTTAAGATGATCAGATGAAAATTGCGATTTGTACACAAATTACCATGGGCAGACGGACATAGCTAAATCGAATCAGAAAGTGATTCTGAGTCGATCGGTATACTTATCAATGAGTCCATCTCTCTTCCTTCTGGGTGTTACAAACAAATGAACTACGTTTTAATACCCTGTACCACAGTAGTGGTGTAGAGTTTAAAAATTTCATTTAGGTTGCGTCCATGTACACATCTCTTGTGGCTACGATAATTTCGTTCAAGCTGTACTGACTTCTTCTAGCATGCCAACTACACAACTATACGGTGCGGTACTCACGGTAGGTATCATTACATCACACTTGAACTTCTTAGCATTTCCCCCGTAGGTTGTTGCTTTTGTAGCTGTTGCTGCTGTTTTTGTTGGAGTTTCTCTAAGTAGTACTTTACAAGTTGTTGGATACAAAACACTTGTATTGAAGCGTCTATTTGTCTGTTGGCGCACAGATGTGAGGAAGTGCTTGTGGGGTATCTTATAGGGTGGTGGCATTTCATTGCCCCGTTACGTTGTTTTGCTTAACTAGGCCCAAACTACCAGAAAGGGAAGTTCATTGTACTTTGGGGCAGAGGAAATAATGACAATAAAATTTAGTTCCCCAACAATGTTATCCCCTTGTCCCTCTGTCAATTCGTTTCTTTAGCAGCCCTTTCGATGAAATCCATTGAACAAAAATGTAGTTTTAGCACATTTCATAGATAAAATCTTCCAAAGCAATGGGCCGGCATATTGACGTCATATTTTATCCACAATAGACGACGTTTTAACGAGTTGTTTTTTTTTCTTCTCTCCAACTTTATTACACAACACAAAAATACAGGCTGGTACATAGAAAAGTACGGATGTATATGTTTGCACTTGTGTCTGCAAAAACATGTACACTAGATGGCATTTTTCACATTTGTTTGAACAACATTTGAACAGTATTTCGTGCCGCATAAATTATCTGCAATAATGGTGACATGCCGCTATGGGTGGAAGGATGGAGTGGACTGGTATTTGCAAGTTACAACTTTGTTATGGCGAAGTTGTCTGCGCCAATTTCCCCAAAATGCCATTTATTACAGTTTTTGCTATTTAAAGAAAAAAATGCATCTTTAAGTCAACAATTGCAATGTAGATATAATCGCCAAAATGTCTCGTTTATCGAGACATCTTTGCCTATGAAGAGGCCACTTAACCAACTGCACTGATTGTTGAAATAACCACAATGTTGACATAATTATTGAAGCAATGTATGTATTATCAAAATGCAAATAAAATTATTTCTTCAAAACTTGTTTTCTGTAAGTGAAAAAAATGTTACAAGTAATTATTGTCTTAAAATTCCAGACCAAAAACCTGTCAAAAAAAAAATCCAATATCAACTACCAGCCACCCGCCCGATTGCTCGGCTGAGAGCAACATACAGTTCATGTCCACAGATTGCGGATAGTAAAATGCTTCTTAAGTATACAGAGTAACTTTATCTGCAATCAGCACACTCGAGTGGAGTCTCAGTGAGTGGCCAGGCGGCACTGCATTAAACACTAAGTGCCTATGATGCTCGATATAACAAGGCGATTTTTCCCATTCATAACATCCTATTGCATATGTACATATATTGGGCACATAACCCGAGTGTTGATCAACAAAGCGGAATTAGGTTGAAAAGAGGGTGCGGATATTAATCCGTCCCATGCCACTATGGACAAACCCCTAAGCCAGTAATCGGCTAGTTGTGCGCTCTATATACTAAAAAGTAACCTCCAAAAAGAAAATTTAAGTTATGAATTCCGTGCCACTTACACAATCCTTAATTGTCTTCCAAACAACGCCCCTAAGTTGGTTCATGTCTTGTATCGTGTCCCCACCTAAATACCGGTGTCTGTAAGCCACGAAAGCCGGGCAATAACATGGGAAATGATCCAACGTCAGTTATGATACCGAAAGCTTTACTGACCTCCTACTTACGTCCTTTAAGTAATAGCATCATCTTCTCACAATCCGGATCTCCTCATTGGATTTTCGTTGTCCTACCGACCGTTTTGTTATCCCACAGTGTTACATGCGCGTTCGTACTCCACGCTCTTAACTCGGACTGCGTCGACCAGAAAAGCTTCGGGATAAATTGGTTTTAATAAAAATCTGTTATCGGCTTTAGCACCAGACCGTCATTGGTTTTAGTTCTAAACCGTTATTGACCCCTCCACCCCTTAATTAACCAAAAAAAAACCAATGAAAATAATTGGAATCTAATTTTATTTTGATTGTTATGTTAATAATTACATAAAGTAATCTTACACCGTGACCAGCCCCAATTCTTTGTATTCAGCAATTGATTCCATATCCATCGATTCCCAGAAGTGGTTTTCATATGAATACACCAACACAGCATCGCTTTCCACACAATAGACTATCATGTTTTTGATGTAGAATTCCTTTTCACCGCTTTCGAGTATTTGAACAGGTTTTTACGTTTTGCATTAAAACATTTAAACATTTTATTTATTTTTCAACAAATATTTTATAATCGCGACAATATTTAAAGTACAAAGCTCAATAACAGTTCTGGCGCAATGACTAGAATATAAATGTGACGCCATCGATTCTTGACAGCCCCCTTTGTCTGGTATTGAATTGATACCAAATGGTATTAAAAATGACACAAACAAAATAATACCCGGCGGTATTGGCAAAGTACCGTCATTTTTCTATCAGTAATGGCGTCAATATTTTAAGTACAAAGCGCAACAACAACACACGATGACAACAAATACAAATGTGACGCCTTTGTCTTGTATTGAATTGATACCAAATGATATTAAAAATCTTCGGCAATGACGCGAACAAAATAATACCAGGCGGTATTGGAAAAGTACAGTAATTTTTCTATCAGTGTAGTCTTCCGAATCTTGAGGGAGTTGGTACTGGTTTCAACGTTGGGTCCCTGTTTGTTAGGCTGCGTTGAGTCTCTCGCTCCCACACAGCCTGATGTTTTAATATTGGCATCTTCGCTTGTCCCAGTCTTCCTATTAATGAGGATCAACGCCCTTCCTAGTCTTCTCAATCTTGAAAAATACAGCCTTGAACACGTAGTGCGCCATGCCTCTAGTCTTAGCCGAAATTTTCACGGAGACTTGAGCCATGCCTTCCACAAGGAGAGTTCTTTCTTCCTTCTCCTCTCTGTGGAAGACCTTCAATTTCTCTGCGACCAAACCTTGGATCTGCTTGCCTTTATGAGCTGTCGAGCCCCTGGGTATGTGGACACTTCCGACGAGCTTCTTAACGGTATCAATACATTCTGCTGACGCAAAGCGCAGCGTGTATATGGGTGGACTCTCTACAGAGTTCCACACATGTTCGAAAATCCGCTCGTTAACCAGATCCTCCACTTGAGACCGATGATCTAATGGAATCCTACCGGATGCACTGCCGACATTGATGACTATATAAATTAGCTCAGCTCAGAGACCATCTTTCCCTTCCGTGATGCTGTGTCGTCCTTTTGGAAGTCACAGTCCTCCATGAAGAATCAGGTGCCGTGCGCGCTACCCTCGTACCTGTTTCGACTGAGACAGGACACTGCCTCGAGTCTCCATTGCAGGAGGGCTCACTTGGTGAGATCTCTCTTCGGGAGATCTGATTTTCTTCCCAGCTTCTGCAGAAGTGCCTGGAAAGTCAGTTCGATCCCTTCCAACATCCCACCTTTCCGCCCGATTGCGCTGTCGGTGCATACTCCTCTGCCTCCTTCGTCGTGCCCCGGATCGCTTTCTCTCGCTCACTTCTGCCGTCACCCCTCCATCCTCATCTCTCGATACGTCTGCGATGACTGACTGTTTCATTCACACTGTCGATGTCTAAATCTGAATCGGAAACACCACCTTTACTTTAAAGCTGTCCGTCTCTTCCTCATTAATTAGTCTGACGAATGGTTGTACGGTTGAAGCATTACTCTTGACTGCTGGTACCAAGGCACCCGCACCTAAAGGAGGGGCGGACCGCATCACCGCAGCTGTTGGGTCTTTGGAGTCCATTTTGAGCCTACTCCTGAAAGGCTTTAAAATTTGTTCGTATTAAGTGCCTATTCCGAGATACGGATATTTTTATTCGAGGAGCGAAATGAAAACACGTCCGCTCCACTCAAGGGTTACTTTATTATATTACATAACAGGTGGACAATTTTCTATTATTGACTCAATTGGGTAACCACCATAAATAGACAAGAAAGGATCCTTACTGAAGAGTAATTTGAACTCGTCTTTAATCCAAATCGTGTCTGCAGAAAGCGACTTGGAGATCGCATAATGGAGCTCGACCTAGTGCTCTGAACATAAATCTGAAGAATTTTTACCAGAAAGACAAATACTGGCTAATTCTGGGGTCACGTGTCCTCAATAGAAAGATTTCGATATTCGAGAAGACCAAATACATGAGAATGAACTTCGATATGAATCTGAACTGGAAGGGCCTCATTTTAGAGAGTACTAAGTAAGCTCACAGTTGCTGGGCGCTATGTCAAGGGGCATAGGCTCAAAATAAGACCCGAATTCGAAGGTGGTGAACGGCGATGGAAAAATTAAGGTCTTGGCATATACGTGACGATAAGGAGATTCCTGTGCCACATTTGCCATTCCTGTTCAACTTTGTCTCAGTTTTCTCCCCATCATATTGGGAGTTTTTTCGGGTGTACGGACGGACGGACATGGCTAGATCGACTATGAATGTCATTACGATCAAAAATATATTTACTTTATCTGGTCTTAGGTCAATATCTCGAAATATTGGGTTGCCCAAAAAGTAATTGCGGATTTTTTAAAAGAAAGTAAATGCATTTTTATTAAAACTTAGAATGAGCTTTAATCAAATATACTTTTTTTACACTTTTTTTCTAAAGCAAGCTAAAAGTAACAGCTGATAACTGACAGAAGAAAGAATGCAATTACAGAGTCACAAGCTGTGAAAAAAATTTGTCAACGCCGACTATATGAAAAATCCGCAATTACTTTTTGGGCAACCCAATATTACAAACGGAATGACTGGATTAGTATATCCTCCACTTACCCATGGTAAGTGGTCGCCATGGCCAGTCCGAATAATTTAAGACCAGAGACCAATTTTCAACTAACTTTTGCAGCATTTTAGAGCCGTATGTCAGCAAAAAGTCTATACGTTATGAAATGACAAACCAAACAGAGTATAAATCGAGGGACAACTACCAAACCAAAACAAATTCCGAATAAAGTGTGGGCAGATTGAAAACCACACGCCTAAAAAACACCCTTTATTTACCTCGTCTGAAATGTCTTGCCTCCAACATACCTAATCTCTTTTGTTTTTCATATAATTTTATGTGTCAACCTCCATGCACTTTTCAAAGTTTTTTGTTATTGTTTTATCAATTATTACAATTTCTTTTCTTCTTCTACTTAATAAAGTATGTAAAGAAATGAAAACTTTCTTGGGCCCTTTGATAGACACCTATTCCACCATAAATTGTTTGGTTCATTATCATCAAACCTTCATTATGTCGCATGACGTACAGTTGCCCCACATGTTTGTTTTTCTTTTCATTCACTCAACATGCTCCACTTTCTAAGTTACACCAAATCACTTGAGATCACTACACATCAACCACCAGAAGCGTACGAGCGTGTACGCAGCACGTGTGCTCAAACGAATCAGTACTCAACATTTCAAAAGCACGCTGATCGTTTCAATATAGTGATCGAAATCATTTTGTGGGACATGCGCTCACGCTTTTAGATACCACATAAACATTAGAAGACGGCATTGTAATACACTTAGAAAAAATATATGCTAGTTCCAGAAAAGTGTCGTAGTTTAACTAATTGCCGTTTCAGCTAAAATTACGCAAATTTGAGACTACTACTGCTAATGATGTCAAATCGTGTCTTCCAGAGGCTCAGGAAATCAAATCGAATGACTCCTTTTTATGAGAGCTTTATCCAACTCTGATATGGGCCATTTTCAGTACCGAATGACCTACATACATCAACTTCTCTACTTTCAAATTTTTCCTATCGGGCCACCGTAGCTCAGAGATTATCATGTACGCCTCTGACGGTGGGCGCCCTAATTCCATTCCATACGAAAACGTCATAAAGACTTTAAGCGGTGGTTTCCTCTCCTAGTGCTACCGATACTTGTAAGGTAATCACATTTCCAAACAAACAGAAATATTTGTGGAAAATTTCACTTTACTCCTTCGTAAGTTACCGTTTTTTCGACAAAAGGACAGGCTAAATCGACTTAAAATGTCATGACAATCAAGAATTTTTATACTTTATGGGATATTAGACCAATATATCGGGGTGTTACAAATGACATGGCTAAATTAATACACCCCCATGTTACGGTGAGCATAAAAATTAAAACGCTCACATTACCAACAGATTTTCCCTTGTGCTTCAGCGGTGGTTATCCCCTCCTAATGCTGGTAACATTTGTGAGGTACTTTTCCATCTAAAAACTTCTCCGTAAATAGGTGTCGCTCTGCGGCACGCCTTTCGGACTCGGCTATAAAAAGGAGGTTCCTTATCAGTGAGCTTAAAATTGAATCGGACTGCACTCATTGATGGTCTGGACGGCTATATAATTCTTTGCTATCTGAAGGTAACGGAAGATCCATTTTACTGCAATATTTCAGAGATGGATGAACCGATTTAAGTGAAGTTTGGTATAAATAAGCCAAAAACGGTAATCTGATATCTCAAACCGTCTTAAACAGATATATACAACATCTGGGAAAATATGGGTCAAATGAAAGGTATTTGGGAGCAGAATACTACTAAATTTCCCATGAATTTCCCATCAAGGAACAGGGGATATCGTCCCTGGGAGCAGAGAACGAATATATAAAACTTTGCCCCAAGTAATTAGAGGAATGTACCCCAAATCCCCCATCGCACACTGATATGCGGCCTAACCCTACATTCCAAACAAAATCGGGCATGTAAGCCGGTCCGGACGGTATTTAGTTTAATTTATATATTCATTCTACAGCAAAGCTAAACAAGGCCTTATACAATTATAAAAATGGCAACATACTACTCCATAGTAAAATATTGGATTGAAATGAGATATTTTTAAGGTTGAGGACGAATCTGATACTTAAATCATAGATAAATTATATATACGAGGATTTCCTTTAATATTTGGGATTGGAAACCCCTTGTTTTGCAATCGGCCAACTGACAGCTCTACCGTAAAGCTTGACATTTTTGAGGTTATACGTATTCAGAACGTTTTGACATATGAGCGTTATTTGTGTTGTTTACAGTAACTTAAAAGATTCATCTCGCCCAAAATCGTATTAAATCGTGAACATTTTCGTGCGATTATTGTTAACAACTTTTGACGTGGAATAACTCAACAACAGTGCATCGATGAACTTAATAATTCAATTGTTGACGATGAAGCTCCACCAAGAACTAGTGTTTATCGATGGTATGGTGAATTCAACCGACGTCGTAGTTTAATCCAGGATGATTTTAGTGGGACAAGCATACATGCAATATTGCATGAACATATGACCGTCAAAAAAGTTTGTTCGCGTTGGATCCCACACAATTTGTCAATCGCTCAAAAAAAGGCTTTTGTCGATTGGTCGAAAGAAATGCTCCAAAAATACGAACTCGGTGCTTCGAAACACGTCTATGACATTGTGACAGGTGATGAATCGTGGATTTACGCGTATGAATCCGAAAGTAAACAACAGTCAACTATATGGGTGTTTAAAGATGAGCCAAATCCAACAAAAGTTGCTCGCGCACAAAGCACTTCCAAGCAAATAATCGCCTGTTTTTTTCGAAAAAAAACTGGACATACCGCACAAAAATGTCTTTGTAATTTCAATCCTCTTTGCTTAAACTTGGTGTCAAATGTCTGGGGGGTCGCTCCAAGCCAACCAAGCGAACATGTTTCGGGACAATATGGTGAGCAAAAGGAAGGTATTTGAAACTATAACACATATCTTAAACTCAAATTTAAAGTCGTGTGTTTTGAGAAAGACCTACCTTTAAGACTTGGGAAAGATCTGTGGATAGAATCGAAAAAAAAAATTTAAAAAAAAATTGCCGTTAGATAACGGGTAGAAAAACCTCATTGAAATTTGAACTGGTTAGAGATGAGGTGTTAACGAGATCATATGCAAAATTTTAAGGTCCAAGATTGTCTGGGCGCCTCTTGGTAGGCCCCTAAATTTGGTTACTTCGGCATTTTTTCGGGGTGCCACATCTTTATTGGTGATCCGATTTCCAAAATTCTTTTTTTTTTTTTGCTGGAGAGCGCTCAAAATCCCTGAAACGTGGTTTGGATTGATGACAACATTTACAATGACTTTGCCGCTAAGAATGCCCAAATCCGATAACCCATGTAAAATGTATACCCTCCACCATAGGATCGGCGGTGCACTAATCTAGTCATTCCGTTTGTAACACCTCGAAATATTAATCTGTGTCCTCATAAAGTATATATATTCTTGATCGTCTTGAAATTCTAAGTCGATTTAGCCACCTCCGTCCATCCGTCCGTCCGTCCGTCCTTGTGTCCGTCGGTCTGTGGAAATCATGACAGCGGTCGAACGCATAGAGCTAGCTGCACGAAGTTTTGCACAGATACTTCTTATGTACAACCAAACTATATTAGGTTGTACATAAAATAGAAGGATCCTTTGATGCCAAGACGTACACATTAGCGGTTTGACATCGAGGGGCGTTTAATAATGTGCGGACCGACACATTGGTCCAATCCTTAGATCAGTAGCGTAGGTGGAGCGGGTCCTTAGAGACTGGATAAACCATATGGTAAGGAACAGGTGGATAAATTACAGGTCCCATGACATAAATACAAGGGAGAAAGTGGAACATGGCACGACATTTCATCGCCACTCCTTTGGGTGACCACCATAAATAACCTATTACGGATGCTGACTGAGGAGAGATTTGAACCCGTCTGCTATGCACACGATGTTATAATACTTCTAAGGGGTAAGGATCCGTACCATGCATATGGCATATGACTGGGCTAGACCCAGGGGTCTAGCCAGAGAAGACAGAAATATGCCTGTTCACGAGGAAGGCGAAGGTGAACCAATTTGACGCGCCACATTTCCTCAATAAAACGATTTGGATATCTGACAAGGTCAAATACTTAGAAGTGATCTTGAAAAGGAACCTAATTGGAAGTGACACATTCACTGATTCACACTCGCACTGAGAAGGCTCACAGATATTCGGTACTACGCAGACGGGCCGTATGCTCAAAATAGGGGCTGAATTTGAGGAGAGTCCACTGGCTCTACAGAAGCGTGATTAGACCAATACTTACTTACGTAAGTAGTCAGTATTTTGGTAGACTACTATGGAGAAAAAGTGCAGCATTAGGACTATATAACAAATTCAGAGAACATGTTTTCTTGGCATAGGCCGAGTGATGAGAACCACGCCCATTAGGGCACTGGAGACTATTCTAGATATCCGACCCATTGACATACAGATTAAGTGTGAGGCAGCCACTGCGGCTATGAGACTTAAGGCGATGGGAGAATGGATTGAGGATGGGAGCAGCTCATGCCATCGCGGTATATTCGAGGCGACGATAGGAAACCTGAAAGAAAGGGAAGCGGTTTCCGATCGGATACCTGAGATGAACCTTGAAGTCGAGCAGTGCCTCGCTGCCATCGGCACAGTCTTGGATTGACGGAACCCTAGTATTGCCATCTGGAAGATCATGTTACACGGATGGATCAAAGCTAAAGGACAGAGTGGGTCTGGGGGTTTACATTGAGAACCCAGAGACTGAGATCTGTTTTAGACTGCCTGACCATAAAACGGTGCTGCAGGCGGAGATCCGGGCGATCACGGAATGCGTGAAGTGGTGTGGTGCTAACACGAGGACGTCGAGTGGGAACATCTTTACCGACAGTAAAATTGCCATAAAGGCAATAACAACCAGGAGGTAAGTTCACGAACAGTCTTGGAGTGTAAGAAGGAGATTAAAGCCTTCTCTGAGGATGGCACAATCCGCATCGTTTGGGTGACGGGCCATAACGGAGTAAGGGCGAATGAAATGGCAAACGATTTGGCAGTGAAGGCCAGAGAATTGCCATCGATAAACTTGGTTAACCCGAAGCCTTTCGGGTCAACGCGTCCGATTCAAGGGCGTGAGCGAAAAACGCGCATGTAACACTGTGGAACAACGAAACAGTTGGTAGGATGGCGAAAATCCTATGGGGTGATCCGGAGGATATTTTAAGTAGCACGAGGATATTTTAAGTAGCACGGAATTCCTAACTTATAATTTTGATTTTTCGTAGTTACTTTTTAGTTTTTAGAGCGCACAACAAGCCGATTACTGGCTTAGTTGTATGTCTATAGTGGTATGGGGCAGATTAATATCTGCACCCTCTTTTCAACCTAACCTAACCTAGTGATATAGGTCTTTGGGGATAGCAAATGGGCCACAACGGTTCAGATTTGGATATAGCCGCCATATAAAGTTACCTTCGAATTGATTTCATGAGTTCCTAGAAGCTGCAACTATTAACCCATTGAGCTGAAAATTTGCAAACAGTGTTCCAAATTCCAACAATCGTGTCAACTATGTTCTGAATCGGTCTATAACCTGATATAGCTACCATATAAACCGATCTGTCGTTTTGATATCTTGAGCTGCTAAAACCCCCAGTCGTTATCCGATTGAGCTGACATTTTGCACATAGGGTTCTGATATGACTTCCAACAATCGTGAAAAGTATGATCAAAATCGGTGTATAACCTGATATAGCTTCTATATAAACCGATCTCCTGATTTGACATCTCAAGACCCTGGAAGCCTAATTTTTTTATCCGATGGAGCTGAAATTTTGTATGTAGTGTTCTGTTACGACTTCCAACAAGTGTCACGTACGGTCCAAATAATTTGTGTATACTTTTAGCAGAAGCCATGGTGGTGGGTTCCCAAGATTCGGCCCGGTCGAACTTAGCACGATTTTACTGGTTTGGTCTAAAAAGTATTTTTATTGTTTAGTCTCCATTGAAAAATGCTGCTTAAATACCTTAGCCTTTTCTTTATACCCTACACCACCACTGCGGTATAGGGTTTTAAAACTTTGTACATTTGTTTGCAACGCTAAGAAGGAGACGAGGTAAATCCATTGATAAGTATACTGATCGGCTTAGAATCACTTCCTGATTCGATTTAGCTATGTCCGTCTGTTTGTCCATGTATTCTTATAATCAAGGTACAGCTCGTATTTGTGTCAGATTCTCATGAAATTTTGCACAAGTCAGTGTTTTGTCCACGAACGAACGCTATTTTGAAAGAAATCGGATCAGATTTAGATATAGCTCCCATATATCATTCATCCGATATGGTCTTTGAAGGCCGTAATCGCCACAATTTTGGTCCAATTTTTACGAAGTTTTGCATGAATTGTTTTATTTGACGTCCCTACGTGTGCAAAATTTCATCAAAATCGGTTCAGATTTAGATATAACTCCCATATATATATGTCATCCAATATAGATTTTTAAGGCTATAGTGATAATTTTGGTCCGATCTTTACACGCATGACGTTATTTGACGTCACAATGCGTGTGCAAAATTTCATCAAAATCGGTTCAGATTTAGATATAAACCTGAAAAATCCGATATGGATTTTTCAGTCTGTAGTAGCCACAATTTTGGTCCGATATTTATATGCATAAAATGATTTATTTGACGCCACAATGTGCAAAATATCATCAAAATCGGTTTAGATTTAGATACATATATGTAGCTCCCATATATATATATATGTATATATATATATATATATATATATATATATATATATATATATATATATATATATATATATTTCATCTGATATGGATTTTTCAGGCTGTAGTAGCCACAATTTTGGTTTGATGTTTACAACATTTAGCGAGAGATGTTTCATTTGACGTCCCAATACGTGTGTAAATTTAATTAAAATCGAAGAAGATTAAGATATAGCTCCCACATGTATATTTCATCCGATATGGCTTCTATATAAAATTTAGCGTGTAAGATTTTCTATCATAAGAAAATCTTACAAGGTTTTATTCAATCTTTGAATAGGTATGCAAAATTAAAGTCTGACTAGATTTCAACATAGGTTCCGTCAATTACAATAGTACATATACTCGGTGGTGTAGGGTATTATATAGTCGGCTCCGCCCGACTTTTGCCTTTCCTTACTGGTTGTGTTTTGTAAAGGAGACATGTTGAAGATTTTGTTTTAAGTAAAATTTGATAAACATATGTCAACTGAAGCAGATGTAGTACAGGAATGCCAACTTAGTGCATTAGATATGGCGCTTTCTAGGTCACGCAAATTCCGAAGAGATTACTCCTAGTGCCAAACGAAAAAAAGGCACTAAGTTAACTCTTTTTGCATATTTAGTTAGTGCCTTTTGCCCTTTTGGCCAGTTTGAGTTTTGTTTTCAAATCACAATTTAACTGTAGCACTTTGCCACGGCGAGCCTTATACTTCGATTTATAAGGCTCGTCGTGGCAAAGAGCTACAGTTAAATTGTGATTTGAAAACTGGCGAAAAGGGTAAAAGGCACTAACTAAAAATGCAAAAAGAGTTAACTTTTCATCAACTACATTTTTTAAATTTTCCCACAAACATACCATTTGGGACCAGAAGATACTCCTCTCAAATCAATGAGCGGAGCCCGACTAAGGTTTAGATCAGTAATAAGGAGTTAACCACCGCTGGCAATTATTGTTATGTTCGTGCCGGGATTTGAGCCCACGTGTTCTGATGGGTCTTTCAAATCGACAGCTGAGCGGTTGAACCGAATTCGAGGGCGATGCTTAACTTTTTTGCGTCCATTCGAACATTGTGACTTTCTTGGTTTTTGGCTTACTCCAAGACCATGATTTCAAATATTTTTCGTCAAACCTTTTTTTTTACAAAATTTTACTCATTTTTCGCTTTTTACAATTTTTGCTACTCTTTTTGCTGATAAATTGACAATTGACAATTTTTTATAAAAAAAATAGAAAATTTCTCCGAGTTCTCAAAACAAAAAGACCAGACCCTCCATTTGGGTTTATGTATTTTTTATTTCATATATTCCCATGCAAACAATTTTTTGCAACAAACACTACAGGCAATTTACTAAAAAATTCCGATTTTGAAATCAAATTTGCCAAAACGAGTATTTTTGGTACTTTTGTAAAAAAATTTGGACCGTATTTCTTTTTTGTTTTTTTCATGACACTTTTATCTGTACAACTTTTAGATCAACTAGGGCATATGATTTCGTTAACAAATCGGCTCTAACCAATTTAACCAAAGAGATATCTCTACCCGTTCTCAAACGGCAGATTGATTACTAGTTTCTATTTCTATCCCACGGTGCAACTCATTCAACCTAAACCTATACTATAATAGAAGAAATCTTTTAAATATTGCTTTGCAAATAGCGGCCCCAAATTAGAAAGAAATTAACTAAAATTAATCTTAAAATTGTTCACTTAAAAAATGTTTAAACCATTGTTCACATAACAAACATAACTAAAATTCAACTGTAAAATTTGAAATTTCCCCTTTTGTTGAAAGTTTTATTTATTTCAAGATCTTTTGAGATAGCTTCACTCTCATTTGCCAAAATGTCAAACTGAAAACGTAATTTTCCTACTGTGATGGTCCAATGATATTGCGACGTTCTAACAGTCTTTTGTTTTCAGTATTTCACCATCTTATTTCCTGCTTTTCGCAATGACTCCCCCATTGTTTTGGTTGTAAAACTTCGTTTATGTTTTCACGAAAAGTTTCTATTGCTTTCTTGTCACTGAACTTGATATCATTTGTAACACAATGTGACGATGATCTTACTACGCATAATAAGTTAGGAGTGGCTTGATATACTGAAAGAATAGTAGCTTCCATATAAGAGAGAATAGAAGGTTCCATTTGCGAAAAGAATTGTCGAACAAGTAAAAGTTAATGAAAGTAAATTAAAATTCATATTGGGTTCAATTCCTTTTTTTCCATTTAAGTAAAAATAAGAAAAAAGGCATTAATAATATTTGGATACCCACCCGCTCGGATTTTTATATTAACCACATTTCTTCCAAATCCGTTTATGAATCTATGTAGCTATATCGAAATATTAACTGATGTGAAACTTGGAATGGCGGTTGAGGGTTCTAACGAGTGGAAATAAATGGGCCTTATATTGATTCCCGACCGTAATTCAGGAGGTCGCTCCATATGGCAGTTACATCCAAATATTGTCCAATCTGCACTATATCCGGAGGGAGGCCACCGTAGCGTAGAGGTTAGCATGTCCGCCAATGACGCTAAACGCCTGGGTTCGTATCCTGGCAAGACCATCAGAAAAAATTTTCAGCGGTGGTTTTCCCCTCCTAATGCTGGCAACATTTGTACTATGCCATGCAAAACTTCTCTCCAAAGAGGTGTCGCACTGCGGCACGTCGTTCGGACTCGGCTATTAAAACGAGGCCCCTTATCATTGAACTTAAATTTGAATCGGACTGCAGTCATTGATAAGTGAGAAGTTTGCCCCTGTTCCTTAGTAGAATGTTCATGGACAAAATTTCCATTTTTGCACTATATCCGGGGATATTTTGAAGGGGTCTTATGATAAAAATTTACAACACAATCGGAAAATTTCTCCAAGCATAGACCGATCTGAACTACAATATATTCGGCATGGGTGTCGAGGGACTTAACATAATTCACTGTGCTAAATTTCAACAAAATCGGACGATGACTCCTGCTTTTATAGGCATATCAACATAGGACATATCAAGAGGATATAGTCCCATATAGCACATCTTCGAACATGACCTGCCTATGGACAAAAAGAGACCCTGACACTTAGCCCTGAAAAATATCAGCATTATGCTCTACTCTCAAATACCATTTATTTGAACCCCATATTGCCATTGGTTTAAGGGAAGTTTATGGAATGAGGCGTCCCCCAAACACTTGGCCCCAAAACTAGTAACCAAATTCGGTATCTTATCTCAAATACCTTTCATTTGAGCCCCTTATTGCCAAATATGTCCGGTATGTATTAGGGATGGACCCTTAAAAGCTATTGACATCGTTCTCTATTCTCATTGAGCTCAAAATTGTCATGGTCGGCAAATACGTCCTATTTCCTCCCAAATATCTTTCATTTGAGCCCAATATTACAATCGTTAGCAAATATGTCCGGTTGAGGGGATGTTTTGGGGGATGAGGCAGCCACTCAGTTACTTGACCCTGAAAATATATATCAGATTCGTGCTCTACTCAAAAGAAATTAAAAGTTTTCATTGAGCTCCATATTGCAATGATCAGCAAATTGGTGCTATGTGGGGGGTATTATGGGGGGTGGGGTGACCCATAGACAATTTATCTGGAATGTTGATACCAGATTCGTGCTGTACTCGCAAATACCTGTCATTTCAGTCCCATATTGCCATGGTCGGGGCTCAAATTTGGGGGATGTTTTGGGGAAGGCGAGGACTCGTAGAAACTTGGTTATGAAATTCGTATTCTACAATCAAATACCTTTTATTTGAGCCCCTTATTGCCATGGTCAGTAAATAATTCCTGTTTTTGGGGTAGACCCCAGAAACTTGGTCCCGAAAGTAGGAATAAATTTCAAGCTTTACTACCAAATACCTTTAATTTGAGCCCCTTATTGCCATGGTCAATAAATATGTCCTATTTAGGGGTGTTTCGGGGGTTGGGGTTGTCCGCCAAACACTTGCCCCACAGTTGGATATCATATACCTTTTCTTATCTTAAATACCTTTCATTTGATTCCCATATTGTCGTGATTGGTCTATATATTGGGTTGCCCAAAAAGTAATTGCGGAATTTTTTAAAAGAAAGTAAATGCATTTTTAATAAAACTTAGAATGAACTTTAATCAAATATACTTTTTTACACTTTTTTTCTAAAGCAAGCTAAAAGTAACAGCTTATAACTGACAGAAGAAAGAATGGAATTACAGAGTCACAAGCTGTGAAAAAATTTGTCAGCGCCGACTATATGAAAAATCCGCAATTACTTTTTGGGCAACCCAATATATCTTTGGTGGGTTTTGGGGGTGAGGTGGCTCCCCTAGATATCCCATCCAAAATTTAGATGCCAAATTTTGGTTTCTAGGTTACTATAAGAGGGCAAACAAAATTTCGCTTAAATCGCACCACCCATCTCCGAAAGCCAGCATTTCTGAAAATTAGAGTAAGGTGGAGGGTCCTCCCCCATTCAGATATCAAAAAATTTAGTACCCTATTTTCACCACTTGTTCTTTCTACAACATTCGTGAAAATTTCGACAAAATCGGTTCAGACGTTTTTGAGTCTATGCGGAACATGCATACAAACAAACAAACATAAATTGATTTTTATACCCACCACCATAGGATGGGGGTATCCTAATCTAGTCATTCCGTTTGTAACACTTCGAAATATTCGTCTAAGACCCCCTTAAGTACATATATTCTTATTCGTCTCGACGTTCTGAGTCGATCTAGCCATGTCCGTTCATCCGTCCGTCTGTCGAAATCACGATAGCGGTCGAACACATAGAGCTAGCCGCTATATTTATTTAATATTAATGTAGATCGTTGGGAATTGCAAATGGGCCATATCGGTTCAGATTTAGATATAGCTCCAATATCAACCGATCTCGAGATTTGACTCCTTGAGCCCCTGGAAGCCGCATTGATTGTTGTCCGATTTTGCATGTAAAGTTCTGTTATGACTTCCATCAACTCTACCAAGTACGGTCCAAATCGGTCTATAACCTGATATAGCTCCCATATAAACCGATCTCCCGATTTGATTTCTTGAGCCTCTGGAAGCCGATTTGGCTGAAATTTTGCACATAGTGTTTTGTTATGACTTCCAACATCCGTGCCAAGTACGGCACAAATCGGTCTATAGCTCGATATAGCTTCCATATAAACCGGTCTCTCGATTATCTTAGTTCGACTCCTAGAAGCTTTAATTTTTGCTGGTTTAATAGAAGTTTGGTATGTAGAACAAAATTATGCCCTTCAACTAAATTTATTTTGTACAAATTTTTAGCAGAATCCATGGTGGTGGGTTCCCAAGATTCGGCCCGGCCAAACTTAGCACGATTTTACTTGTTTTATACCTGAAGTAGCCGGTTTAACCAGTTTTTTATTTCAAAATTTCAAAACTTATTCCAGTTTTTTGAAAAAGTTAATTTTTCGAATAGTCCGAAAACCGTTTTAAGAAATAGTCGGTTTATTACTCATATATTTTTCATATTTTCCTATGAATATTCGGCTATACGAAATAAACATTCGGCTATACGAATAAAACCAAGCAAATAATCCTCAAAGAAAAGATAAAAAATTCCATACATTTGTGAACTTATTGCGCAGTGAAATTAACCCAAAATTTTTAGAAATAGTTTCATAGTTTTTGGGGACACATTTCATTTTTAACCCTTAAATATAGGTAAGTCCCTAATCTTGAAAAAAAAATTAATTTTTATCTTTAAATTATTAAACTTTTTCAGGTTTTATTTAATTTTTTATGTGAGGGCTTATTTAATTTTTATTTAGGACCTAGTGAATTAGGACTTATTTCATTGGGGGTTATTGCGCATAGCCGAATATTCCATTGAGGAGCAAGGTTTTTGATCACCCTTCTTAATAGTTAACCAAAAACACAAATCAGATATTTTAATTTGAGGTCAAGTGGAACGTTGAATCTGATATTCAAGCCGAATTTCGGTGTTGAGCAATGTGGAACTTCTTGAAAGGTTTGTAGACATGGAGTACATTTAACATCCAAGATAAAAAAGGCGCAACCCCTCCGAGCGAGGGTTTGTTAGACGAACTAGCATTATATGGAGTTCAAAACAAGTAAAAGCGTGCTTAGTTCAACCGGCCCGAATCTTGGAAACTCAAAAAGGTACACAAAGTTGAATGACAGTTGTACTTTACGTGTCAAATTTTTGCCAAATCCGGCAAAAATTTATGCTGCCAGGGGCCACACAAGGCTAATAGGAAGATGGGCTTATATGGGAGCTACATAAGGTTATAAAACGATTTCGACAGTACTTGGAAGTTATAACAAAATTCTAGGTACAAAATTTCAGGCAAACCGAATAACAATTGCGGTATTCGGGGTTTCAAGATGTTAAATAGAGGGCCACCGGGAGTCACCGTAGCGCCTGGGTTCGAATCCTGGCGAGACCATCAGAAAAAATTTTCGGCGGTGGTTTTCCCTCCTAATGCTGGCAACATTTGTAAGGTACTATGCCATGTAAAACTTCTCTCCAAAGAGGTGTCGCACTGCGGCACGCCTTTCGGACTCGGTTATAAAAAGGAGGCCCCTTATCATTGAGCTTAAAACTTGATTCGGACTGCACTCATTGATATGTGAGAAGTTTGCCCCTGTTCCTTAGTGGAATGTTCATGGGCAAAATTTGCAATTTGCAAATCGGGGGATATATCAGGTTATGGAATATACTTTGCATGATTGTTGGAAGTCGTTGTAGAATACTACTTGCAAATTTCAGTCAAATCGGATAACAATTGCAGCTTCTAGTAGCTCAAGAAGTCGAGTCGAGCAATCACCTAATATTAAAGTTATATCTTAATCTGCACAGATATGACCCATTTGCAATCCCCAATGACCTACGTCAATATCTGTGCAAAATTTCAACCATCTACAATAGCTTTACGCCTCGATCACTATCGTGATTTCGACAGACGAGTGGACATGCCTAGATCGACTTGAATGTCAAGAGATTAATAGCATGTTTACATTGAAATTTCTATGATCCTGATCTAACTAAATCCAAAAATGACACACATCCATACATAATTTCTGAAAACAGTTGCATATTTTGGCACTTTTATCGATTATTCAGGGGTTTATTTGGAATTTAAAAATAAATCCTGCGAAAATTTGATTTATTTTTGTATGGTAAAGCCTGCAAAAAAGCCCAGGATTAAGCACTTACATCTCGAAAAGGCCATAAATCCGAATTTAGAAGCCAATGTAAACGTATAAAATATATTTATTTGACAGTTCTATAAAGGAAATCTGTCAAATAAACCTATTTCAAATCTATATTAAGTTTTGTGAATACCGGTGTAAGAATATATATCTACATTATGGGGTCCCAGATCAATATTAACCCCCCTAAACTGTCATATAGTCCGATCGGTACTATATGGGACTTAAATTAATTGTTCATAATTTCTTTCAAATATTTTGCTTGTATCCTGACCCATATTATTCATATTGTGGCACCAATCAACTCATGTATATATTTTTTGCTATCTGATATGAAATTGTGCTAGCTATGCAATGATGCATAACTTTCATAGTATGTAATATAAACCCGTCCATTTATTCAACTCGCACAACATTTATTATGTCAAGCAGACAACTAAGCTGAAAATTATGTTACATTAATTGCGTGAGAGCAACTGTTTTCTCATGATTCAAATAAAGGCCAATAACTCACGGGTTTATGTGGGAAATCGTGAGAGCATTAATGGGTCATTAAAAGTCAGCTTATAACAAGTAAGAGCGTGCTAAGTTCAGCCCATCCGAATCTTATATACCCTCCACCATGGTCGCATCTGTCAAGTTCTTTGCGCAGTATCTGTTTTTAGGCAAACAAAGTATAATGAATAAGGACGGAGGAGCAGCTATATCAAGATACAGTCCGATTCGGGGCTCAAGAAGCGAAATCGGGAGATCGGTTTATATAGGAGCTGTATCAAGCTATAGATCGATTCTGACCATATTGCACACGTATGTTGAAGGCCATGGGAGGAGCTGTTGTACAAAATTTGTGCCAAATCGGATGAGAATTGCGCCCTCTAGAGGCTCAAGAAGTCAAGACCCAAGATCGGTTTATATGGCAGCTATATAAGGTTATGGACCGATTAGGACCATTCTTCGCACAGTTTTTGGAAGTGATATCAAAACACTATGTGCAAAATTTCAGTCAAATCGGACGAGAATTGCGGCCTCTAGAGGCTGAAGAAGTCAACACCCAAGATCGGTTTATATGGCAGCTATATCAAAACAAGGCAAATTTAAAAAATTCGATCAATTAAAACAAGTAAAAAGGCGTTAAGTTCGGCCGGGCCGAACTTTGGATACCCACCACCTCGGCTATATATGTAAACCACCTTTCATCAAAATCCGGTGAAAATTGCATACCTTAGTCCCATAGCAGTTATATCAAAATATGATCCAATTTGGACCAATTACTAATAAGTAAAAGTCATTGTTCAATTGTGTATAACAAAATATTGGTCTTTTTAGTAGCTATATCTAAAATAAACCGATCTGAACCATATGCAACATGGATGTCGAAAAGCCTGACATAAGTCAATGTGTCAAATTTCAGTTAAATCGGATTAAAAATGCGCCTATTTTGGGGCCAAGACATTAAATCGAGATATCGGAGCTAGACCAAATTGCAGAAATATGTGTAGGGGCTTAACTGAACTCTCTGTCCCAAATTTCGGCGACATCGGACAATTAATGGGCCTTTTATGGGCCCAAAACATTAAATCAAGGGATGGGTCTATATGGCAACTGTATCAAAATCTGATCCGATCAGGGCCAAATTGAAGAACGATGTTGGACGGCCTAAGACAAGTCACTGTAAAACGGAAAATAAATGTGGATTTTACGGGCCTAAGATCCTAAATCGGAGGATTTTTCTATATGGCAGCTATATCCAAATCCGGACCGATCTAAGCCAAATTGACGAAGGATGTCGAAGTGCCTAACACAACTCACTGTCCCAAATTTTAGCAAACTCGGAAAATAAATGTGGCTTTTATGGCCCTGAGACCCTAAATCGGAGGATCGGTCTATATGGCAGCTTTAACCAAATCTGGACCAATCTGGGCCAAATTAACGAAGGATGTCGAAGGACCTAACACAATTCATTGTCCCAAATTTCAGCAAAATCGATTGGCCTAAGAACCTAAATCGGCGGATCGGTCTATATGGGGGCTATATCAAGATAGAAGATTTTAATACATTTCGAAGTCCACTAGAAGATATGAAAAAATATATATATACATATATAACAGGAGATATAACGAAACACGATAAGTAAAGCAAGTAAATGCGTGCTAAGATCGGCTGTGCCGAATCTTATATATCCTCCCCACATTTGTCAAGTTTTTCGTTCGTTTTTTTCTTTTTATACCCTCCACAATAGGATGGGGCCCACTAATTTCGTCATTCTGTTTATAGCTCCTCGAAATATTCGTCTAAAACCCCATAAAGTATATATATTCTTGATCGTCATGATAAGTTGATCTAGCTTTGTCCATCCGTCTGTCTGTCGAAGTCACGCTAACTTTCGAAGGAGTAAAGATAGCCGTTTGACATTTTGCACAAATATTTCTTACTAGTGTAGGTTGGTTATTATTGTAAATGGGACATATCGGTTCATGTTTTGATGTAGCTTCCTTATAAGCCGATCATGAATCTTGACGTCTTGAGCCACTAGAGGGCGCAATTCTTATCCGATTTGGCTGAGATTTTGCAAGAGGTGTTTTGTTATGGCTTCCAACAACTGTGCTGAGTAAGGTTGAAATCGGTCCATAGCCTGATATAGCTGCCATATAAACCGATCTGGGGTCTTGATTTCTTGAGCCTCTAAAGGGCACAATGCTTATCCGATTTGGATGAAATTTTGCAAGACGTGCTTTTTTTTACTTCCAACAACTGTGTCAAATCGGTCTATAACCTGATATAGCAGCCATCTAAACCGATCTAAGACCTTGACTTCGTGAGCCTCTAGAAGGCGCAATTATTATCCGATTTGGCTGAAATTTTGTACAACGGCTTCTCCCATGATCTTCAAAATACGTGCCAAATATGGTCTGAATTGGTCTATAGCCTGATACAAGTCCCATAAAAACCAATCTGCCTATTTTACTTCTTGCGTCCCTAAAGATCGCAATTCTTATTCGAATTGGCTGAAATTTTACAAAATGGCTTCTACTATGGTTTCTAACGTTCAAATTGATATGGCTCCAATAGTATAGCAATTATTTTCTTTTATCCTTTGTTGGCCTAAAAAGAGATACCGGAAAAAAAACTCGACAAATGCGATCCATGGCACGCTTTTACTTGTTATAGGCAATAGTGGATGGGGATTGATATGAATATAGTATTGGAACTAAATAGGGTTATGGACCGATTCGGGCCACACTTGTTTTGGATGTTGGAGGTAGTAGAAGTCATTGTGCAAAATTTCATTCAACTCGGGTAAGAATTGCGTCCTATAAGGGCTCTAGAAGTAAAATTCGAAGATCAGTTTATATGGGAGCTATATCAGGTTATGGACTGATGTAGATCATACTTGGCACGTATGTTGAAGCAAAAATTTCAGCCAAATCAGCACAGTTTTGTGTTCTCTAGAGGTTCAAGAAGTATAACCGGCTAAAAGTCAGCTATCAGCTAAAAGTAACAGCTGATAACTGACAGAAGAAAGAATGCAATTACAGAGTCACAAGCTGTGAATAAATTTGTCAACGCCGACTATATGAAAAATCCGCAATTAATTTTTGGGTAACCCAATATATCAGATTTTAAACAGATTGTATCTGTACATGGTGCATCCGTTGAATGCTATATAAAAACTCATTGCGCAAAATTGCAATCAAATCGGATGTTAATTGCGCTCTCTACGGTAACAAAAAGTATAATCGGGAGATCGGCTTACATGGGAGATATATCTAAACTGGGCCGATTTGGCATTTACACACAATCATTGGATGAATGGAACACAAGTTCGATTCTTAGCAGCACACAAAAACCTTGCTTGATTTTTTCTATTGATGTACGGCTTAATACCTCACAAATATAGCCAGCATTAGGAGGGGTTAACCACCGCTGAAAATATTTTCTGATTATGTTTGCTAGGATTCGTAATCGAGCTTTTGACAACGAGAATGTAACATAAAGGAGAGATATTTGTGTTTTAAAATGTTTGTTTTATTTTATTTTCAATTTTACATTAATTTTTATTGTACAAATTTTATACAGATTTCTTACAAGAAAATAATGTCTAAAACGATTTCCCCCATGTAGAAAAAAATGTGTTTTTTTATGTCGGAATTTATGTTTTCTTATTAGTAGAAAGGAGATCTCACAGTAAGCCTTTCGAATATTGTATATGCACACACCAAAAAATTATACTCTAAAGCGAAAGGTGTATATTATCCTATTTTTTTAGAAACCGTTTCATGCGTGTATATATATCATAGCCAATAGAAACCAATAGAAAATTTTGAATAGAACAAAAACAATTTCAAGTTTTTTTTTATTGACGTAAAATGCAAACATGAATTAAGTACTCCAATTGTAATTTTCATTTTTCTTCAGTTAAATGCCAAACATTAATTTCTCCATGTACTTTTCTACTTAGAGATTAATATACAATAAAATGCGCTTTGGGAGTGAGTAAAAAGGGGCCGATGGGGGCCTCTTACCAGCATATATTTATGCCGGCAGCTTCTTGTGCCTTTAATTCGGCCACAATGTATTCACGGAATTGTTCATAGGCTTCGTCGATATCCACGTTATGAATGATTTTGTGGAAGTTGCCAGGTGTTAGGCCATAGGCAATCTCATTGGCAGCGGCATCCAAGCGTTTCTTGAGAGACTCTTCCGTTTCGGTGTTGCGCTTACGCAAACGTTGCTCTAAGGCCTCAATTGAAGGGGGATTGTTGTATATCAAAATGGGATTAAGGTCGGTTTTTTTCACTTGCTCCACACCCTGCGGCTCAATATCTAGTATGCAGACTTTGCCGGCATTTTGTACTTTGCGCACTGCCTCTTTGCTGGTGCCATACATATTGCCCCCGAATGTCGCCGACTCTATGAACTCGCCATTAGCCACAGCCGCCTCCATGTGATCGCGCTCAACATAGTTATAGTGGACACCATCCTCTTCGCCAGGTCGAGGTTTGCGCGTGGTATGTGAGACACTGAATCCAAAAGTATTGGGATACTCCTTGAAAAGCCTATTTAGCAGGGTACTCTTGCCGGAACCCGAGGGTCCGCATACAACAACTGGTCTGGGTCCCTGTCTGGACATGGTGCTAAATAGCCTATTGGCAATAAAAAGAATGCTAATCATGTTTAAAAAAAGTGTTGCTTCTTTCTGACTTGACACAAAAGTGAAATTTAGTTAATTTCTTTCGTCAACTTTTAAGCTAGCAAGATTTTGCTGGTGTTATAGTCGCTTAAGTTGTGGGTGGTGAATGTTATTTTTTGAGTTTCAGTGAAGATTAATGGTGCATATACAGACTAGAAGAGAATAGGAAAAAAGATACAAAATATCCCCAAATGTAGTGCAGATTTCCAACAATTTCTTTTTTTTTCTTTTTTTTTGCTGTAAAATGAAGTCGAGAAAGCAACAAACAAAACATTAAGCATTTGATGGACTTAAAATAAAATGTATCGAAGAACAGTTTCCTTCATAGGAATGCAACACAATTCTGCAACAAACATGGAGAGGGCAACTATGTAATTCGATAGTGATTTGCATGTTAAAAATTAGGCACTCCTTATTTAGTAGAGCTTCCATAGACCGCTTAACGGCGAATTATATAAATACACGAAATTAGATAGAGTAAAAAAGCTGCCAAGTGATGTCATCTATTCTAAAAGTTGCAAAGTTGGTATGCATGTACGTAACATTTGCAAAGTAATTTTGCAAAGTTTTGTATTTGGGAAAATTTTCAACGTACTTATAAAAAATCTATAAAATCGAACAACAGTTTTCAAACCCTTTTATTTAGGTTATCAAGGTATATAAAGCCCATAGAAAGCTATTAAGGGAGGCCACCGTGGCGCAGTGGTCAGCATGCCTATCTATGACATTCAATTCCCGACGTGAACATCAACAAAATTTGCAGCGGTGGATACCGGTAAGGTATCCATGAGTAAGGTAAGCCATGTTAAAACTTCTCTGCCAAGTGGTTGTTGTTGTTGTTGTAGCAGTGTGTTATACACTAAAGCGGCAGCTCATGCCGATGAAGAACTCCATCGGGCCAATCCGATACATACAACCGACTGCCATGGGATTTCTACCAAGTGGTGTCGCTATGCGGTACTCCGTTCAGACTCGGCATAAAAAGGAGGCCTCTTATCATTGAGTTTAAACTTTAATCGGACGGCTCTCATTGATATGAGAGAAGTATTCCCTGTTCCTTAATGGAATGTTCATGGGAAATTTAGTAGAAAGCAATTAAAAGCTTACTAAGTTCGGCCGGGCCGAATTTTATATTCTCTCCACCCATAAGCACAGAAAGGCTTCAGGGGGTGGGCTGGCTAGGCACTCACCAGAAAGGTTATCTCCACACACCTCCCCCCAACATTTAAAAAATTTCATTACTTTCAAAAAATTTAGCCAATTCTATGTCCATTCAAAGTGTTTTGGCCCTCCTTCGCTAATGCCTCCGCCATAGACCACATTCCCAAGTTTTTTGGCCGGTATCTCTTTATATAGCTATATCAAGCTATGGGACATACTTGTTTTAGATATTGGAGATCATGGTAGAAGTTATTGTGCAAAATATCAGCCAAATTGGATAAGAATTACGCTCTCTAGAGGCTCAAGAAATATAATTGAGAGACTAGGAACTACCTTACACATTCAATCCTATGGCAGCCGGTTGTAAATACATACCGGATTGACCCAATGTAATCATTCATTGGCGTTGGCTGCTGCTTCAATGTGCAACACACTGCTACAACAACAACCTTACACATTCCAGGGGAACTGGAATCTTTGGGTATACCTCTTGTGAGAAGTAAACTGCTGCCGAAGGGCAGCGAATGACAGATGATCACAAAGAGAGGATTGTAAACACTCCAAAATTAAGTGGCCTAGTCTAGACTTGAAGAGGTCTACTGCTCTGCTGGTGCTGGCTAGAACAAAGTTGTCAGTCATTGTATAAAACATCTGATGTGTGTGAGTCCCGCACTAGCAGGCAGAAAGAGTACCACTTTAGGTTCTTATTTCTTTGAGAACTTGCCAGATTTGGCGGATATGTTGGGCTTTTTAAATCGATCTGGGTGGTTTAACGTTATGAACTTGAAGCCATCTTCTTTCTCGTGTTCCTGCGGTATCACAAAGAACAAAAACATCTAAGTGAGTGACTGCCACTTAAACCTAATCTAACCATAAAAAGCGATCGGTTTATATGGGATCGCATTGAGATACCATTGCCCATTTTGTTTAATGCTTTCTATTCAAAGAATATCATAGCAAAAAACATTTAAAAGTCAGCAAAGTTGGGGTGTTGCTAAAAGTATTTGACTGGACACAATTAGGTTAGGTGAGATTAGGTTGAAAAGACGGTGTGGATATTAATCCCCACCATGTCACTATGGACATACACCTTAGCCCTCAATCTTCTTGTTGTGCGCTCTAAATACTAAAAGTAAACTCGAAAAAAGATAATCTAAGTCGGGAATTCCGTGCTACTTACAAAGTCTTCCATACCCTGACCCTAAGTTGGTTCATTTCTGGTATTGTGTCTCCGCCAAAGTGTCGATGTCTCTTTACATGCCCTACACATCACTTGCTATCCCTTGCCGCACCTATTTTGCAAAAGTGAGCTCTTGTTGTTGTATCAGTTTGTTGTGTTCTATCTTTCGTCTGCTTGATTCTGTTGAGTGTCATAACCCAGGAACTCTGCGACTAAGATGGAGTGCGTCCACAGGGATCTAAGTCGAGTAGGTCTGGCTAGGCAGTTAAACAGGTGACGTATATCGTGCGGTCCCCGGTTGCAATAGGGACATATATCTTGCACGTCGACATCAATCCTTGCTCTGTAGGAGTTAAGGCGGCTGCATCAGCCGGAACGTAATTGAGTCAGAACTACTCTGGTTTGCCAGGGGAGGTCAATTTCTTCAGGTGCAATGGGAGGCGGTCGTTCTTCAAGGACTACATTCACCCGGTAGCCATTTATCTAGAGGTTCTCTCTTGTAGCGCTGAACCTCATGCTCTAGATCATGTTGATCTACCTTAAGGCTTCTGTGCGGTCGATAACTATCCACGAGATGATGATTTGGATGTTCTCTGCGATAACAGCCCAAAATGTATTGCTTAGACAGCATGTTATAGGATCTTTGTCTCCTGATGGAGGTGAGACTGCCCGTCGCAGTTCCGAGGGCGGCATTCTGACAGATCTGAATATTATTGCACTGCGTGTCACAAAGCTGACGAGATCACACTGGCGCTGCATAACTTACCACAGACCGGCCAATTGCTTTGTACGTGGTCAACAAGGTTACTTTGTCTGCAACCCAAGTGCTGCCAGCATGTGACTTGAGAACAAGGTCCTCAAGTCTTTACTACTTTTGACTTTATCGCAAATTACTGTAACATGTGGAGAGAATGTGCAAGAGCTAACAAATGTTACGCCCAGTATTTTGGGACACTTGATGGTCAGAATCATTTCTCTCTATCGACCATCACAGTCAGCTCAGTATTCACCTAACGCGTATTTTTAGTGAACAAACCTATCGCAGATGTCAACAATGGGTGGGGGGCCTGATGCCATGATCGTACAATCGTTCCCATATGATACGATCTCTATGCCGTCTGGAGGGGGTTGAACCGAGGATAGGTAGAGTTTAAATAGTGCCGGAGATATCACCCCGCCTTGGGGAGCTTCCTGTTTCACTCTACGGTGCTTCGACTTCTTATCGCTAAAAATCACAAATGACTGACGACCACACAGATAATTCGCGCCCCAGCCTTTCAGGCCTGAGCTCGTAGTCCTATGTTTCCCGTTATAATACCGAAAGTTATACTGTCCTCCTTTTTACTTTCTTTTAGTAATTGCCTCGTTTTCTCATGAGTCGGAAATCCCCATAAGATTTTCGTCGTCCTACCGACCGTTTCGCTGTTTCACAGTGTTACAAGCGCAATCTTCACCTGCGTAGACCCAAAAGGTTTCGGGTTTACCAAGTTTATTGACGACTATCCTCTGGCCTTCACCGCCAAATCGTCTCCTCTTTCATTTGCCTTATAGAGAAGGCGTTAATTTCCATCTTACGCTCCAAGACTGGTCAAGTCCTTACCGTCCTGGTTGGTACTGCCCTGGTTGCCAGTTTACTGTACATAAAGGTGTTCACATTCTTCGTCCTAGTGTTAACACAATACTATCTCACGCATTTCGTGATCGCCAGGATCTAAACCTGCAGGACCGTATTATAGTCAGGCAGTCGGAAACAGATTTCAGTCCCTGGGTTCTAATCACAAACTGAACGCGTACGTATGATATTTCTAGGAATTTGTCGTTATTGGCCATCGCATAATATTACAACTTTTTACAACTCGTAGGTCATATTACAGATCGTAGGCCAAATTACAACTCGTAGGTCATATGGAATAATTTCATTTCAATTATTTTCATATATTTGCTAATTAATTAGCTTAGTCACTAACTATAGTGTGACTCCCGGCACGGGATAGCTGCGATCATCACACAGGCTGGAACATTGAGGTCCGATCTGTTCATTGTTTATTGTTGTCACGAGAAGCTTAGCTGCGAGCTACCGGGCGTGTCCACAGGTTGCGGATAGTGGAGTGCTCCATACGGAGCAGCGGTATCGAGCGCCACCAGCTTTTGTACAAATACTGAGCGCCCATGATGCTCGATATGACAATGCGAGTTATTGGCGCCTGTTCCCGCGGTTGTTGTTGTTGTTGTTGTAGCAGTGTGTTAAACACTGAGACGACAGCCCTTGCCGAAGAAGAACTCCATCGGGTCAATCCGGTGCGTACAACCGGCTGCCATGGGATTGCCGCGGTGATTGGTCCTTGCTCATCTACAGGAGCTTAACGTGGACCGCCACCTCCACATGAAAATGTGGCAACAACAACAACCACAGTGACTATAGCCCTTCCAAATGGTTGTTGTTGGTTGGTTGTTGTAGCCACATTTTCATGTGGTGGTGGCGATCCTCGTCAAGCTCCTATATGAAGACGCCAATAACACGCCTTGTCATATCGAGCATCATAGGCACTCAGTATATGTGCAAGAGCCGGTGCCGCCCGATCTCTCACTGAAACTCTCCATTCAATACCGCTGATTGTCCGCGACCTCAATGTTCCAGCCTTTGTGGTGCTCACAACTTTCCCATGCCGCGGTTGTTGTTGGTAGCAGTGTGTTGTGCACTGAGGCGGCAGCCCTTGCCGATGGAGAACTCCATCGGGTCAATCCGGTACGCACAACCGGCTGCCATGGGATTGCTTCAAAATGGTTGAATTAATATGCCCAAAAACCCAAAGCTATCGAAATACCACTGTGTAGTTTTTATGGGGAAAACCATGGGGCAGAGCTGAAAACCTTAGCCTCATTTTTGGTTAATGCACCCAAACGTCGAACTAAGTTAAAACCTTAGCTGTTGTACTACGTAACAGTCAATGCATATGGCCAAGTTCAATGCCCTCGCAGTATTTTTTGGCTTGCATTAAAAAAATTCAAAAAAAATTGCAAAACCGGCAATTTGTTCGTCAAAACATTTTACTATGACCATAAACACTATCAACGAAATAAATAGGCACAACTTGCAGTGGCCAGGACAACAACATACACCCAACTCATATCATAACAATTAATTGCCTATGAAATACCGTTCAAGGAAAAACTTTCTTTTTCATTTGTAGTGGTCAAAAATCAATGACACCTAGACGAGTTTTTGAAATACTTCATTAGATGTCACCTATCATAAAACCCAATCAAAAAAGAGGAGCACTTAAAAGGAGACAAAAAGAAAAGTGGTTCGGTGTTCATTCGCTAGGCTGCTAGGGAAAATCGATACATGTAGGCCAGGCCATATGCGTTGCTGCTCTTATTTCAAAGCCAAATAACAACCACTTCGCCCATGCCTATTTATGTATGCGCCTTATCTTAGGCTTAATGTGTTGGGGAGGAGGGGAGGGGAAAGGGTGGTTGGCCGCAACACAAGAAAATTTGTTGCCATAGACCACCATCGTCAACACCACCAATAAAAAAAAAACACAAGAAACAAACAGTCAAATACAACTATGGAACATGTAAGATGTTATTTGAGCCCATTTAAAGAGGGCCACAACAATACTAATATGAATGAGCAGATGCAGAAAAAGCGAAGAAACAGAAGAAGATAAACCACAAATATGCCAGATACCTCGATAATGATTTAATTACCAACTGTAAAAGGCATTTAAAATTTAACTCAAATATTTATGTATGCTGCTGTTGCTACTGCTACTGCTCGTAATGGTGCTGAACGCTCCGAATCGTTCGTTTGGCTGGTATGGAAATAACGGTTATGCTCCTAACCAAATCGGGTATACATACTTTGTCGGCAATGGCCACCAATAGAGTTCGTTGCTTGCACCTTATGTAGGCATGTACATGCGTTATGTTATCGGACCCCCGAAGTGTTGGGCCATAAAAGGCGTGGTGTCATCCTAACTAGGCAACTCCACACCATAATTCTCAAAGCTAACACAACCGGAAAATCCATAATTTTCACCATTTCTACCATTAACTACCAATTAACTTAAAATTAGAAATTGGATCGACAATATGTTTTTTTTTCCTTCAAATGCTCTTTTAACGGAAACGCAACATACCTTTTTGACACTCTGCTTTTTAAAGAATAACTTGGATTTTCTCACTCAAATGCGTTGTTCCAAAAAAAACAAATTTCAAATTTACTTTTGCCACTACGTTTTATACTTTTGATTTGGGCTGGTCGTTAAATAAAACTTCTCTTTGCGAAATGCCTTGGCACTTGTTTTCACTCGGGATTTGGAGGAATCACCCTCTTAGTTATACACACTTTTTATTTGGCTGTTGTGCTGTTAACACAGATTTGAAGACTTGAAACAGTTACGTTTCAGATTTTCTTTGCTTTTTTAATTTTCTAATGCCAAACCAAATGATACGACAATTAAATTTTGTTTCCCCTTTGGATTGACTACTTTGCACACTCGCTTCCGCCGCTAGACTGACTGACAATGGCTATACCTCTGTTGAACACTACTGCTCTCTGTGAGCTCGGCTGGAAGTTAAGTTGTTTAGTGGCGCACATACGATGCGAGACATGTAGAAAACCTTTTGCCAGATGCGCTCCAATGAAATACACAAAATAATGGATGTATCCATGTCTGTTTCCCCCATGCCCCTGTGGAGAGTACATATAAACAAACGCACACAATTTACAAACATTGCTATTACAGTGCGGATACTCAGTGGCATTGGGAAAATCTGTCTCTCTTACACGGGTCGTGATTTTTTTTTTCTCTTGCACGTTTCTCTTTCAACTACAGCATTGCCAGTGCGAAATTTTGTAATTTTTAAGATAACCATATACTGTGCTGTCATACGTGAAGTAGTGTTTTTAGGTGTCAAAGTTAACAACTGTTTAACTATTGCGCTTTGCTTTTGTGGGATTTGTTGGCACAGAGAGATGCGTTTTTAATGTTTTTATATGTAACTCCACCTTTAAGGCCTTAACAGAACGAGCGCGTTGAAAAATGCAACTCACAAAAGTTAAAAATTTTTTAACTTTGACGACCGAAAACTTCACGTGTGGCAACATGGAATGACGGTCTCTTTCAAGCGGCAAAGTTGGAAATTTTTTAACTTTTCCACGTTGTTTTTGTGGAATTTTTGTACAGATTTGCATTTTTGCAACGCGACGCTCAAATCAAAACCAACCAAAATCGTTGCTTTTGTGGAATTTATTTGTAGAGTAGCATTTCTCAACTCTCAGCGCTCAAAAACAAAGCTCATTCCGTTTTGGCCTATAAGGAAAATGTCATTGGAATGTTGTTGTTATTGTAGCCACATTTGCATGTGGATTGCAGCATCATAGGCACTCAGTATTTAAGCAGGTGCCATCGGACCTCTTACTGAATCTCTCCACTCGATACCTCTGATTGTCCGCGACTGCAATTACAGTTACTCCGTATGAAGCATTCTACTATCCACAACTTCCACACACAACAAAAGCAACTTCGTGAGCATTTAATACCATTTGCCATTAATTTAAACGAAATTTGTATTGACACAGCGACATGACGTTACAATTTTGTTCATAGAACTCAGTACCACTTCTACGTGTTCACATTTTCTTCGTCACCATTTTTTGCGGGCGAAAATTCGAACTGCGGGCGAAAATTCGAACTCAGTATTAATTTTTAGAAAAAATTACTTTGAAATTGTGTTTTTAGAGAAAATTGCATTAATTATACTCAACAATATTACTGTGGTACAAGGTATCATAACTAAATGCATTTGTTTGTAACACCCAGAAGGAAGAGAGGCAGTCGGTCTGTCTGACAAGGTGAGTCGAGTTAATTTGTGTACAAATTACAGGTCGCTATTTTAATCCAAATATGCAAATTTGCCCATGAACATTCCATTAAGGAACTGAGGCAAACTTCTCCCAAATCAATCAGTACTGCCCGATTCAATTTTAAGCTCACTGATTTCGACCGGCGTGCCGCAGAGCGACACCCCTTTGGGAAAAAGTTTCTACAAGGCAAAGTAAGTACCTCACAAATGTCCCCAGCGATAGAAGGGGATAACCATCGCTGAAAAATTTTCTGATGTTCCTGCCAGGATTGGAACCCAGGCGTTCAGCGTCATAGGCGGACATGATAACCTCTGCGCTACGGTGGCCTCCAATCCTTCATCCAGTCATCTTTAAATTTGGTACAGGCATTTGGCCCTAGAGTCGAAGCCTATTGAAATTAGAAAAAATCTGTTCAGATTAAGATATAGCTCCGACATATGTATACGTTCGTCCGAGTTGGACTAATATTGCAATGTGTTGATTTGTTACCCACTTCTCAATGTTACTAATTGTTTTTTAAAAAATTAGTAACATTGTCTAACGCACAATTATCCGTTCAAACAATAAGAAAAAGCAGCAAATGTGAGATATCATCAGTGATAAAACGAATGCAATTGAGTTGCCTATGAGAAATGTTGGATTAGAGAATTACGGGTTGAATGCAAGAATTGAAAGTAAGGAAGATGGTAACTGGGTTCACGGAACATAAGGATATTAAAGAAAAAACAGAGGCATTTAATATTGAGAAAGTGCTCAAAAGCACATCCACAAAATATTCGTAGTCTCGTCTACAACGACGACCATAAACAAACCGTAGTATGCTATGGAATCACTTTTGAAGCTTAAGCAGATAAGTCCTATTGGATTCAGAATATACCTCAGCACCATACAATATATTAGATATCAGCAACGAATGAATCAGCATATATTTTATTTGTGTGGGTAAAATAACATTCAAGTTGTATAGCTTTTTACGTACACAGTTTAGTTTGGAATCAATTACAAAACCCAATGTCGGAATCAATTACAAAACCCAATGAGTTCATAGTATCAATCGATGTTACAACATTGCTTTGAACAATATTTTGAGAAGAGTATTGATGACGTGAGCAATTTAATACCGCGCATTTTATTTTACCAATCTTAATTGTTAAGTTATTGGACCGAGCCCATTGACAAACTCGTCCAATATCTTTATCGAGGTTTGAGATGCAACTTTCTAGCGTACCAGAGTCAGTTGTACTTAACAACTGAAAATCATCGGCATATATTGCTAGTTCTACATGTTGTACACAAGAACGAACGTCGTTAACATAGAGCATAAACAAAACTGGTCCCAAGACAGAACCTTGGGTACACCAGTAGAAATAGGATTAATATTAGAAACACGATCACGGCAGACTACATACTGCGAGCGATTTGACAAAAAAGCATTCCACAATCCATAAACTGTGGTCGCGCCTGGAAGTTCTAACATTTGTGGTGTCATTGTTATGCTACGGCTGGCTCGAAATCTTGTTGTGACTGACACTGCTATTCGAGACGTTTGGATCCCCACTGCAAACGGCTTTGCGTACCAGGAGCTATCCAGGAGTATGTCTGGCACAAGACTGCTCTATCTCCGCAAATCTGCAACAATAGTGTTTGTTCCTCCTTTTACTTGGAGACAACTTACAAAGTATTACGTGATATCTTTTTTCAATCAATGACCGAGAAAAGTACCACGTAGGGGTTAGCATGTCCGCCTATGACGCTAAACACCTGGGTTCGAATTCTGGAGAGACCATCAGAAAAAATTTTAAGCGATGCTATGCCTTGTAAATTTCTCTCCAAAAAGGTGTAGCACTGCGACTCGCCGTTCGCACTCGGCTATAAAAAGGAGGCTCCCCATCATTGAGCTTAAAGTTGAATCGGAGTGCACTCGTTGATATGTGAGAAATTTGCCCCTGTTTCTTAGTGGAATGTTCATGGGAAAAATTTGCATTTTTACACTTTTTTGCTTAATCTGCAGTTTGTAGTTTGCGCGAAATCATTTATTTGTCAGTCTATGAATAGAGAATCTTACCGTATGGTGGTACAGTGTTTTGAGAATATGAGGTACAGTAGAAGTGTTACTTTTAATATGATGAAAGCGAAAGCGGCAACAGAGTGAACACCGTCCTAGGAGACCATACGCCACCCATAAGTGCTTGAAGATAATTACCTCCACCGGCAAATTCGAGCGGTTGTGGTTCAACTATGTTCCGGCGGATGCAGCCATCTTAGAAATAAGATTATTTTCGTAAAATTTATAATACAAAAGGCTCTAATTATATTGCTAAATTTAACGAACTTAAATCGTGTAGCTCTCATTTCAACTAGTGCAGCGCATTCAAGATTTTGATCAATCATAAGGTACTTGTCGAAATTATGGCTAAAGGCCGGCCTCTAATTTATGTAACCCAATGAACAATATGAAGCTCTTTTAAAATAATTTGTAGGTCGCAGCATTGTCCTTCCATTTGAAAAATGTGGCACCATTTAAATGCAAACAACTCAACATAATCATCAAATAAATACATTTCAAATCACTTTCAAATAAATAAGAGCATCTTCTCCAAATTTGGGTCTAATCATAACGTCTAACTTAGTGTACATAATTTTGTTAAAAAAATTGTTGTTGCATTTTTAAAGGACTATTCTTCTGTAATATATGAAATGATTGAACTCAAAATCGTCAATATAACAAATTAAACCAATAACAAATACAATATTTACCTTATTAGGAAGAACTTGTTGTTGTTTTAATCCAAGTAAATGCGAACAAATTGCTATGCCCTTGTAACCCGGTCAACGGTTGATAAGTGATTATTTGCCGAGTTGAAATGCGGTAGTTGAGTTATCCCTAAGAATAACTAACTTTGCCTATTAGGTGTTTGGAAAAGCCCTATGTAGCAGAGGGTTTGAAGCAGAAGAAATTTTATTGTATCCTACTCAATCTAATTAGAAGGGTGTTTTGGTCTTGTTCTTGGTTCATTCATTTACAGGAATTGATAACCTAGAGATATCACGATTAGAGATGTGCACGTAAGTCATATTCAACTCATGCTCATGAGAAAAAATTTTACTCACGCCAACATTTAACATCGGCTCACGTTCGCTCAAAAGACGAAAATGTTGCTCACGCAGGAAACACTCACGAGAAAACTGTCGAAGAATGTACATTGAATCACGGTTGTCCGTGACCGTGGATTTGAATCTCACCCACAAATCACGTGGCTTAAGCATGACACGACCTCTCTCTACACGTGAGTCGTGATGGTCACGGGTTAGTGTTCTCAATTCCTGTGAATGGATTTTGCACGACATTTTGCAATCGATTATTCGATAACAATTTCTTGACAACGATTACTCCGATTTGGAAGCGCAGGACAAGCAACTTTTTAAAGGGCGGTATGCACCTTACACGAGCATTTCGTTGCCATTAAGTTAGAGTTACATACCATGCGCACTCATTAGGAATTCAACTCTGCAAACAAATCCCACAAAAGCGAAGCGCGAAAAAGAATTTTCAACTATTTAAATCCAGGATTAATGGCTCCAGGCTTCTTAGAGAAAGAAAAACTGTCGATAACATTTTGAGCCTCTCAACCATGGTGCAAGAATTTAGAACGACGACATTTTTCTGTGCAACCCTGGTGGATTGTTTACAACTCGTATTGTCAAATGCTGACTGGGCAGCAGTATGTATAGTTGAAAAAAATTTTCTAGCTCAAAGAAATTAAAGCCGAATCAATTACGGAAATAATAAAATACGCATGTGAAAATTGTGATGGTTAAAATATCAAATCTTCTAAGCACTTAATTATTGCGTAAAAAAATACAACCAACTCTCAGTAATTCGCCTGCTTGAGTGTCAAGACCCAGGAACTCTGAAACTAAGATGGGGAGCCTCCACAGGGGTATGGGTCTGAGTCGAGTGGGTCTGGCTCGGCATCAATCCTTGGTCTGCACGTCGGCATCAATCCTTGGTCTGCACGTCGGCATCAATCCTTGGTCTGTAGGAGTTGAGGCGGCTGCATCTGCCGGAATGTAATTGGGCGAGAACTACTCTTCTTCTTCAGGTGCAATGGAAGGCGGACGTTCTCTAAGGACTACATTTCCCCAGTAGCCATTTACCACATCTGCTACCGTGGCTGCATGAATGTTGTTTAGGCATGCTTGATACGCCGCTTGATCTAGAGGTTCTCTTTTGTAGCGCTGAACCCCACGCTCTAGATCATATAGATCTACCTTAAGGCTTCTGGGCGGAGGATATCTAACCACAAGCAAAGGTATTGCTTAGACAGCATGTAGTTATGTCTTCGCACTGGTAGGATCTTTGTCTCCTGATGAAGGTGGTCCTCATGAGAACTGAGGAGACAGCCCGTCGCAGTTCGGAGGGCGGCATTCTGACAGATCTGAATAATATTCCACTAAGTTGACGAGACCACACTGGCGCTGCATGACTTACCACAGACCGGCCAATTGTTTTGTACGTGGTCAACAAGGTTTCTTTGTCTGCAACCCAAGTGCTACCAAGTGACTTGAGGACCTTGTTTCTACTTTTGACTTATCGCAAATTGCTGTGGCATGTGGGGGGAATGTGTAAGAGCTGTCAAATGTGACGCCAAGTATTTTGGAACACTTGATGGTCGGTATAATTTCTTCATCGACCATCACAGTCAGTTCAGTATTCACCTCACACATATTTGTAGTGAACAGTGGCTGAAGATTTGGTGGCAGATATCTTCAGATTTCTTGCAGCGAAATATGAGGCAAGTTCGTTGAAGTAGAGCTTCAACCTATTGCAGATGTCAATGGTTGGGGGGCCTCATGCCATGATCGCATATGATACGATCCATATGCCGTCTAGATGGGGTGGAATGGAGGATAGGTAGAGGTTAAACAGTGCCGGAGATATCACCCCACCTTGGGGAACTCCCTGTTTCACTCTACGCTGCTTCCACTTCTTATCCCTAAATTCCACAAATGACTGGCGACCACACAAAAAATTCGCGACCCAGCGTTTCAGGCCTGGCTGGAGGGACGCGTTGGCGATGATCACAAGTAATTTGGCATGGCTAACCGTATCGAATGCCTTCGATAGTGTATTATGTGCGGTGATGGCTTACAAAGCTGTTCTTGTGCTGTGCAGAATCCATGTTGATGTTCGGCGAATGGAAATTCTCCTACGAGGCTCGGAAGCAGCAATGCCTCAAGCGTCTTTGCTACCGGTGAGTGAAAGGAGATCGGTCTGTACGACACCCCCAAACTTGGGTCCTTTCGAGGCTTCAGTAGCGGGATCACTCTGCCCATTTTCCAGACATCGGGAACTAAAGAATGTTAAAAAGACAGGTTGAGGACCGTAATAAGGTACTCAACTCTAGGTGAATCTATATTCTTCAATGACATTCGTAACTTCGGATGACATTCGTAACTTCGGATGACATTCGTAACTTCGCCCACGGTAAATTGTGATGGCTGTTCATTGGCTCGGCGAATGGCTCTCCTCCTTGCCCTGTCACTCTCGGGATGCACAATAAATTGGCGATTGAACAACCTTGCGCATCGTAGTTTTGCCAACACACACAAAGAAATTTGTGCGCGTGTGTCTATACGTGTGAGTACATGAGCAGAGAATATGCGAGAAAGAAGATAACAACAAAGTGAATACAAAAAAACATTTTAATACCGTCAAACCTGGCCAGCTGTTAACGGCTGTTCGCGTGAGACCAACTTTTTAAATCCGCCTTGCTACTGAATGAAAAATATCCCAAAAAGCGAATATGGTACCAACCTAAAATCGATTAATGGACTTTTTTTATCCGGTAAAAGTCGACTTCGAATTTTTGATTTGCTCATACAAATAGTCGATTAATCGATTAGTCGAAAGTCGACTTTAAGATCCCTAACTTGGACGACCATAAGCAACACCTACCTAAAGAAAAATTCTGAAAATTCCGCAAGTTAAAACAAAAAAATTAATTATAACAAAGCATAACAAACATTTTGTACGGGACAACGGCTAAAAGGAAATTTCAATACTCATGTCAATAACCGTAAGTTACCAAAGAAAACAGGGCATAGGGTAACTTCCTTTGCAACGATGAAGCCCACGGAAGAAAAGTGCGTTAGAAATGAAACAAGAAATCTTAAATTCTTTTTGTATGGAGGGCAGAAGAGGTGACGACGGCAATGTCATGTAAAAACATAAAACTATTAAACTATTTGCATGCAATATATTGCGTTGGATATTCCGTTCTTGATAACAGAAAATGATGACCGCACTGGCATACAAGCAGGCAAGCCGTAGGCAGAAACTAGAAGAGTCATCAAAAGTTGCGACAAACAACCAAGCATACACATATTTAAATAGACTTGATTGTCATTCAATTATTAACAATAGGTTGTGTGCAACACCGTTTGAGATTAACTAACGCAAGAAGGTCGTGTTTGATCTGTTTTACTTCCTTTCCTTAAATACAATACTTATGTGAGGCCAGTTTGCTTTCTACCAACCAGAACAATTTAGCTGTGTAAATGTTAAATAATTTTTAAATTTATATTTATGCTCACAAATCACTTTCCACTTTCTATTTCTATTGTTGCAAATTTTAATCTAACAAAGGAAGTAAAGCTTCTTTGTCATCTTCATTGTTTGTCATCTAGAGAAATTGCATCTGTCGCAGTTACATATATATTGCTTGGGTGGATTGGACCAAACACCAAAATTGGATTCGATAAAATATATTTGAACTGCAAGTTCACAGGACACTATGCGAAGACAATCTTTAAAGTAAGGGTATTATAATGAATAAAATAATGCGCAGAAGAGGACATTAACGGTTTTTACTATTTCCTAAGCCCACCATACCAATCTATAATAGGTAAAGTGGAATCGAAATATAGGGTTCAATGACAGAAGTATCGACTATATACTATTGTAGCTAGTTACTAGTTGTCCCGGTGAGCTTCGCTACAATTTTAAATTTTAAGTAAATATGTTCAGAGTTACAAAACTAGGTCTTTGGGTTCTTCTCGTACAATATTTGGCAGATAATTTAAAATTCTCCATTCTGGATTAACCTTATTCCAACTTGGATATATGATTCGCACTCTACTCCCAAAGTATATACTTCTAATATTCCCCTGGTCATCCCAACCTACATTTCTGTTTGAGGAGTCTTAACGTCTCCATTGACAATTATGATCATTTTATGACGTCCTGTTCAACAATTTTCTTCATCTACTCAACATTTTCATCAGTTTTTGATATAAGAATTTCTCAGCACGAGGGGCGTTAGTCTCACCTCTCACACAATTTCGCTTACATCCCATATGGTGTTGGCCTTCATAAGGTAGATTATGGCCGACTTTCCTCAGTAGATGTACATTGTCGTTATAAAAGCGATTAATCCATTATTATGTTTATCATTATTATCGTTTTAGCTATTGAGAGGTGGCAAGCAAAAGACCAAATCTTGTGTAGGAATGACCGTGATGTCCAAGTCTTCAATAGCGGAAATATGTGAGAATGCTAAATTGGCCAGAGACACGGCCCTTACCGGTGACTATGATTCAGCATCCATATATTATGAGGGTCTTCAGGGGTTATTGGCACGCATGATTAGTTCAACTAATGATCCTCTCAGAAAGGGCAAATGGACTATGGTAATTGAAAATACAATAGTAATAAACGTATTTGGTATCGGTTAAATTAATGAACATTTCTTTAATATTTTAGGTTAAACAACAAATTACCAAGGAGTATTCACAGATCAAAGAAATACAACGTACATTGTCGGATATGACTTTGGATTTGCAGAGCTCACAGTTTGCATCAAAATTCAGAGCACAAGCCAGTGAAACTGAAACTAAAGACCCTTCGTCGTGGTTTCGTCCGGATCCAGATATTTGGACTCCACCACCCAAGGATCCTGATGTTTGGGGGCCACCAAGACCAGAAAAGTATGTACAACGATATGTCTTAAATTAGAACTAATTCCTGCATGAAGGAATAAACAATTGAAATTTTAAATAATTTGCAAAATTCACAAGATCCAATCAACCGGTCAATTTGTGAGGCCCAAAAAGACTCCAAGTCAAAGTCGTAATCTACGACAATTTCTAAGAAGTTTTAAAATCAAAATCGTTTTGTTGTTAAAACCCGCAAACTTAATTTTGGTTTCTTGGGCAAAGCTTCTTAGAATTTATCATAGATTACGATATGGATAACAACAAAAATCAATCCCCACAATAAACCTACATGCATATATACGATTACCTGCATAAGTGTTTCATATGCCATTTATACGTTTCGAAAAAGCAAATCAAAGTTTTTGAAAAGATGAAATTGAGCTCGTAATATATCCAAAAGCAGTATGAGGGAGAAAAAAAAAACTAGATCAAGTATTCTAAAATATAAATCAAAGCAGACTTATCCATAGAGATTGCGAAACATTTTGCTTTTGTACACTCCCAGTCCGCTTTCGAAAACACACAAACATAAAAGTAAATAGTTTATAGGTTCCGACCTCATGGTTCAGAAGCCAAAGTCAAAGAAAGCTCAAGTCCATTGATCTCAAACATTGCCCCAAACAATGAAGAGGAATAAAGAGAAAGAGTCAGCCCGCTAACATAAAAATAAGCAAGCCTCTTTCAATCACAGAAAAAATATTAAAAAATTCCACTAGCTGTTTGGATTGATTTTATTGGACTCACTTCCAGTTTAGAGCAATGGGTTTATTTTTGTTTCTATACCGAATAGAAAATTGGTGCAAAATTATTGGGCAGGCCACAATAATCTTGATTTCGGCCTTACCAGAATGTTGCGCCACCTGTTCTAAAATAATAACTCCTTTGATCTTAAATTGTGAACTCAGATTCGCTTTGTTAGATATTAAAAATGTTGTGTATAAAAATTGAAATATGGAATACGAAATACGGTAAAAACAGGCATCGAATTTTTTTATTTAGTTTGTACTTGCTTCTCGACTATCCTTCGTGCCCTAGAAATGAACAGGAATATTGGATCAGGCATTTTGAAGGCTAACAGCAATATAACAAACACATTTCCCCTTCTTTTGATAGACCCGCTGTTCCGAATCGTAATCGAAATATACCTGGCAAAAAGTCAGCTCCCCCTAAAAGCACAATACCAACACGAAGCAATGCTTCGAGCAACGGTTTGAATAAAAAATCGAATACCGCATCATCGGCACGTTCTTCCGGTAATACTCATAGCAGTGGACCACGGGCTTCGACAACAAATCGCAAGTCGGCGGCTAGCAGTACGAACTCCACTAGTTCCAATAAAGAAGACAACGGCTCGAACAAAGATAATGACGAGGCCAGAGATGATGAATCGCCCGATCAAGAGGAGAAAGAAGAAAAGAAATTTCAACCGAACAATCACATTGAGGCTGAGTTGGTCGATATTTTGGGTGAGTGGTTGTTTTTAGGGAAAAAAGGTTAACATCAAATGAATCTAATAAAAACCAATTCTTCTAGAACGTGATATTTTACAACGTAACCCTAAAATACGCTGGAATGACATTGCCGATTTGCATGATGCCAAGCGTTTGTTAGAAGAAGCAGTTGTATTGCCAATGCTAATGCCAGACTATTTTAAGGTAAGTGATTTGCATGTGTATACACACGTATCTTTAACATATTCCCAAATCGCAGGACATTCTCTGCTTTATATTTTGCAATTCTAAAATTAGGTTTGTTCGCGTACAAATTTTTAGATAGTAAAAAAAACACTTTCTCTCTTTCATTATTTATTTGAATCAAGCAGTTTGGAAAAGCGGGAGTACTTCATTCATATCAATGAGTGCTGTGCGATTCAAGTTGAACCCGAATGGTGGCCGCAGAGTGACACCACTTGGTAGAGAATTTTTACACACTTGGACACTTGCATATGTTGTTGTTGTTGTAGCCCCGTTTTCATGTGGAGGTGGCGATCCTCATCAGGCTACTGTAGGAGAGCAAGCTCGTTCCGGTCCAAAAGACCGATTGCTACGGAAACAGGGTGGCCTTTGGTTATTTAAAGGCTCCAACAACTCGCCTTGTCAAATCGAGCACCATAGGCACTCGATATTTGTGCAAGTGCCGGTGTCGCCCAGCCTCTCACCGAGACTCCACTCGATACCACTGATGTTGTTGTTGTTATAGCCACATTTGCATGTGAAGGTGGCGATCCTCGTCAAGCTCTAATATGCGAGCAAGCTCGTTCCGGTATATACGACCGATCGCCGCGGTTATTTAAAGGCGCCAATAACTTGCCTTGTCGTGTCGAGCATCGCAGGCACTCAGTATTTACGCAAGAGCCGGTGCCAACCGGCCTCTCACTGAGACTCTCCGCTCGATACAGCTGATTGTCCGCGACTGTCGTAGTGGACGCTCACAGCTAAGCTTCTCGTGACAGCGATGAACATCGCACAGATCGGAACCCATAGTTCCAGCCTGTGTGATGCTCACAGCTAACTCGTGCCGGGATACCGCTGATTGTCCGCAACTGCCGTTGCAGCTACTCCGTATGGAGCATTCCACTATCCGCAACTTGTAGACGCGCCCGGTAACTCGCAGCTAAGCTTCTCGCGACAGCAATGAACACCACACAGATCGGACCTCAATACCGGCCTATGTAGTGCTCACAACTATTCCGTGCCGTGCCTCAACAGAATGCGACCCCAAGCGTTCAGTGTCTAAGGAGGACATGCTAACCTCTGTGCCACAGTGGCCTCTGATACCTAGCATCGTTAATTACACTTTCTGAGAAGTTTTTAATACAAAAAAATATTTTATTTTCTACACCTTTATATTAAATCAAATTTCTATAGCACAACTTCATCCAAATATGCTCAGAAAACTTGGCTGGAAAATATGATTAAGTAAATATATAAACAAAACAATTTGTTTGCAAATTTCATACCCTTACGTTGAGTTAAAGTGTTTCTGAAATGGCAGATAATAAAGTTTTATTTATGGTAGCATTAAATTTAAAAATAGATCTTACGATTCATATATTCTTATTTATAAATACTAAACACTTTATAAAATGTAAAAAAAAATTAAATAATTTTTATTACTTGTTAATTTACCAAAGTTTGGAAAGTTTAGAAAATGCTTAAATGCATTCCAAAAGATAATCGGAACATTCAAATGTTGAGAGCGACGCTTCAGTTAATACGTCAGAGTGCAAATTGCCGCAACCTTTTTTCTAGCTTATTGACTAGACTTTCTGGTCTTAAAAGTTTATTGCCCATGCTTATCTATTGTAGGTGCTCTTAGTTTTTTCTTTTGTTATTGCTAGAAACGTTGCATTGTGTGTAATGAGCTAATTTGTATTTATTAACGTTATTATTTAACAGTGACTCAAAATTAACAATATCGTCTACCATTGTGTTTTTTATCTTAGTAGCGGTGATTGATAAGCCAAAAGCGAATAAAATTCTATTGTGGGTACAATTCATGGGCACAAATACATTTAACTTTGAATGAATTGGGAAATAAAAAATGGCAATGGTTATTTTGTTTGCTTCCGAAAGTTTATATATTATTCCAACCATCGCACAGTGGTATTTGGGTATTTGGCATACAAAATGGTGATCAGTTGGGGAAAGCGTCCAATCTTAATTAAAATTAAAAAGTTTTTCATGGTCTATGAATGAAAAATACTAAAATTGAAAAAAAAAATCGGTACAACTTTAGATATAGCTCCCATCAGGGACGCAGCCAGGGAGGGGACCCTCGGCTTGAATTAATTGAATGTTTAAGCAATGAAATGCAAACTTTGAAGGACTCGCAAACACAATTTTTAAACCCCGAAATGATTACCATGATTAATTTACATTTTAAAATAATTATTTCAAATGAAACCATTTCGTTTTTTTCTTGGAATTTCACATTTGTCAAAACAGTGTTCAACGCCATTGATACGGAGCCCACAGCGATTAAGGGTCGAAATTTATCAGTCAATTGCAAGCATCGTTGATTCTAGTAGGAATGATTTTTCTTAAATCCTATTAGCAGACTTTTCTTTGAGACATAATGCAAATTATAAGCATATACGGCAATAGTTGGATGCAATTTTCCACAGACATCCTTTCAAAAACAGATTTTCGATCGATTTTGGTAAGGTTCGAAGGAGAATTTGCCGACATCATAAAAAAATTAAACGTTTGAGATATTTTGACGACAAAAAAAATACTTTTATCTCGAAGCTTTTCTTTTATTGTAACTGTGTAACGTTTCGCTTCAACCTATCAAACGTTAGCCGTAAACGTAGGATTATTCAACATATCTAGCTTTGTTTATTGTTAACCCTTTAACATCGTCGCCTACGGTAAAATGAAAGTGGGTCGATAGCCGCATAAAATTATTCGTGTACCAAATCAATGTTGTTGTTGTTGTTGTTGTTGTAGTAGCAGTGTGTGGTACACTGAGGCGGCAGCCCTTGCCGATGAAGGAATTCATCGGGTCAATCCGGTACATACAACCGGCTGCCATGGGATTGTACCAAATCAATAATTTTCTCTTGTGCCTCTCCTTCTAGAGAGAAAGGATGAATATTTGAGTGTATAGACCAGTGGTGGGCAAAAATACTCACACTATTGCCCATTACTGTGTGCGTACAAAAGAATATAAAACCAACCAGGCCCATGGGCTTCAAAATAATTGCAATTTTATGCTCGTCGCTGGTATAGACACATTCTCACATACAACATTTTTTCCTTTCTTGTTTCGACGGAGCAAATAACAGCCAGTTGAGATGAGCAACTTGGTAAGATCGGCAAGTGACAATTTTAAATGTTTCGCCTAAGGTAGAGCATCAAACAAATGACTGCCAGGTACAAAAAACAACAAGAATTTCTAAGGCACATACATTGTTTGGTAATATTTACGCAGTAAAGAAGTATCCATACCAAAGCTGGCATTTTAATGTGCGAAAACAACAACTCCCATAATTAGTTTTTGTTTTATTTATAGCATGACGAATACAGCAGAACATTATACAAAACTATATGGAGTTGTGCGAAACTGGAGGACCTTCAATATAATTGTGCTTCATAACATCAAATTAAGTTTTACAGCTTTAGAATGAACTTGGCATCCTTTTCGAGAAGCACAATTTATTTTAAAATTAAAAAGAATATACATATATGTACAAAAGCATGAAGTTGCTATAGTTGATTAATGTTTTTAGCTTGTTTGCGTAAAATTTTATGGAAATAAAAGTTATTTCAAACCAATTGACCGACACAAACAATAACCTGTTGAAATCATAAATTTAGCTTAGAGCATTTAGAGAATTTCATCAAAATACTGAAACTGATTTGTCGAAACTATCACTATAAAATATATTCTCAAAGTCAAGCATATTTTGACGGATTTAAAAGAGTAGGATAGACTTATAGTGTGTTGACAAGCAATATAAAATTTAGCTCTGACTTTATGACCAAATATCACCTCCGATGGGTTAGTTCTTGCATCCTGTAACGACCTCAATTTTGAATAAAAAATTTTAGGCGTCTTTACCAGATTCACAGTAGCAAAAGAATTAGTTTTGGCAATTTGCCGATTTTGAAAAAATGTGGGGTACCTCTCCTAAGGTTTGTTGAGGGGACAGGATGGTTCTGACGGGGGCGTGAATATAGGCTCCGGCGTAGGTAGGTCTGTGCTTGCGTAGGGAAGGGCGGTTCTTCACCTCCCGCTCGGGTTTCTCCACTCCTCCTGTCTTTTTCTTTTTATTCGTGTATAACCTCTAATACGAGGTCTCGCATTCCCTTTTCTTCCCTATCTCTCGCGAGGGTACCACAATGGGCCAAACTGGCCTCCGAGTGAACTCACCTTTGGTGGGCGACCCACTCAACCTAACCTAACCTTCATATTAAAAAATTTTACTTTTTTTGTAATCATGCTGTCGTGCGGACCTCCAATCTTTACCATGAAATAAAAATTGCCAATAATACGTTTTAATTTATAGGGCATTCGTCGACCATGGAAAGGTGTTCTTATGGTTGGACCTCCAGGAACTGGAAAAACAATGTTGGCGAAAGCCGTTGCCACCGAATGCTGCACCACGTTCTTTAATGTCTCCTCTTCTACGCTTACCTCTAAGTATCGTGGCGAATCGGAGAAAATGGTACGCCTTCTGTTCGAAATGGCGCGATTCTATGCACCCAGTACCATTTTCATAGACGAAATCGATTCACTGTGCTCTCGACGTGGTTCAGAATCTGAACATGAGGCATCTCGTCGCGTTAAATCCGAGTTGTTGGTGCAAATGGATGGTGTGGGCAGTGAAGAGGCCAATAAAGTTGTTATGGTTTTGGCTGCCACTAATTTCCCCTGGGATATCGATGAGGCTTTACGTCGTCGCTTGGAAAAACGTATCTATATTCCCCTGCCGTCGGGTGAGGGGCGAGAGGCATTGCTAAAAATCAATCTGAGAGAAGTCAAAGTTGATGAAAGCGTTAGCCTTTCCACCATTGCGCAGAAATTGGACGGATATTCGGGAGCGGATATAACAAATGTGTGCAGGTAATGCCCAGAAGTCATCCAAAACTTCCATAGGTAGTTCACTATTTTGTTTAATTTTAACTTTTCAGAGACGCCAGTATGATGTCAATGCGCCGCAGAATTGCTGGGCTGACGCCAGAAGAAATTCGCCAACTGGCCAAGGAAGAGGTCGATTTACCAGTGTCGGAGCAGGATTTCATGGAGGCGCTAAGCCGTTGCAACAAAAGTGTTTCTCAAGCTGATTTAGACAAATATGAGAAATGGATGGCTGAATTTGGTTCTTCATGATGGCCGCAAACAATCAACACCAACATCAAACGTCGCATGCTATTGTAGACGTTTGACTACCTTTTGCAGCACACACACACACAAACTGCAGACTTTTGTGAAAATCTTAGCCAAGCTAAGCACTTACAACAACACACCCTAACCCCTAATGTCCTCACCACAGAAAAGAAAAACAAGTGTTTTGAAGGAAGCATTTTCACAAAGTGATTATGATCTGCTTTCATAAGAAAGGAACACACTCAAGTAAAGTAGGCGCAGTTGAAAATGCCACCACACACATATACCAATACCATCCAAATGCAATTAAACGGAGAAAAGACTAACAAATCGTACATTTTAGGAGCAAAATATTCATCGTTTTAAGTACCCGCCCATACTCTTCAGCAATTCCCCATAGAAATAACACACACGTACTACACGTTCTAATGCTATATTAACTCTGGTTTTCCGTAGTCTTCGCCCTAATTCTCAATGTACTTCTCAACTCGTAGTTATTAATTCCCTAAAGTATTCCACCATTCCCTCAAATACGCATAGGTACATCGTTAATTAACAATGCAATGCATCCCCTATCCCATCCATCAAAAGCAGTTCGAATTTTTTATACATACGCCCCCACATTCAACACGCCTAATTGTTATTCGTTTGCTTCGTTTTTTCTCATATTCCTAATTTCTATTCATATAGTTCTTATTCTTCTTTTTTTCAAAATAAAGTTCTTCTGCCTTTTTTTTAACAACATGCACTCTTTTTTTTCATTAGTGGTAATTTATTTTATTGGTAAATCAAAATATTTAATAACTATTTCTAAATAAAAACAAAAAATAATCATAACAGCTATTATGGTGTTTTTCTTAAAAACAAAAATATTTTCATCGACAGGGAATTGCGAAACGTGGGTCTTTAATTTCGCTAATGAGCAGAGGAGGCCACCGTAGCGCAGAGGTGAGGTTAGGGCAAATTTTGCATTTACAATGAGCAGAGGAATGAGCTTTAACAGGGGTTTAACGAAGCGACTGACGAGCTGGTCAGATTTGGTTCGCAGATGAACACCTCTGCGTTGGCTGTTTGGGATAGGGAATTCCTACTCTGACGTATGTGCTGACTCGACGGGGGCTTCCATTGGAGACTGCAGGGTTGCAAAGGCCTTGTGGCCGAGTTTCTCCGGAACGAGGACGACAACTGCTATCGAGCTGGGGAAGCATGACACTGGATTGATAGTGGCAGTCCTGACCGGTTATTGCAATGATAGGTCGCTGACATGGCGATGGCCATCTAATCTACTACACGTAGGCAAGGCTGGTGACTGGTTCGGCCGGCGCAGACCAACCCCTCCGGGCGCATTTTTTCGCCTCTTCATTCTCTGGAATTCCCTCGTGTCAAGAAACCCGTAGCAGCGTCACATCGTAGACCCGGAGCCTTTGCAGGGACTCCTAACAATCCGCCACACACCTCTACCGCACCGTCCTGTAACCCAAGGCCCTGAGCGCCGGCATACTGTCCACATGAATCCTGAGTTTTGAGGGCGGTAGATCCCTTACCAGAATTTCTCTTGTGGCAATTGTAATGGCACAGACCTCTGCCCTAAAAACCATACGCCCGTCCGGTAGTCTCAGAGACATACCGATGTTGAGTACGTCGAATTAGACCCCCATCCAGTCCCTGACTCCATCAGTGAAAAACGAGTTCACATCCGCCTCGAACACAGCATTCGCTCCCAATTCATCTCTCCCGGGGAAACAAAATGAAATCCCAATTGATTTTGGTGCCAGATAGTCGGATATCCTCCTCAGTTTGCGCTCCGCATCAATAGCATCAATAGAGTGCGAATGTAGCCGCAACTGCCCCTTCAGCGTGCCGAGCTCCCTCCGCCTAAGCACGATCTTGGCGGCACAGTTCCGAATATGGGCCTCAATGGGCCGCATATCCAAATGCCTAGGTTGAGCTGAAACTTGAATTCGACACAAGTTTGTCCGTTGTTTTCTCTACCACTGGATTGGGTTTATTCTTATGTCATCGTTTATATACTTTTGCCTATCGTCTTATCATTTTGCGCCTATTGTACTCCCTCGACCCATCCGTTGTTTTATATATCGAAACACCAGTAAGGCGACAGCTCACGATTTAGCTGAAATGTGACCTGGGATGTTTGTTCTGTTATGACATCCAACAGCCATAAACGAATTGTGAGAAATGGATATCGCAAATGTTTGATACATTAAATCACTGGAACTTCTAAATAAAATATAGAGTAGTCCGATATTTATTCGCTTTGAGACGTTGCAATCACGTCTCTGCTCATGTCGAGCGTTTTTTAGGTTGTTCGTTTTTGGGATTTCTCGATTTTAGTTATTTTTTCCAACAACGATTGAAACCAAGGAAATAAGACTATAGCTGTGTTCGGGAACTCAAAAATTTGTGCAAATTTGAACAAATTTTTACTGGAAGTCGTTCGCGTACCTTATTTACCAGCAGAAGAGAGAGCGAGAGAGAGAGCAAATTTTGACAGTTCGAAAATAGAGAACCTGCAAATTCCTACTGGGACCTTTTTGTCAGCAGACATTTTTTTTGAACAGATGTTTTGTAAAGGTCATCCGTTTTATGAAACCCAGCTGTTACAGGAAAATACACCAAAATCAAAAAGGCAGAGGTAAGTAAAAAAAAAAAAAATTTCGTTGGTAATTATTAAATTTGTTTTATTTTTATTTACTTTAAATAAAGATTTAAGGCAGATTCACTAGACCTGAACTGACACACAGTGGAATAATATTCTGACAAATCAGAATATTATTCCACTGAATAGACTACACTGCCGCAGCATAACTTACCACAGACCGGATAAATGCTTTGCACGTGGTTAGTCCAAGGTTTCTTTGACAGCACACCAAGTGCTGCCGACAAGGGACAAGAGAACGTTGTTTCTGCTTTTGTGTACAGTGATGCGCTTCAAATGGTCCATCCGCTTAGTCCAATTTTGGCATACTCATTCCAACATTTCGGTCGGTATCTTACGAATAAATGCTTCAATGTTATCTTGCAATGCGTCAATTGATGCGGGCTTGTCTGTATAGACATGAGCTTTACCATAGAAGCTCATTTTTTTGCTGAATGGCTTCGGAAATAAGCAGAATAGTCAATTTTGAAGTGAAGATCTGCCAGAAGCGTTGGAAGAGCTACCAATACATCCACAAAATGTCATAGTTTGGTGCGGTTTAGGGGCTGGTGGCATCATTGGACCGTACTTCTTTCAAGATACCGGCAGAAATGTTGGAAATAGTGTACAAAATTTGGACTAAGCGCATGGCCTGATGGCAAACTGCCACTTGAACCTAACCTTTCTATTGCAAATTTTGCACATGAACATTCCACTAAGGAACAGGGGCAAACTTCTCACATATCAATGAGTGCAGTTCGATTCAAGTTTTAAGCTCAATGATAAGGGGCCTCCTTTTTAAAGCCGAGTCCGAACGGCGTACCACAGTGCGACACCTCTTTGGAGAGAAGTTCTACATGGCATAGTACCTCACAAATGTTGTCAGCATTAGAAGGGAAAAACCACCGCTGAAAATTTTTTTTCTGGTGGTTTCGCCAGGATTCAAACCCAGGCGTTCAGCGTCATAGGCGGACATGCTAACCTCTGCGCTACGGTGGCCTTCCCCTAACCTTTCTATAGCTCTTAAAAAATCAACCTTTAGAATTTAAAAGAAAAACTAATTTTTTTAATTTTGAAAAAATCTGCATTTTTCCAGAAGAAATCGCCAAACCGGCACTTTGCTGTTTTTGACGCTAAAAATATGCCAACGCCAACAAACGCAGTTTCAGACTGAGAGACAGCTTATAGAGTGATCTCTTTAATAACATCCTGGGGAAGATTATACGAGATTCAGATGTGAATAGGTATGAAGTTTGATGGCAGATAATTCAGATCTCTTGCAGCGACAAAAGTTCGTCGAGGTAGAAGTTTATCAAATCAACAATGGATGGTGTTCTGATGCCATGATCATATTGCAGCGAAAAACGTTCGTTGAGGTAGACGCAATGGGTGGTGTTCTGATGCCATGATCGTACAATCGTCCGAATCGAACTTCCTGTTTCACTCTTCGGATGACACTTCCACAAATGACTGGCGATCACACAGATATTTCACGACCCAGCGTTTTAGGCCACCCTGGAGAACGTGTTGGCGATGTTCTCAAATAGTTTGGCAAGGCCGACCGTGTCGAATGCCTTCGATAGGTGCAGTGCCACGAGGACCGTCCTATCACATTTCCTGGGCTGATTGAAGCCACGCCAAATGTGTGCGGTGATGGCATGCAAAGCAGTTATTGTGCTATGCAGTCTTCGAAATCCATGTTGATGCTCGGCAAATGGAAATTGCCCAACGTAAGAATTGGAAGGAGTAGTCACTCATGGGTCTTTGTTACTGATAAGAGAAGGAAGATCGGTCTGTACGACTACTCCAAACTCGGGTCCTTTTCAGGTTTCAGTAGCGGGATCACCCTGCCCATCTTCCAAACATCACGTGTTCGGACAAACTGAGGACAGTTGTAAGGTATTCGACACGAGGCAGATCCAGATTCTTCAGCATCAGTGTAGAGATTCCGTGTGGGACCAGCGACTTAGCGCCACAGATGTTGTCCTGCAAATTTTCACTGAAAGTCGTTTGCGTATTTTTGCTTGCAAAATTTTCAAAGTGAGTAAAATGGTTCTTACTCTCCTGCAAATTTTTACTGGAAAAGTACACGAACAGACCTATTATAAGCCCCATTCTGAATAACAATTCCCTGGGAGCTAATTCCCTAATCCCTTTCCCCTAGTCTGAATAATAATTACTGGGAGATTTAGCAGCACTATGTCCAGCAGTCGTCCCAACCACCAAGAAAAGCGACCGCCGCCCTGAAATATCGATAAGATCTTCAAGTTCTAGCTCCATAAAAGTAGGATTTTAGATAAAGCGGCGTACCAGGCAGAACACCACAGCATTTATGACGACAAAGGAGAAGTAAACCTCTATACTACACACTTAAGTATTCTGCCCAAGAACGATCCGGTAGATTCAGCCACCGTAACTCCTTTTGGCAAGAGAAAACGCCAACATGCAGGATGTGTGCCCAATTCCCGGTACGGAATAGCAGTCAGCACCACATAGGTCGGAACATTTAGCTACGATTTGTGTGGTGTTGCGAGAAGCTTAGCTGCGAGCTACCGGATGCGTTCACAGATTGCCGATAGTAGAATGCCACATACGGAGTAGCGACAACGGCAGTCGCGGGCAATCATCGGTATCAAGCGGAGTCTCAGTGAGAGATTGAGCGGCACCGGCTCTTGCACAAATACAGACTGCCTATGATGCTCGTTATGGCAAAGCGGGTTAATGACGCCTTAAATAACCTACAGGAGCTTGACGTGGATCGCCAAATCCACATGAAAATGTGGCTTCAACAACAACACGACACAATTAATCTATTTATCTGTCCATCAGACAACTCTGGGAGCATCTTATTGTTGGATGAAGACGGAAAGTTGTTATCACAACACAGAAATATGGTGACAAGCCGTAGGCCAAAATGGTGTACTATTAAAAACCAAAATTAAAATAAACATTACGAAAGCAACACTAAGCATGTTTGTAAACTTTTTATAGCAAACCTTATAAATTCGTCTTGCACATGGCATATGACTGGGCTAGACCCAGAGGTCTCCATGTTAACCCAGAGAAGATTAAAATATGCCTATTCACGAGGAAGACGAAGGTGGGACAATTTAACGCACCACGTTTCCTCAATAAGACGATTTCGATATCTGACAACTTAGGTGTGATCTTGGACAGGTAACTGAATTGGAAGTGTCGCATTCAGAAGCGTACTGAGAAGGCTCACAGATGTTGGGCACTATGTAGACGGGCCGTAGGCTCGAAATGGGGCCTGAGTCCGAGGCTAGTTCACTGGCTCTAAAGGAGCGTGATTAGACCAAAACTTACTTAAGCCTCAGTAGTTTGCTGGACTGCTATGGAGAAAAAGTGCAACATAAGGACCATACAACAGGTTCAGAGAACATGTTGTCTTCGCATAGGCGTAGCGTTGAGGACCACGCCCACTAGGGCACTGGAGACTATTCTAGATATTCGACCCATTGACTTACAGATTAAAAGTGAGGCAGCCACTGCGGCTATGAGACTTAAGGCGATGGGAGAATGGATTGAGGATGGAAGCAGCTCATACCATCGCGGTATAATCGAGCCGACGATAGGAAACCTGGAAGAAAGGGAAGACGTTTCTGAGCGGATACCTGAGATGAACCTTGAAGTCGAGTGCGAGGCACTGCTGCCATCGGCTCAGTCTTGGATTGACGGAAGCCTAGTATTGCCATCTGGAAGATCATGTTACACGGATGGATCAAAGCTGGAGGACAGAGTGGGCCTGGGGGTTTACATTGAGAACCCGGAGACTGAGATCTGTTTTAGACTGCCTGACCATAAAACGGAGATGCAGACGGAGATCCGGGCGATCACGGAATGCGTATAATGGTGTGGTGCTAACGCGAAGACGTCGAGTGTGAACATCTTTACCGATAGTAAAATTGCCATAAGGGCAATAACAACCAGGACGGTAAGGTCACGAACAGTCTTGCAGTGTAAGAAAGAGATTAACGGCTTCCCTGAGGATGGCAAAATCCGCATCGTTTGGGCCATAACGGAGTAAGGGGAAATGAAAAGACAGGCGATTTGGCGATGAAGGCCAGACGGCTGCCGTCAATAAACTTGGTTAACCCGAAGCCTTTCGGGTTGACGAAGTCCGAGTTAAGAGAGCGGACGACGAATGTGCATGCAACATTGTGGAACACTGAAACGGTCGGTAGGACGGCGAAAAACCTATGGGGGGATCCAGATCGCAAGAAGATGAGGCTATTACTGAAAGGAAGCAAGAAGGAGGTCAGTATATCTATTGGTATCATAATGGGACACATAGGACTACGAGCTCAATTATGTAAAATCGGTGCGGCAAGTGATAGCATGTGTAGGGCATGCGGGGAAGATGATGAGACGTTGGAGCGTTTCCTTTGTCATTGCCCGGCTTTCGCGTCTAACAGATACCGGCACTTAGGTGGATAGAAAAAACCCGAGATGAACAAACTTGGGGGAGTAGTATTTTGTAAGTAGCACGGAATTCGCAACTTAAAATTTTCTTTTTAAAGGTTACTTTATAGTTTTTGGAGCGCACAACAAGACGATTACTGGCTTAGGTGTATGTCCATAGTGGCATGGGGCGGATTAATATCTGCACCCTCTTTTCAACCTAGCCTAACCTTATAAATTCGTTTTGCTCATTTTTCCATTTCATGTTCATTTTGCCAAAAGAAAAAAAAATAATAGTCAAATGTTTAGCTAAAATAAAACAGCTGAGACAAAACAGCTGATTTCGAACCGCTGATTGTCCGCGACTGCCGTTGCAACTACTATGGAGCCATGACATTATTACCAGGTAGTGTAACGTAAACAGCTGAGTACAATTTTTTCTGGCGAAGTGCACTATCTGTCAACGAGTTTGTGTGTGTGAGTGTGTATAGTAGTTAAGAACCAGAACACATAAACAACGAAAAATGGTGCGAAGTTGTAACTTATTCAAAATCAGAGTTGCACTAACCATTGATTTTGACAGATAGTGTACTCCATATTTTGTTGTTGGGCAACTGCCACTACCTGTAAATGAATATATCTTGCTATGGAGCATTCCACTATCCGCATGGTTGTTGCAAGTTGTGTATGCCAACAATGTGGAGTATATTTAGAGTCAACATACACCCATTGAACCTAAAAGTTTAGTTTATAAATAAAAGTACATTTTTATTCTGTGTATTGTAGAAGGCACAGCGGAGCGTGCTTGAGAGGGCTAGTTGTTAATAACACCAATTTTTAGGATCAATATCTTATTTTTATACCCTCCACCATAAGATGTGGGGTATACTAATTTCGTCATTCTGTTTGTAACTAATCGAAATATTCGTCTCAGACCCCATAAAGTATATATATTCTCGATCGTCGCGACATTTTATGTCGATCTAGCCATGTCCGTCCGTCTGTCTTGTGAAAGCACGCTAACTTCCGAAGGAGTAAAGCTAGCCGCTTGAAATTTTGCACAAATACTTCTTATTAGTGTAGGTCGGTTGGTATTGTAAATGGGCCATATCGGTCCATGTTTTGATATAGCTGCCATATAAACCGATCTTGGGTCTTGACTTCTTGAGCCTCTAGAGTGCGCAATTCTTATCCGATTGGAATGAAATTTTGCACGACGTGTTTTATGATGATATTCAATAACTGTGCCAAGTATGGTTCAAATCGGTCCACAAACTAATATAGCTGCCATATAAACCGATCTGGGATCTGGACTTCTTGAGCCTCTAGAGGTCGCAATTATTATCCGATTTGCCTGAAATTTTGTACTACGGATCCTCTCATGACCATCAACATACGTGTTTATTATGATCTGAATCGGTCTATAGCCCGATACAGCTCCCATATAAATCGATCTCTCTATTTTACTTCTTGAGCCCCCAAAGGGCGCAATTCTTATTCGAATTGGCTGACATTTAACACAGGTCTACAACCTATAATTTAATTGTGATCCGAACCGGACCATATCTTGATATTGCTCTAATAGCAGAGCAAGTCTTTTCGTTTATCCTTTTTTTTTGTCTAAGAAGAGATGCCGGGAAAAGAACTTGACAAATGCGATCCATGGTGGAGGGTATATAAGATTCGGCCCGGCCGAACTTAGCACGCTTTTACTTGTTTTCATAGGTAATGTGGCTTTTCGTGAAAGTTATAAGACTTGATACATTTTTCCGTTTTGGATTTGTATGATTTAAAAAAAGTAATTTTTCAAAGTGGGAGGTTTTGTGCGGGCCCTTTTTTAATATTTAAATGGAATAGACGTTATTTTGGCCATAAATAGTCATTCATTCGAGCAACAGGAAATAATTGTTAAGAAAAAAGTCATCACCCTAGTACCCACAATCCGGTACCTTCATGAAGTAAGGTTTCGAAAAAAAGACTGAATTAAATACCATATGTTTTTTTTTATAATTTTTATTATTATTATTATTTTTTTTAAATATAAAGTTAAAACTACAGTTATTATTTATTCTGTTTTTTGTGTTTGTTTTGTTTTTATACAATATTAATAAATGTATGTAGAGTAGGAGGAGTAGGAGATGTAGAGGGGTATGTGGGGAGGGGGTCTAAGTAATTTGTTTTTTTTTTTTGTTTGTTTTGTTTCAAGGGACTAAGAGGGGTGTTGTTTTGTATGTTTATAGTGTTTTATTTTATTTGTTTTTCTCTTGTAATTTTATGACGAATTTATATTATAGCTAAGAATATTATTTTTTGTTTGTTTTCTTCATTTTTGTTCATTTATGATATATGTATGTATTTTTTGTTTGTTTTATGTTTAAAACTAAGCAATTGTTTAAATGTATTCTTTTTTTCTCAATTATAGTTTGTTTTTCTTTCGGTTTTTATCTGTGTGTTGTGTATTGTTTCTTGCATTCACATAATCAATTTATTTTGTTTTTGTTTATTAAGTTTCTTATTACTTGCATCAATTAAATTTGGGTGTTAAGATTTTTTTTGTTTATTTTTAAATTAATTTATTTATTTATGTATATATCGCAAATGAGTTGTTTGTTTTTTGTTTATTATGTACGACGATGACGACGACAGACAAAAAGCGAAAAGATTTCGCTTCTGTAATAGTAACGTTATAAGCTAAAAAAATTTGTTTTCTATTTATTATGTGTATATAATATACTCGTATGCTTGTTTTGCCATTTATTTCGTGTTTTCGTGCTTTTACATATGTACATATATATGTATGTAGCATGTCTTGTGTGGCAACTATAACGCTTCAAACACCAATAGCCTTTATATGTTCATTATATATGTTATTATCTGATTTGGGGATGGGGGGGGGGGGCACATATGTATGTATGCAATGGAATCACGGGGCTCAATATGCTGGTGGTGGAGGAGAAGTAGGATTGTAATTGGAAATGGTGTTTTCGAAATCGAAATCTTCTGCCTGTACCTAATAATCTGTTGTCTCTGTTTTGCTTTTCCTTTTTATAGTTACCTTTAAACCTTAGTTAGTAGTTTTACTTTATAGACAGCGAAGTAAATAAAAAGGAAATCAAACGCTGGTAAACACAAAAAAAAACCCTATAATAGAAATTTTTAGAAAACCATAAAGGGGGAAAATATTGCATAGATTTCAACATTTACGTTATATCGATTTGTTGCTTGATGTTCTATAGTTTATTTATATATAGGGTGTATATCAATGTATTATATAAGTTATAAGTGCTCTGGAAACACTTTGCCTTTTTTCCATGCCTTATCCGTTGTCCTTTCAGAAGGTCTTAAAAATAAAGTATTTATTAATTGATTTTTTTTTCGTATCATGGATTTGTGTGTTTGGTTGAGAGGGAAAAAAGTGAGGGGCAGGGCGGACAGGGGATTGTTTTCTTGCAAAACAACAAGAGGAGAAACAAATTAAGAAATTATGTAGAATAAATACTGCCGTAGACTTTAAAATTATAAAGAAAACAAAGTTTAATTAAATTAAATAATAAAAAAAAAGATTGGAGCATATTATTTTCTATATGTATTTCTTTATGTATTTTTATAAAACTAATTGTTTATACACGTGCAGACACATTTATTAATATAATAATAATAATAATAGTAATCATAATTATAGTAATATTTTTTATATATATATATATATATATATATATAAATTTGTTATTTAATATTAATAATAATTAATAATGACCGACCATAAACTACAAATTCTTCTCTTTTTGTTATTTTAATTCTTGCAGTTTGCCTGCTTTGTTTTTCGTTTTTTTTTTCCTTTTTTGTATCATGGTTTTATTTTACGCATACATATTATAATTAATTAATGTTACAGATTCTAACAGAAAAAGCATTACAATTTATTTTTTGTTGTTTTTTTTTTTGTTTTTATTTTATAGGAATATCTTGCAGTTGCGCGTATGTTCTTGCTTTATTTTCTTTTTTATATATTTGTCGTATTAAATATATTTATATATAGTTTTTATTTAAATTTGTTTTTTTTTTATAAATTATAATCTTTACATTTATAATTAATTTCAATTGTGGGGAGGGGGAAGGGGTAGGGGTTGTCTATACAATGTTTTTGTTTTTGCTTTTGTTTTTACGTTAAATGTATTTAATATATTTTAACTTTTATATATGTGCAATTAAGTATTTAAACCTTTACTTTACTTTATTTCTCTTTTGTTTTATTTGTTTTTTTTTTTGCCGAATTTTCAGAGTCATTGTTTGTTTTGTTTTGTTTTTCTTTTTTTATTTCTTTTGTTTTTGTAAAGTAATATCTATAATTTCATAATAAAGATCTTTTTAAAAAAATCTATATGTAATGGTATACTTCTTTCTTCTTCTTCTTTTTTTTATCCTTTCTTGATTATTTTTCTTGTCAAATTAGCAACATTTGGGAGATAAATTCGTTGCGTCAGTATGTTGTTGTTGTTGTTTATAATGTTTGCCTACGATTTGTTTCATTTTATAATAGTTTTTGTTCGTCGTCTATTTTATCGGCGTTTACATATTTACACATTATGGATGATATAAACACAAGATCAGCTATTTATTAAAACCAAGAGAAAAAAATGTTTTGACATTTGATATAAAACAATTTGTATGTTTGCAAAATAAAAAGAAAACTCCATCTAGAAGTGAACTACAATGAGTAAGGGACGACAATACACACTACTAACATAGATATGGTAAGAAAAATTATTTTTTTTTCATTACTGTAGATAAACATTTGAAATTTTCATGGTCATACTACCCAAGATACATTCATTTACAGGTAGTGGCAGTTGCCCAACAACAAAATATTGAGTGCACTATCTGTCAAAATCAGTGCTTAGTGCAACTCTGATTTTGTGTATGCTACTAGTTCGCGCCATTTTTCGTTGTTTGTGAGTGTATGGTTCTTAACTATAATACACACACACACAACCAAATCTCATTGAAAGATAGTGCACTTCGCGAGAACAAATTGTACTCAGCTGTTTACGGTACACTACCTGGTAATTATGGCATGATTCCATGGTAGCATAATTTTGTTGGTCATACTACCAGTCAGTCTTTTGTCTTGAAGACACTTGAGAGACTGTGGGACGGGTACATCAGGGAACTTCTTCACCCATCGTTGGTAAGCGGCTATCAGCAGCCAAAAACGGTTTTTTTAATTTTTCATACTTTAATTCTCATTTCTTAACATTTTTTGTCACAGATCGGGGTTTTCAATATCTGTGAATTAATGATTACACATTTATTTGTAAACGGTAATCGATAGTTTTTGATTTTTTAACCAAGACTGATGGTTATGTGTACATTTTCACCAATACTATTACAATAACCATACATCAGATAAACTCAGCATTAGATATAAAAGGGTCTTTTAATAACCTGAATATAGAATCTATTAGGGTGTACACTCGATTAATCGATTATTCGCGACCTTTCAAATAATCGAACATTTAAATATGGCTCATTTTTGACCCTACCTGTCCAAAAGTTTATTCGATTGTGACGAGAATATTTTGCTTTAGTTCAAAAAGGAAGGTCAAATAAATCGGATCCATTTGCCCTATTCACAATTCAAATCGTCGTACAGATATAAGAAAAATTTGAAGAATAAAATCCTAAAAAAAATTCCAAAATATGTAACTTCGATTAACCGGTAATCGATCGACAACCTTTTTCGGCCTTGTTCGATTAACCGTTGAACCTGGATTTACAAATAAACAATTAATAGAATAATCCAAAAATACAAATAAATGTACACCCTTGGGTCTAAACATGGTTCTCTGGTTAATAGGAGAGTTCCCCTCTTCTGGTGATTTGGAATGATGTTATTCTGAAGAGTATAGGGCATAATCAATTCTTCAATGGCTGAGGCGCATGTGTCTGAAGGAGTTAAAACACTTTGAAAAGCAATAAAATTGTAATATTTTTCCAAAAAACAACAAAGTTTTTAAAATTCTGGAGCTACCCCCTGGAAGCCTGTTTACAATGGCATTCTCGGGTGCTTCGTGGACGAGACAGAGTGAAGGTGGTAACCTATGATGATGACGTCGTCGGGCAAGAGCTTGGCTTAAACCACAGAAAGACAAAGTTGGTGTTGTTTACCAAAAGAAGAGCGTATGGCGAGTTCAGGGGATCGGTAATGAATGGAGTGTAGCTGCCGCTAGGAATTATTCTTGACCAGAAGTTGAACTAGATAAGAAACGTCGAACAGGGGCTGAAGGCGCTCTACTCATGTTGCAACTCGATAGGAAAGAGTTGGGGACTTAAACCAAGAGCGGTCCACTGGATGTACACTGATGTGGTTTGGCCGATGCTCACCTATGGGTGCCTGGTATGGCACCGCGTCATGGCGACGGTGCCGATATCAACAACGCGCGAGGAGGAGTGTTCTGAGAGTAGCACTAAATGCCATACTTGATCTGAGACTTTTGCACCAGTACGTGAAGATCGCTGCGGGCTGTAGGGCGGCCAAGGCTTAGTGGCCAAGGTTCACGGGAACGAGGATGTCTATTGCCCTTGAGCTGAGGAAGGGCCAGCTTGGATTGTTGGTGGGAGTCCTAAATGGCCACTGCGATATCAGGTTGTTGACATCGTGATGGGCTCGGGGCAAAGAAGATTTCTGCAGAGTCTTCTGCGATGAGGAATAGAGAAAAGGCCAAGGATTATGAATGAACACCCCTTTTCTTCTCTAAGCATTGTATTGTCAATAAACACTTCAGTAGGAGCCTGAGCTTGCTGACGGGGCGGATTTCTAGTCGGTGAGACTACAGTTTCTGCGTCGGCCTTTTGTTTCTCGCTCTCTCTCCCTCTCTTTTGTCTTCAGGCGCATGTACCCTCATCTTTCTCTCTCTTGTTTCTTCTTTATCTAAGACGAACACAATGGACAAGAGGTCTCCGAGTGAAGCGGCTGGCAACTGCGGTTGCCAGTTGCGTGTCCTTTAAGCTAATCTAACTATTGGTCATACTAGCACGCTTAATGGCCTAAAACATCACTACTGCAAAATGATCAGAACGAGAATGGATTAATTCTATTACAGAAAAGTCAAAAAATGCAATTGTCTTTTAAAATGCTTTCATTTATTAAGTTTTTAATCGAGGGGTCGATTATGGATTTTTGCTCACAATACCATAAAATTAAGTGTGTTTTGAGCGTTCAGCTACTAAGTAAATTGTAAAATCATTTGTAATATTACACAGAAATGGAAATTTCTTTAACATATTTAGCCGTTGGAAACTTAACTGAAGTTGGGTTGTAATCCATAATTTAAAATTGTGCTTCAAAAATTCGCTGGTAGCAAAAGTTAGCGCCAGCCGACATAATTTTTATAAGATTTAGGGGTCGATAATGGATGACAAACTTAGTTAAATTACGGTAAATTGAAACAAAAAAAATACAAATGGCATCCTGCAACTAAGGTTGTCCTTTTGAGTTGCTTAAAAGGGGAATTTTACTACAACCGCCGAACAATGAAATTGAAAGGAAATAACACTTGCGTTGGCGTTTGTATGCTTCATTTAGGTAAAAATCATCAATTTCAATCAATTTCCAACCTTTTTCCGTTGATTCTTTGTTTATTTGCAGTTTTTCTTGCTGCCAGACTACCACCTAAAAAACTATTGGCGGGATCAATTGCCAAAAGTTATCACACAAGTAACACAAATTTTAACTTCGGTTGCGTTGTAAAATCCAAACATAATAAATTGAGGCTGGGATGAATTTCTTCCAAGCCGATCAAGATAATACACCAACATGAATGGGAAGTTAAAGAATGCTCTTAGACATGGCTGGCTATATTTTTGCTTTTTTTCCATAATTTGTATGTTTTGCAATAAGGAAGGAGATTCGTTTTAGGAATTTGTATGAATTTTAAAAGGAATTTGTGGCATTTTCAGTAATTTTTGTCATTTTTCAAGAGAGATTTTTAAAATGCATGTGTCTGATTTTATTGGCATATGCTAAACTATAATACATCGTGTTTGAAAGAGTGAATTGCATGTTTCTGCAGTGGTTTGCTGAAACACACAGAAAGATGGCGGCAACTTCTTTACCCAACACCCTTGCAGTTTGTCGTTTGAACAAAGAGGTCGCTTGAGGATAAACGCAAGTATTTTCATACATACACAAAAATGGCTTCGTCAAATGTCGATAGATACATTAAGATATACAAACCGAAACTGATACGCCTGCATTCAGTTTGTCTGGCCTTTTAGGATTTAGTGCTTGACAAACAGGCTAATAATGCTCATTTTTGTTTGGGTCTTTAGTTTTTTTTGGTTGGCTACTTGAAGCAACCAATATAACTTAATAAAAAAAAAACAATTTACAATTCTGTTACATTAGCCCCTTCTCTTTGTCTTGTCATGCTCACTATAAACTTGGCACTACAAAGTTAAAACGTTGTTTACAAACAAACAAACAAAACACACACGAAGAAATAAAATTTCTAGAAAAACATGTAAAAAAACTAAACATTGCAACTTGTTTCGTGAACTTTTCTTTTCAACGAGCTTCGAGAATTATGACATATCCAGTTTTGGCTGCTACCTATTCGCCTTTTTGTAATGTAAAACAAATGGTACGACTCTCGCAATAGTTTCTATATTTTTTAAATCCTTTCGACGAAAAGATTAACATTTGCGCAAAAAAAAAAACATTGAAATATTTCTACAGTGAAATAATTAAATGGAAAAATACTATTAAAACAATTTTGTTTCTCTACATTAGTCTAAAAGCACAAAATATACATAGATACAGTTTGCAGACATAAAAAAAGACAGAAAAAAAGACCAAATATCCAAACGTAGTGCGCATCCCATCATCTATTTGAGTGTGAATGCAGCCCAAGTACCGTCGTAGCATGAAATATCCACAAGTTGAATTTTCTTCCTAATAACCGGGCATAGTTAAGAAACGTTTTCTCTAACCGTTAGAGAGTTTTAGTTAAAGTATGCAGCATTTCAGAAATCTAAACTCATGCAAGACCAAGCTACATGGATATCTGGTTATATTCGAGGCAACCCTAAACACACACAAAGAAATCACCACATTGCCATCATATTCTCCATGCAATGTGGATATAGTTAACTAGTTAACGTGCTGGTCCCTTCCGATTTACAAACATACAATTGAATTATTCGCTCGACACAATCCATTTTCAGCTCCTTCCGTCACATTTCCCGATCGCGATCGCTAGAGGTCGCTGCTCAAGCTTTTCAATGTTGATAAACAAAAATATCAATTTATTGTGCGGGTTGTCTACCACCCGATTAAAACGTAAATAAAACTAACAATAAAAAAAATAACGTTTGAAATATTCAAACTTTCCATAAATCGAAAAAAGAAATTTGATATTTTGTTTTGCTATGCACAATGTTTGATTTTGACGAGGGCGGGATGGAGGGCTGGTTTTTGTTAGAAAAAAAAAAAAACAATTAAGTTTAAAAATTAACCTGATCTCTTGCGTCATGCTGTTGTGGCTGGTGATGGAGGATTGGGTGGCTCTGATGGCTTGGTGTTAGCATTGGCTGATGATGACTGTTACCCGTTGCTGCCGCTGTCGTTGGTGGCGGTGGCGGTTGCTGCAAGTGCTGCGATGACAGAGTGGGGGGAAGAGTGTGTGCTTGCGTTACCTGAGCATTGTTCTCATATTGTGATGACGACATTGTCGCTAAACGTTGCTGTTGCAGAGCGGCGGGGGGGTGATGGTGGTGCTGGTGATGGTGCTGATGAGGACTATGCAGCTGGTGATGATGATGATGGTGGTGGGGGTGGAGATGCTGATGCTGATGCTGCAGATGATGTGGCGTTTGTGGTAAAACCGAAGTTGGTGGAGGAATATTGTAATGTTGATGATGCAGTGGTGGCGGCAAGGGCTGTTGAAATGTGGCCGTATCCTCGTGTGTAGCAGCTGTTGTTGTATTTACCGCATGCATATCCATTAGACTTGTTGTGTTAGTTTGAGTTGTTATGGGAGTTGCGGTAGTAGGGTTGGGGTTATTAGCTAATGTTGTTACTACTGCTGCTGCTGCCGATGTTGTTGTGGTTGTTGTTGTTGTTGTTGTTGTGGTTACAGAAGGTATATTCGAAACAGATAGAAGTGGCATCGTTTGTGCCCACATTTGGCTAACAGTTTGGGGATGTTGATGGAGATGGTGTTGGTGTTGGTGTTGTTGTTGCTGCTGCTGCTGTTGTTGTTGGTGATGATAAGCAAACATTGTTGTAGCAGCCATTGCATTTTCAGCTGCCTGTAGCATTGTATACTACGCAACCGCAGCTGTCGTTGAGGTATTCGCAGTTGGGGCTTGAGATGGAGGAGCTGTCGTTGCAGGTGGAGGTGGTGGAGGTGCGGATATTGGTAGTTGTTGTTGTGCTGCCGCCGAACCACTCGACGATGAGTTTGTCGTCATGTTGTTCATGCTATTACTATTAATACTACTACAACCGCTGCCACTAGTGCTGCCAGTGGCCATTGGCGTTGTATTTGAGGAGGAGACTGCACCGCCCAACATATTGCTCTTTAGCTGTTCACTCGTCGTCAGCGTCGAATTACTACCACCGCCGCTACTACTATTGTTGTTGTTGTTGTTGTTGTTGATGTGCAGATGATGGTGCATGGCAGCTGTTGTAGTGCTCGAACTCATATTGCTACAGCTGCCCATGGAACTGTTCGTGCTATTTTGGCTAAGGCTGCTGGCCGCTGTACCGCAACTGTTGCTATTTGTACTGCTGTTGCTGACATCGTTGAACGCGGCTGTGGGCGTTATCTGAGAGCTACTATTACTATTTTCACTATCGGCAGATATTATCATGGAGGAAGATGGATTTTTACTTGGCATATGTTCAATGTTGTTGCTATTCGCTGTACCTTCGTTGACGGCATTGGCATGTGTGGATATGGGGGCCATTTCATTTCTCGCCTCGCACTTAGCAGTGTCCGATGTTGTGGCGGTCGCCACTGCTGCCGTCGCGTCCTTAGGCTCAACAATTTGCTCTTTCTCATTCAATATTTCGTCGTCCATTTTTGACTCTGCTTGGTTTTTCCTCTCTTGCATTCCGAGTTTTTGCTGCAATTGCTTCTGTTGCATGCGATATTCGAGTGAATTGACCGCTGCTCCTGGACCCCGAGATACTTGAAATAATACTCGCGATATTATCAAAGCCACCTGCTGATCCAGAATGTGAGACATCACCAGACCCAATAGTCGTTGTTCTTGTTGCATAAACAGGGATCTGTTGTCGGGATGTTTGGCCAAATGCAATAACGTTCCAGCAGCACGTCGCAGCATATCCAAACTGGTGCCCATGGAATCGGGATTCTCCCGCAAGTAGTTTATGCCGTGCTGATTGGCAACGCCTAAGGCTGTTTGCTCAGCCTGCTCTATAAATGCAACCAGATACGATATACAGGGAGATTGTAGGGCCACAGTTCGCGCCATAGCACTGTCGGCTGCAGCCAAGTAGTGAAGCAAGTTGACGGAAAACTCTCGAAGCACTTGGTCCTCATTACGACACAAGTGCCGGGTGAGAACAGCGCACAATTTCTCTAGCCTCGAGTGAGGTGGCGTGGCAATTACTAAGTCGACATTGTTGTCGGTAACACACAGCTTACATAAAGCCTCCAGGGCAAGTCTTTGGGGTGATAATGATGAGGCAGGACCACATGAGGGGAAGGGATCTTGACCATGCGCACTGGGGCACACTGCCCAGTGTAGCAAGCCGTCAATTAAAGGTCTGGCTATTAGCTCTTCGTAGCGTGACAAATCTAAGTGGCCGGCTATATTTGCCATTATCACCAGCATGTTTTCCCGTATGCTTATGAGATATTCCCACCACCATTCGCGTTCTCCTTGCAGGGAGCTGCACGAGTCGGAGAAATCTGTATCCTCCTCTGTGCCTCTGTCGTAGTTGCGATTTTTCGGCGTTCGTGGCAAGTGCTCGTGGTTCAGTAGAAGCAGACGTCCAAGTACCGCTAGAAATCTTTGCGATTTAGCTAATATCGACTCGTTGCCGGGAACAAAACTCATATTGCGGAATATATTTGAAATGCAAATGCACCGCCGTGCCAACGAATCTTGGCTTTCGTTGACCAAATATAGGCTGGCTTCGTCGCGGGTATAGCACTCGTCTTCGAGCGAGGAAGAAGAACGGCGGCGTTGTAAAACCAAAGCCGGATCCCTTATGGTGGTTTTGGGATCAAATGCTTTCGTAACTGAGGACTCTTTGGTGGTTATTGTTTCCAATTCCATGTCCACCTCTCGACAATCACTATCGGTATTCGTTGTTGTTGTGGCGGCTGCCGTTACCGTTGTAAGCGGCTCACTGCAGTCATCGTCCCTCTTTATTTCGAGTGGTATTGCGAAAGCAGACTTTTCAATTGGTCGATGCTCGTCACTTTGCAGTTTGGATTTCTTGGCTTCCGTCGGTTCCGATTGGGGCACAAGGTTACCCGACGCCGTAGAATTGTTGAACAGCCGGCGTTTTTTGTTAAATGTGTTTTGCTGTAATCTAGCTTCGACCTCTTCGTCCTCCTCCATTTCCCGATCACTCTCCTTGCTTTCCAGTTTGGGATTCAGCAGGTCTTCGCAACTGGTATCCTCCTCCAATTCGATTTTTACATTATTATCACCCTTTTTATGCTTTCTGTCTTTAGGCTTGGTTTTGATATAACGGGCAAATGGAATGTCTACAAACTCTGACTTGAACACATCGATAATGCCCTTGTTGATGTCCCGATCGGTAAAACCATAAGTCCAGGCATTGCTGCCAATTGGGGCCGTCTCTTCGTAGTTGCCACTGAATTCGGAATCCCACTCTTTAAGACCGTCGGTTATGAAAATATCTTGTTCGGCAGGCTGTAGACGTACTGGCAAACCTTTGCGAGACATCATTGTGTAATTGGGTGTATGGGCTAGCAATACTACCCGTTCCTCAGGATGCGGTATTTGCTTCACCTGGCCCAGATCGATGCCTTCATCCTCATCTGAGTCGATGCCGAAATCACCTTCGATATCGGCCTCAACATACGTTTCCTCTATGCCGTCCACTGTGTGGTCATGCAGGCGAGCTTGAGGATCTTCCTTCTCCTCCTCCTCCACCTCCTCCTTCTCCGGTTTAACGGTATCACAAAGCCTTCTTCGGTTGTGTGTCGAGGTAGTGATACCACGTCTATTTGAGGCTTTTCGATCACTACTAATTCTATCATTTTGGTTAGCCTTCTCATCCCCCTCGTCGCTAAACATCTCTGCGAGATTCTTTTGGAAATGTTCTAATAACAGCGTCAACAAACCGGGCAAATGAGCCAGACCGAAATATTGAACTGTGGAATCGTCGAATAGCAGAACATTGAGAACATCCAAAGCCCATGTACATTCGGTCAACTGACCCGATCTCATTGCCATGAATATACGCCAAGGATCCACTGGACAAACATCGGCTTTTGTTAGACGTTTACGCCGGTACAATACCGGCGTGGTTGACTCTACGCTGTCGGGTGGAAAAACTATTTCCTTTTTGATTAACGGAGGTCCCGGGCCCACTGGCGGTGGGGCAAAGGGTTGCTGTTGTGGTTGCGGTTGTGGCTGCTGCTGTTGCTGCTGCGGCGGTTGCTGTTGCTGCTGTTGTTGTGACGGCTGTGTTTGCGGTTGCTGTGGCGTTTGTTGTTGCTGTTGTTGTTGCGGCTGCTGCTGTTGTTGAGTTGCTGGTTGAGGTGGCATGACAGGCGCCCCAGGCGGACCAACAACTCCTCCTATCATCGGCTTTTGTTGGCTCCCACTTCCTATTGTGCCTGGCATCATGCCACCACCCTGAGCAGGTGGTATTCCTTGAACACCAGAACTGACGCCGGCCGCTTGTGGCGGAGGAGGCATTGAAAATGATGGTTTGCCAATACTATTCGTAGGCATCGTGCCCGTTGCGCTGCTACTATTCGGGGGAGCACCTGGTTGGCCGGGTTGAGGTCCACTGACTGGGGCACTATTGGGACCCGTCATACCCCCTCCAGGTCCGGAATTGGGCATTCTTTGTTGTTGTCCAGCACTTGGTGGCCTTAAAGGAGATCCTGGTGCCCCACTTGGTGGTGTTCCAGGTGCACCAGTCCCAGCTCCACCCATTTGCGTCCACTGCGGTGGTGGTTGCTGTTGTCCTGGCTGCTGATAAGGTGGCTGCTGTTGTTGCTGTTGTGGCTGTGGGGGTTGTTGCTGCGGCGGATACCTATGCTGATCCCACTGAGCACCAGAAGCAGGTGGTTGTTGTTGTCCCGATGGCCCCAGTTGACCGCCCGGGGGAGCTTGTGTTCGTGGCGGTGCTACACCCCAGGCTTGGGGCGAGGCTGAAGACGGATATTGGTTACGGTACTGGTTGGCGCCGCCTGGCCATCCTGAAAATATGGAATGTATATATGTAGTTATAAAATTAGTAGTACAATTGATTGGTGGTACTTAAAGCTACGCAATGACCACCAAATTTAGAATTTTCTCTACTTTTTTCCGGCCTCCAGAGATGCTGAATAAGTCAAATCAGAAGATCGATTAGTTAGTTTGCCAACAAAGACTGTCAGCCCTATTCTGAATAACAATTTCCTGGGAGATTTTTCCCTCTCCCTTTTCCCTTATTCTCCCCCTGCTCCCTTATGCTTCCTATATTCTAAACGAATTTCGAAAAAGGAAAATATTTCCCCAGGATAAAAGTGAGTATTCTGAATCGAAATAAAAGGAAGAATGAGATGATAAAATTTAGAAAATACAAATGGATGGGAGTTGAGATGAAAAGCATGAATTTAATGTTACTCAATAAGAAACGTTATACCACTTCTTACTATTTACTAACAATTTATTATCTACGCATCAAAAACAAGAGCATTTTTTTTTATTTTGTGTACCCGATAAAGCTGGTCAATACTTGTAACTTTCCAAGTGTTCCAAATGCACCAAATGCCAAAAGAGGTCCGTGGCTTTGGTGTTGGTTGCAGCACTTTTGTCAAAAGTACCAAGAATCTCCTCTAATATTTATGATGACCATCGGGTCCATCAATATTGAAGTTTATTTCGTCACAATATAAAACAAATCGTATTCTTCCCTCCAAAATTTCTTTTGTTTAATCGTGTGACCTTATGGCGCTGAGTTAGGGAAGTTTTTGAAATTTACTTTGCTATAAAAGGCAACTATTGGGTTGCCCAAAAAGTAATTGCGGATTTTTTAAAAGAAAGTAAATGCATTTATAATAAAACTTAGAATGAACTTTAATCAAATATACTTTTTTTACACTTTTTTTCTAAAGCAAGCTAAAAGTAACAGCTGATAACTGACAGAAGAAAGAATGCAATTACAGAGTCACAAGCTGTGAAAAAATTTGTCAACGCCGACTATATGAAAAATCCGCAATTACTTTTTGGGCAACCCAATATATTGCGTCAATATTTGTTGGATATGTTGTCTGGAAACAGATGGATCAAATTCGTGTTATATTTGTTTGTAACTCATGATTTCATTAGCTGCTAGTTGTCGAATAAACCTTTTTGTCTATGGTTTGAGTACATCCACTCCGCTAAACGCTGCTATAGTTGACAGAGTATTAACAAAAAGCTACAGTATTGTAGTGTGGATGGACTGTAGCTGTAACTTTCACTATTCTATTAGTAACTAAACTCATTTCAATAATCATTCTGCGTAAAAAATCTAAAAAAAAATGATATATTCTAGGAAATTTTAAACTTCAATAGAAATTAAGAATAACGGTACTTTGGATGAAGCTTAAACAGAGAATAGGTCATGGAATGGCAAAGTATTCAAGGTAGTGAACATTTTGTCCTTTAATATGTGTGTTCGCGCACTTGAAAATTTGTGCAAATTTGCACGAATTGTTACTGGAAGTCGTTTGCGTTTATTTGCCATCAGAAGAGAGCGAAAGATTGCGTGAGAGCGAGCACAATTTTGAGTGTTTGGTAATTGAGAGCTTGCAAATTTCTACTGAAAGGTCTTTTTCCCAGCAGAATTTTGCAGCATAGATCAGCTGATTTATGAAATTCAGCTGTTTAATTCAAAGAAAAAGCAAAAGAGACTAGAGCAAAAGAAAATTTGCAGGAGAGTAACTAAGAACTCTGGAACTTCACCAGTACGCGAACAGACCTAATGTTGTTCAATTACTGGTCTCATTTATATGACAATTTGTCTAAGATAAGTAAATTGACAATTTTGACATACATTTTAAATTAGATGTAAATACAAAAAGTGGCATGCCGTGTAATAGTGGCTTTAGAGTGACAAGCTGTAGGCCAATATAGAACAAGCATTACTAAAAACCACACTAAACATGTTTGTAACCTGTATGCTCACATACAGCTGCTTTCGAAAACTCGAAATTTCCTCTCCCAAATATTTGCTCTTCTCTTTCATTCACAATGGGAGGATTTAATTCGGGGGCGGGGGAAACTAATTTGCTAGGAGATTTCCGAATTGGGTTATGTGTCTCGTTGGACTAATCCTACTGTTCATTCATCAATGGAAGGCAATGGTCGTGGTCACATTTGCATTGCCAGGTGTATGCCCTTTGCATTATTTCGATTTTTCATTACACAAATTACAACTTACCGTATATTTGAGGCCTTGCGTTATATCCCGGATACGATTGAGAGTCCTTAACAAAATCAGGATGACGTCTAGGTTGGGGACCCTGCAAAGAAAGAATACGCTATTAGGACTATTTGTGCCGAGGGAGAATGCGATGATATTCTTACCTGATCTGGAGGCCTGTAGTACTCTTGTTGGCCAGGAGCACCCGGAGGAGGATAAGGTGAACTTCCAGGTGCAGGGGGTCCCCCTGGCTGAGGTGGACCGCCTGGAGCCGAGGGTGCGCCTGGTGTCGAGGGAGCCTGTGAAGTGCCAGAAGGAGGCTGACTATATGGACGATTGCCATATGGACCATATTGATTCGAGCCGGTTGGTGGTCTAATATTTACAAAAAAAAAAAAAAGTAAAAAGACAAACATTTTAGTTAGACTCTGTTCCAAAGAACATTAAGACAGTTTTAACAAAAATATTGACAATTTCCAATAAGTGAGGAGGACAATACAATTCGGTTAACGTAAAATGACAGAAATGTAAATGAGAAAGGAATAAGTTCACTCACGCTTCCCCTTCAGGTCCGTAGGGAGGGTACATGTTGCGATTTTGTGGAGGAAATTGTCCTTGTTGCTGGCCAAACTGACCGGGTGGACCAGTGGCATTATATTGATCGCCAGAGCCATATTGGCCGTAAGCACCTGGTTGAACTGGATATGGAGAACCTGTAAAAAAACGCCCAAACGAAAATTGTATGTAACAAATTGCCATATGTATGTAGAAAACAGTCAATTGGTAAAAGATTTTACACGAAAGCAAACACAAATGAAAATGAAAAATAATTTTGTTGCTGGAAACAGCATGGAGAAGAAAAGTGCGGAGCCAAAACAACACATAGACATTACTAGAGTTAGACCAATAAGAGAGTAGAGAGTGACTATTGTGTATATATTTGTTCTCTATATACCTGGTGCACGAGACACCGGCGGTGGGGGATAAGGTCCTCCAGGAGGATATGGCGGTCGGCCTGTTGGAGGAGGCTGTGGTGGCGGTGGACCCACATTTGGAGGAGGCGGCGGCGGTCCAGCCGCGCCACTGCTGGCACTATTTGCATGGGCAGTTGTACCAGCATTTGGCGCATTGCTGTTAACACCGCCAACCGGCTCGTCGAAGGGATTATTAACACTTATGTTATCCCCACCAGGTGTCGCCGCAGACGTCTGATTATTTGGACCTGTACACAACATGGCCAGGCATGAGGGTCACCATGTGTTGCCACACATATGAGTTTTGAGTCAATAACAACAAAAGGTGTGGTCGTTTGTATTTATGGATGAGAGGATGTTGTTGATGAGGACACGACGATGAGTTTTGGGCGATTTGATGGTGGGTGGATTAAATAGGTGTGGGTGTTTGTGTATATGTGCGTTACATTAATAGGTGTTGTTAAAACCAAAAAACAAAAAATAAATAAACAAATAAGAATAAATGTTTTTATTAAAAACGAACAACAAAAAATCAATTAAAAAGACAAGAATTCAAGCTACAATGTTTAAAAATTACCTGGATGAGGACTTTGTGCATTACTTTGAGATGGAGGCCGAGGCATTTGTCCGGCAGCTCCGTAATCAGGCTGCGGACCAGTGCCGGGATAGTTGCCAGGATAAGAAGGATAGCCATCCATAGAGGTATTGGCAGCACCCACTGGGGCTGGGAATGAGTCTTGCGAATTAGATGAGCCAGCTAGAAAACAAAACATACATAAGTTAATATACGATACAAACTTGTTTGGGTTGACACACATTTATTACCTGGCGATGGTACCGACGCGGCTTTAGTTGACTTCTTCTTAGTACCCGCTTCGATTTGTTGTATAATCGGCAGGGGATCTATATCGCCACGGTCAAAGTGGCACTCATAGGCCAATAGATTCTTTGTGTAATGTTTCCGCAACGTGTAGGCAGCACTACTGCTCGCACCAATGCCCAAAAGACCAGCAATATCCTTCCAAGTCTTACTTTTTGTCACCTTTTGTTATGGAGAATTGGAGTTTGAAAGAAATCAAAATACGACACATGGTTAATCAATTATGTTTTTTCTCTCTCTCACTCTCTCTAAGTGTATGGCAAAGAGAATAGGAATATTTATGAAAAACATAAAACATTAGATGAAGTTGTTATTTTTATTTGAAAAAAAAAAAAAATGGGTAAATATAAAACATTCGCCATTACGGATGCAAATAATTGAAACACAATAACGGGTAAGTTTAAAGAGAGCTACTAATTGTGGGTGTTCGTACTAACATGGGCAACTTTTGGTTTAATGCATCGTTATGAAGCGACGTTGAGAATTCGTAGGTAAAACGCTGGCTACGTATTTTAAACAAAATTGATATTTGCTTGCCAATCAAATCAGACTAAAGCTACAAAGGATCGTAGAAAACATACGTACTTTCGGCGTTGGTTTTTGCCGTACTAGTGCTTGCGAAATGTATAAGTAGGTCTTTGCACCTCCTCTGTGCCGTAGAAAATTAATCTCCTATCAATCCATAAAAACCATAGCCGTCAATCACGTTAAACGCTTGGGTTTAAGTCCCAACAATGATTATCCCCACACTATTGCTGGTGTCATTTCAAAGTATTTCAGACTAAATTGAACTCTAAACATAAATCGTGTTAAACGCCTCTTTGTTACGAGAGAAATTTCGTCCGCTTCTGATCCTAAATTTATAGAGCATATTAGGTAATTCAGGGAAAATACAAGATTCAAGAACCCAAATCGTCTTCAGATCAAGACATCTGTTTATAGGATGCAATGGGTAGGATCCCATGGGAAAAGTGACACTCCACGACACACGACACAAAAGCCGACCCATACTATTACAGGTGCCATGGTAGAAGGCATGCGTTTAGCTAGCAGATAACGGTGACGCCCGGCCTCTCACCGAGACTCTACACTCGATACCGCACAAACCCATGGCAGCCGGTTGTACGTACCGGATTGACCCGACGAAGTCCTTCATCGGCAAGGGCTGCCGCATCAGTGCACAACAAACTGCTACAACCACAACAATTTGATACCGCAGATTGTATGCGACTGCAGTTGCATCCCACTATACGCAAGCTATGGAAGCGCTCGGTTGCTCTCAGCTGCTCTCAGTCATCCCGTACCAGACAGCGGTGGTTATCCCCTCTTATTGCTGACTACATTTTTCAGGCAAAAAGCTGTCGCACTGCGACACACCGTTCGAACTCGTCTTATAAAAAGGAGGTCCCTTATCATTGAGCTTGAAATTTCACATCGGACAGCAGTTTGCCCCTGTTCCATAATGGAATGTTCATGGAAGAATTTGAATTTGTATAAAAATGCGGTATAAGTAAGCATCATGATGCGGTACACCGATATGAGTGGGGATTGTTTGAATACCTGCACATTCATTTTCATGCTTCTTGTACCACCGCTTTTAACATCGTCTTCGTCCATAGCGATGTTATGAGTAAATGTAAGACGAGAATGGAAACACCGCATCAACAAACAACACATTGACCCGAATCATAATTGCGGTGTTGGTTTTGGAACGATGAGAAAACCCATTTTATATTTTATTTAAAAAAAAGTACTTGTTGGGTTGCCCAAAAAGTAATTGCGGATTTTTTAAAAGAAAGTAAATGCATTTTTAATAAAACTTAGAATGAACTTTAATCAAATATACTTTTTTACACTTTTTTTCTAAAGTAAGCTAAAAGTAACAGCTGATAACTGACTGAGAAGAAAGAATGCAATTACAGAGTCACAAGCTGTGAAAAAATTACTTGCGATTACTTACTTGGGTTGCCCAATTACTTTTTGGGCAACCCAATAACATTAGTATTCATAATTTTTTGGAATTTTTTATGTTGAAAATAAAATGGCGGTGTTTGCATTGTTTTTTCAAAAACTCATCATAGACACGTGAGTTGAAGTATTTGCGGTGGTAGTTTAAACTCAGGCGTCGCTTGTTTGCTTCATAACTGTACATACGTAAAGACATCAGCACCACCTCAAAATCATTTGTTTTTGTTGTTGTTGTTGTTGTTGTTGTTGCCGATGAAGAATTCCATCGGGTCAATCCGGTTGCCATGGGATTCATTTGTTTTTGTAGAAGTCGGTTGCGTTGATTCGAGTTGAATGGTTACATTAGCTGCATTAATTCATAAGACAAGTTTTATGCGGTCATCTGATTCCTACTAACCCGAATCATCAAATTCATTGTTGCGGTAGATTAAAGTCTAGCAAAACGAGAAGGACAAAAAATATGTCAAAAACATCTGTTATTGAGCGTTCGCATACTTTTCCAATACAAATTTGGCAGTAAAAATTTGCAGGACAGTAAGAACAGCCTTTACTCCCGGCACGGGATAACTGTGAGCACCACACAGGCTAGAAAATTGAAGTTCGATCTGTGATTTGTTCATTGCTGTCACGAGAAGCTTAGCTGCGAGCTACCAGGCGCGACCACAGGTTGCGGATAGTGGAATGGTGCATACGGAGTAGCTGCAACGGCAGTCGCGTACAATCAGCGGTATGGAGGCGAGAGTCTCAGTGAGAGGCCGGGCAGCACCGGCTCGATATAACAAGGCAAGTTTTAAGCGCCTTTAAGTTACCAATGGCAATCTTGTTCCCGCGGAGATCGGTCCTTTTGACCGGAACGAACTTGCTCACCTACAAAAGCTCGACGAGGATCGCAAACTCCACATAAAAATGAGGAGGTGACAACAACAACAGCATTTATTCTCTTTTGCTATTTATTTGAACAGCTGGTGTACCTCGGGTATATGTTAAGCATCTGATGAAAAATGCATCATTTATAAACCCATAGCAGATATATTGAAATATGATCCGATTCGGAACAAACTCGGCACGGACGTCGAGTAAACAAAATTCACTGTTGGTAAAACAAAACATTGGTACGTATGGCACCTATAATTAAATATACATCGATCCGAACCATGTATGGCACGGATGTTGAAAAGTCAAACATAAGGTCACTATGTCAGCGAAATAAGGAGATCGGTATATTTGGCAACTATATCCAAATATAGACCAATAGGGGCCATATTGAAAGGGTCAAACGCAGCTCATTGTGCGAAATCGGTTAATAAGCGCTGAATTAACGGGCCCAACGACTAGAATAGGGAGATCGGTATATATCGCAGCTATATTCAAATATAAACCGATCATAACCATTTAGGGCACGGGGAACGAGAAGCCTAACATAGCTGTGTCAAATTTCAGAAAACTTGGGCCCAAGACCTTAAATCGGGAGATCGTTTTATATGAGATCGTTCTATATCCAAATATAGCCAGCCCAATCTTGACCAACGCAACAAATTAAGTCAAAATTTATCGAAATCGGATATTAAATGTGGCTTTAATGAACCTTAGACCTTAAATCGGCAGGTCGGACTATATAGGGGAAATACCAAGATGTAGGGGGAAATATCAAGATCGAAGTTGGACTTCTGCGAACTTAACCTGCCTATGGACAAAAAAATCTTTGCAAAGTTTCAGCTAATTATCTCCATTTTTTAAGTCAGTAGCGTGATTTCAGCAGACGGACGGGCGGACAGACATGAGTAGATTGTATTATATTTTTACGACGATCAAGAATATATATACTTTATAAGGTTGGAAATAGACATTTCGCTGTGTTGCAAACGGAATGCCAAAATTAAGTCTAGGTGTTGTGTGAAGAAAAGAAACAAACGGAACTTTGATGCAAAAATCAGGAAAAACAAATTTATGTTCGGCTACAATTACGTCCAAAGAATAAGTTATGTGTTGTACTGTGCAGGAGTTGAACAGTTGTATGAAACCTAGGTTGCTAAGTTGCTCTGTACTCAGAGACCTTAGGTCCAATCCATAGTAATGTGCAAAACAGCAGAAACAATAGATGAAGGAAACAGAAGTCCAAAAAGTGGCGAACCAATCGGACAAGGGAGAGGCTCTCATCGGAGAGAGCTTCGTCCAGTCAATCAATTCAGGTCTCTACAGAACTTCAGAATACCGAGAGCACTAATCGCCTGAATTGATGCCCTATGTTCACACTAAACTTTTTACTATTGGTCACATTTTTTTATATTTAATATGCTCCAATTGTAAATAAAGGACATAAACGCCTGAAGAGAATCCAGGCAGGGAGAGATGCTCATTGAATATCTTGTGTAAGTGATGTAAACTGTGTATCCAACTTTTTTGTGTGGCCAATTTAAGAAATTTTACCAAACCACATCTACATATAACTAGGGTATAGTTCATATAACTAGGGTATACAAGACGTCATGTGCAGACCACGTCGTTTAGGAACTCAAATTTTATATCGAAAAACAAACTTGATTGGGAATTTTATCAAATAACCGATAAGATGACACAAATGTAAGTTGTGTATGCTCTAATAAATGCGAATAGGACATCATTTTAATAAATAGTTATGTAATGTAGTATGTGTATGTATGTAGCTTAGAGGATATTGTATTAAACCAGAATCTGATGAACATAAAACAAACAAAAAAAATTAGAGGTTATTAAACGATCATGCACTACCATTTGGAGAAAAAAATCCATGAAACAAATAGAATATATCCATATTCATAATTTAAAAAAAAACACACACACACACAATACAGGACGAACAATTTAAGGTCACTATAATATGCGGTACAGCGTGAAGGGCAAATAATTGAAAGAAAAACAAATCACAATATCGCATGCAAACATTCGTCGCTCTAATATTGAATATGGACCAACCAAACGGAATAAATTTAAGTGGCTTGTACTTAATCACGGATGAGTTAAAAATTCTTTAAAGGTTTTGGTTTGGATTCTCTACAAGATATTTCTTATTTTGCTTGTGGTTTGCATTTTTTGTTTGGATATTGGTGAGATACGTATGGTTTTTTTGGTATACTTGTTTTTTTTTTTTTTTGGGAATTGCTAGTAAATCTAGAAAGAAGTTAGTAAAAGGAAATTTGCTACGGCACCTTGCATACCTCGACGAATCCGCCTCTTTCCTTTACGTACAAATACAATCTGTAAAGATCGAGGGGTTGTTTCGAGATGGTGGGACAAGCTGTTATTGGCGTCCGCCTCTCGTCCATGAATGCTCTCAATTTGTCAAGCCATATGCGGCGCTCGGGATTGTCGTCCATTTCATAGAGTTTACAAAGACTATCTGATTTCTTGGCTGACGTGGTGGCAACGGTGGGAACTGATGGTGTTGTCGTACGAAATGTCTCCGGTTGAGGAACATGACTGTTGAAACTCTGCAATTATAAATGCCGAAATGGTTTGAATGGAAGAAATAAATAGCTATGCGACAATTTGCCTTACCGGACTGGCAGGTGTTCGTGCCCAATTGGGTGGTGAATTGATTTCATAGTCTTCTCCTGGATGCCCTGGATGGGGACCGGCTCCTACACCACCCGGCGAAGTGCTTGGTGGTGCCAAGTGGCTTTGCCCATATGGATCATTTTTCCGCGATTTTGGGGTAGTACATTGGGGATCCTCACCCGATGCTGAAATGAATAATATGGTATAGTCGTTAAAGCGTTACATACGTGGCATTGTGGAGCAGAGGGGAGAATTTTCTAATTTTTATCTCAATTTTTTCACAATCTGTAACTACTCACCTGCTGAAGCATTGGATATTGTGCTTTGCTGGCTTGCATCATCCATTGGAGCCCCATCTGGGCCTGTTGTGACAACGGATGTGACAGGATGTGGTGGCCCTGAAGCCGAACCAGATGACCCCGAGCTCAGACCATTATCCTGTGATATATGTTCAGGTGGTGGTGGTGGAGGACCACCACCTTCTCCAACACTGACACCAGGCATCATGGACTGCGGAGGTGTGGTGGGTGGTGGCCCCATGGTGGTTGGACCGTGTGGTGGACCCATGTGATGTGGTGGACCCATAGGTATACCGGGATGCATGCCTGGACCATTGCCATAGCCTTGTGGCGGACCGCCAGGAGGTCCACCACCTGGATAACCACCCTTATGTTGCAAATGTTGTTTCAGATAATTAAGTGGACGAGGTGACCCACTACCCTGGGGTGGAGGTGGCGTGGCTTTACCCTGGATATGATTTCCCATACCGGGAGCTCCAGGTGCACCTGGACCTCCAGGTCCTGGTCCTACGGGTCCACTTTGTTGCGGTGAAGGTGGTACCCAATTTTGGTAGGGCGGATATTGACCACTATGATTTGGCATGGGTCTGCTGCCGGGATATTGCTGGGGCCCACTACCTGGTGGCATACTATTGGCAGATGAGGCCTGACTTGTGGGTGGTGGTGTCGATCCGTATCCACCCGGCGGGTACTGTGGTCTAGGCGGGTAGCTACCTTGGGAGTATTGTTGAGCTTGCTGTGGCGGCGGAGGAGGATATCCGGAGAGCATACCCTGTGGGCCAGGACTTTGTCCTCCCATTTTGTAGCTGCCGTGCATGTGAGGCGGTAGAGGGTAACCCTGAGCACCACCTGGCCCTTGTGACGGTGGCTGAGAGCCTATACTATTCTGATTTGGTAACGGCGGTGGCTGCTGACCACCCCCTTGAGGTCCACCCGCAGCAGCCGAACTAGGTGGTCCTTGCTGAGGAGAGTTGCCAGCCGACGACGAAGAGTTTGCGGCCCCCGTCACTGGTTGAGATTGCTGTTGTTGTTGCTGCTGCTGCTGTGTCGCTTGTTGAGTAGGAGGTGGAGGACCTCCACCACTACCACCGCTAGGTTGTTGCATTGGCCCACTACTAGATTGATTACTAGAAGGTCGCGAAATGGGATGGTTTTGAGCTAAAGAATGGAAATGTAGAAACAATTGTAAAACGTATGCAAAGAAATCATAAAAGACATTAGTACTTACCCACAGCAGGGGACATTGATCTTGAACCTGATGAGCCTGTGGGTGACGGTGTAGGACGCATTACCTGCTGAGGATTGGGGGTACCAGGTGGTCCCGAACCTAAGCCACTGTGACCGCCACCGCTCGAACTATCATTACTGTTTTGTCCTATGAGTTCCTGCAGAATAGAGAAAAAAAATGTATTACTATCCCAAGTTCATTGGCAAAATATTTTGAAATATTTCATTATGTACTTTGTATAAATTTTCAAAATGTTCCCAGGGTAAAACTTTATTCATTTTATTGTTATAAGTAGTTCTTCGGCAGTGTGTTTTGGTTTAATAAAAAAAATCACAATTTCGCTTTTTTCTGCACACAAATTAAACATGAAATACAATCCGTTTTCTTGATTAAAAGGAAAATGTAGTTGTCAATGTCATTTTTTTAGGTAACATTGTGAATGAAAGGTTTGGGGTAGAAAATAAGGCAACTAAGATGGATGTACAAGTGCGGTGATACAATTGAAAAAACAACAATAATAATAATAATTAAACTGACCTTCTCAATAATAGAAAGAACTTATCCAACTATTTGTAAACAAATTTAACCGCTAAATACCTATGTATGTTTAAAAAAAACATACACCCTTTATATCATTAACACAAACCAATTTTTACAACAATTCCAACAAAAAACAAGACATATGGAAAAAAACTTTAACGCTTCGCGTACACACTACACAAAATTCCAGCAGCCACTAGGAAATTAGTCACAGATTCCCAAATGTTGTATCAATGAGATAGACAAAATAAACACAACGAATTGGATACAAATAATGATAAAAAAAACATAAACAACTAAAACGTATACATAGGTAAATATACCGGCCGGCGTTCTTCTGCTTATTTTTCTCGTGTCAATGGTGCTCGTTATGATTGTGTAGTTGGTTCTGCTTAACTTTTCTATAATGTCCATTCCAATAGCAAAAAAAACACACGAACACATAAACATTTTTGACTTTCCTTGAATTCTTTCCCTTAAAATAGTATACAAATTGTTTTCGTTTTCATCATTTTCGAAAACAATTGTTAAAATTGTACGAGGGTAGTTTGAGATTGAACAAAAGTAAAACAATGAAAGTTTCGATATCTTTATAGTTTCATTCAATTATGTATTTATAAAATTTCTTGAACAAATCTAAATAAATTTTAGTCTATTGCAATTGCATACACGATTTGCAAGTTTTAATCAAAAATTTTGTTAAAATTGTACTTTTATTGTTTTGACAACAGTTTGGCAAACGTTAAAAGAGTTTAGGCTGGTACTATGTTCGTTAAACGAGTTTAAGGCTGGTACTATGTTCGTTAAACGAGTTTAAGGCTGGTACTATGAGGATCAATCTTTTTCACGATTACTTTTTTTAAATAATAAATTTTGAAGCAAACAGATTGATGTTATGCGGTAGGACATTCCCTCATTTAATACATATTTTCCCATGAACATTCTATTTAGGAGCAGAGATACTTAAAACTTCTCCAATAAGTTGTGTCATTAATTGGCACGACGTTCGGACTCAATATAAAAAAGGAGCCCCGTATCATTAAGCTAAAGTCTTAGGCTTGGAGCGATCAAAGCGCTTAGTTACTATACAGAGAGAAATTTCCTTCATAAATATAATGGTCGAATTTCATAGCTTTTTATGCGTAAATATTAAGAAATTCTTTTATTATATTATTGAAAACATCATAAATATTATGAAAATTCTTAATGAAAAAATGTATGAATATGATCGTTTAGAAAAAGTTCTTCCATTTATGAAACTTTGTTTCATCCATGTAAAGAAAATTTTTATAAATTAAATTATGTTACTGAAATATATCCACGTAGGTATACAATGAAAATTGTCTCATTTATGAAAATTTGATGGGGGAATTTTCCTGGTTTGTTGTTCATTTTCGCTCACATGCTTTGATTTTGTGCAAAAGAAAGAATGAAAAAACACACACAACTATACCTTCTTGCCTGTTTTACATTACAACAATGCACAACATAACAACGTGCACAGTTAGATCTCTGCGTCATTTATTATACGCAAAATATTGAAGGCATTGGGTGTTTTTAACTTTGCGGTAACATAGTATTTTTTGTGCCGAGAAATGTTTTCCAACATGAAATAAAACTGAGAATACGCGATATTTCATTAGCATTACACAATCTTATAACAAATCTTTACATTTTAAGGATCATCAGAACTGACTATCGCATGTATGAGTAAATGAAGAGTAAAAACTTGGTATATTATTTGCAAACTGGAGCTATTGATAGACTACCAAAATTTACAAAAAAAATGGCAACCGTTGAGAAGTATTTTTTTGTCAACTGTGGAACACAAATACAACAACAAAGAACCTAGATTAGTGTCAACTAATTTTATATTAATAAATTTAACTAAATACCTATCCAAGCTTTTGTTTTATTTTTCTGGCGGAGTTTGTATTATTTATAAAATGTATTCATCAAGCTTGATTTCACAAAATTAAAAAAAAAAATCAAATATGTAATCTTTATAAATACAATGAAAAAATTTCATAAACAGTAGAATAGGATTTCATGAATATAAGAAATATTATTTTAAATTTTATGATTTTTTTTCTTAATCTTATGCAAAATGCTCATAAATGTTACGAAAGTTTTTCATAAATGTTTTAGAAATTTTTCATAAACTATATGTTTAATTTTCATAAATGTTATGACAGTTTTCATTGATTTGAGATTTATGAAACGTGTTTCATATATGTTATGAAATGTTTCATTGGGACGTAATGTCATACATGTTATGACAAAATAATTAATACCGTGAACATTTTTCTTTCTGTATACAGCTTTTGGAAAAATTGGGAGAAACAAATATTCTCTCGTCTAAAACTAGCCCATTAAAAAGTTGAATACAGAGGTGTCTTTTTTATTTTTTAAAATCAGAAGGAGAAGGATATTAATCAATGACATTTTGGACTACGTAGAAAATACTGGTGCTTCAATCGGCGATAACGTATTACCACATATATATCAATATAGTGCATATACACGAATACCTGTCTGAGCTAACAATAGCATCGACTGGGACAATCCCGGCCATCTGGCAAGCCCATTGCCATCATCAAAACCATTGAGAATTTTATATAACTGCCAAACAATTCCTAAGAAACTTAGAAATGAATCAACATTTGCAATAAGAAGATAGTAAGTATGAGTAAATCGGAAAGTATACATACACCCATATGTATATGCATATACATACGCACGCACATACTCATGTACATATATTTAGTTCAATGCCCGAAGAAATCATAATAAAATGTATGAAAAAAATGTAAATAAATGATATTAAGATGCAATTAAAATAATCAAACATTACTCAATAATGTTGACGACAATGAAAGCAACACAACGGACTGCCGTGGCATTGACAGTTCCAACCTCACTACAACAACTACCAACGAAAAGTCCACAACTTGACGTTTCAAACAAATAGGGATGACGAATATCTTTCATTCGTTCACTTCCACTTACAGAATGTCATGCAGCTTATGAATTATTTATTCAAACGAAATGCAAAGAAAAAGAATACATTGCTCAAAGCTAAAATAACCGTAAACAAAACCAAATGGTTATCAGAAATTATTTCGCAGTGCATCTCATACTTAAACATTTGTATACCTACAAACACATGCATAAACGTTCGGTTCTATCTATACATTAGCCAGCCTTACAAAAGGTATGTAAGGTTAGGTATATATAGAAAAACATTTATAGGCTCGCTCAAGCAAAGTCATGCAAAAGTTAGTCGGCCACCCTATATATGGTGTTTAAGAGTTGCCGTATAATTGTTTTTCTACTATTTGTCACATTATGATAGAGTTACACTTTTTAAAACTTTCCATTATGGTTTCAATGAGATTTTTATTATATGCATTTGACAGACGTCCATATGAGAATCAGAACCAGAACGGCCTGCCGTAAGAGAAACCAAAATTATTAAAACACTATCGATACGTCTATCATACAAACTGAGGCGGTCTTATGTACATACATGTGTATTAATGTATATAAATATTTGAGACCCCATGTGTGTGCATGTTGATTATGAAAGAAGGCACGATTTAGAAAAATATGTGAAGAGACAACTGTAACGCGGTGAGGTATGGGCGCCACATAATCATTCGGATTTCATTAAGCAAAGAAGAGTACAACAAAATATGTTGAACCACAAATACAAAAAAAAAAAAGAAAAGAGGGTGGTAATCCCTAATGAGACTGGTATCTTTTTTCTTTGCCATTATTTTCTAAAACACTCCACTCATCATTCATTCACTTGTCACTAAAGAAACTTGTGCAGAAAAAAGGCGCGCATCAAAGCGCCTGTATTCATGTGTGCGACTTAAGAAAGAAATCTATATGAAAACACACTTGTTGTAAATGTAATTTAGCACGACTTCTAAACAATTAAACACAACAGCGTAGAAAGAAAATGGCACTATTTGTTGTATTTTTTAAGTTAGAATATTTGTTGTAACGCACGACGTTTTGGAAAAGAACATTTTCGTTTGAGAAATTAAGAAAAAAAAACGAAACAAATTAATAAATACGAGAATTGCTATACGTGCTTCTAAAAAACCGAGCTAAACTTCAACTAAAGCTCCCTCTCCTCTAAAAAAATATTTCACTTGCAGCGCATACAAAATATACACACACACGCAGCAAACGACTAAATAATAACGTACGACGAACATACGTTGGCTGAGCGTTGTGTGTTTTGGTGTGTCGTTGCGGGGACTAAGCGAACGAGTGGTGCAAGTGTATGGAGAAAACCACACACATGCTTGTTATTGTTGTTATTTGTTTAAAAAGTGTATAAAAATTAATAATAACAATATACACACACATTTACGTACATGTTCATTCCTCTATGAAAACATTTCGTAAAAAAGAATAACTTAGCAGCAACATCGCACACCAAGTTAGCCTCACTTCTCAAATCCCCCTTCTTCTATAAACACTTCCAATGCGCTCTCTTCACCGCTTTCAAATTAACAACACATAAACGAAAAATATAAAAAAATAATAACAAATTCAGAACTGCGAGAGAATGATATCAAATAGTTTTGGTGTTCCCACCGCATAAAGAAAACAAAAAGCAGCATTTCAACAATTCTACAGTCATAAGTTTTTTGAAATTTGTTTGTTTAAAATGTTCGCTTTAGATTAGTAAAAACCATTTAAAAATCTCCACGCTTAATGTGTTCCGACGCAAGAAGTTTCGATGAAAATTAAAAGCAAAATAATTTTTTTTACAAATCTAATATCAATTTACTGTTATCACAGCTGTAGTGTACCCAAAAAAATATAGGATTAAGGTCAACTATTTCCAAAAAAAAAAATACATAGGACAAGGTTTAATGAAACATTTTTACGAATTGCATTTTATGTTATTTTGCAAGGAACCCTACCGTCATTATTCTCCCAAACATAGGGTACACACGTATCCTATCCAACGAAAGGCATAGCTAAAAGACCTAAGAACATGGCATTCAAAGTAAAACTAGTTAATTTCATTCAGGGTTTCGACTCATACACATAGAGTTTAGTTGTTAGAATGCTTACTCCACCTTATAATTAATGTTTAAACCTAACAATGACACCAGACATTTGTATCTTGCCAGTATCAAGGAAAAATACAGAAAAGTTTAAATGTGTCCTGCCAAAATAGGCTGTCTAAGAGAAATTTCATCTCATCTTGAGTATACTTAGCTTTCAAATGTCAAATTCATTGTCTGTAATTTCACTGAGCAAATGTCACTGATCTGGATAGGTCCTAACTCACCGGAAAGTAAACTAAGATGATATTTGTTTAATTCAATTATTGTGTTTCTTAAAAAACACGATCAAATCTTGAAACCAATGTAGTCCTTCGTAAATGACTACATACATACTTCGTTTATAATGATAAAATCAAAAAAATCTATAAAATACTAAATTTGAACAACGATAAACCAGGCTGCCCAAAGTTTCATCAAACATTCATTATCACATTGTAATAACCGCTGAGAGTAGTGTAGTACCCCAGCTCAAGCTACACTTTTTGGCAAAACATTATGAAGTAAAAACGGCTGCACTCGAAACAATCAAGAAGAGCAGACAGACAATAACAAATTTCAAGTGACCCATAAAAATGCCGCAAAAAGATGTGCTGCTGATGCCGCATCAAGCAAAGTAAAATAATAACGTTACGATCAACAACGAGCAGTCGGTCCCACTCACGAGGGTAGAATATTTTGAAGATTATTCTGTTGATTTCAGAAATAAAAACAAAAAACTGTTGTTAAATTGAATGCGCCGCAGAATGTACGATGAGCACATAAATGCAATCATCAACAAAAACAGAAGAGGCGATGAGGAAAACCCCCCAAAAATACAACTAGAAGTCTTGTGTAGTCAGCAGCTATCAGAAATTCTGCAGAGAAGAGGCGATTTGAACGATACGATGGTCGTCTCAAAAGTGTAAGCAGATCCAATGATAACATGGAGTTGACATTTTTAAAGCCAAGCATAAGAAAAATACAGAAAACCAACTGGCCGCTGAGAAAGCAAATGAGACAAAATGAAAAGCGAATTCAACGTCAATCCAGCAGCAACAAAACATTAACTCAGCGGTGATTAATAAGAAACTCATTTAGTATTTCAGAAGAAACCCCAAATTTCCATACAGAGGGAAAGAACACACATACTTACATTTACATTAAATATAGCCGAAGCCAGTCAGCCAGCCAAGCCATTAAATGAAACGAATGTATATAAAATTATAAAATGAACGAACTCAGTCTCACACTGATTAGAGGGAAACAACAGTGTGGTGGGGAGAGCACACAGTAAAATGAAATGTTATTAAGAAACGACAGTGCACAACAGAAAATGAGGCGAGAGTCGTATAATGTAAGCAGTAGCAGCAGCTCTGCGAGCAACAGCACAAACAGTGGTCTTTGCTCACATCGTCGGTCGTAGTGAGTATCTCCGCACGACAGTAGGACGAACGAACCACCGAATAGACGTATTAAATAAAGTAGATTGGGTAAAAAAATACACAAATCTACTGAAACAACACAACACACTCAAACATTTCTGCCTCCCCTCCAACCAACCAACCCTCCTCAAACCATAGACACACAAATTGTATCCCCCTACTAACCATAAGAGCACAAACACGTACACAAGCAGATGAAAAACGAAAAGTATCGGCAGCCATGAAACGAACAATGGCAGCAACATGCATAGAGTTGCCATTTCTAAATGAATGTTTTTGTTGTTTAAGCTTTCAGCAAATATGGAGAACCATGCACCAATGCAGTATGTTATTGATAAGTCGATTTATCGTCGATTTATATTTATTATTATTATTTTTTATGATAAGAGTTCTCGTAATAAGTTTGTATTTCATTGCGAAAATAATGTTTCTGCACGATAAGCTATTAACTTAAAGGGAAAAAAATTAGTGGTACATTTCCTCATTATTTATGATGATATTTTAATACAATAATTAGATATTATTAATATTTTATGGTTTTTACTACAAACTTAATACCCACCTCTATATAACCAAAATCACTTCTAGTATAACATATAAATTATACCTCGACTGAAGGAGAAAAAGCCTCAGCCTACTTTGTAGTTACCATTAAGTTTGTGGAAAATTGAATTGATTTATTTCAAGGGAAAAACTATGTTGAAGAGAGATTGCGAACATTAATCCTCCCCACTGCCACTGATGATGAAACTGTCCTAATAGGCCATGATGTAGCAATCAGAGGCAAAGGAAAGACTAACTGTATTATTGTGTGCTAATGATGCTGGTACTCCCAACTGCATGGCGTTAGGTATTGGAAAAAGTGCTTGGAAAAGATCTTTAATGAGTTTCAACAAACTTCACGATATTTATAAAGCCAATATAAAAAGCTTTGGTAACTCAAAATTTTTTTAGAATGGTTTTACAAACGTTTTGTTCCCGAACTAAGAAGTCATTTTCAAAAAAAACAGGTCTGAAACATGATAGTAGAATCTTTCTATTAGTAGAAATCGTTCGAAGCATCCAGACGTAAAATTAATTAAATTCAGCCGATGGACCAGGGTTCATTATGAAGATTTAAATAGCATTATCAAAAAAAGTATATACTCGTGTTTCAGATATAAAAAATACAGATAACATACATCCGACAATGCAACAGAAATATTAAATGTAACGAACAATTTTACCATTGAAGGAAAAGATAGCTTATGTGCAATAATGCTACTGAATTTGCTGTTTTGTCCGATGTTAGAATTATGGACATGACATATGACACAGATAAGACTCAGAAGGGAAATAGTTCAGATAAAACTGATGGCGATGATATTAATCATCCAAAAACATAAAGAAGCAATAAATGGTTCCACAAACATTTTTGAACTTCTTGGAGATGCCTGGCTACTCTGCCATTTACAACCAAGACAAATGCTATTGAAAATGCGAGTAAAAAAATATTACTCCATTATCCAGGAAATCCGTAATGCCTCCGGTCCCGGGCATGCCGGATAATCGAGGTCCGACTGTAGTAATATCCAATGAAATTTTCTCTTAAGACAAGATTTTAATAAATTTCTTTTAAAGTTAATTAAAGCTTCTATAAAAACAAAAAAAATAAAATTGTTAAGACAACTTTTCAAAGAATTTTTCTCTAAAAACTGCATTTAAAAAAAGTTTTCTAGATAGAGAAAACTTTAATAAAATTTTCTTTAAAGCCAAAATTTTAATAAAAAATTATCTAAGTCAGAAATTTATTAAAATTTTTTCTAAATGTAAAGTTTGAATTATATTTTCTCAAAAACAAAATTAGAATGACAAATTTCAACAAAATTTTGCCTTCGTGAAATTTTCTTTAGATAAAAAATTTAAATAACACATATATTAAGGGCAAAACTTCCATAATTTTGAAAAACTTCTTTCAATTTGCGATCAGCGTTACCGTTGTGCCAATTTAGTATCAAATTTGACACTTTTTTTGTACGATGCCACTTGTGTGCCACTTTTTTATTGTATTTTGATACTAAATGCCATACTTTTAACATTTTTGCGCCACTTGTTCAAAAATACAACTATGTAGCGATTATCTATCGTCCAACAAATCGCATGTAAATCTTCAATGTTTCGAAAAATTTTAAATTTTTGAGCTGGACGCAAGTAACTGGATAAAACAAAAAAATGTTTGTTTTTTTTGTGAAATATATCACTTAAATCTTTAAATACCCAACATCGCAACTCGTCAAATCATTTATTCTAAATCCTACAAATACATGTTCAGTATATCGTAGATCGGATTTGAGAAGTCCGTTCGTCCGTCCAAATTTGAATTTGGCTTTTTAGTTCCAAGAAGTCTTGACCGAAAACCTAGGATTGATTTACGGTGGTGAGAATCTAAGATTCGGATTGACCGAACTTATCTTTTATACACCTTTTTATGCAATGTATAAAAAACGGAATTGTTTATGATACACCTTTTATGTTTGTTTGTTTTTTTTTATGATAATATTGTGCAAAATTTTGGACCAATTTCAACAAATTTTTTTTGTTGTTTATGTAAAAAGCTGAAGATTTTTTTTAATAAAAACCAAAAAATTTGCAACTTTTCAAAAAAAAATCCACTTTTTTTGACAAATGACACTTTTTGTGCCACTATTTGAAAATTTCTAACGGTAACGCTGTTTGCGATACAGTAAAAAAACCTAAAAAAAAATCGTAAAATCAATCAAATTTTGGCCAAAAAAAAATCAAAATGATGTAAAGTAGTCACGTCTAGCAGCCCTGGTTCTAAACAAATAAGTAGATCAATAAATCATTGTTAAGTAAAGTAATTGTAAACGAACTGTGTGTGTAACAATATGTAAAGGGTAGTTAAATTTTAAGGACTATGGTGATTTTGAATTATTTGTCACACGGTGCTCTTTCCGTGTTGCAAATTGAGTTAGTCTGAATTTGAGAAATATAAAATGAAATACAGAAAAAAATTGCCGTTTAGGTGTGGTTCACATTCAACATTGGTCCATAAAGTTTAACACTAACCCTTTATATGAACTATATATAAACGTGAGTCGTGAGTTATCGTGTCACGCGTGAGTCACGTAATTCGTAAGTGAGATGCAAATCCAATCACGTGATCGTGCGTGACCGTTCTTGTATTATAACTTTTTCGTGAGTCGTTAGTGCTTCCAGAGTCGTGAGTGCCTCGTGAGTAGTGGCTGCCTCGTGAGTGTTTTGTCAGTCGTGATTGTCTTATGAGTCGATTTTCTCGTGAATATTTCATGAGCCGTGAGTGTTTCGTGAGTCGTGCGTGAGTCAAGTTTTTATCTCGTGCGCGTGAGTGGAAAATCACTCACGCCTACATATCCAATGTGGAATATATTTGTTTCTTCCATGCGTTGTATAATGACGTTCAAAATATAACACGAAAGGAAAAAATCGGGCGGTGCCGACCAGAGAACGGTTTGAATGTCATTTTCATTGCCTATGAATCCATTTGTAAAAATAATGCATATTGTCGTCACCCCACATCATTTCAAAACAACAGCATTCAACACTATCCATAGAAAGAGGATAAGACAAAACACGTGCATTGCATTGTATGTCTTTTGGTTATCTCATCTAACACTCTCAAAAGGCAACGAATATGCAGCGAATGGAGTGAATCATTTTATTGAATATGATTGAATAAAGCCTTAAAATAGTTAAATAGAATAAAGCCTTAAATAGTTAAATCGAATCAGAAAGTGATTCTGTTTCGATCCAAATTCTTATCAATGGGTCCATTTCATTTCCTTATGGTTGTTACAAACAAATGCACAAAGTTATAATATAATGTATTTGAGGTTACTATGGCCGCGTGTAGCAGAAAGCTCTTACAAACAGTGAAGGCTGCAATGCAAGAAGTTGAAGATCAAATTTGTTAATATATTGGACTAATTTGATAATGGTGATTTAGATTGTGGAAAAAAGTGTACCATTTTTTTTGACATGTTGCACTAAAATCGAAATTTTGTGTTCGTAACCCCATCATCGGGTGTAGTGTTCGCTTATAATGGTGTTGCCTACAGAGAGTGGAAATATACTGCATTTCTTACACCGTGCCAAGTCTAATGTCGCATTTAAAATCAGCGGCTATCATTCAAGCAAATTTTGTTTGAACGGAAGAAGAAGAAGACAAAATTTGTTGAATGTTTGGAAAAAAAGCCTCAAATATTAAAAATAAATATATAAAAATGAAAAGTGAACGCGTTTTATTTAGCTAACGGCATATTAGTTGCATTGCTAGAAAGTACTTCATCCGAAGACGAGTTCGAAATGACTACATATGAACATGTTCGATTGAAAATGCAAAAAGTGTAACACTTGGGGCGACATTTGCAAAATGTTGTCCCGTATAAGTGCAAAATTAGTGTAATATTTTTTTTCGGAATCAAATAATCACCATAAGATTTTTGATAATTTTGTTGATTGTTACCATCAGAGATACTTATTGATGAAAATTGGCAACCCTGGACTCGAAGAAATAGACGCATATAGCATGATGAATACAACGAATTAAATTGACTTGAATCGTAGTCGTCGTAATGAACGACGACAGTGAAGATACGAGTACGATATGTTGGTGGCGGCGGCGGCAACGGTGGTGACAATCTACATCGCAGGAATATCTATCAACTCAGCGTAGAAGTAGAGAGAAGACAAAATGCCAACCGTAACAACTGAATAGCACTTTAAACGTCGTAGTCGTATATTGTACAAAGAACAAAATCAAGAAGAGAAAGAAGAAACAATACCTACATTTATTTTAGTCGACAGCATTGGGCAACGACATGGACGATTACAAATAAGAACAATGGCGAGAGGGGGGCTACACCAAAGTACTAGTTCTGTTCAAATCTAAAAGAATTAACACATTTACCAACACAGTTACGCAGCCAACAAACAGAGGCAGCCCCTTAATCAGTGTTGCCGTTTTGGGCTTTTTCTACCAAATTTTCATTGTGATCATCCATATTAGTAGCTTATGGCTGCTACTATGTCCGTTTTTCGCTACATTTTTTCGTGATTACTTTTTTTAGATAATAGATTTTGAGGCAAAGAAACTTGCTGATTTCATTCAGTAGGACATTCCCTCATTACTTATGAAAAATTTTCATAAAAGTGATAAGTTTTCATTGAGATTTTTCTACTGTTTCGTAAAAGTAACCGTGAAAAATATGTGTTTTAAATTGTGAAAAACGAATATAGTACCAGCCTTTAATTGGAAATATTGTTTAAGATTCCTGAAACAACGATTCTTCTCTCAAGAAAGCAACGGGTCAGTAAAGATTCGGTGTATGATTTAGAATTTCCGTTTTTTATCCAATAGGACTATTTTGGTATGGATATTAAACAATGCAGCCAGACAGTCTTTCACTTAAAGTATGCGGTATTCGTACAATTATTGGGTTGCCCAAAAAGTAATTGCGGATTTTTTAAAAGAAAGTAAATGCATTTTTAATAAAACTTAGAATGCACTTTAATCAAATATAAAAAATATATTCTAAAGCAAGCTAAAAGTAACAGCTGATAACTGACAGAAGAAAGAATGCAATTGCAAAGTCACAAGCTGTGAAAAAATTTGTCAACGCCGACTAAATGAAAAATCCGCAATTACTTTTTGGGCAACCCAATATATGTGAAAATCATACACTCAACAATTTTTTGAACAAATGTTAAAGATTCGAGCCAAAGATTAGCAAACTTAATTTAAAAATGATCAAATCTACAACTTTTTAAGGAAACATTCCCTTTAGTGAAAAATATTTTCCTTCATATTAAGAATTTTTCTAACAGATACCGGCACTTAGGTGGAGACACAATATTAGATATGAACCAACTTAGGGGAGTGGTATTGAAAACAATAAAGGATTCCTGACTTAAAATGTTCTTTTTAGAGTTTACTTTATAGTTTTAAGAGGGCACAACAAGCCGATTACTGGCTTAGGTGTATTTCCCTAGTGGCATAGGGCGGATTAATATCTGCACCCTCTTTTCAACCTAACCTAAGGAAAACTTCAAACGCACAGTCATGTCCGTTAGTAAATAGGAAACTAGATTTAAAGATAGTAGCATCTCCATTTTAATTTGTTAGTTCCTCAGCTCGTTTTCATTGCATTACGAATAATGAACAATTTAAAATTTTGGGACAATTTTTTTCAGTGTGGGGTGATCAATTCGGGGTTTTCAAACAAGATTATTGGGTTGAATATTGTAATATTGGGTTGCCCAAAAAGCAACCAATAGGTTTCTTAAAAAAATAATTTTTCGATTTTTAATGAAGCGGTGCGTGCCTTTAGAGAGAATTTTCTTTGATTTTTTTTTTGAGGTTTTGTCTTTAAAGAACATTTTTATCAAAATTTTGTTTTTAGAGAAAGGAGGTTTTAGAGTTGGTGTTGTTAGAGATAGATTTTCACACATTTTCTTTTTAGAAAATCTTTTAACAAAATGTTGTCTTTTAAGTAGCTTTCAAAAACTGTGCCTTCAGATCATTAAAGACATTTTTTCTTTGAATTATATTTTATCAAAATTTTTTATTTAGGGAAATTTTTATTGGAAAATTTTATCAACGGTTTGTATTTTTAGATGATCACTCAAAATTTTATCTTCAGAGAAAATGTTATTTAAGGAGTTTAAAATGTTGATCGGCTTGCTGGGGCTTGGATACACTGAAAAAATGTTCGTCCTAATTTTAAAGATTTGAGCCAAAGATAAGCAAAGTTAATTTAAAGATTATCAATTTATCAACTTTCTAAGGAAACATTCCCTTTGGCGAAAATTTTTTGCCTTCATATTAAGAATTTCTTATTTTAACTGGTAGGTTAATAAATCCTTAACTTTACGTATTGTTATTAAAGACGAAAATCTCATGAAGGTCAAAATATCGTTGAAAGTTGGGAAATAGACTTTGGGACAAGGCAACAGTGTGCCTTAGCCTTACAAATGGAGCGTCTTTAAATGTTTCGTTTTTTAAGGTTAAGATGCTAAGTTAAAAAAAAAAAAACATTTTTTCAAAAAATAATAATAGGATAGCCATCTGTGAAGTAAAATAAGAATCAATTTGCGATCAAAATTTTTAATGGAGGGTAATGTCCGATCGCATATTTATTGCAAAGTTTTGGTTCTTTGGCTCGTTTTCTTTGCTAAAATCCTACGAATAAGAAAATAATTTTAAATTATGGAACAACTTTTTTCAGTGTAGGGTGATCAATTCGACGTCAAAAAAATCCATTTTCCGAATTTTAATAAAGCGGTGAGTGTCTTTAGAGAGAATTTTCTTTAATTTTTTTTTTTTGGGTTTGGTTATCTTTTCACAAATTTTCTCTTTTTAGAATTTATAGAATATTGTCTTTTATGTAGGTTCCACAAACTAAGCCTTCAGATTTTTTGTCGAAATTTCTCCTTTGAAGTATATTTTATCAAAATTTTGTATTTAGGGAAAATTTTAACAAAAATGTTTTTTGGAACATGTTATCAAAAGTTTGTCTCTCAAAATTTTGTCTTGAGAAAAAATGGTATTTAAGGAATTTATAATGTTGGTCGGCTTGTTGGGGATTTGATAGGTTGAAAATATGTGATAGGATTTTTTTCTTTTGTTGTGGCAACACTGCCCTTCATCTCAAATGCGCTCTCACGATAGATAGTTAAAGGAGAGAAAGAACAGGGAGTAACAAAATGAAATTTGTATTAGAACCCTTGAATGTTAATGTTGACGTTGTTTTTGGCGAGACCATTCGACAGACGACCGACCAACCGACCGCCGTCGAATCACCAGCAGAACGGCGACTTATAGATAAGAATTACTCATACCCCAGAGGATCCATACATAAAGCAAAGGAATATAAACGATGAACCCACCGACAAGCAATGTTGGCAGCAGCAGCATTATTCGAAGAGAAGATGATATCACGAAGAAATACCATTAGTTGAGCTTGAAAGGTTGGTGGTGTTGGGTGGCATAAAAGGGAGAAAAATTACTCCAACGAACATGGTTGCAAGCCGGCCGGCCGGCCGGCCGGCAGTCCAGTCAGTTGGCTGGCGAACGTACCAACTGACTGACAGTCAGCCTCAATTGAATTCAATCCATAATAAATAAAACGACTTACGACTTATTCATTCCTTCAGAGCGAGTGATAGAAGGGGGAGATAATGGGGATATTGTAGCAGTTGGAATGCTTGCGCTATTCGACTTCATGCATACGAAGCTACATACATACACACTGTATACGGATAGAAGTATGTACATTCGCACATAGCAGTACATACTTGCTTGAAGAACATTTAAAGGGGGTGTCCGTCCGGTGGTGGTCCGTTGGGTTAGGGTCACAGAAGTAATAAAACCACACTGTCAGTCAATCCAATAAAGTTAAAAAGATATGGATGGCATGATTTGGGTTTGGCATGGGACTCAAGTTGGTTTGATGTAGTATATGTACCACGCCTTTTCACTCCGGCTGGAGGGGGTACTACTTGGCTAAGCTCTTTTGTAGTTGCTCGGTGCAAACTCAGTCGCACCAAATCTAAGCATAATCGACTCATAGGGATACATTTTAAACTAGGAGGACAACTACAATATACAACCATAAATGGTTATTTGAGTGATGGGACAGTAAGAGATTTTATTAACGGTACAGTGTTTTGGTTTCAATGGTGATACACCTCTTACGGAAGGCGGATTAGAAAATAACCAACAAACTGCAATATTCCAATTCATTTGTCATTACCTAATTAAAGCATTTTCAAATTGTGTCAAATTTATGTCCTGGTAGTAGGTTAAATTACCATTAAATTTGAAATATTTTTGTTAATAGAATGTTCTTACTAATTCAAATATATTTTCAGAAACCTTACAAATAGGAAACCCTTCAGAGATCATTCAATATTATTCAAAATGAATGAATTAAGAAAATTGCCCCTGGCAAAGTTCGGCCTGGCCCAATCTTATGCACCCACCACCATGGGATCGTATTTGTCAAGTTCTTTGCCCGATATCTCTTTATAGGCAAACAAGGAATAATGGAATTGCTATGCTATTGGAGCTATACCTTGTAATGGAACGCTTTGGGCCATACGTGTTTAGGATGTTGGAGACCATAGCCGATGTTAGTGTGCTTAATTTGGACCGTGATTTGCAAAGTTGTTGTAATTCGTAACTTAACACCATGTGCAAAATTTCCAAATCGGACAAAAATTGCAGGTGGTAAGGGCTCAAGGTTTCAAAACGGGAGACCTGTTTATATAGGAGCTACATCAGGTCATAGCCCAATTTACATCGTACTTAGCACAGTTGTTGGAAGTCGTAACAGAACAATCCGTGCAAAATTTCAGCCAAATCGGACAAAAATGCGGATTGTAAGGGCTCAGAAATCAAATCGGGAGATCAGTTTATATGAAAGCTGCTATATCCAAATCGGAACCGATATACGACCTACATCGAAAAGAGGTTTCAGTGCAAAAGTTTAAGCGGATATATTTATTGATTCGACCGCTAGGCACGGACCGGAGGAACGGACATGGCTATATCGACTCAAATTGACAAGACGATCAAGAAACATATCCTTTATGGGGTTTCAGATAAATATTTCAAGGTGTTATTGGTGGTGGGTATAAAAAGCTGCCAGAATGAATGCGCCGAAAAAGTCATTGTACGGGAATGGGCCAAAACGCCGTACAGTTTGCAACTCGTTTTTAGCCGACTCAGAGCACTAGTCAAGTCCAAAGGTGGTTAGATCGCGCAAACGTGTGTAGTGCAGGATGGTAAGGTCACGAACAGTCTTGCAGTGTAAGGAGATTAACGCCTTTTCTGAGGATGGCAAAATCAGCATCGTTTGGGTGCCGGGCCATAACGGACTAAGAAGGAATGAAAGGGCAGACGATTTGGCGGTGAAGGCCAGAGGACTGCCGTCAATAAACTTTCGGGTCGACGCAGTCCGAGTTAAGAGCGTGGGCAATGAATGCGCATGCAACCCTGTGGAGCAGCGAAACGGTAAGAAAGAGGCCAGTATAGCTTTCGGTATCATAACGGGACACACAGGACTATGAGCTCGATTATGTAAAATCGGTGCGGCAAGTGATAGCATGTGTATGGCATGCTGGGAAGATGAACGCTGGAGCATTTCCTTTGTTATTGATCGGCTTTCGCGTCTAACAGATACCGGCACTTAGGTGGCGACACAATACCAGATATGGATTTTGTAAGTAGATTTCCTTTTTCGAGGTTACTTTTTAGTTTTAAGAGCGCACAACAAGCCGATTACTGGCTTAGGTGTATGTCTATAGTAGCATAGTGCAGGTTAATATTTGCACCCTCCTTTCAATCTAACCTAACCTAATTGTCCACTATTATGGCCTACAGCTTGTCACGATATTCCTGTGTTGTGACAACAACTAACCGTCTTCATCCAACAATTATTGGTTAAAATGATATGCTTTCAGAGTGGTCTGGTGAACAGATAAATTGTGTCGAGTTTTCCCTGGATGCATGCGGGGAACACATCCTGCACGTTGGCGTTTACCCTTGCCAAAAGTAGTTAAGGTGGCTGAATCTACCGGATCGTTCTTGGACAGAACTACTTTAGTGAGTAGTAAAGAGGTTTGCTTCTCCTTCGTCGTTATGAATGTAGTGGTGGTCTGTCTGATACGCCGCTTTATCTAAATACCTACTTTTATGCAGCTAGAACTTGAAGAACTTGATATTGGTGGTTGGGACAAAGTGCTGCCGAAAAGCGACATTATTCCTACCCTCTTTGCGTAAATGCTTCTAAATATGGCGCCAAGCATTTTTGAATAATTCAGGTTTATTCAGAATTGGGCTGATTACTTTTTAATGGGGGAGTTTTATTTGGGAGTTATTCTATATCATATATTGTTGTCATAAATCCCTCAATCATTATGTTAGATAAATAAGATATGTAATAAAATTTAGTCTTTGCCGTAGTGATTCTCTTTATCTTAAATTGGCTTTTGACTGGCCTACATGATCGTTTGGAGCCCTGATCTACCCCTACATACTTTATCTCAAAAATTAATATCAAATTCGTACTCTACTTTTAAAGGCCTTTATTTGACTTTTCCATTGAGCCAATCGGGGTACATGCCTCCTCAAGTCTTTCATTTGATACCAATAAATTTTCTGATCGTTTTACATGTCAATTATGGAGGTTTTATGGGAAGAACTTTCCCCTATGTTATTTGTAAATGCAAATTAACCCATGAATATTCCTCTAAGGAAGGGAGCAAACTTCTCAGATATCACTGATTGCTGTCCGATTCAATTTTTAAGCTCAATGATAAGGGGCCACCTTTTTACAGCCGTGCTCGAACGCAGTGCGTCACCTCGTTGGGAAGAAGTTTTTACATGGCATAGTACCTCATAAATGTCACCAGGATTATGAGGGGATTACCATGATGATCTCGCCAGGATTCGAACCCAGGCGTTCTGCGCTACGGTGGCCTCCCCCAGGTTATTTGAAGTTATTTTTTCCCCTTGGGCCTAAACCCTACATCGCATGATAATTTCAGAAAATAAACAAACAAAGCGCAATAATTTGACAATAAGGATAGGTTAGGTTGAAAAGAGGGTGCAGATATTAATCCGCCCCAAAGCCAGTAATCGGCTTGTTGTGCGCTCTAAAAACTATAAAGTAAACTTTAAAATTTTTTTTTAAGGAATTCCGTGCTACTTACAAAATCCTTAATTGTTTTCAATACCACTCCCCTAAGTTGGTTCATATCTGGTATTGTGTCCCCACATAAGTGCCGGTAACGGTTAGGCGAGAAAGCCGGGCAATAACAAAGGAAATGCTCCAACGTTTCTTTATCTTCCCCTCATGCTCTACACATGCTATCAGTTGCCGCATCGATTTTGCATAAGTAAGCTCGCAGTCCTTTATGTCCAGCTATGATACTGAAAGCTATACTGACCTCCTTCTTACTACCTTTCAGTAATAGCTTCGTCTTCTCACGATCTGGATCTCCCCATAGGATTTTCGCCGTCCTACCGACCGTTTCGCTGTTCCACAATGTTGCATGCGCATTCGTCGCCCGCCCCCTTAACTCGGACGGCGTCGATCCGAAAGGGTTTGGGGTAACAAAGTTCATTGAATGCAGTTTTCTGGCCTTCACTGTCAAATCGTCTGCTTTCTCATTCCCCCTTACTTCGCAATGGCCCGGCACCCAAACGACGCGGATTTTGCCATCCTCAGAGAAAGTGTTAATCTCCTTCTTACAAGACTGTTCATAACCTTACCGTCCGGGTTGTTATTGCCCTTATGGCAATTTTACTGTCGGCAAAGATGTTCACACCCGGCGTCCTAACGTTAGCACCACACCACCTCACGTATTCCGTGATAGCTCGGATCTCCGCCTTTAGGACTGTATTATAGTCAGACAGTCTAAAACAGATCTCAGTCCCTGGGTTTTCAATGTAGACCCCCAGGCCTACTAAAGTGCCATCACAGGTATCCGATCGGAAACCGTAAATTTTAATTTGGGAGGTTTTATGAGAAGGACTTTCCCCAGGTTACTCGTTCTTTTTCCAACTTGGGGCTAAACCCTACATCGTGTGATAATTTCAGGAAATAAACAAAGCGCAACAATTTGACTATAACGTAAAAAGGGTACAATTAGTATGACGTATGAGTAGTGTATTACACTTCTTTCAATTAATCATACGCACCAACGTGTGGTATGGTATTTGAAGACATTTTAATAATGCGCACCACTGTAGCCTACTTTACACAAAAATATCGGGCAAAGAAGAAACGAAACGAAGGAAAATAAAAGGTTACACTGAGGAAAGCCGACAGAGGGGCATTAAAAATTTGGTTGAATACCGGCAGTCAGAGCGTCGAATGGACGACCGACCGACCGACGGACGAAGCGACTAACTTACCAACCATTTCAGCCAACTTTGTATTCTGTACGTTCATACAGCATTGAGGGTTTTATGCTGCTAAACATTTTGAAAAGAAACAATGTAAATAGAGGGATACTTGGAACTTTACTACTCTCGGATATCGTAAAGAGCAGCAGCGACAAACAACCACACAGTCACAAAGGCATGCACTTACATCCACCGCCTGCTTACGTTCATACATACATACACACAAACACATATTTTATTGTATTGTAGACACAAGACTTTATGAAAAGACGACAACCACGACGACGACGTTGGCACAAAAACACTGAAAAGAGAGGGGCGCAAAGGAAATCTTTGAGAGTTGATTTGAGTTGTGTTCACTCAACCGAGCAGAGTATGAGTTGGAATACCAAAACCGAACCATCACCAATTTTTATGTGGAGTCATGTCTTTGATGTTGTCGTTGTCGACTTTGCTATTGCATGAGTAGAATGTTTGTGTGAATGTTTGTTTTTTGTGCTGAGTACGATTGTTGTTGGCACGTCCTCTGCTTCCCCCCCTGGCTTATTGTTGTAATAATGAATTTTGAGAAAAACGACAACGATAAAAAGAAAAATTAATGCGACATACAAGTTAAAGTCGTCTTGTGTTTTTGGCCTGTTTCTACAAAAACGCTTGTGCTCTCTCTCACTCTCTCTCTCTCTCTCTCTGCTCCCATGGACCCACACGTTTCTTCTGGTCGGTCGAGAAAGGCATAACTTTTTTCTACTTTTTTCGAGGGGAACCGATAGAAGTGAATGTCAAACTAAAGGAATGGGAGTCTGAGTGCGGGGCAATGGTAAAGAAATATAAACAATTTAAGCTGCTGCTCTGTTGGGACGCCGCTTAACAACGGCGACAGTTCGCTTGTGCTATTGCCGGCTTCTTAGTCTCTTGATAAGAGATTCAAATGTTGTTTTGCAACAAAGACCGGGACGTTGTACGCGCGATACTGATACACAGAAACACAAATAGATAGGAGTATTAATGTTGTAGCTTTACAAGCTGGCAGATAGATGGAGGAACATGCCTCGCTGTCCAAGAAGGCAAGAGGTTACTTTGATTGTTGTAAATATTTTTTTTTTTAGTTTATGAGGGATGTTGGTGGTTGTATAGTATAGCCAAGATGGTAGTTGGCACTTTTACGTTGAAAATGCCCAGTGGAGATTGCTGATTACCCTTCACTGCACTTACGGCCAGGGAGAACATAATATAAGGCTTTGCATCAATATCCATTTATTCAGCAACCATGAGACATGCACTGATATTGACACAAATTTAAGAGTAAAACACCAGCACATTTCACTTTCATTTGGGAAGACCAAAGATGCGGAATACCAGCACAGTTTATTGCATCTCACCATACCCATCGTAAAGGCGTTTTGGTTTTTGCACGAGAACAAAGTTCGTCAGCTTTTGCTCAGTTCCCTTAAAGCTAGCAAAGGCGCGTAAATCTCCCAGCATGGCAATGTCATAAAAGCACAGGCGTCTTATTTGTATTTTTGTGAAAGCAACACAAACAACTGGCAAAGAAAATATTGATACTGCCAGTTTGAGTTAGAAAGAATCACCTTTGAATAGTTCTCCCACTTTGGTTAACACAATAGCCTGAGTAGGTATAAACTAAAGAATTTTAATATTCCCTGGGTAAAACCACTCAGCACGTATTTTTGTTTTCTGCTGAGTCGGTCAAAAAACAAATTGCACTCTTTGTAATTGGAACCGATACCAAATATGTTCACACAAAAATCTTGGTATTTTGAATTTGCAACACTTTGTGTAAGCTACCCTGTATATACATACAAGTTTATTATTCAGTTTACATTGATTGCAATTTAAACATAAAATCCTTAAAAAAAAACTTCGTGCTTTAAAACATATCCGTCCAAAAACCTTGTCAATGAAAACAGAGCATAACACCCAAACATTTCGGCTTGAATTTTAGGCGTATGCCAACGACAGCCAAATGCTGAACGACTTACAAACAAACTGGCAAACAGCGAAAAGGAGGACCACTTGAGCACGCATGGCACGAATGTTAAGTAAATCATGTTGGCATTATCATACGAAAAAAAAAACACAACAGCTGAAACAACAACTGTTGCTTAAGTCAAATCCAAAGACCTCGAAGAAATTACAACAACTGTCGTAGCATTAGGGCAATGCCGCAACATTCAGAAGCATTACAGTGTCAAAAAGAGAGTTAGTTGGCAGTTGCAGCGTTCAAGATAGGCAGTTAAGATAAGTGTGCCACAATGTCTGGAGGGTACAACGTCAATGTGGGAATGTCATGAACGTTATGACGGGTGTTTAAAAAAAGTCATTGTGTTTCGGAGGTATGGGTTTCGAGAAATCAAAATCTAATCATACAAAAATAAAGCCTCATTTTTGTTAACACATGAGAATGATTTCAACAACTACCTCAAATGGAGCGAATTTATGATTTTAATCAAAACAATAGGCATACGAGTAGATACATTTATATATAGATAAAGAATTTGAAGTTCGCAGCTAGACTAGTTGGTGGCACTTGTGAATATAGATAGGTGAGGGTTATCTAAGAACATGCCGCAAGCAGAATTCTGCTCTCAATGGCATGTTGTTTGTGTCGTTTGCATTTTCTAAATATCCACTATTTCCTTTCCAGTGAAGAAAACTGTGGCGTAATGCACTTACATAGAGTTTCGGCAGCCTTAGCTTCCAACATCTATATCTTTCTTTCCTTTATTTATTTGCTTTTTGCTGTTAATTTGATTTTTCTAATCTTTTTCGGCAGACCTGCCTGCTTTGAAGAAAAATAAAATAATTAACGACACCTATTAGCTTGGCATTTGTGGTCAAATTTTGTGAGAAATTAAATTCCTCTGTTATTTCTATTCTCTTTGCAGTAGGCTCCGATCAGTGATGCCAACAAAATGCTCGAAAACAGAGTAAAATATTGTGACAAAGAGCAATAATAAACAAATTTGATTTGTTGGTGAATGTTACAAATAGTTACATACATCCATATGTTAGGTTAGGTTAGATTGAAAAGAGGGTGGGGATATTAATCCGCCTCATGCCACTATGGACATACACCTAAGCCAGTAATCGGCTTGTTGCGCGCTCTAAATTCTTGAAATAACCTCGAAAAGGAAATCCAAGTCAGGAGTTTTGTGCTACTTACAAAATCCCTAATTGTTTTCCATACCACGCCCCTAAGTCAGTATTTGCTGTGTTTTATTTTACTACTGGATAGATAAAGCGTGAAGGACAAAAATAAAAAAACCACCATGATGACGGTATTTAAAAAAGTTAGTTTAGCTTTGGCGGCTGCTTTAATTTTAAACGTAGTTTTTTTCATCTCAAACAATAAAATCAATTTGTTGTGGCTAATGCCATTATAGCCATAGCAGCATGCGGCAGTAAGTCTTGATAAATGGACAAACGGCATAATACGTGAAAGATAATACGATCGGATCAATTCATTGCCATCATACTAAGGAAATTTTATAAAAATTGTTTTTTGAACCCTATTTGAAGCAAACGCAACAAAATCGCTTTAAATGTCTTTAATCAATGCAATTACAACAAGTGATGCCTAATAAAATGTATGTTAACTGAATTATTCGAAAAATAAGTGATACAAAAATTGAGTTTATGGGTCGTAGACACTAGCTGCTCAAAACGTACCCCTAACATAACAAACTTGATGAAAGCATTCTTATAATTTCTACGAACTCGGCTATTGATTTCGTATCACCAGTGCCGCACTCCCGCCCAAGGGTTTGGCCTCTTATCCAACCCAATGTCTTTTATGCCAATATTTGTAGTGTTTTTTTCTTCAATTTTAAATTCGATTTTATTTTCGAATGTTCTCGAAAATCTGCATAGCTCTCGAACCATACACATTAATAAAAATGAATAAAGCAATACCTTATCTGATTTCGTAATGTAATCCATTTTTTTCTGGTTTACCTGAAATAGAAGAAAAATCATAATTAAAAATCAGACTTTAAAAATTATGTTTGTTCTATTGTGGTGTACTATATAAATGTGATATGAAAGCGAAATCTAAAAACAATCACGTGATCCATTGCAACGGCGTCGAACTGATCATAACGCTAACAGACTTGACATTGTTTTATTATAACTGCGTACATACAGTAAAACATGATCTTACTGAACATTTTCCTGCAGAAGCGCAATGCCTTACGGGTTTTTTACCTTTAGGTTCCCGTTATTCACAAAACCTAAAGCAGCTTTAAAATAGGATTATTTTACAGTTATATACAGGAAATCTGGCAAATAAACCTACTTTAAAGCTGCATTATGTTTTGTGAATACCGATGTAAGAAGTTAATCGTGAAGATCGACTTGTAAGAAAGATACAGTTGAAACAAAATAACTGTAATACGCTTAAGTGAAAAATCCCGCTTAAGTGAAATTTGGTGAAAAGAACCATTTATTTTGGATTTATCTGATGCAATCGAATTCGCTTTAGTGAAAAATCGCCTAACTTAAAATGTCGCTAAATTGAAAAAGTTTTTAATCCCCAAATTCCGTTTTTATATGAAATTGAGATCGCATAAGTGAAAAAGTTATATATATGAGAGGCTATGTGGAAATTTGAAAAATTCGCGTCATCAATCCAATTCGCTTAACATATTTCAACAGTCCGCTTATGATTGCATCTGACTTTAGGGAGTTCAACTGAGCAATGCTCATTTTCAATTCAATGCTTTTCATACATAATTAGATTTAGTTACTTAACTTACTTTAATTGGCTATGATAGAACATTTGGTCCACTACCCGAACGTAGAATAGCGTTCCAAGCACATCGATCTTCTGCGCTCATTCTAAAATCTCTGACACCAAGTTTCGAGGTGTCTCCCATCACTTGATCTTTCCATCGGGCTTTTGATCTTCCCGGTTTGCGTGTTTGCCTTCAAAAGACTTCTTTGCTGGAGCTTCTTCATCCATTCTGACAACATGACCTATCTTTTGATACGTGCAACTATGCTATCGTCGTCATACAGCTCGTGGTTCATACGTGGCCTATGCAAATTGCAAATTTTGCCCATGAACATTCCACTAAGAAACAGGGGCAAACTTCTCACATATCAATGAGTGCAGTCCGATTCAAGTCCGATTCAAGCTCAATGAAAAGGGGCCTCTTTTTTATAGCCGAGTCCGAACGGCGTACCGCAGTGCGATACCCTTTTGGAGAGAAGTTTTACATGGCAAAGTACCCCACAAACGTTGCCAGCATTCGGAGGGGAAAACCACAGCTGACATTTTTTTCTGATGGTCTCGCCAGGATTGGAATCCAGGCGTTCAGCGTCATTGGCGGGCATGCTAACCTCTGCGCTACGGTGGCCTCCAATACGTCGCCTTTTTTCTCCATTAACACAAACTGGTCCATATATTTTACGAAGTATCTTTCTCTCAAATACTCCAAGCACTTCCTCATCTGCTTTCTCATGTACCCATGCTCCAGAACCATATAACACAATGGGTAGTATCAGTGTCTTGTATAGTGTAATCTTCGTCCGTCGAGAGGTGGCCTTGTTTCTAAACTGCTTACTTAGTCCAAAGAAGCATCTGTTTGCCAGTATTATTCTTCGCTTAATCTCAAAACTGGTGTCATTTGTTTCGGTTACGGCAATGCCGAAGTAGATAAAGTTTCTTTATCTGATCGGTTATACAGGGTGTTTTGGGAGTTAACCCCTTGCATTTCGTCTTATCTCCATTTACTGCCAGACCCATTTTCTCTGACTCTCTTTCGATTTTTTCAAAGGCTGCGGTTAATATTTCCGGTGACCTATCTATGATGTCGATGTCGTCGGCATCGGCATCGGCGAGTAGCATGTGCTCTCTTGTGATCAATACGCCATATCTATTAACATCTGCATCTCGTATTATCTTCTCCAACAGGATATTAAAGAGATCACACGATGTGTCTTTGTCTGAAACCTCGTTTGGTATTAAATGGTTCGGTGTTGATTTGTCCTTCTCGGGTCTTTTCCAGGATTTGGCACAGTGTGAATATCTGTTCTAGGGTGGATTTACCAGGTCTAAAGCCGCATTGATAGGGCCCAATTATCTCATTGACTTTAGGTTTTAATCTTTCACACAGTACACTCGAGAGTATCTTGTATGCGATGGGGAGGAGACTTATTCCTTTGTAGTTGGCACATTCCGTCTTGTCTCCTTTCTTGTGTACGGCACATAGTATGCTGAGGTTCCAATCATCGGGTATGCATTCCTCTAGCCAGATTGCGCATACGCCTTATCAGCGTGTCGCCTCCGTCCATAAATAGTTCAGCGGGAAACCCGTCGGCTCCTGCTGCCTTGTTGTTCTTTAGTCGGGTCTCTGCTACTTGGACCTCAATCTGACTAGGAGGTAAACATTCTATACCATCATCATTGATTGGTTCTGCGGTATCCGCCAACGTCGGACACTAGCAGTTGTGTAAAATGTTCCTTCCATATCCACAGCTTGCTATCTGTGTCAGTTACCCGATTTCCTTCTTTGTCTCTGCAGGAAAATGTGCCTGCACCAAAGCCATCGGTTTGTTGTTAAATTCTTTGGTAGAATTCCGGACTTCATTCTTACTCCTGTACATCTCAATTCGCTCGCACTCACGTCTTTCCATTTCCTTTTTCTTTCTGCGGAATAGAAGTTTCTCCTCTCTCCTTTTCTCCCGATACCTCTCCTTCATCTGGCGCGTTGCTATTGATTGCAGGGTTGCTCTATATGCCGTATCCTTGGCTTCAGTAGCATCTTGACTCTCTTGGTCGTACCATGGGTTTCTTGGGGGAGGTTTTCGGGTCCTCAAGTACGGATTTCGCGACATTTTCCATGGAGTCGGCAATGGTTTGCCACTGCGCCATTATATCATCGGGACAAGCAGTTCTTTCATAAAGCAGTTGGGTCAGTAGAGTGGAGTATGCCGTTGCCATCTGTTGTATTTGCAGCTTTTCAATTTCGAGCTTCCGCTTAATGAAAATAACGGATAAACGGAACCAAAGTGATGCATTTTTCACATTGCACTTATCCGGTTTCGACTGTACATCCCATAATAGGTCCATTGAAAGCATACAAGGTTTGAGGGTCATAGTAATACAATTATTTTAAATGTGGGCTTCTTTCGAAATATTTATAGTCCAAACCGACCGAAATTTATCAGGGAAGATCAAAAGTTTATTAGTTTTTATCAGATAAATATCGAGAAGTACGTCTATTACCAAGAAAATGGCGGTAACAAAAAAAGAAAAGGGGGAGGGCACAATAATAACAAGCACACAATCATCAAGAGAATCAAATCGTTATATTTTCTTTCCACTGACAACATAATGGCCATGCAACACACAATGGCGTGCCAAAGAAGAATGTGGAATGAAAGAGGAAACGCTGAAATAAACAAACTTTTGCGGCATTTTTATGGGCAGCAAATAATAAAGTTGAATTGTTTTGATGCTGTTTTTTTTGTTTGTTTTTTGACGTTACATTCTGAAAGTCAGGGGCACAAGTGTCAGAGGAGTGCATACAAAAAGATTTGGTTAAGTTGAAAACGGGGGTAAAAGAAGAAACCAAAACAAAAGTGGTAACATTGTTGTCAAAACTATCACATCTTTATTAATGCCAAGTACGACGCCATGGATGGTTCGATTTTACAGTTGTCGTTGTTGTTGTGGTTGTTGTTGTACAACGAAAGACATATGTATGACATTCATACTTACACGTGAATTGTATACTTTTGTCATCATCATTGAAAGCATATAGGAGGGAGTATTTCATATGTTTAAGTACACGCTTTTTTCTCTCCATTGTTTTTGTTGTTATGCATGTAGCTACCCAGTGAACGTAAGTTCAGAATTCGTTCAGGTATCTGTACGAAAGTGGGAAAATCCATCCGAATTCGGATCCAAAGTCTGTCCGAAATCTTAACGAAAAATATATGGAGTGGTTGACACGACTTTGGAAATATATGTCGGAGGTAAATTTGATGTTTCTGACAGAATGCTTACAGAAATCTAAACGAAAATTATACGAAATTCGTAAGGTAATTTAGAGTTGTCGTCCGAATTCGGATGTTGCGTCCGACTTGTTTTATCGAATTTCAACCGAATTCTGAAAGAATTCTTATAGAATTGGAGTGTGTTTTTCGACGGTCCAAACTACAAACTTGCTCTATTAAGGATCTCCTATTTATAGTCGAGTCTGGACAGGACGTCGACACCTCTTTGGGGAGAAGCTTTTACAAGGCATTGTACTTCGCAAATGTGGCCAAAAATGTGAGGGGATAACCACGGCTGAAATTTTTTTCTGATGTTCTCGTCAGGACTCGATCTCAGTCACTCAGCGCCAAAGGCGAACATACGTTCTGTTCGAAATTCTGAGGGAATTTTTGTTCCGACCTCTGGCCTCCAACAAAAATATGCAAAATAGCAAACATAAAAAAAGACAAAAACATTCGACAACGAGTTCAGACATCGTTCAGAATTCTATCCGAACAGTTGCTAAAAAAAAATTCTACCGGTCAAAAAAAATGTGCCACAAAAGCAAGCACAAAAAAGAAGACAAAAGAAATCCAACACAGAGTCCCGACTTCATTCCGAATGCCATCAGAACTGTCGGAACAAAAATTCCTTATGCTTAAAAAAATTAATATGTGAAAAAGCAAGCACAACAATGGACAAAAACATCCGACACGGAGTTCAGCTATCCTTCAGAATTCCTTCCGAACCATTTAAAGAAAAATTAAGAAAAACCATACGACAGGATATTCAGAGATCGTCTAGTGTTTTTTCAAAACGGTCGGAACAGATTCAGGGTCTTAAGACCATAAAAGCCACATTTATTGTCTGCTTTCGCTGAAATTTGGAACAGGCACCCAATTTTGGAAAATAGTATGGTCAATAGTATGGTATGGCCCGAAGGACAACGAATGATAGATGGAATGCAGTGAGCATTCCAAAGCTATGTGGCCTAATCTAGATTTGAAGAGGACTACTGCTTTGCTGTCATTGGATAGAACAGACGTCTCAGTCATTGTGTCCCTCATGACAGACCACTGTCTAATCGGAAAACATGTTGACAGACTGAAGGTTGGCAGCAACGACTTTTGCAGAAGCTGTGAGGACATCGAAGAAGAAGAGACTATAGAACAACTTCTGTATGTGTGTCCCGCACTAGCAGTCGGAAGGAGTTCCACATTAGGTTCTCATTTCCTTGAGAAACTGTCTGATTTAGCGGATGTGAACATTCGCAAGTTATTGGGCTTTTTAGAGCGATCTGGATGGTTCAATGGTAGGAACTAGAAGGCATCTTCCTTTTCTGTTCCTGTGGTATCACAATGGAAGAAAACGTCTAAGTGAGGCAGACTGCCACTTTAACCTAACTTAACCATGGTCAAGATGCTACCACATTTGGATACAGCTGCCACATAGACCGATCTGCCAACTTAAGGTTAGCTTGTAAAAGGCGCATTTATTTTACGATTTTGCTGTGGGTTACATTGGGCCACCCGATATACGAACCGAGTATAGTCAACAGTAGAACTTATATTGAAAAGGCTGTCATATAGACCGATCTGCTGATTAAAGGTCTTTAGCACATAAAGAAACACATTTAGTATCCGTTTGGCTGAAAATTGGAACAGTGAGTTGCACTAGGCCAACCGATATCCGAACCGATTATGGTGCACGTTAAACCTTATTTGGATATAGCTTCCATCTAGTCCGAACTGTGAAAAAGCCTCATTTATAACCATTTTCTCTGAAATTTGGATCTATAGCTTGTATATAAGCTTCTTGGTACCTGAACCAAATATGTTCAGAACTACCCAATATGGATACAGACAGAATTACTGTTGGAAATTTCAGAAAAAGAACAAAAAAAGTGTATTTTTTTAAAAGGTTACAAAAGAGTAATTTAAACTTTGAAATTAAAAACAAGCGGGCATAAATCAAAAAACTAAAAACAATTATGTTAAACTGATAGTAACTTACAAAAGCGCTAATATTTTCGTAATCGATTCATACGTCATTTAAACGATATCTGATTTCCATCTTTAAAATCCGATGATATCGATAAATTTGGTAAATTAATAGACAACACTACGTCGTTACAAGGAACGAAAAGTGTTAACAAGGAAGAAGTAGAGCAAAAATTAAAAAAGCGTACTTTTTAGAAAGGGTCACAAAAGAGTCAAGGTTTTAAAAAGGGTTCAAAATGACTTTTTTGGGTCACAAACGGTAACACTGGATGAAGTAGTTATAATATAGTAGGTTAACAAATATATATATATTTATATATGGTGGGTATCGAGTTTTCAAAAAACATCTATACCTGCTGAGAAAAAAACCTCTAGCAGAAATGTGCAAATAGCAAAACCTCAAAATTTCGCTCGCTCTATTCTGCTGGCAAATAAAATAAGCGAAAGACTTGCAGTAAAAATTTGTGCAAATTTGCGGAAAATTTTTTCTTGACATTTTGTAAGAATAAATGCAATTTTTAAGCTTAATAAATATGATTAGTAGAAAACTTCTCTCTCTTCGATTTTTATTTAATTTAACCTTTTTATGTAATTATTAACTGAAGTTGGCACCTTAAGATTGGTTGCTGTTTTCGGAATAATCGCTGAAATGTGTAATTGTTTCACGTGCGTAACTTGGCATTAATCATTTGATTTTATTTCCATTCCAAAAGACGTTTTTGATCTACACATATTGATTTTAATTTTTTTACAAATAAATAAAATAACAAAAAGAAAAAATGAACCATCGAACCTAATAAAATGAACAAAAATAGTGCCGACAATGGTTTCAAGCGTTGCCATTAATTTTTTTTGCCATTTTCTCCACTACCAGCAGAGTATTACTTTCCAACCGCCTATTTTTTTTTCAACGTTTCGGCGACGTTTCTTTATATGGAGTTTGACAGCATTTCGCGTGAAAAGATGAACAGGAAACCCTGCTTTAAATGCAGGACAAGGTACACTTATATAAGGTAGCGTAAAGCATCAGCTGATTATTTCAATTTTGCCTTCCAATTCATTTTATCTTTCGCCATCTTCGTTAGTTGTCATAGTTTCACAATTGAATTAATAAATGAAACTCGTAAAAATTTTAGTGGAGGGTATCAAAATTTAATCACGCCTATTCCGGTTGTGGACGGCTTAAATCAACCGCCGTTGCCGTCGAAGGTAAATTTCTCATTTCGTGGTATTTTGTAACTTCTTTGACTTCGACAGTTTGGTAATAAAAATATATCGGAGTAAATCATAAGCAGGTGTGATGTCATAAGAGTGCCATGAACTTATACACCGATCGTTCGAGAACCATATTACTACATTTCCCTTAAACACTCCATTAAGGAACCGGGGATACTTTTTCATATGAATGAATGCAGTCCAACTAAAGTGTGAGCTCAATGTTAATGTTTTATACCGAGACCGAACCGCTTGATAGAGAAGTTTTTAACTTGCCACGCCACCGTAGCGCAGATGTTAGCATGTCCACTTATGTCGCCTGTGTTCTAATCCTGGCGAGAACAACAGAAATATTTTCAGTGGTGGTTACGCCCTCCTAATGCTGGCAACATTTGTGAGGTACTATGCCATTTGAACTGTAAGAACTGCAGGGGAATTATATTTCAAAACGCAATAAATAAAGTGATGGCAAGTCTTCTTCTGCAGAGTATTTCGCCTGCACTTGACAGCATTTTGAGGAAGGAACAGACAGGTTTTGCGGCCAGGACTATCTTGTGCCGACCACATTACCTCCCTGTAGAACTTAATACACATTTATACCTTTTATTCATCAACTTCGAGCGTGCTTTTGACACGGTTTCGCAAAGTTCAATATAGAGCACGCTGTTGAAAAAGGGAATTTCTGAAAAAATCGTGACACGAATTAGGGAGCTGTATAGGAATTTCGAAGTTTCAGTCCATTTCAATGGAAAAGACAGCCGATCTTTCGGGATCGACAAAGGAGTGCATCCTGTCACCGACGCTTTTTTTAATTTTATTAGACTCCGTATTAGAAGCGTTCAGGCACCCAATGGCCTACGCTGGGATTCACGAATTCCTCGGAGACATCGACTACGCGGATGATATATGCCTCTTTGCGCATCGCTTCCAGCACATAAAGGCGAAACTGGAACGACAGAATGAAAATGCTGCCAAAGTAGGCCTGAGGATAAACATGGCAAAGACAAAATTGATGAAGTTAGGAACATCAAATTGCACACTAAAGATGACCATATCATTGAAGTCGTTGACAACTTCTCCTATCTTGGCAGCAAATTTTTCAATGAAGAATTGCAAATAAGAACAAACACTTCCCCTGTCAACTTAGAAATCCGGAAGAGAAAATTGACTTGGCTGGGGCGTATCCTACCCCGATCGCGATGATATAGTGAGAAATGTCCTAGACTGGAACACGCAAGGACAGTGAGGGAGGGGAGGCCCGAAAAACACATGGATCCACTATACGAAAAGAGAGTTGGAATCAACCCATGGTTGATGATACTATGGTTGTAGAACTTGTGAGTAGGTTGTTTCGATGTTTACAGAAGTTTAATAACAGTTCAACTTGAGAGATTTATCGAAAACAATAAAGTTCCCTAAGATTGATGGCATTGTTGTTCGCCTATTGCACGGAGTTACTTAGTGCAATTCCCGGCGAGAAAAAAGATGATTTCGATGCCTTTTTTATTAAGCCGGTTGTATACTGAAAAAAAATTGGCCCAAAGTTTAAGATTTTTCCTTATTCGTAGGATTTTAGCAATGAATACGAGCCAAAGAACCAAAACTTTGAAATAAATATGCTATCTTTAAATTATCTATTTACAAACTATCTATTTGCTAATTGACACGACCATCTGTTTAAAATTTTTCTCCCTGGTCGATTCTTATTTGACTTCATAGATGACTGACCAATTATTGTTTTTTGAAAATTTAGCACCTTAACCAAAAAAAGTTAAACATTTAAAGACGCTCCTTTTTGGAAGGCTATTTTCTGTCTTTTACTACGGTTCACTGTTGTCATCTCCCAAGGTAAAATTCCTAACTTTCAACGATATTTTGACATTCATTTTAGATTTCTGTCTTTAGTAACAAGACGCAAAGTTAAGGATTTAAAAACTTAGCATTTAAAATAAAAAATCCTTAGGTAATATTTTTCACCAAAAGGAAAGTTCTCTTAAAAACGTGAAAATTTGTTTGCCAATCTTTGAAATTAGGACAAGATTTTTCTTCAGTGTACGTGCCAGATTCTCCCGATGAAATTCTTTATCGGCAAAGGCTGCCGCCTCAGTGTACAGTGCATTGCTACAACAACAACATAATAACAACCATCCAATAACTTTTTTTAATAATTCACATTTTTTAAACGAAAGATTTAAAATAAATAGAAAAACAAGACTTGAATTCTTAGTCAATTATTTATTTTCGGGCGTAAAAGTTTAAATATTTTTATTTATGTATATATACGGAAACAATAATTAGACAAATAAGCTATTTTTGTACGTCATTCGTTCTAAAAACATTTGTTTTATTTTGACACAGCTGTATAGAAATTTTTTGGACTTTGTTTTGTATGCGCATACTTGCTGAACGTATTGTTTTGATAAAAAGTTATTAGTATTAACATTAAATGGGTTTTACTTATTAAGTAAGGGAGTTCAAAACTAAAAATTTTATTAGAAATATTTTAAATATTTTTCAATAGAACTGGCTTATCGACCTACAGAGTTAAAAATGAATAAAAGTAATTGGATGTACAAAAAAGATCAAACGATATCTTGATACCAGATTACTGTAAGCAGATCATTAAGCAAATACGTAGGCCTATTGTCGACAACCTAAATACACTAGCGTCACTTGTCGAAAAAACTTTCGAAAGTGGAAAGGCCCCATTAACACTTATTAAAGAAATGGGAAACAAATATATATAAAAATATATACGAACTCCACAAGGGACTGAGCAAAATTTTATTGTTTTTTTTTTGTAGTTGAGAATCTACACTTTGTATCCTAGCTACAACCTTTGCGTTTTTTAACAGATGTTTAGTGAAAACATGCGGTTTTATTTAAGCAAACAAAGAAAATTTGTAAAGTCGTTCTTATTCTCCCGCAATGGAAAAGTATACAACTTGAAAATATTGAATAACCGCTGATCGCTTGCTGCTACCTCTTATAATTGTATCTTGTTCTTGCACTTGAAAATGGGAACTTTTATTACGACCAATGTGTGTTTAAGAGTACGAAAGAATATTTCCAAACCTGCGGGATTATATTCTACGTACAGCGGTCAAAAAAAGTATTCATCATTCAATGTTTTTTTTTTAATAAGTCTACAAAAGACAATTGGAATAAAAACATATTAAACTAATGATGCAGTAGTGCTTGTGTGATATATATGTACACAATTTCATTGTTTTTAAAGAAAAAAATAGTATTTATTGGAACAAAAAGGGCCATTTTACAGCTGAACACAAAAAATTAAACAAAAAAAGTATTCATCATTGCAAAAAAACAAAAAAATAAATAACATAATTAAAAAAAATTAATACTTTGTTATTCGACCACCGCGTCTTATAACTTCTTTTAAACGGTTTGACATCGATTGGACTAATTTAGCGGTTATATTTTGGTCTATATTAGTCCATTCCTCCATTATCACCTGTTGCATTTGACTCTTGCTCGAAAAATTGCGCGTTCTCAATTTGCGTTCGAGATGTTCCCAAAGATGTTCAATTGGGTTCAAGTCGGGACTTTGAGGAGGAGTTTTAATGACTTTGGGGCAGTTATACAGCATCCACATCTTGGTATTTAAAGCAGAATGTTTGGGGTCATTATCTTGATAATATTGAAAGTTATTACCAAGCCCAAGTTTTACAGCACTATCTTTTAAATTCCTCTTTAAAATGTCAATGTAATACTTATGATCCATTACTCCATTAATAATTTCAAGATTTCCCGCTCCTGAAGCCGCCATACACCCCCAAACCATTAAACCACCTCCACCATGTTTTACAGTAGCAACTGTGTTTCGTTCTTCAAGCTCTGTATTTGGTTTTCTGTACACTATGACCTTTCCATCGCACCCAAAAAGATTAAACTTGCTCTCGTCTGCAAAAATGACTGTTTTCCAAAATGATTCGGGCTGTTTTACATACATTTTTGCGAAGTTTAGCCTTTTCACTCGGTTTATTTTATTTATAAAGGGCTTCTTACGTGCAGTTCTTCCTCTGTAACTATGCCTTTTGAGTGTATTTCGAATTGTTTGTGTAGTAACTTCCTTCCCTAAATATTCCATAGTGTTTTTACGAAGAATGGTCGCATTTGTCTTCGGAGTTTTCTGAACTTGCCGCACTAGCCGACGCACATCTCCAACTGAAAGTGCTTTTGGTCGACCAGATCTTGGTTTATTGTCAACAGTTTTCGTTTCTGTCCACTTTCTGATGATGGATTGTATAGTAGATCGTGGTCTATTTAATATTTCACTGATAGTTTTTTGAGTTAAACCATTCCTGTGGTGTTTTATTATCAAAACTTTTACCTCATCAGAAACCTCGTTTTGCTTACGACCCATTTTGACAAAAACTATATTTTCAATGAAATTAAATATTTGCTGTCAAGGGCAAAGCCTCCTTTACTAAATAAAACAGAAAAGGGGGATTCCCAAATAATATTTGAATTTGACTTTGACTTTGATGATAGCACATCAATGATGAATACTTTTTTTGTTCTGTTTTTGGTGTTATTATATAAAATTGCATTTTTTGCGCTAATTAAATTTATTTTTTGAATTTATTTTAAAACATATTACGAAAAATAAACTATTGCATAAAACTGCATTATTTGTTTACTTTAAATTTTCTTCAATTACCCAAAATAAGTGAATTTATTATCAATTTTGCTAATGATGAATACTTTTTTTGACCGCTGTACCTACACAATTATCTGCAATTGTTTGTTTGTTTTTGTTTTTGGGAACCGTTTCCAAAGCTGAACGATGCGTCAGAAAAAAACACAGTGGCCCCAATGATAAAAGTACTTTGATTGCAGAAAAATTTGCATAAAAACACTGAAAACCGCAAGAAATTTTTATTACTTCCAATAACTCATACAATCGGATATTGTCCGGCTGCAGACCATAGGGTAATCTGTTTCTATTATCAACAAAAGAACCGTTTTTTAAAGGTAGGCAGAAAAATGTGTTTTTTTTTTGTTTTGTATAGCATTTGACCAGTTTTCTAGATCGCGATTTCGTTTGGAACCACCCAAACACGTCGGTAGGATTTGTTAAAAAAGTATGTCTTCTAGGTTTAAACTATGCTCTTAAGAGTATTTCCATCTGTAGCGCAGCAAGAAAGAAAACTACTCCACTTCATTAGTTTTTACCAAATGAAGACATCCAACCATTACAAAGAAACACACTTGCCCAACTCCTACGCTTAGTAATCGTTGATTTAATATTCAGATTCATGATAGCCGAGTTGAAAGTAGGATCATGGTTTCGATTCCCACCATAGACTAAAATTGTCTCATACAGCTACTTTATACCTGGAACAACAGACAATAGATCTGTGCCCTTAACCTACCTCTGGTTCAAATATCCTTACGGACCCCACTTCTTGGCATGTATTTATTTCTGCACTTTTCATTTTCATCGGCAATCATTGAATGTTACCGTATGGAAGCCAATAATAAGCCTTCAGACACACGTGAAGTAATCTTGAAAATATGCTGACAACACAAGGTTTTAGATGGAAGCCCAAGGCAGTCTGCAGCGCATTAAAAGTGGTGTCAAGAGAAAGGATGCAAAATTATTGCCATCGTTCTCAAATGACGGCAATAAACAACATTGTAAGAGTTTCGAAGGGAAAATACGACAGGATTCAAAATTGAACTGCAGGAGCAAGAACGAAATTGGCGCGAAAAATTTCTCTCGTAAGTGAATAAGGTGCCCTCAACAAAGACCACCACCAACAACAAACCGGACAGATGAGCATAAAGAACAATAATTCTAAGTGGCGCTGCTTCTTGGGGAGGTCAGCCATAAGAGGACTTGGGTTGGATGGAGGGGGGTTTGCAAAACATAAAGGCCTGATTAGGTAATGTGCACAAATGCTCCCGAGAACACAAACATGAGAATGGCCAGCCAGACCATGAGGGCACCATGGCACATATTCCATGAAGAGTGGGGACGCCACAATGCTGTATTGTTGAGTTCTTACCTCAAGCTCTAAAGGTATTTTATCCACATGTACTTGCATTGGCATAACATAGCCCGTCTGTGTCATACCAGCCTGTTAGCCAACAGTTCCACTTTTTTTAAGGTACGTCGACTGTTTTTCTCTTGCAGTTTTTTTTGCTTTCTTTTTCACAAAAAATCGTTTAGGTCTCGGTCGGTTTTATTATTTTATTTTATTTTACGATTTTCTTGTGTTGTTTTTATTTGGTTTGTTGGGGGAATTTTGCATGAGAGGAGTATAAATTCTTATGAAACTTGAAGTAAAAAAACTGTTTGTTCTGCTTGTTCTGTTCGCTCGCAATGTTGGAGGTTTAAATGGCACAAGGGAATGCCAAAAGCTCAGAAACGAACAAAAACAGCGACAAAGGCAAAAACAACAATTCTCATCATCATCATATCGCAAAAAGAGATATATAAAAAAACCTGACACACACACACACATGGGCATTCATGCAAACATAAGCATGAAAAACAACTTTAGTTTAACGACAAGAGCTCAGGGTATAACATCAAAGCACAGTGATGCCAAGTATTAATATTGAATTCGAAATTTAAGGCGTATGCCAAGATTAAACTGCTCATTCAGCTGGAAGAGAAGAGCGATTGAAGAACGCGACTTTTGACAACCAGGCAATTGAGATGCTGCAATGTCTGGATGTGAATTTTTCCCAGCAGCAATTTCAATTTGCATCATTGAATAGATTTTTTTCGGAAACCAGCCCTTTTATTTAAATAAATAAGGAATGAGAGCAAAAAAGTTTTGAATATCCTTGCGATTGCGCGTCTTGACGTTGTCACGTTATGAAGATTTTTTTACTCGGATGAATATCTCACAAATATCGTCAGCATTAAGGCAAGAGGTTAAGGCACTATTACACGGTATGTAGTTGTCTTATGACATGCCACTATTCAATATAGCACATGTTATTTTTTTCGATTAGAGCGTGCTCTATTCCTTTTGATAAAAAATATAAGGAAATCAGCTGTTTTTATTGTCAGTCGAATGAAAGTAACCCCAAATTAAATTATTTCCAAAACTTCATGATTTAGCCAGCTTTTTCACAACTTGAACAATTTGTGCGCATAAAAAATCAGCTTTTGCTCACATTTTTGTAACATACTAACGTTAATTGACAATTTTGACAAACATTTTAAATTACACGTGAATAAATGAAGGGAAATGTCATAAGACAACTACATACCGTGTAATGTATGTAGTAACCTCTTCGATGCGGTGGCCGGACATGCTACTTTCATTTCTTCCCACGATAATTATTTTATTTATCACCATGGGATGGGGGGTATACTAATCTAGGCATTCCGTTTGTAACACCCCGAGATATTGATCTGCGTTCTCATAAAGTATGTACATACATACGTATATTCTTAATCCTCATCCACATTCTAGTCGATCTAACAATGTCCGTCCGTCCGTCTGGAAGTTTTTCACAGAAACTTCTTATCAATGTATATTCGTTATGGATTGCAAGTGGGTCACATCGGTTCAGATTTCGATTTAGCCCCATGTAAACCGATCCCCAGTTTTGACTTCTTGTGTCCCAAGAGGCTTAAATTTTAGTTCGATTCTGATTCTGAGTATGATCCGAATCTAGCCCCATGTAAACCGTTCCCCAATTTTGACTTCTTGATAACCTAGAGGCCTCCATCCGAATACATCTGTATACTGATATGCAAATTTGCCCATGAACAATGCAATAAGGAACAGGGTCAAACTTCTCACATATCAATGATAAAGGCCCCCGTAAATACCGATACTCGCAATCAATTCTGGATTTGATTGTTACAAAATTATTCAAATATAAAATGAGTTTATAAGGGTGAACTTTTAGAGGGATCCTTGGTGGTGGGTATCCAAGATCCGGCCTGGCCGAATTTATCGCATTTTTACTTTTAAATCTAGTAGCATTATTGGGCAGCATCAAGTTTTCTTGGTCATTTACGTTTTCGACTCACAGGGTAGCAGACTGCATCTAATGATGCTTTCATGTGGCCTATCCAACCCTCTTACGTTTAGATTAAGATAATATACCCCATATTATTTACTCGAATTGTCGTAAATACGGGTAAATACAATTTGATAGGTTCATGAATAGAACGTGGTGCTAATCAAAAGTTTCATAAACCCACCAGATGCCTTTCACTAATTTTCTGGACACAATTATCGACATAAACATTTTGAAAGATCCAAAACAGGACACTTTGAATGAATGGTGTAAGAGTCAAGTTCAGACTAATGACACGGGGCATTGTTTTCATGGATCAGATCAAACGACTTGCCGAGCAACGTAATTCCGGTTAGAGTAGCTGCAATTGACTGCAATACTCACATTTTCTGTGTTTTATTTTAGTACAGGACAGATAAGCCGTGAGGGACAATAATAAAACGCAAAAAAATTCCAATGTCTGTTTGTTTGCTTTTCTTAAAATATATGAAGTAAAAGTGCAAATAATTGTAAAATTTATAACTAAAATTTGCAAAACATGTATGGGCATAGCAATCAAATTAAATTTATTAGGATTTGTGCATATAATTGTATAAATACATAGTTGGTTTTAATTTTATTTTACCATTCACAATAGACAACAATTGTTCGTCATAAGTCTACACTGGCAATTTATCCAGAAATAACACTTAAGTAACCTTTACACATAACGATATATAACGGTGTAGCAACTGATTGTCGATAACGTTTGATTTTCATTATCGAGACATTCTTCATAAACAACACTTAAGGAACCTTTACACATAACGATAACAACTGATTGTCGATAACGTAAGTCTTACTGAATATCTAAAAAATTGTCCATATTTATGTTTCTCACTTAAAAAAAAAAGTAAAAATTCTAGAAGTGTTGGTCGAGCAGAATAAACTCGATTTTAATTAGTTTATTTAATAAAAGAATTGTTTACAAGAAATTAAATTCATAGGTGAATGAATGAAAGTGAATCAGCTATGCGTATTTAGAAAGATGTTGGACACTATTTAGGGGGCCGAAGGGTCGAAATGGGGTCTGAGCCGTTTACACCATCAAGGTGTAACCGAGGTTAGTCGAGGCGGTAAAAGGAAAACTGGAATAAATGGAAGAGGTTTAGAACGGACATCTAAGACGACACTTTAGGTTTAATGCGAGGCACTCAGAGTTATCATATATATCATAGATGATTCGCTTTATATAGGAGCTATATTGACTAAAAGAACTAGGTATCAGGGGCGTTTAAAAAAATTTCAGCTCAATCGGGTTAAAACTGAGACTTCGAGGCCGAAAAAGTCAAATCAAGACTATAAAGACCGTATTATAGGAAACAGATCGAAACATCTAGGTATTACAAACAGATTATTATAACCCGTATGGTGGTATGGTATAAAAAAATCAAATTTTACATGTCTTTTTTAAGGGAATTCTTTTATAAGATATGGCGCTTAATATTAAACAATTCTTTGAATTATTAAATTATAAATTTCATATCACTTAAATCACCCCAACTTCACTGTGCACACAACACATTCAAGAGGAAACGAACAGCCAGCCAGCCAGTCAGTCGATACAAAGTACCGGGCCAGAAGCTCAAAAGAGCCTCAGACTCGTTTCATTTCATTAAGGTGGAATGGCAAAATGATATGAACGAATGTAACAAGAAAAAAACTAAATAAAAAAGCAAGCAAACCAAACGAATACAACAAATGAACGACCGACTGACTGGCTCGGTGACTCTGACTGCTGGCTGGCTCCGGTTCCATCACCGTTGCCGTCTCTAGCATTGGCTTTGGCCTGATGACTGACTCTACGGCGGGTTGTTAGGTTGGCTGGTTCGCTCGTTCGTTCGGTGGTATGGTTGGTTTGGCTCTTTGGTTCGTTGCTTGCTTGCTTGACTGACTGATTCGTTTCATTGGTGTACGGGAGGCAAGCATTTTTAGCGACCGAACCGAAAATCAATGCTGAAAAAACGCCAAAAGGCCAGACCAGACCAGAGCAGAATAAACAACAGAGGCAACACAGAAAAAGTAAGCACAGTCGAATGATTTCACCGGCATATAAATGCACACACGCACGCACATAAATACATGACCGACAGTCAACATTTACGCCATGGAGGCACTCTGCTGACGGACGGAGAGACGACTGGCGCGTCCGACTATTTAGGTTCGGTACACACAACAGTGTAGCTGGCTGGGGCTTCGATGGCACATAAATGTGTATATTTCAAACTATACAGCTGAAAATTGCTCATTCCATGAATTGTTTTCAGCTTGGAGCGGAGCGGATATAATGGTTTCCTACGAGGCCTGTTGGATAATTTGGTTTCATACACACCGCTCAAAGGTTATTAAAATCAATCACAGTTGTCTGTGATATCTGATCTAGCAGAAAGAGTTTTTTTGCAATGTGCGAACAAACCTGGATGTGGGAATAGACCATGATAATGGGATAAGAAATTAGATAAGCCATGAGATCATCTGCGAATAATTTTGGACGATTTCTGTTTTTATTGAGTTTGTCATAGATTGTGCAAAAACTGGGATATTTAATTGTACGAGTATGTTATCTGAGGATGTGGCCGACCTTACAGTTTACATATACCCTTAAAACACACTAAGGCGACAGATAATAAGAGAATGACCAAAAGGGAAAAATTACATAGTGACAAGTATTGCCATCATGTCAATATGGAACCATAATTAAAAGGTTACGATTGTCTTAAGGTCTTGCTGGTATGTGGACAAGGTGTGAAAGAAGCTGTGGAACCTAAAACCCAAGCTTTTATTTGGAACTTTGCCTCGACACTAACATTTTGTCACTCGATTCGTTCGCCAAATCATTTAAATCAGCTGTTTCCCCTTTGAAAAAACATTTGGTTTCGATAAATTTGCGAACGAATCGAATGAAAAAATGTTAGTGGTGAGAAGTGAGAGGTATTAAGATTATAACAAAAAGGGAACAATTACATAGTGACAGGTATTACCGTTAATATGGAACCAAAATAAAAGGTATTACATTACGGTTATCTAAAGGGCTTCTTAACATGTGGACAAGGTGTGAAAGAAGCTATGGACCCTAAAACCCACGCCTCATTTGCAACTTTGCCTGGACGCTAACGTTTCGCCAAATCATTTGAATCAGCTGTTTCCCCTATGAAAAAACAGCTGGTTTCGATAAATTGGCGAACGAATCGAATGACAAAATGTTTGTGTTCTAGCTAGTTAAACACTAATTCTCTGTATTTTGACACTAAACCAAAAGAGATGTGATTAGGGCCATACTAGTGATGGATATTAAAAGCCAATATATCGTATGGCAGTTGTTATATTTATGCATGGAGTGGTTTGGCCAATTCACAACCACCTTGGACCTACAATACAAATACAAATTTTGCCCATGAACATTCCACTAAGGAGCAGGGGGCCACCGTAGCCCAGAGGTTAGCATGTCCGCCTATGACGCTGAACGCCTGGGTTCGAATCCTATCGAGGCCATCAGAAAAAATTTTCAGCGGTGGTTTCCCCTCCTAATGCTGGCAACATTTGTGAGGTACTGTGTCATGTAAAACTTCTCTCCAAAGACGCGTCGCTCTGCGGCACGCCGTTCGGACTCGGCTATAAAATAGAGGCCCCTTTTCATTGAGCTCACACTTGAATCGGACTGCACTCATTGATATGTGAGAACTTTGCCCCTGTTCCTTAGACCTACAATACACAGGTAAAAAGATTTAGGACGAAATTTTGAGCAGATAGCTTTAGCTTATTCCATGGTGGGAGGAGGGTATACAAAAATGGAAGATTTTTTAAGTATTCCTACATAAATCTACTGCATAAAGCTTGTATGTTGCATTTAAACTAGCAAATCCGATAGCTTGCCAAATCAAACACGCTTCTCCATTAATAACGATTATTGTTTCCCAGACCATTGAGAAAATATATCTCACCTAAACATCATACCTTTTGCCGTGTTTTTTTCCAACCACCATCGTCAGTCGGTGAGTTCTCTCGACGTAACTACTACGATATTTTTCTTGATTCCTTCACATAGTTTTTTGCCGCCAAATCCAAATGAATGGACTTTATGCAGGCAAACAACATCAGCGCTAAAAGTTTGTGGTACTGACACAAAATACGCTGTGAAAAGAAACGACCAGACCCAAGGGGAAATGTAAAATCCCATGAAAAATATGACTTGAGCAAAGAGGCCAAACCTTACAACCTCGTCGGCAGGCAGCATGCACTATGCCAGTTTTTAACAACGCCAACGACGACAACGCACATAGTTCGGGCATTCATATATGTATGTATGTATGAAGCAGATCTGGCGAAGAAAACTTTTACGATATGTAGCAAAAACAAAAAGAAAACCTCTTCACCAAACACACGAAATTATTTATAAACAAACACACATGCATACATATACGACGTTACGTTACGAACATGTATGCATTTGCAAACGACAAGCTCATCCATTTTCATTCGTCGTCAATTTGGTACGACCGTCACGTCGCACGATTCGTTAGTCGCTTACTGACACTGGCGACCTGTCGTTTGTAGTTGTTGTTTTTGTTGCCAACGCTCTTAATCCGAAATCGTCGTCATCACCAACGGCAAAAACACATCAACAATGGCAACTCCGAGGGAGATTCCAAAAAAATAGTGAAACACTTTTCTCCATTTCGCAAACTCAAGGACTGAGGGAATGAAGTGTCGTCAACAATAAAAATGGGGAAATATACACTCACGTTGCCAGAGTAGATTTATATTCCAGGTTCGCTTATAAAATGAAAAGCAAAATAAAAAAAACCAAAAGCAATTCTGATTTGTACTTACAATCAAATAGGCAATAAATATTATGTACGGGGTAGCTGACACAAAGTGTTACCCCAATAGCCCCCAATTTCTTTATAGATGGTGACCCCAAAGGTCCACTTTGACCCTCTTCGTGAACCTTTTTTTTATCAATATCCTTTTTTAATTTTTGCAATGCAAGTTATGCGACACCAAAAGCCTACAGACCTATAGGCTTTACGTCCTTTCTACTCAAAACCATGGAACGTATTGTGGACACCATGATAAAGAGTAGGACATCCAGCGAACTGATCAAATACAAACAGCATGCCTACGTCAAGGTAAGGTCGGTGGAGATAGACCCAGAGGTCTCAATGTTAACCCAGAGAAGACTGAAATATGAACATTTTGTCTTGGCATAGGCGGAGCGTTGAGGACCACGCCCACTAGAGCACTTGAGACTATTCTAGATATCCGACCCATTGACATACAGATTAAGTGTGAGGCAGCCACTGCGGCTGGATTGAGGATGGGAGCACCTCATACCATCACGATATAATCGAGGCAACGATAGGAAACCTGGAAGAAAGGGCAGAGGTTTCAGATCGGATACCTGATATGAACCTTGACGTCGAGTGCGAGGCACTGCTTCCATCGGCACAGTCTTGGATTGACGGAACCCTAGTATTGCCATCTGGAAGATCACGTTCCACGGATGGAACAAAGGTAGAGGACAGAGTGGGCCTGGGGGTTTACATTGAGAACCGAGAGACTGAGATCTGTTTTAGACTGCCTGACCATAATACGGTCCTGTAGACGGAGATCCCGGCGATCACGGAATGAGTGGAATGTGGTGTAGTGCTAACGCAAGGACGTCGAGTGTGAACATCTTTACCGACAGTAAAATTGCCATAAGGGCAATAAGAACCAGGACGGTAAGGTCACGGACATTTTTGCAGTGTAAAAAGGAGAGGATGGGAAAATCCGCATCGTTTGGGTGCAGGGCCATAACGAAGTAAGGGGAAATGAAAGGACAGACGATTTGGCGGTGAAGGCGAGAGGACTGCCGTCACCCGAAGTCTTTCGGGTCGACGCAGTCCGAGTTAAGGCAGTGGGCGACGAATGCGCATGCAACATTGTGGAACAGCGAAACGGTTGGTAGGACGGCGAAAACCCTATGGGGGGATCTAGATCGTGAGAAGACGAGGCTGATACTGAAAGAAGGTCAGTATAGCTATTGGTATCATAATGGGACACACAAGACTACGAGCTCACTTATTTAAAATCGGTGCGGCAAGTGATAGCATGTGTAGGGCATGCGGGGAAGATGATGAGACGTTGGAGCATTTCCTTTGTCATTGCCCGGCTTTCGCGTTTAAAAGATAACGGCACTTAGGTGGAGACATAATGCCCGACATGAACCGGGCAACAACAAGACGATTACTGGCTTAGGTGTATGTTTATAGTGGCATAGGGCGGATTAATATCTGCACCCTCTTTTCAATCTAACCTTACCAAATTTTTGCTATATTTTTTCTTTGTTTACACTTCTTGTTACGACGTAGTATTGTCTACTATGTTTCATCGTCAAATCTGCTAACATGTTCGTTCGACAATTTGTCGATATCAGCTGATTTTATAGAGGAAAGAGGTTTAACGATGAATTTTCCGGTGGCAGTGATCAATTGCAAAAAAATCTACAGGAATATTAAAAACAGTTTCTGAACCACATATCACATTTGATTCAGAACCAAGAAATTACCAACCAAAGTTACCCGTAAAAAGAATTTATGGGATCCTCTTCAAAGAATGGCAATGTCAGTATGCAAATTTGTCCATGAACATTCCATTTAGAAACAGCGAGGATACTTTTTCTCATATCAATGACACCACTTGGTAGAGAAAGATACACATCTTATTCACTAAGGTATATGCCTCACAAGTCTCGCTAGCACTAAGAGGGGCTAACCGTTGAAACTTTGTTGATGTTCTCGCCATGATTTGAACCTACGGTGGCCCAGCAATTTCATTATAGAAAGGTCAAACAAGATCCAAAAATCCGTTTAAAAAACCCAACGGTAACCCTGAGCTACACTTTATTCAGTCCATTCAACCGACTCAATTTGAGTAAACTTTGTACAAAAATGTGATACAACGCAAATGTCACAGACCGACCATACAAAATTTTATAAAGCTAAAAACGCTAAATTTTGTATCTAACGGCTAGCAACATACAGCAGGTTGGCAAAATGATACTAAAACCAAGCTAAAAAGGTACTTTTTTACTCTATGTGGTCATAACTTCCTCTCAAAACCATAGGCGTAGAAAATTCCTTTAAGAAACATAGGGGATGCTTCTCTCATGTCTATGAGTGCAGTCTGAACCAAGTTTTTAGCTCATTAAACCTCCTTGTTATAGCCGAGTCTGACCTCGGACTAGTTTCAGATAGCTCCCATATCGAGCGCATTAGGCTCTTCTATATCGCATTAGTCGCATTAGGCTCTTCTACATATATCTCGTTCAAACTGGTCCCCATAGATCCACATTTCGAGGTAGCCTCCACAAACTGATTTTACATTTTGAATGCGTATTTTTCATCCAATTTCGATACAGTAGTTATAGCAGCTCATCCTTCGCATGTTTTATTTTGATATAGCCACCATATAGACCAGTTTCTTAATTTGACTTTTTTGCTCACGAAGGTCTCATTTCTAAAGAACATCATGGCAGCAGCACGCTGATTAGGCGTATGCGCAATCTGGCTAGAAGAACGCATACCCCATGCTTGGAACGTCAACATACTATGTCCCGTACACAAGAAAGGAGACGAGACGGAATGTGCCAACTATAGAGGAATAAGTCTCTTCCCCATTGCATGCAAGATACTCTCGAGCGTATTGAGTGAAAGATTAAAACCTAAAGTCAATGAGATAAGTGGGCCCTATAAATGCGGCTTTAGACCTGGCAAATCCACCCTAAATTTTGAGAATTTGGTAATTGCGAGCTTGCAAATTTCTACTGGAGGTTTTTTTTCAAGCACAAAATGAAGCATCAAACAGTTGTTTTACAAAAAACCAGGTGCTTAATTCAAACTAATAGCAAAAAAGAGAAGAGGCTTTTCTTACTCTCCTGCAATTTTTTGCTGGAAAAGTACGCGAACAGACCTATTATAGCAAATAATTTCTTATCCTACCTCATCGTAACCTACCAATGAACCATCTCTCTCAAACTGCTGCTGTGCTGTCATTATCATCATCAACAACAATAATAGTAGCGGCAGCAGTAGAAGAAACAACAACACCGGCAGCAATAGACATTAAAAAAGCAATTTAACTATGAACTCTCAACTAAGTAAGTGCAGGGTGTCTGGTTTGAGTAAGTTACGACCACTTGAATTACATCCCATCGGATCCCATCACAGAGAGTGGTTGCTATAAACTCTAGTAAAATAATGCTGATTTTCAAGTTGTTGCTGCTGATGACGATGGTGGTGGTTGTGACTACTGCCTCGCAATGCAAGACATTTAAGAGTTGTTGTGCCATTTCGTTCTATATCACCACCAAGCCCATGGAGCAAAACCAGAAAATCAGCTAGCAGCTTTTGTCTAAGAGATAGACTATGAGCCACACATTGCTGCCTTATGCGTTGTCGTCAACATCATATCGAATGTCTGTCATGCAGCAGAAGCAGTAGGAAGAAACTGCAATAATGGTTCACATTAAACTAAACAGAAATGAGGCAATCATTTTAAGATCCTCTAAAAACAAACATCAAGAAAAGCTAAATTGTTGTCTGTCCTCAAACTTCCATTGAGAGTGTTAGGGGGCAAAATTCAAATGTTGTAAGGAGTTGTTCTTGCGTTGCATGTTATTTGCAAATAAGTAAAATCTAATGTTTTGGAAATATTGGAATTAAAAGCAGTAAAAGGAATGTTGGCAACTTTTATGGAAGGTTACACTAAACAAGGTAGTGTTTGTTGCGCAACAGCACAGACAATAAATGAAAAATAGATGTGCCAAACGACTATTCAAAGATTAGAAATAAACCAAGAAAATTAAGAGAAGAGAGAATTTTAAGAGAACTGTGCATGAACAATTAATGTTTTCAATCGATTGTCGACATTTTTTTGCTTTTAAATTTTAAATTATTTTTACAAATCAGTTTTAAGGTTTATTCTTATTTTCTTTTTTTTTTAATTTACTTTTGTTTTAAAAATTCATAACTGAAGCTGAATTGGGAATTTGTAAGGCATAATATTTGAATGCAAATCTACACTAAAACATCGGGATTTCATGGCTAGACTATTCACTGCGACTGCGAGCCATGAGGCTCGAAGACGAAGATGATCCGAATACTGTTACACATTGCAGGAGATCTGGAATTAGTGGGTACGCTCCTAGTGACTTGATAGCTGATGCTTCGAGGCAAGAACAGAAGTCTCATTTATTGCGTCCGTCATGACATGTCTAAAGGGCGCCAATAACGATTTCGGCAGAAGCAGAAGTTCTTAAGGTGGTTATTTCATTGAACAATAGATGTGTTTTGTTCGAATAGCAGATGTGAACATCAGCAAGTTATAAGGGTTTCTGATGGGGTCAAGTGTAGGTAGTGGAACTACCTACCACTACCACTAGTAACTGCTGCCTTTGAAATAATCAAAAGAGAGTCAGTGAAAATGGGTCTGGCAGTAAATGGAGATAAGGCGAAATGGATGGTTTCAACTCCCAAAACGCCTTGTACAACCGAGCAGATAAAGAAAATGGAGAAAGTTGAAAACCACAATAGTCGGTTACCACCATAACCGAAACGAATGACACCAGTTTTGAGATTAAGCGAAGAATAATACTGGCAAAAAGATGCTACTTTGGACTAAGTTAGCAGTTTAGAAACAAGTCCACCTCTGGACAGACGAAGACACTGATACTACCCGTGTTGTTATATGGTTCTGAAGCATGGGAACTTGTGAAAGCAGATGGAGTATTTGGGAGAAAAATTCTTTGTAAAATATATGGACCAGTTTGCGATAATGGAGAATATAAGCGACGTATGAACTACGGGCTGTATGAGCTGTATGACGACGATACCATAGTTACACGCATCAAAATACAACGGCTGCGTCGGCTAGGTCATGTTGTCAGAATGGATGAAGAAGCTCTAGCAAAGAAGTATTTTGAAGGCAAACACGGTGGTACATGCAAACCGGGAAGACCAAAAGCCCGGTGAAAAGATAAAGTGGGCTCAAGATCTTACACCTCGAAACTTGGTGTCAGAGATTTTAGAATGAGCGCAGAAAATTGAGGCGCTTGGAACGCTATTCTACGTTCGGCTAGTGGAAAAAATATTCTGTCATAGCCAATTAAAGTAAAGTAGGTAGTGGAAAGGATTCTTCTTTCTCTTGCACCTGTGGTATTGTAATTGATTAATTCTGCAAGTAAATCTGATTTAAAGATTGCTTTTAAAACCTAACAACATCAAAGCATTATAAAGGAAACTTATGATGCACATTGCTGTTGTTAGTAATTTTTGTATGGTTTATATGAGTTCATGCCTATACCAGAAACAGTGTTACATTTTGAATATTCGTTTGCAAAAGCAAATTTTTCCACGAGCATCCCATTAAGGAACAGGGGCAAACTTCTCACATATCAATGTGTGGTGTCCGATTCAAGTTTTATACATAATTATAGCCGAGCCTCCTTTTTATAACCGAGTCTGAACGGCGTGCCATTTTGTGAACCCTTCTTGGGGAGAAGCTTCTACATAACATAATACCTCACAAATTTCACCAGCATTAAGAGGAGAAACGAGCTCTTAATTTTTTTTGGCGGACCTGCTAACATCTTTGCTACGATGGCCACCACGTATATTCGCACACCTTTCATGTATTTGGATACTTAAACTACAATAAAATCGAATATACATAATAGGAGGTACTAGCTTAATTGATTTTTCAAAGCATAATTGAAAGTAAATTGTTTTCCTTAAAATTCAAAATAATTTTTTTTCTACAAAAAATCAGATTCAAAGCGCAATGTTTGAAATTGTTATGTGATCGGTCCCTTTTTTATTGACAAGACAAGCGTAGTTAGTGTTGCCAAGTTTTCCCTCTAATGACAAATATTTCAAGTTTGACATTTTCTATTTTTTTTTTCAACTGAGTAGCAAAAAACGAACACTGCGACGCTTATTTGTAACGTAAATAAGAGTGCGGTACGTTCACTGTTCTGTCATTCCTCTTGCCGCACCTTAATAACTCATATCTGTTGTCCACTCCAGTGTCATTATTAGTTGGAAGAACTGTCACATAATCTAAAAAGTTTGCACAATTCTCTTTGGTTGTGTCCGTGTGTATAAACAAAAAAGTGGTCATCGTCAGAGGTGTAGTTGTTGTTGGTTTTTGTTAAATAAAAGTCTCTGTTGGCAAAAAATGTATTTCACTAAGCTTTTTTCGTAGTCATCATCATCGTCCACATTGGCCTCCGTCGTCGTGGTCGCCGTCGTTGTTAGTCTCACAGTTCTAAGTGGTTTTATCATTACTCGCAGCTGATATTGTTGTTGTTAATAAATGCGCTGTTATGGCTCGTTGTTTTAAAGTTGATTGCGTTGTTGAGTTGAATTCTGAGAATAAAAATTGCTTTCATTGCTGACTACTGAGTACGGTTGCGAAAAACAGCACCAACGAAAACGAAAAAAAAAGAAAAAACAAAATCCCCACAATAAGCAAACCACGCTAACGTCACTCTGAGAATAACACAACAACCACCACACCAACACCATACAAGTTGCGTTTATTTATTTGCTATTGCTATGTTTTCGGGTAATCGAGGCGCGTTCTGCCTGTCAGTTATCGTTTTGCAATATTTCTCACAGAGGAGTCCTAGTTTTGGCATTCGGCTGTATATACACAATAATACATATGTAGGTGGATGTTATATTTATTTTGTAACATGGTTTTTTTTATGACCGTCTGTGTATCGATCACAACGAGTTTGCAAATTACGCAAATTTATCGATAAACATAACTATTCTTATGAGGATTGGGTGATATGACGCAATTAGGATTAAGTTAATCTGAATAAAGATAACCTTAGCTAGTCAAAGTGATTTACAGAACGTCGCTCTAAGTTTATTTCTTCCATTCACTTGCACGCTATCGAACGCTACAGAAAAACGACTAATCGGGTGGTTGACAATACAAAAGACGTAACCAATTTGGTTTGTAATCGAGTTTCACCATGGGTGTATTGGCGTCAATTATAAGAAAACAAATGTCAAATACGCTCATGCAATTGAGCAATTGGCTTTCGTGAGCTAAAAATATAAGAAAATCTGAACATATTTTGTTCGTTCATACTTGATCTAAAAAGTAACATGTGAAAAATAAATTGAACATTTTCGTTAAGTTTATTAATTATTTGTTATAATTTTATTCCTACTGGATTTGGGGCATTTCAAGAAAATTCGCGGTGTTTCACAAAAAAATTGTTATTCCCGATTAGCTAAGCGGCTAATCTTATCGCCGTTTATTAAAACATATTGTGTCATCATTCAATCTGAATGACAAAACTAAAAGAGAAAGACCGCAACATATTTATATTTATATTGCTTAGGATTTTAATAAAATCACATTTATGAACTCCGAGAAACTCTTATTTAAATTTAAAATAACTTATTTTGGTTGTTTTATTAATATTTGATTATTTTGGATGCGTTTCAGAGCTGCCAACGTTTAAAGTATAAATCATTTAGCGGGAAGAGTGTTTTATTTATCCACAAGCTAGCGAATCCGCTAGACTGGTAAATAAAACGACCCCATTGTGTCAACCGCTCTGATAAGTGAAGACTACCTTTCTTTTTTACGTGTATCAGCAAAATGTCAAATGTTCGTTTTTTTTTTGATCTGATTCACATTTTCTCTCACTCGTGAAACGTAAGGCCATGCGAATAATTGCATATTAGATAATGATACCCATACCCATAGTGAATGACTAACATTCTTTCTCATGGCTTGCCACTCAGCTTAGTGAAGCAGGCCCTTAAAACAACAGCCATTCTGAGGGGTTGGAAATTACAATATAGGATGATAGTACGAGTATAAGGCCAATAGAGCGAATTCCCAATAGGTTCTATATTTCCCAAATTTTTAAAGAGCCTTTTTAAATAACCCCATTCGAAGAAGAAGGGTTCACGAAAATTTGCAAATTAGTTGAACTATGTGCATCGGAGATTGGTGGACAGATTGGGCTAGTGGCGTCTTTACCTTGTTTAATTTTATCAAGCTTCCACCTAGGGATTAGTACCTAGGTGGACGCCCTACACCAAAACCCCGAAACAGTCATATATACTAGTCGATACAATGTGGGTTATAAAATAAACTTAATTGTGTAGAGTAGGAATCTTTTTCACAGCTTGAGACTCTGTAATTGCATTCTTCCTTCTGTCAGTTATCAGCTGTTACTTTTAGCTTGCTTTAGAAAAAAAGTGTAAAAAAAGTATATTTGATTAAAGTTAATTCTAAGCTTTATTAAAAATGCATTTACTTTCTTTTAAAAAATCCGCAATTATTTTTTGGGCAATCCAATAGTAGCGACCAGTGTTGCTACTGAAGAAAGTTATTTTAAACCAAAATTTAAAAAAAAAAAACCTACCAAACATGATCAAAACCTTCGAAATGTTCTACAAGCCAAAAAGTTTGTTTTTATATCCACCGCCAGAAAATGACCATTTTGTCATTTCACTTGTGACATTTTTTTTTTCTAGACTAGATCACTGTTATATAAATAGATGATCCAGCCATTTATGTCCGTCTGTCTGTTAAAATCACTCTACAGCCTTTTAAAATAATACGATGCCCTATATCTTGATAAAGCTCTCTTTATACCGATCTCATGTTATGATTGAGGCCGTTGTTTGCCCTGATTTCAATGAACAACTGTGCCGTATAAAGTAATCTCCAGGTTTAAGGTCTTGAGCCCTTAATAGCGCATTACTACCCATTTACGCCATAACAGGCCATTATATGGACAGAGTATGGACCAGATCTATAACCCTATTTTCCTATTAAAGGCATTGAATATTCGAAGCCGCATTTAATACCAGCAATTTAAGAAATTTGGAACAGATTCCTTGATACTCGTACCAGTTACAGTCAATATCAGAACTTACACTTTTTCTTTGAAATTTTAAACAGTGAGACCCCTTGTAACAATATTAGGCCCCTCGATACCCTTGGTTTTATTCTGCACTCTTAGCGAATTCATAGAAACGATAGGCAGTTAAATAATTTTGAGTCATCCCCGGTAATTTTTTCAGTTATTAATTTAGTATTTATATGTTGGAAAAACCTACCAAAACTTGAGCTCAGTCTACCAACCTACCAAGAGAAAAAAACCTACCAATTTTGGTAGGAATCTACCAAAAACGGCAACACTGGTAGCGATATGTCGCTGCGTTAAGCTCGAGTTGCATATCACGCGCAGCACTCATGCGTGCTTAAGAAATCTAATGCGCCCACATGCGTTCTTTTGGCTGAGTTACATACCATGCGCCTTTTGCTGCGCACGAATTACTAAAAATCAGCTTATTTATGGCATTTCCAAGGTCAATTTCAATAAAAATTGGCAATCATGTGGTTTAGTATGATTTTAATAAAAGAATTTCTCTAATTTACGGCCTGCAGAACAATTTTTGGACAGTAATCATATACAAATCACAAATTTTGCGCCATGAAAGGCGTTCAAAATTGAGAGATGGTAAAATTATTCCGTGCGATGAGTGCGAACATTTGATGTGTAACTCACACAATACAAACAAACCTATTTTAATTTTTTGTGACATGCACGCGTAAGTACGCATAAGTGCTGCGCGTGGTATGTAACTCTTACTTTAGTATTAATTTCGCATCATTTAATTGCAAAGGTAATTGAATGCTCACGGCATGGGCGCCAATCAACTCTGCTTCATCGCTGTTGTGTTTTGTAGCTTGGCTTTTGTTTGTGCCTCCGACAAAGAATAGAGTCTGTCAGATTTCGCAATAATTAAAATGGCATTTTCGCTGCGAATGAAGTCAGTACCTCTTCAGGTGTTAGTATCTAATATAAAAACAATTCAAACACTTACATACAGTAGTTTCCAAGATTACAATACAAATTGATAGAATCTTACCTGAAAGAAAAAAAAAAAAACAAAAAATAAACATAAAATAAAGTAAATACATCTGAAATTATTTTTTTTTTTTTTTTTGGCTAGAGGCAATTATTTTTAACTTTACGTTTGTTTGCCATTTTAAGCAAAACAACAAAATATTTTTTTTTCGAATATTTCTTGATCTAGTTCAATTTTTGATTCAGTTAAGTATAACTGCCACCAAAAAACTGTTATAAAAACGAGGTAGACCACACAGAGGTTGAACAGCTTTTGCGGGGGCTACCTATAAGGCGTTACAAAGATTCGGTTAAGTTCGAACGTGCGTGTGTTATGGATGTGGCCCATCTAGAGGTTGTCCAACTTTTCGTAGGCTATTTTCTAGACACCAAACTATCAAACTAATGAAAACTTTCTTAAATTAAGTACTTTAAAGCGAGTGTTGTGAAAGACGTTTTCATATCTAACCAAGCAATACACTCGAATTTTGTTTTATATGTTTTTCCTTTCCATTTGGTGTTAGGTGGAAACCTTGAATGAGAAAGTGAATAATGTAATGCTCCCTTTTACATTACCCTAAAAACGACACAGTTGCCGAAATCCTCTACGAATATCCTTGAAAAAATCTGTTGTCATCTAAGGGATTGCGTCTTCGACAAATAACTCCCATCTTCATATTTTAACATAACAAATGCCAGATATCAATGTTAGCCTATCTGCCGTTGGCAAATAGCTTGGGGCTTGTCTTATATTGGCGCCATAGTGCTGTACACATTTCCGTTTCCTCACTCGCCTGTCTTTGTAATTTTCTTTTATCCTGTTTTTGCTGTTGTTGTCATTGTTCTCATGAGACCACCACTACCGTACAAACTTTATTTTTTTTCTTTTCTAAATCAATGACGTTGTTATATTGTTGAGTAGCGTAGAATTTAGTGGAAAACAGCAGCAGGCTATGAAGAAACCTCTAATAATGACCCATTAGTTGTTCTTCATGCTCTCCTTACACATCTCGCCTTGGCTTATGGTTGCTAGAGAACAGAAACACAGCACCCAAGAAAAACACACAAAAAGATTTATTCACCACTACACATCAAAGAAAGTCCCCCCCACTCACTCATGCACAGCAAGCAAAGGAACTTTACCCTTGAAACCGGAAGTTATAGTCATCAGCAACTGCCAGCACAGTCAAAAGCGAATGGCAAAATATTTGCCAGACAAAGTTTTCCATTTTTCTTTTGGTTTTACGTTTTATTTTTAGTGTGGCAAAAAGTCTTTTCCAAGCATCTCTAGGGAGAAAACTTGTGCAACTATATGGCTTATACTTTGTCATAAGTTTGGAAAAACTGAACATTTGTTAGAATTTTCTCGGAAGCATTCACACAGGCTCATTCTATCATGCGGTTCTTCTATAGTTTCACTTCCTTTCATTAAACTTTGTTTTTGTTTTTGTGCCACTTAAGATTTCACATTGCATTCAAGGAGATGGTGGCTAAAAACGATGGCGACAATGTGAATATGTACTTAGGGTTAATCCAATTGAAATGCCAGTAGCAGCAAGAATACCCCAACAATTAAAAGAAGCAACGATTCGCAACTTGCAAAGCTACATCAGAAAGTTCGATTTCAAATTCCAAAAAATTGTAAAAGGAAACTTTCTCAATTTTTCACTTTCTCTTTCACCTCAATATACTACAAATCTAAATTTGCCCATGAACATTCCATTAAGGAACGATTCAAATTTAAGCTCAATGATAAGAAGACTCCTTTTAATAGCCGAGTCCGAATGGCGTGCCGCAGTGCGACACCTCTTTGAGAAGAGGAGGGGATACCAACGCTGAAAATGTTTCTGATGTTCACACCGGGATTTGAACCCAGGCGTTCGGCGTCATATGCGGACATGCTAATCTCTGCGCCACTTGGTGCGTAGTATGTTCACTGAACATATTAGTCATGTTTAATGCGAAATTAAAAACAATTTGAATCGTATGTCCGTTAATAAACGAGACTACAGGATAGCTGACACGAAGTGTTACCTAGTTTGATTAGACTGAATATCTTCTAATATGAATCTCATCATATATGGAAAATTTGCTTCATCTTCTTCCTGAGTTAAAATCCCGGCGTGAACATCAACAGAATTTTCAGCTATGGTTATCCCCTTGCCATGTTAAAACTTCACTACCAAGTAGCTAAGCGGCACGCCGTTCGAACTCGGCATAAAAAAGGAGGCCCCTTATCATTGAGCTGCAACTTTAATCGGACTGCACTCATTGATATGAGAGAAGTATCCCCTGAAACAATTTTTTTAAAAATTATTTAATAAGAAATACATTTTTTAAGCCGAATTTTCTTAGATATGTTGAAAGAAAATGTTGTTGAACGCTGAAAATGTTTCTGATGTTCACACCGGGATTTGAACCCAGGCGTTCGGCGTCATATGCGGACATGCTAATCTCTGCGCCACTTGGTGCGTAGTATGTTCACTGAACATATTAGTCATGTTTAATGCGAAATTAAAAACAATTTGAATCGTATGTCCGTTAATAAACGAGACTACAGGATAGCTGACACGAAGTGTTACCTAGTTTGATTAGACTGAATATCTTCTAATATGAATCTCATCATATATGGAAAATTTGCTTCATCTTCTTCCTGAGTTAAAATCCCGGCGTGAACATCAACAGAATTTTCAGCTATGGTTATCCCCTTGCCATGTTAAAACTTCACTACCAAGTAGCTAAGCGGCACGCCGTTCGAACTCGGCATAAAAAAGGAGGCCCCTTATCATTGAGCTGCAACTTTAATCGGACTGCACTCATTGATATGAGAGAAGTATCCCCTGAAACAATTTTTTTAAAAATTATTTAATAAGAAATACATTTTTTAAGCCGAATTTTCTTAGATATGTTGAAAGAAAAATAACAAACAAATTTGGACGACTGGGGGAATCGAACCTGCCGGAAGGATATTTAGCTCTAACACCGTTAGGATAATAAGCAAAACTACCGTAAAACCTCGTTTACAGTACTAATTAAATCCGGATTTAAGGTTCTCGTCAGCTGATTTTAAAAAGGGAAAACAGATGATCTAGCCATTAAATCCGGATTTGAAGAACAGTGTACATGGTGTTTTAGGGTGTTATGCTAACTTTTTGGTGGTACTGCATAAATTAAAACGTTGTTGATACAATTCTCAGAAGCAAAATGACTTTATTTTTTATGGAAATGATTGATGGAACTGATACATCGCTAAGTAGCATCTTCTTTTAAACCTATTTATAGTATTGTTGTTCAGATAGCTACTGAACTATGAAAATAACCAAATTGTGGTTCAAGCAATTGAAATTGTTTTGACATTATTACCTTTTTTTCTTATAATTGAATTCCAACCAATGATTACTCTGGATGTCCCAAGTACAGATCGCACTAAGAGCTGGCAAAATGTCGATGGCACTATCGATATTTAGTTTTTTGACTACATATCGATTGACATGTTTCCGATGGATACAATCGCAAAAGTTATATTTTTTTTGGAAAACTAAACAAACATAAGCAAACCGACACTGCATGTAACCTTTAATATACATTGCGCTTATAGAGGGCGCAATTTTCATCCGATTCTTTGTTTATTTGTTTATTAGTCAATGGAACAAATATCCTTACAGACTAAGATGACTTCCGTAACAAATGTTTAAATAGTAATGTATGATAATAAAGAGGTGCATACTACAAAAATATATAATATAAAATGGATCTAAAAATTTCTTTTGATGTGCTAAAATCAATACATGGTTTTGACTCCCTTTGAAGCCTGTTGTTGATAAAATTTAAATTCAAAAAAGTTCGTGTTAAAGGTTAACATTTTGTACAATGATTTTTCGCATGACTTCCGACTGACTTTATAAACCTTGGTTTTATTTTGTCTGTGCATTGATATTGCTTCTATATGAATCGATCTCCCGATTTGTACTTCTCATTTTCGTTTGAAATATAGGCGATGCGAAATTAATAGTATCGATACTATCGAAATTTATTATTAAAGCCATGGAAAATATCGAATGTTGCAATTATCGATAGTTTGCCAGCTCTAATCGCACTACCGTACAAATTATACAGTGCATGGACCGACTCAAAAACTCTTGCTATTTTGGTTTTGGAATGTCTGTCTATCCGTGTTTTCTTTTCATACTGCTTATCCGTCCGCCCGTTTTTTGCTTATCAGTGTGCAGGTCGCGTTTCTGTTGTCCAATCACCACGAAATTTATCAATTATCATTTTTTTTTTGCCCAAAGACGGACGGTATACGTTTTGGTGAAAACGGTTCATATATATACATCGTCCGATCTACTTTAGAAAGGTCCTAGAATTTTGCACAGATACGCATTCTTTTACGCATAAATCGAAGTAAATAAAAATCGTTTCAGATTTAAATATTGCGTTCACATAATGATGACCCAATTCACACTATAACGTAGGTATAAGGTATTACATAGTCGGCACTTCCCGACTTTTGTCCTACATTACTTGTTCACTAATCCTTTAATCACAAACCCATCGGAGCCATAAAACCCACCAAAATGGCAAATAAATAAATGTTCTGTTTTACTCCAAAAATAAAATGCCAGTGAGCGTTGTTATCATTTTCATTTGCATGCATGACAAAAATTTAAGTTGCTACACAACAATTATAAAGCAAACAGCTTAAAGCTGTGCCTTTTAGACGGCACATCATGATCGTACTCATCGTGTATACGTACTGATTACAGGTTTTTCCAAAGACGGTACATCGATTTTTTCTTTTCTTTAATTTTATTTAATTTTTCAACCTTTACTTCTCTTTTTCTAAACCTTATTTGTCACAGAACATGTTTTTCAATATCTGTCAAATAATGATTACACATTTCTTTGAAAACCGTAATCGATAGAAGTCATTTATCGAAAAAATCAAATGATTTTGATTTTCAGCCATGACTGATGGTTATGTGTACATGTGATGAATACACCCAGTACTATAACAATGACCATACATCAGATGTGTCATGTAAACTCAGCATAAAAGCTTACATTTTTATTCGCTTCATTTATTCGTGTCTACATTCAAACGCATTTAGCGGTCGCTAAATCGATTTCTTTCGATTAAACTACGAATGAACTACAAAAATAAAATTAGCGTTCTAGGTAGCTAGTCTTTGCCACGAGTTGCTAGGTATATGTAGATATATATACAATTGAGTTCAAAAAGTGTACATCAATTGAGAATTTGTCGCAATCTTTAATGTGATTTTTGACACACTTAAAAGATTGTGGCAAAAATTCATGGAGAAAATGATAAAAACAAGGAAATTGCCGAGATCTTTCCAACATTCGCAGGGGGCAAGTTACTACCTAACCTACGACAACATATGAATGAAGAAAACAAAACAACGCACAGCATAGCGAGGGAATATGTATTAAAATAGCCAAAGAAGAGGCACATGAGGTAAATAAAAACACACACACACACACACCCACACACCAAAGAAGGGGATCACCATATACTTCTTAAAAATCAGTGGCACACATTTGTGTACGTAAATACACCCGCGCCGCATAAAAATCATGAATGAACGTAGTACAGCATGGCGGCGGTGCCAGGAATACAATGGGTTCGCATAAAAAAAAACAAACTCAATACCATTCTTGTCCTTGCATCTTCCTTAAATGACGGACGAATACACAACTGTGAAATTTTTGGAACCACAAAGATGAAAAAAAAAAAATATATAAACCAACAAGATTTCATCACTCTGTTTTTGAAGGCAATCGTTGCTACTTTTTCTTGTTATTTTTTTTTTTTTGTTTTTGTTGGCAGTTACGGTTTCGCATACTTTGGTGGAAGAAACCCTTTTTTATTTTATGTTGTTATTGTTTTTGTTGTTGGTTATTGCCATTTCTCGCATTGTTGGTCCATACATAAATCCTTTACATACAACTCAGGAAGAGCGGCAAACCCCCAATATAACCATCATATAATATATACGAACGAGTGTATGTATGTACGAATGTCGGAGTGACCCAATTTAAACGGAAACCCAAAGAAGAAACAGCTGCCTTGCACCACACATTGTCCTCGATTTTCTGTTAGCACGTGGCTATATTAACCATGAATAAGAAATTGTATTGCGAAATATGTATGTATAATAAAATCTTAAAAAATGAGATACAATAGAAATATATGCACACAATAAAATAGCCTATACACTTAGGAGTTGATTGTTTTATAAAAATATATTGCATACTTTCAGGGTTTATCCATATAAACTCGTAGTTTGTCGAAAAATTGTTCTGGTATTAACTTAACTATTGTAGGAATATTTTGTTCTTAGCTCGCCTACCTATAAGGGATACACTCAAAAAAATTTGAAATACTAGTTTAAATGAACTTAATTTGGGAAATATTGAACTTCCTATGGCGCTAAAGAATTATATGCTCGTTATGAGTTCAATAATTTCATAACAGCTATGAAATTGCTTTTAGATATTACTAGTTCACTTTGAACTTCCCTTACGTCAAATATGAACTAACGACCATTGAAACTGAAAGGTAAAATTATTGAAAAAAATCGATATTTCCGAACTCTTCGGAGCATCCAATTGGAGATTGGCGGAAACATCTTAATTATACAGAACGCCTGTGTTCCACACCCCATGCTATCAATGGCTATGCAGTTTTGAAGAAGTCAAATTGAATATCAAACATTGCAATTATAAATTAAATAAAACTTAAGCTTTTGTCGCAGCCGAAAGTGAACTTCTGAAACTTCACTATTGTTTGCATCTGACATTATTTTCCCGTTTCAATAATTCTTAACAACACAAAAGCAAATCATTTTCCAAATCTTTTTCATCGAAGATGTGCACGCTTTTTTGTTTTGGTTTGGATATATTCTATTTGTAGGCACAATGTTTTCACCAGTGGAAGTGAGCATAACTTAAAATAATATTTGTTGAAGATCTTGTGACAATGAGCATGTGATGCTCCTTTTCAATACAATGGTCCCGAGTTCGAATCTCCAACCAGCAAAATGATTTTTAATTATTTCAAACGTTAAAGTTATGCCTCAAAATGAAAGTTTTAGAAGAAATACCGTCGACGATAATACGGGTGATTGGTTCAATAGGAGCTACATATATCGGGTTATGGGCCGATTTGGACCATTATTCGCACATGAGGTGAAAGTTATAATAGAAATGGAAATAGACACAATTTCAGATTAATTAAAAATTGCTCCCTCCACATAGGTATATGTATGGTTCCCAATCACAAAATTTAACAAGATTTTATTGACCTGTGTTTTTTAAGAACATGAATTCCACTTATTAATTTTTCAAACATAAGTACGCAGAAAAAACATTGACCTAAATTTGACCTATTACACATCGTATTGACTTATAAAAACTTTTCAAACAAGCTGCTAATTGCTTTAATTATTTTTGATATAGAAATTCGATTCGACGCAGAAAAATGTTACCTGACCAGTTAGAGGTTATATAAAATGCAAACCATTTGAGATATTTCAAAAACTTTGCTACACAGAGAGAATTTTCCTTCGTAAATGTAATGATCGGATTTCATAATCTTTTGTTCATAAGATTATGAAAAGTTTTATTATATTAATGAAAAAATCATATATACTTAGAAAATTCTTAATGAAAGAAAATGTATGATCGTTTATGAAAAAAGTTCTTATATTTATGAAACTTTCATAAATGTAAAGAAACGTTTCATCATATTAATATATTTTATCATAAAAATGTTCCCGTATGTACAGCGGTCAAAAAAAGTATTCATCATTAGCAAAATTGATAATAAATTCACTTATTTTGGGTAATTGAAGAAAATTTAAAGTAAACAAATAATGCAGTTTTATGCAATAGTTTATTTTTCGTAATATGTTTTAAAATAAATTCAAAAAATAAATTTAATTAGCGCAAAAAATGCAATTTTATATAATAACACCAAAAACAGAACAAAAAAAGTATTCATCATTGATGTGCTATCATCAAAGTCAAATTCAAATATTATTTGGGAATCCCCCTTTTCTGTTTTATTTAGTAAAGGAGGCTTTGCCCTTGACAGCAAATATTTAATTTCTTTGAAAATATAGTTTTTGTCAAAATGGGTCGTAAGCAAAACGAGGTTTCTGATGAGGTAAAAGTTTTGATAATAAAACACCACAGGAATGGTTTAACTCAAAAAACTATCAGTGAAATATTAAATAGACCACGATCTACTATACAATCCATCATCAGAAAGTGGACAGAAACGAAAACTGTTGACAATAAACCAAGATCTGGTCGACCAAAAGCACTTTCAGTTGGAGATGTGCGTTGGCTAGTGCGGCAAGTTCAGAAAACTCCGAAGACAAATGCGACCATTCTTCGTAAAAACACTATGGAATATTTAGGGAAGGAAGTTACTACACAAACAATTCGAAATACACTCAAAAGGCATAGTTACAGAGGAAGAACTGCACGTAAGAAGCCCTTTATAAATAAAATAAACCGAGTGAAAAGGCTAAACTTCGCAAAAATGTATGTAAAACAGCCCGAATCATTTTGGAAAACAGTCATTTTTGCAGACGAGAGCAAGTTTAATCTTTTTGGGTGCGATGGAAAGGTCATAGTGTACAGAAAACCAAATACAGAGCTTGAAGAACGAAACACAGTTGCTACTGTAAAACATGGTGGAGGTGGTTTAATGGTTTGGGGGTGTATGGCGGCTTCAGGAGCGGGAAATCTTGAAATTATTAATGGAGTAATGGATCATAAGTATTACATTGACATTTTAAAGAGGAATTTAAAAGATAGTGCTGTAAAACTTGGGCTTGGTAATAACTTTCAATATTATCAAGATAATGACCCCAAAAATTCTGCTTTAAATACCAAGATGTGGATGCTGTATAACTGCCCCAAAGTCATTAAAACTCCTCCTCAAAGTCCCGACTTGAACCCAATTGAACATCTTTGGGAACATCTCGAACGCAAATTGAGAACGCGCAATTTTTCGAGCAAGAGTCAAATGCAACAGGTGATAATGGAGGAATGGACTAATATAGACCAAAATATAACCGCTAAATTAGTCCAATCGATGTCAAACCGTTTAAAAGAAGTTATAAGACGCGGTGGTCGAATAACAAAGTATTAATTTTTTTAAATTATGTTATTTATTTTTTTGTTTTTTTGCAATGATGAATACTTTTTTTGTTTAATTTTTTGTGTTCAGCTGTAAAATGGCCCTTTTTGTTCCAATAAATATTATTTTTGTCTTTAAAAACAATGAAATTGTGTACATATATATCACACAAGCACTACTGCATCATTAGTTTAATATGTTTTTATTCCAATTGTCTTTTGTAGACTTATTAAAAAAAAAACATTGAATGATGAATACTTTTTTTGACCGCTGTATACAATGAAAATTGTCCCATTTGTGAAAATGTCAAGTTCAAGTAGACTACTTAATGTATGATTGGAGCCGGCTTGGCATTTTGTCACTATTTCTCGTTTATTTGTTTGTTGTCCTTTTCTGTTCACATTCGTTCGTTGTGTGCAAACGAAAGAATAAAAATATACACACACGCATACCTATATGCATGTTTCACATTACAAAAATGCACAATTTGTACAGTTAAATCTATACGCCATTCATTCTACGTAAAATTTTGAAGCTATTGGGTGCAGTGAAGCTATTGGGTGTATTGAAAAGTACGTACTGCCGAAAACATGGTGTTTTTGTGCCAAAAAAAATGCCAACATGAAATAAACCTGAGGATAAGTGAGATATTTCACTTCATTTATTTAGGAGCATCCCGAACGGACTATAGCCTGTACGAGGAATTGAAGAGTAAGAAGGAAGTGAAACTTTTGATAGACCATCAAAATTTACCCAAAAAAGGTAACCATAAAGCAATATTGTTTTTTCAATTGTAGAACACATGTGTTCGAGTACAGCGCCGGTTTTATGTATCGGAACGATCCACCCTTTCCAGAGGCTGGTCAAGAATCCCTACCCCTCTTCCACATGCAAGTGTGACTACAAAAACAACAACACAGTACCTAAATTTATGTATAACATTTATCTCAATAAATGTAACTAAATAACAAGCTTTTGGTTTTATTTTTCTTTTTTATAAATGTAATGGAAACATTTTATAAACAGTAGAACAGGCTCCCACGAATATAATAAATATTATTAAAAAGTTTATGAAATTTTTTCCTTAATGTTATAAAAAATACTTATAAATGTTATGAATGTTTTTCATAAATTTTAAGACAAGTTTTCATATACTGTATGTTTGATTTTCATAAATATTATGATATGTTTCATTGAAATTAGATTTGTTAATCGTGTTTCATAAATGTTATGAAAAGTTTAATTGGGACGTATTTAAAAATTTATTTCATAAATGTTATGACAAAATCAATAATTTCATGAACATATTTCTTTCTGTGTAGCGGCTTCAAGTACAATCAAAACATTTATGAATAGAACTCGACTTCGTTCATATGGCCACCGCGGGCACGTTTGCATCTGACGATACGTTGCACCATATTTTCGATGACTCGGCCACACATTTCAGCCCAAAAGGGTCGTCGTTTTCAGTTCAATGTTGGCTCTGAGCTCTTCCAAAGTCGTTGGCTTGTTGGCGTAGACCAATGACTTGCATAATCCCAGAGAAAATAGTCTAGATGCGTCAAATCGAACGAACGAGGCGGCCAATTGACTGGGCCATTTCTTGAGATAAAACGCTCATCAAACTTATTCTTCAATAAATCGTTTGTAACGTGTGCTGTGTGGAAACCATATGTCGTCCAATTCAGCCCAAAAAATGTATGTCACCGACTGAATTTCGGTAGTAAATTTACATTGAGAAAACAAGTTCTTGATCAAGTACTATCCTAGCCCAAAACCAAATCGAAATTGGCACCATAAATTCCGATATTTTTACTCTAGCTTTTACACTATAAATGTGTCTACAACTATTCTGCTGGCATCTCATACGACCAATGCTATGAAAGTAATCTACGACAACTAACGACCTAACGAGAAACCATTCTTATTTTGGGAATTGAACAACAATCATCCCTTTATAATCTTGGCTATTCTAGTAGGTTCGAAAGCTGCATTGTCAATGTTTTGTAAAAAGGTCCACAGTGGTGGTGTAGGGTAAAAAAATTGTGACCAAGAATATGTAAACACATTTCGTAGAAGCGGATCTGAGATGAGCATAACACTAGCGAAATGTCGCTGCGTCGTTATAAATTTCGCTTCAATTCATTGCAAATGTAATTAAATGCTCACGAAATGGATCACCAACAACTCTGTTTCAATTTTGTTGTTTTTATTATGTGTCGTTGTATGACTTTTGTTTGTGTTATGTCTTCCAATAGAATGCGCTAAGTACAATAAGCCTATGGGCTTAATAAAATTTAAATTCTGTTTAAATGCATTTTTGCATACTTTGAAGTTATTAAAAAGTGTAAAAATTATAATAAGTAAATAACTTCTTCACCTCCAATTAGGGTTGGTATTCTATACTGCTTTCGGAATAGCCACTGAAATTTTTAATTATTTCGCGAGCGGAATTTGACAGCAATCAAATGCTTTTGTTCCCATACCAAAATACGTTTCTTTATCTTTTTGTTTTCTCTATTTTATATATTTTTTTCTCAAGTATATAAAGAAAGAGGAACCATTGAAACCAATAAAACAAACTTAAATGATGCCGGCAATAATTTCAAGTGTTGCCACTATAATAGTTTTTGCCATTTTTCTCACTATAAACAGAGTACTACTTTTCCGCCGGTTTTCAGCCAACGTTTCGCCGACTTTTTTATAGAGTTTGGCAGCATTCCGCTCGAAATACTGAACAGAATACTCAGCTTTACTTGTTGTAACACCGTCCCAGTCGATGAAAGAGAAATCGAAACCTGTCATCGATAGAAAAAGACTACATCGAAGAAAGCAGAAGTTAGTTGCTCGAGAAGTTTACAACCCCGCATTTGTGGCCAAACTATCCCATTGCATTTGAAGCTTATTTTATATTAATAAAATTACAATAATTAAAAAGTTGTTACGTTAATCGACTGAGCTTTATTTAAAAACAACAACTATATACTATTTCATCACTCAAGTTGGACTTCAGACTCTGCGTCTGTTATTTGATTTCGCCGCAAGCAATGTTTTTCGACTCTGACTCTTGGCTCTTTGATTGGGTTTAGAATCTAACTCTTGACTCTATGATTGGGTTTAGACTCTTATGCAGCAATGTAGTGCAATATGGATCAGGTGCTTAGCTCAGTTATGCAACAATTTATTGCAATATTACTACCCATATTCCAATTTCATCAATAGATATGTATGCATCGTAGTTTATTTTCGTCTACCTTTAGCTCCAAGTTTTATCTTGAATGTTATTAATAAAAAAAAACATAAAATGACGCTGCTTTTAAATAGCAGGAGAAGGAAAATGAGTGCAAAAACGACGAATACATAACTATTTTTATCCCATATCGTTTATTTGTATGCCTACGGCGAGCTGCTGGAGTAGGTTATTGGCATCAATATCAAACTCTTACAGTGCGCTTCTTCATTCCATACAGAAAACTATGTACCTACTTCCTGTGCTTGTTTGTTGTTGCTACAGCTGTTTTGCCTTTTGTGTCGACGTCATTTTGTCTGGGGGTTTGTCGTCCTTCATTGTGTCTACATTATGTCTACCAGAACCATTCAACCAACAAAAAAACAACAACAAAAAACAAACGTCTGCATCTGTGGCAATCGCAGCTAGTCAGAGGAAATGGCAGAGGAGCAGTACGTTCCAGTTTCTGATGATGGCTGTTGGCAAAATATGGTGGTGGGAGGAGGTGCCGTTGGTTTGGGGGAGACTCACGTGTTGTCGTTTTATTTTTATTTTCACTACAAGAATGTAAGTATGCATTCAGACATACAAATTACATACACACGCACACACAAAAATATCGACATGCAAGTGCTTGCTGCTTAGCAAATTTTGTTTGGCGGCTGCAATGGCTGGCGGTGGTGTTTCTTACATATGAATTTCTTCGCTTTTTTATTTACAATTTATAAATATACCTACCAACACAACAAACACACTCTCTCCCGCCATATATTTAGTGCCTTTTTTATTATATTTTGGTTGGCGGCAATCTCAAGGTTGTGTTCCACATTTTTGCAGAGCAACTGCAAAAAAAAACGGAACCGTATCAAAGCAAGCACTTCACACAGGCGTTAGCAAGAAAGCCAACAACAAGTGCGCATCACCACCAGCACCAACCTCTTTTTGTACCAATTTCAATAACAGCAGCGCACCACCAACAAAAACAACGGTTGAAACTTAAACATTTTTTTTGTTGTCATTCTTCTTTTTTTATTTTCTTCGTTTAGAAAACTTGCTTGAATTGTTTTATGTATGTGTGTGTGTGCATGTTGTATTTATGTGTGTCAATTATTTACAAAACAAACGAACTGTGCGCCTGCAATTAGCCATTGTTTTGTTCATGTCACGCCCCACTCCCCATTACTTCCCCATCTCAGGTTTCTGCACTCTGCCCATTGAGGTTATTGCTGCTGTGGCTATGGTTTAGCCGATGTACGTACATATACCATTTTATTGGTTATAGGCGAACACAATACCGTAAGTAAATACAACGTCCGGTCAATGACCTTTGCGGCGTTACAAATATTGCCGCGTTGCCGACGGCATTGATCGGTGTGCGCTGATGTTTATTTTTTTTTACATCAATATGGCATTTTCAGCTACCCAATGATGAGATTATTGCTTAGGCATTTTTAAAAATTTGTTAATTTATTGCAATTAATGATCTGAATTATTTAATAGCTTTAGGTACCCATATATTATTGGAAAGATAGGTATGCAGCTGCATATAAAGTGTATTAGGAAACTGAATCGGGTGAATAGTGGGATGAGAAATGATATTTGGGTAATAAATCCCAATTGATCTGAAACTTAATGGTAAATTTATTTTTTACGATTTTCAGGGCTTATTTTTCGGATATATGCGTCAAATATAACAAAGAAACACTTTTCACGCGTAATGTCAATGTATTGCAATATAACAGTTAATTGCGTACAGCTCAACGTGTGAACGCTGTTCCGCAAATGACTATAAAATCGTATCGGGAGATTTTAATGATAAGATAGAAAAGGAGAACATCTTTAGTTCGACGAACTACAATTCAGATCAATAAAGTAATGATAAATGGAGGCTTTAATACAGCGTTTTAGATGTTCGATCGATCCCAGCTTATTACAGTAAAGCTTCGCAACCGTCTAGGCACTGAACTGAATCAGCATGTCGTCGTCAAAAAAGATGACAACTCGACAGAATCAATTGCTTGAAGAATTTTTGTCGAGTTTTTAAAGAAAACGCAATGGAAAACTGTTTTCCACCCCATTGAAAATGCTGCGATATCCGTACTTGAATAACAAAAGCCCTCCCACAAGGAATTCGGTGTACAATGTCGAATTTCTACTAAAGCCAAGAATGCGGCATACATAGAGACCTTGCAGTTGAATGTGAACGAATCAAGACATTCAGGAGTCAGAATCAATTTCGGACACTTAGCAGAGAATTAAGCATCAAACCGATGACTTTAAGGCCATCACACCCAATCGCAGAGACAAAGAAAGAAACCCGGTAACTGATACAATTTTAAAAATAAGCAAACAGGAGCCGATGGGTTGCCGGCTGAACTATTCAAAACCGAAGACGTTACAGTGATGAGGTGAATGCCAAGAAGACCGAATACCCGATCATAGGAACCTCAGCATACAATGCCCCGTATACAAGAAAGGAAACAAGGCAATATGTGCCAACTACAGAGGAATAAGTCTCCTAATCTTATACCAAATACTTTCGAGCCTGTGTGAGAGATTAAAATCTATAGTCAAGTAGTAATTGGGTATTATCAATGGGACTTTTACTTGGAAAATTCACCATAGTTAGGGTAAGGGGTGTGCACATGAGTCATGTGTTGTCATGTCGCGCGATAATCCATCCGCTTAGTCCAATTTTGGCAAACTCTTTCCAACATTTCGACCGGTATCTCACGAATAAATGCTTCAATGTTGTCTTCCAATGCGTCAATTGAATCGGGCTTGTCTGTTTAGACATGAGCTTTAACATAGCCCCGCAAAAAAATTGCCTAAAGCTGTTAAATTGCACGATCTAGGCGGCCAATTGACCGGCCCCGAACGTAAAAAATAATTTAAATTGCATTTAAGGCAAAAAAAAAAGTTGAATATCATCTCACGGTAGCGCTCACCATTCACAGTTACTTTACGATTCGCATCATCTTTGAAAAAATACGTCCAATGAAGCCATCAGCCCATAAATCGTAGCAAACTGTGACTTTTTCTGGATGGATTGGTAGATCTTTCAATGCTTCTGGCTGATCTTCACAACAAAATCGACAATTCAGCTTATTTACGTAGCCATTGAGCCAAAAATAAGCTTCGTCGATAGAATGGAAGAAATGCACGATGGACTTTCTTTTGATAGTAAAATTCAATATTTTGCAAGCGTTGTTCGTTTGTAAAACGATTCCTGGTCAAATTATATACCAAACTCAAGATGTTTGTTGTCAGTGAAACAAAACACGAAACGTGCGTGAGCTGTTTAAATCAGTGTTGCCAAAAAAAAAAAAATATAGCTAAAAAATTACCCTTTATTTTACTAATAGAACTCTGAACCACATCCACGGAATGTGTTCGCATTTTTCTCTTCACCATTTTTTTATAATGCGCTTTGACAGTTGTTCGGGCGAATGAACTTAACTGTCTGTGACAGCCGTTAAGAAATAAGTCAGTTTTTGAAAAAAAAAAACACAAGGAAAAAAGAAGATTCAACTTCTCACTTAAAGACACTGCATAGTCTTGTTGAAATAACTGTACATTTTTTACATATAGACTCATACTAGAAGTTAAAATTAAAAAATCTCTAGAAACACACAACAGCGCTAAAATATGAATTATGACAAGCTTTTGAAAACATTAGTTTTCAAAAGCTTGCCTCAATGCAAATAGTTTGCATAATGAGTTACTTCTGACAGCCCATTGAACTTGTAAGGTAGCAAAAAACAGAGCGACCTTAAAAACAATTTGGGAATTGTTACAAGATTAACAAATCAAAACAATGCAAGAATACTATAAAAAGATTTGACACAATAGAAATTTTAATAACCAATTCGTAAATGTTTTTTTTTATTGGTAACAATTACTACCATGCGCACAAAAAGTGATTCATTTCTATCGCACTTCAAATGTGTCCAAGTCAAAAGCATGTGAAAATCATTTCTTATCTAATTCTTTCCGCTTCCGCCAATTATTGTTTTCTTTATTTTGATCACTGTATTTTCATAATTAAGTTTTGTTTATGTTTACATTGTTTGAAAAAATATTTATATGTATGTATGTATTTTTAGGCTTTAAATGTATGCGATTTGATTGCTAATCCAATTCCCCATTCTTAAAAAAAGAAACACTCTCACCCCTCTTAGACATACAGACTGACAGACAGCAAGCATCTCTGACCTTGCTCATGCTAGTATTACAATCTTTATTTATTTTGTTTGTTTTTATTTTTATAGTTTATTTTCGAAAATACAGACACACACTCAAACGTACAATACTTAAGCATATACACACATCTTTGCGAAGTGAACACACCTCTCTAAAAGGCGCAAATTGTTTCTTAGTTTAACAGCGCCCACTAGCAGTGATAACAACAAAACCGGCACAACAGTCATCAACATTCTTTAGAGTGACAGACATGCAGCAATATTGTTTTGCCATTATGTAGTATATTTCTGTTGTTTTTTTTGTTTTGTTTTCGTTGTTTTTGGCTATAAACGCCATAAAGCGGTATCTTAAAACAAGCCGGCTAATCATAATATATGGTATACGAGTATAAAACGTATGTACATACATATTTAACTACAAGTATATTTTTGTTTATATTTCTTGTGTAATCGCGTCACAATAAATGCCTTTTCTGTTCTTAGATCCCCCGATTTGATTGTTTTGCCATAATATGGCAACACTACATAAATAGCACCTTGAAATTAAAAAAAGAATCAAGCGATTAGGCGAACAAACAAACGTCGTCAAATCAATGAAGTGTGATTATAGAAAAAAATGGAACACACGGAATCAAATGACTTTTATAGCTGAGCCCGAACTTCTCACAGCGGGATGGAAAAAAAATAGTGGAAATAAATTTGCAATTTTTGAACGGGCAAAGATATAATCACTAAATTTTTGATGGTTATACATAGTCCTGATCACCTCGGCCTTACAAAATTTTGTTCGGGCTGTCAAAAAACACATTTATAGTCTATTTTGTAGCGTTATAAGCTAAGGTACGTCTTTCAGTCAAAATCTATGCGAGTTACAAATCAGAAAATGTGAAAGGGTAATTTTTTTCAATTTTCCGACTAAAAAGGTAATTTCATTGATACGTTTTAATAAAGAAAATGTTACCTTTTTTAAATTTTATCAGCTATTCAAATCAGTCAATATATTAAAAATCGGTTAAGAAATGCCTTCAAAAACAAGTGCGAGAATTAAAAAAAATGTAGCTGAATTTCTTGTACAGTATAAAAGGTGTCTTTTATATACATGTTTGAAAATAGGACCATAAATTCGCTTTTGGCAGTCCGTACAAAATTTTGTACGGCCGAGGTGATTAAATTTAAAGGCTCACCGATGGATCCCCGGGGCTTCTAGTGCGCTGAAATTTTGCACATCCACTGGTTAACACCTCAGCTATAACCTTCGCGATGATATCTTTATCTGTTCAAAAGTGGCAGACTTATTTCCACAATTTTTTTGTCTCTATCCCACTGTGCGCCGTGCCGTTCTTCTCTCGAAGGGAAGTTTTTACTTGGGTCAGGTAAGGTTTAAGTGGCAGTCTGCCATCAGACTCATTTAGACGTTTTCGTCTATTGTGATACCACAGGAACAGAAGAAGGAACCGATGAACCATCCAGATCGTTTTAAAAATCCCAATAACTTGCGAATGTTCACATCCGCTAAATCAGGCTGTTCTCAAGGAAACGAGAACCTAAAGTCGAACTCCTTGTGAGTGTTAGTGCGGGACACACACACAGAAGGTGTTCTATAGTCTCTTCTTCTTCAATGTCCTCACAGCTTCTGCAAAAGTATTTGCTGGCAACCGTTAGTCTGTCAGCATGCTTTCCGATTAAACAGTGACCTGCCATGACGGACACAATGACTGAGATGTCTATTATAGCCAATGATAGCAAATAGTCTCGCAAGCTCGTCCGCTTTACGGGTATCTGGGATATCTCTGTGGCCCGGCACTCAAAACAGGTGAATTTTTAACTGTTCAGCCATCTTGTTGAGAGATCTGCGACAGTCGAGGCCGGTTTTTTGTGTTCAGAAATACGTTCTTCAGGTATTTAATGGCTGTCTGAGAAGATATTAATGTCAATCGTGTTCTCGTAAGGCTTTAAAATCATGCGTACAGTGTCATAGGTGGACATGCTAAGTTAGGTTGAAAAGAGGGTGTGGATATTAATCCGCCCAATGCCACTATGGACATACAACACCTTACCCAGTAATCGGCTTGTTGTGCGCTCTTAATACTAAAAAAGTAACCTCGATAAGGAAAATCTAAGCTAGGAATACCGTGCTTTTTTCCATGCCACACCCCTAAGTTGGTTCATGTCTGGCATTGTGTCGTGTAGGTGGACATGCTAACCGATGCGCCACGATGGCTTCCAACCTACTGACCTGCGGATAAAGTAGGAAACGGTACTGCCGGTTTAGGGAATGGGTTGATGGTATGAGTAAGTCGCACCATCGTTGGATAATCGAGGTGATAATATGAGCACCTGTTTGGTTATGACAAGAAGGATTAAACTGGTGTAGTGCTAAGCCAATGCTTTCAACTGTAAACTTGTTCACAAATAGCTATTAGGGTAAAACAACTAGTACGGACCTCCGCAGTCCGTGCTAGAAGCTCAGAGTCTAAACCCAACAAAGAGTCAGAGACGAAAAAAAATCCTATCGGCGAAACCGAATCAGAGACGCGGAGTCTGAAGTCAACTTTTAGGGGAGGAAAGAGAAACAGCGAGACTGGTGGTAAAAATGTTGTTAATTTAAAAAAGTTTTTAGAATCTTTAAAAACTCCAAGTATAAGAAAATTCATTTAAACTGAATTGCAATTCTATCACTAACAGATTTTTTGGAAATCTAATATACAAACATATGCAATTTTGTAAACATGTAACTATTCTCAAGTAAGATTGCCATATTTTTAGTAAAATTCTTCGAAAATTGTTGGCAACGTAAAGAATCCCATGAACATGTGGCAACATTTTTAAAGGGAATAGAACATAATCTATGCCAGCGTCATGACGCTAGACTCTGACTCTAGCTCTTGCGGCTTTTTGCTTTCCCACATAAAATGCATGTAAAACAACTTGACACTGACTCTTGAATCTTTGGTTGGGTAAAGACTCTTGCCCCGCATATGGTAGAGCCTGCATTATTTAGGTGGAAAATAACAGCGACGATAAGAGGTAAAGAAAAGGCGTACAACTTAATGGTCAGGTAAACATCCCACATAAAATGCATGTAAAACAACTTGACGCTGACTCTCGAATCTTTGGTTGGGTTTAGACTCTTGCGCCTCATATGGTAGAGCCTGCTTTATTTAGGTGGAAAATAACTGCGACGATAAGAGGTAAAGAAAAGGCGTACAACTTAATAGACAGGTAAACATAGGGAACCCTCTATTGGTAACGCGATCTGAGTTAAAGTTATAAGATAGAGACCTACAGGATACACGTAGCATTTAAGAGACTGTCGGAGGGACGGCAAAGAATCAATGGGGCGAGCGGAATTACAATTACACAGACAAATACTTAGGGAAACCAGAAAGATCATAATGACCTTCTCCAGCTAAACGACACCCCGCAATCCCCACCTTTTATAAGTTCATTCGAGAAATAAAGGAAGTAAGCCCCAAACTTGTAGGGGTTGAGAAGGTTAACATGATAAAAAGACAAGAAATGCTGCTCGCATTAAGCCTATTACTGACTTCATTCACAGCGAATATGCCCTAAATTATTTCGAAATCCGACGGACTCTTTCTTTGTCAGAAGACAAACAAAAGTAAAAAAAACGGCACACAACAAAGACAAGAGTATTGAAGCAGAGTTGACTCGGCCCATTTCGTGAGCATTTAATTACATTTGCAATTAAAATTATGTGAAATTTATCCTGATGCAGCGACATGTCGCTACTATTTTGCTCATAGAACTCAGTACTACTTGTACGGAATGTGTTCGCATTATCTTCGTCACCATTATTTATAGTGCGGTTTGACAGTTGTTCATGTGAAAAATCGAAAAAGCCTAGTAGCTTTAGCCACAATACGAATCAATCTTATCATGGAAGTAAATCGCTGCATTTAGCAACTTGTTTAAATCTCAATTGTTTACACCAAATCGTTTTTCATGGTTCAATGGAGTGTCCTCCTTCGCAGTACACATATATTAAAAAGTACAATTGTAGAAGCTTTAATTCCAGGTGGTCTTTGTAACCAAAAGGTTTGAGCTCACATGTAGACAGCTGACAAAGTTGTAGTATTACAAACAAAAAAAAAAAAAAACAAAGAAAAAAAAACAAAACTTGGGGAACAAAACAAGTTCCATTTACATTCATTCGTCATCTTTCCTCATACTATGTATGAGAGAGGTGGGGTGGAGAGGGGGGGGGGGGGGGGTGAAAAAGTCTTTGGCGGTGAATTGTTAACGGGTAGTGAGAGTACATGAATGGCTATGGACCCCCAAATACATGTGACTGACTCATAGCGAGTCATCGTCTTCGTCGTCGTCGTCATCATCATCTCCATCCGTAATACCAGCACAATATAACCGTCGGCGACAGCGGCATTGCCACCAATTGGGTCAATGTCAAGGCCAATGCTCATTTTCCGTTGTGATGTTGTTGTTGTTGTTATTGCCGTTTTATACTTTACATTGATGGAATGGGCGATGGGGGGATGGGCTGGTGGTGTGGTGCTGCTTTGGGGCTTGTGACGTTGCTACTCTTTCCTTTGTTGATATTTATTCTTTTTTTTAATGTTATTTTGTTTTGGTTGTTGTTTTCGGTTTCTTATGCGGTCTTCTTGTTGGCGGTTTGTTATTTACTTATGCAAAAACGAAATTAGTCTTGTTTACTTTCTTTCATTATATATTCGTGTCTACGAAAGATAAAAAAGTCCTTATATGCACAAAAAAAAAAACAAAATGTTGCGTTTCCGGCTTGGTGTAGGTTAAGAAAGCCTGCAAGGGTACCGAAAATTTAGGGCAAGAAAGGCCAAATCATAAATGAAGCTTTGTACGTTACGAAAGGTGAAATTGGGGAAGCAGTACACATTTTTGTCGATAAGGTAATAGATGAGATTAAACGTTACAATGCGATGTTTTATTAAATTCCTCAGTCGAGACAATACTAAGTCCACTAGTATTTGAAATTTTCTTAAGCCATTGACCTAGCAAAATAACTAAACATAATTGTTTACATCTTACGTTTTTTGGAACTATTGTTAAAGACAGTTTTATTTACAAGCTCGAGGTCTGTTCACGTATGCCATCGCATAATTAGAGACGACTGGGAAAAAAAAATCAGTTAAATTACTTCTATTGTACATCACCGATCCTATAAATGCCAATATTTTACACTGAGTAAAGTGAACTTGGCGTTTACTTCAAAATCAGAGCACTTCTTTTGATACGGAATCCATATGCTAGGGATTTAAAAGTCAACTTCCGACTAATCGTAACAGATGGCCGCTTCAACGCCTAAACTCCTCCAAACAGATATATTGGACGCTCATGTCAATATGGAGTTCAAATGAAAGGTCTTGGGGAGTATATTACGAATATATAGCATAAAAAATGTAGTCCAAACAATAGAGAGTCAGAGAGAGTCGTCCGTCCACCTCCAAAACCCCCCAAATGGGCAAATTGACCGATCATGGCTGTATGGGACTCAAATGAAAGGTAGTTGGAAGTATATTACGAATATGAAATTGAAATATGTGTACAAGTATCTAGGTGGCGCTTTACTTCCTAATTATCTCAAATAGTTTTATTTGCAATTCATGACAATATGGGATTCAAATGAAAAGTAACAGACGAATCGGATATCAAATTTTTGGAGCCAAGTGTTTGGGGGTTCCAAACCACACCCCCAAACCGTACATATTTACCGACAATGGCAATATGTGGCTCAAATGAAACGCGTTTGGGAGTAGAGCAAGAATTTGGTATCCATATTTGGGGCGAAATCTCCGAGATGAGATGGCTATCTCCAAAAATAACTCCTCATTTTCCTAATTTTCACAAAAAACATTGATCTCGGCGTTGGGTGGTATGATTTATCCACCACCATGGATAAGTTTATTATTCTATAGTTTCCACTATATCCAAAGTTTCATACAAATATGCGCCGATTTTGATCATATTAGGTATTGAAGCTCAGAAAGCTTATACAAGTGCCGGCTTCAAATTTCAGAGAAATTTGTTAATAAATGCGCCTTTTATGACGATGAACGTCTTATCTCTTCTCAAGTTAGAACTTCGCCCCTAAGAGGAGTCGCACTGCGGCACGCCATTCGGAGTGGGCTTTAATGGGCTTAAGACCCTTAATTGGGACATCGGTCCATACGGCAACTATATCCAAAAGAACTTAACTTACGTATGGAAAAAATAGATTGTACCAAATTTCAGCTCTAATATCTCAATTATTAAAAGCCTATAGCGTGATTATAACAGCCGTATAGACAAACAGGCATCCTGAAATCGTATTCGAATTTTATAGTGGTCGGAAAGAAAAATTGATATTTCGATGTGTTGCGAACGGAATGAATATACCTCCTATACTATGTCTTAAGTCTAAATTTCAATAACTACAATAGATACGCTTTTACAATCCCAAAGTATACCCCCATTATTTGGTGAACATGCCACAAAATCCCTGTTTGATCCCTTTAATCGATTTAACACGTCAGAAATCGATTATAATACCCTCCACCATAGGATGGGGCTATACTTATCTCGTCATTCTGTTTGTAACTCCTCGAAGTAGTCGTCTAAGACCCCATAAAGTGTATATATATTCTTGATCGTCATGACATTTTTAGTCTGTCTAGTCATGTCCGTCCTTCTGTCCGTCCGATGGTCTGTCTGTCGAAAGCACGCCAACTTCCAAAGGAGTAAAGCCAGCCGCTTGAAATTTTGCACAAATACTTCTTATTAGTGTAGGTCGGTTGGGATTGTAAATGGGTCATATCGGGTCATGTTTTCATATAGCTGTCATATAAACCGATCTTGACTTCTTGAGCCACTAGAGGGTGCAATTCCCTCCCGGTTTGGCTGAAATTTTGGATGAGGTGTTTTCTTATGATTTTCAACAATTGTGCTGAGTATAGTTGAAATCGGTTCATAACCTGATATAGCTGTCATATAAATCGATCTTAGAATTTTATTTCTTGAGCTTCTAGAGGGCGCAATTCCTCTCCGATTTTGCTGAAATTGGGTGTGACGTGTTTCGTTATGACTTCTAACAACTGTGCTAAGCACGGTTCAAATAGGCTCCATAACCTAATATAGCTGCCATATAAACTGTTCTTGCATCTTGATTTTTTTGAGCCACTAGAGGGCTCAATTCTTATCCGATTTGGCTGAATTTTTGCGTGTTTTGTTATGACTTCCAAAAACTATGCTACTTATGGTTCAAATCGGTCCACAACCTGATATAGCTGCCATATAAAACGATCTCGGATCTTGACTTCTTGAGCCTCTAGAGGGCGTCATTATTAGCCGATTTGGCTGAAATTTTGTACCACAACTTCTCCCACCTTCAACATACGTGCCAAATATGGTACGAATCGGTCTATAGCCTGATACAGCTCCCATATAAACCGATCCCCTATTTTACTTCTTGAGCCCCTAAAGGGCGCAATTCTTATTTGAATTGACTGAAATTTTACACAATCGCTTCTACTACGGTCTCCAACTTTCAATTCAGTCGGTTTCGGACCATAACTTAATATACCACAACAATTCTTTTCATTTATCTTTTGTTTGCCTAAAAAGAGATACCGGGAAAAGAACTCGACAAATGCGATCCATGGTGGAGGGTATTAAGATTCATCCCGGCCGAACTTAGCACGCTTAAAAAGTCGTAGACCCTATTTTTTCCGTAATAAAGACTTTGATCATCGAAAATAGACTTTTTGATAGTCGAATAAAAACCCGAAAAGTCGACTTTTTGTTAATCCTAAAAAGTCGACTTTTCAATTTGGTCGAATCGTCTTACAAACGAACAACGCTTGCAAATCTGTTAGGAAAGTTTATCGCGAGCTTCATCCATTGAGCGACGAAGTTCATTTTTGGCTCAATGGGTACGTAAATAAGCAGAATTGTCGATTTTGGAGTGAAAATCAGCCAGAAGCATTACCAATGCATCCAGAAATAGTCACAGTTTGGTACGGTTTATGGGCAGGTGGCATCATTGGACTGTACTTCTTTAAATGTGATGCAAATCGAAACGTAACTGTGAATGGTGTGGTGGAGCGCTGCCGTGAAATGATATCCAACATTTTTTTGCCCAAAATGCAAGTGCTTGACTTGCATGACATGTGGTTTCAACAAGACGGTGCCACATGCCACACAGCACGCGTAACAATGGACTTATTGAGAGGAGAGTTTGGTAAACATTTAATTTCAAGTTCGGGACCGGTCAATTGGCCGCCGAGATAGTGCGATTTAACGCCTTTAGACTATTTTTTGTGGGGCTATGTTAAAGCTTATGTCTATACAGACAAGCCCGCTTCAATTGGCGCATTAGAAGACAAAATTGAAGCATTTATTCGTGAGATAGACCATTTGATTCAGAACTAGGTACAAACGTCCATATAGCGGCATTGCTCATTTTTATACCCTCCACCATAGGAAGGGGTTCCAAGAAAGTATATATGATCTGAGACCCCGAAAAGTATATATATTCATGATCGTCTGGATCGTCGGTCCAAAACCTGATATAGTTTTCATATAAACCAAAACACACCCTAAGTATGATCAAAATCGGTTCATAACTTGATATAGCTGCCATATAAACCGATCGTCCGATTTGACTTCTTGAACCTCTAGGGGTCACTATTACAATTACAGAGGTTAGCATGTCCGCCTATGACGCTTAACGTTAACGATGGTTTCCCCCTCCTAATGCTGGCAACATTTGTGAGGTCCTTTGCCATGTAAAACTTCTCACCAAAGAGGTGTCGGACTGCGGCACGCCGTTCGGACTCCGCAATAAAAAGGAGACCCCTTATCATTGAGCTTAAACTTTAATCGGACTGTACTCATTGATATGTGAAAAGTTTGCCCCTGTTCCTTAGTGGAATATTCATGGACAATATTTGCATTTGCACTCAAAGAATTTATCCCATGCGATCCATGGTGGATTCATGCGATTTTACTTGTTCCATTTATGAGTAGGTGTAGGGTTTTATATAGTCGGCGCTACCCGACTTTTGTGTTTCCCTACTTGTTTTACAATTTCATTTAGCCATTTTCATAAAGTAATTCAGGTGACAGAGGCCCAGAAGCCTTTTCATGTCTTATATTTCAAAATGGTGATAAGGTATTTAAACGACTTTCAATTCGTTGATGCGAAAAATCAATCATTTGTGATTTTTGCTTAACCGTAGACCAATTCCAATTCACATACATACATAGAAATTACGTATACCTACATATTTAATCTTAATTTATAAATGTGAATGAATTGACTTGACTGACTGGAATAGCGAAATAAGTTACTGTGAATCATTGATAACGAAAACAAAATAAACAGATAGTGATGTCGTCATAGAAATACTCTGGCCGCCATATAAAGACTTAAACATAAATAACTATAGTTGTCATTTAAATATATTGTACAATTAGATTGAGCGTCTGTATGTTTGTCTTTTCTTTTTCATTCTGGGTTTTTACTTTTACAATTCCTATTGAGATTGATGACAATACCTCATACTTCATAAATATTACACACCATAGCGTCGTCTGGGCCATTAGACCCGTTTCGCGGTTTCATGGCATGAATCACAAGTGACTGCATTGACTCTTGTGCATAACAAAGCGATCAAATGGCAAATCTGTATACAGATCAGTATATTCATAGAAATGTACATACATACACAAACAATAAAACTTCGTGTGAGCGTCGTCAAAATATAACTGTTAGTAATGAAAGAACACAGTTTCATAATAAAAGGTATAGACAATTTTGAGATGGCACTCGAATCTCACACATTTAATCGAAATTTGTAATAGCAGAGAATATCCAAGAAACCCTTAAAGAAACAGCGTCTGAAATCTGCTTGGCAGAAGGCCAGGATTCACCAATAGAAGGTTAGGTCACTTGCTCAAACATAAAGTGTATAGGCACCATGAATATCATTAAGGATGTCAAATCTGCCGATTGAAAATGTCATCGAATAGGGGAAAAGAGAATAAGTGAACTCAGAGCGGGCTAGTTGGCAATGGCAAGTACTGCCAAAAATTAAAAAAAAAAATTATGTCGGCTGATCGTGGCTTAACCTTATTCAGATAAGGCTTTGTCATATATAAAATAATAGCTGGTTTGCAAATTTTGATTACCTTAGCATTTTTAATGTATACTAATCCTTAATTGTGGCAACTCTAGTTTTGGCTGATCACGGTGATGGGGCGGTAATATAACGTATTGGATGCGATCTTTGCAACGTAACGTAATACTTTGTATGTATTGAAAAAAGCCGCACACTTGGCGTAAATGTGATTTCTTGCACCAAAATGTTTTTTTTTTTTACAGGAGAAATTTTATAAGTACATACATATTATGTCTATGCCTGTTTATTTGTTGGCTTGTATTTTCCGTATAAACTCAAAACGGCTGAACCGATTTTCTTCAAATTTTCACAGATGGTGTAGAATGGTCCTGTGGATAAATTGGGGTACTACATTTTTCGATATCTGAAGGGGGGACGGACCCTCTTCCGTCGTTGTTTGTACTCTTACAGTGACCTATAAACTACCGAGAGCAAGCCTTTTTCATATTTCATTTTGCTTTAATATTCGTATCCATATGTGTACATTTCATTGTCAAGCATGTAGCCATTATGCACACATCGTGGATTATAATAGTTCTAAATGTTGTTTTAAACGTAATCGACAAGTAATTTCACCCCATCCCAAAACCCGCCAAATATATATACCAATTACGACAATAAGGGACTCATATTAGAGGTATTTAAGAGAAGAAAACGTGCCCGAAATCCAATTGTGGAATCAAGTATTTGGGGGACCACCCCAGTCCCCAAAACACCCCTAAATTGGGCATTTTTATCGACCATAGCAATATGGGCCAAAGAGGAAAAATTTACCGACCATACCAAATTAAAGGTTTTTGTGAGTAGAGCACGAATCTGATATCACCACCACCATAACACCCCCCCCCCCCCCCCCCCCCCCCCCCAAATAGGACGTATTTGCTGGTCATTGTAATATGGGGATCAAATCATTGGTATTTTAGAGAAGAGCACGAAACTGATATATATATATATTCAGGGCCAAGTCACTCAATGGCCACCCATCCCCTATAACAATTCTCCCCAAAGGAGGAAAAGTCCCAAATACACCCCTAAAACGAGCATACAATTTTACCGATCATGCCAATTTGGGGCTCAAATGAAAAGTATTTGGGAGTAGAGCACGAAATTGATACCCACATTCAGGGCCACAATTCTGGAGATCCACACCACAATGCAACGCAAATCCCACCAACCACCACCCTGGGGCCCTTTCCACTCCCAAAATTATCCAAACTTAAATGACCCTAAACGCTCCGAGCGAATTCATAGGCCAATAAAGATCATATGGTATTTCACTAAAAGCTCTTTAATTGTCGAAAATAAATATTCAAATGATAATGTTTCATATATAGTAAAAGAAGGCGCAGCGGAGCGGGCTAGTTGGCAGATTTTCATCTTCACAAAAGAATGAATTTGATTAATACATATATCTTACAACTGTAACCAAAGTTATTTTTGACATAGGTCCTACGAAATGCAATTTGTTTGTTTTCTCAATTTTACACTTTCCACACATAATAATTTTTTCTTTACATGCTGATTTATATTCCCTTCTCTGGGAATATAAAACAATTTGCTGATTCTGGCGGCGGAGCGGCCCGGCTCGCCAAGTAAATTTATAGATTCTGATTCATCTGAAGCTAAAAGAATGAAAATCTCACGGTAAGTCATTTAAAAATGAACCTGAGGAAAATCCAGAGGTGAAAAAACCAAAATTTCGTTGGAAAGAAGAAAGAGCAAAAAGAGCAGTTTAAAAGACTTGGTATCAAAAAGTCGCAAAGGGGATAAAACCAAGAAGTGTCGTTGCAAAACAGGACTCTAATGTTGACAATGATTTGTTAGATCTTAGAACATCGATTGTGTGTCCGTTGAAGATCGCCGTGGCTTAGAGGTCCGTATGTCGGCCGATGACGCAGAACGCTTGGGTTCGAATTCGGCGTGAACACCATAAAACCAGTTTTCAATTTAATTTTGTATATGTCTGGAATACACATACAACATATTGCACAATTTTTTCCAACTACAATACTTTATCTACCTAAAATTTGTAGAAATCGATTTTTTTAATTCAAATATATCGCCCTAAGCCACATATGATTATGCCACATTTTAATTTTGGTATATAGTAAAACAAACCATACTCCCGAATTCAAATTTCAATGCAGTAATAATTTTTTTTTTCGAAGTATGTATTCACTTACCTGATGTGGGGATGGTGAGGCTTGTGAAGGTTGAGGCGATGGACTGGGCGCATGACTCGGACTACTGCTAGGCGGGGGACCGCCATGCTGTGTATGATGAGGTGATGCTGGCGGCAGGGGATGGCCACCAGGGCCAGGACTAGGAGCAGGTGATGAACCACCAGGCCAAGGCCGATTCGGTTCTGGATACTGAAAAAACACAAGAGATGAAGACAAAAACCATGAAATCAATTATAAATTCTGCTGTAGTTTTGCTACAACAACAAAAAAAAAACGCTTAAACCCCCCTTTCACACACCAACCAAGTGAGAACAGGATACACAAAAAGCAATTGTTTGTAAAATTAAATGAAAAACTCTTAGCACATTTTTGTTTGTCGGTTGGCAGATGCAGCAATTGTAAAGTACATAAGTGGAATTTTACAATAGCAAAAATTCATTTACCATTTGCAAACAAAAAACCATGTTGGAAATTCTTTATAGGGAACCATATTTCTGTAAAACAGAGTTTTTGCTTTCTTTGAAATTTGGGATTTACGCTCGGCTCCACTGATAACTGGTATTAAAAGAAAAACAAAACAACTTTTTTGTTCTACTGCTTTTGCTTTGTGCAAAATTTGGTTTTCTTATGAAAGGAAATTTATAGTTTAAATGAATCCTTAATTAAATAAATAGTAATGTATATTTTGGAATTCAATTGATGCAATGTCCAAAAAAACTTTAATCTTCACTTAATTTAAGAAATCTTTTTCTCTTACAACCCGTTGCGATTCAGGTTATGAATTTATATAGGGATACTTGAAAGATCTGGACGGGATTTGATGTGGGTTTTTAGAGATCTAATAAAGTTCGTTTTTTATTTAATTTCAAATGGTCCATTCGAAAGGTCAAATAATTTGGTCGACCCGGATTAACAATGTGGTATGACAATGGACTAAAAAGATCTATGTGAGTCTGTTAAGGGAATAGACCGCCACTCTACCTGATCTAAGGTCAAACTTTACACCAATTTGTCGATCATTTCAGTCTGCATTCCACAAACAACATGTGTGTGAGCCTCATTGCTAATCACAATTGTTAGATAAAATTGTGGTTTTCCATCAACATTTGTCGAAGAACACAAGTTTTCATAATAAATTTGCAGTCGTTGTGCGTTTGTAAATTTCTCCATGATGAAATGGCAGAGAGTACGAAACACTTTTCACTTTCACAGATGACGTTGGTAGACCTGGCACCCCGGCATGGGATAACAAGGCTACGAGGAGAGCCATTCGTCGTATCCGTGGTCTCCGAGCCGATGGACAACTATCACAATATGACGTGGACGAAGTTACGAATGTCATTTAAGGCCGAGATTTCGTCGGTGCCCAACGGTGCTGAAAATATGGATCTACCAAGAGTTGAGTACCTAACAACTGTCCTCAACCTGTCTTCGAACACTCTTACAGTATCCGATGTCTGGAAGATGGGCAGAGTAATCCCGCTTCTGAAGCCTGGAAATGACCCGAGTGAGGGGGGAGTCGTACAGACTATTTTCCCATTCTCCCACCCGTAGCCAAGACGCTTGAGGGAATACTCCTCCCAGGCCTCATTGGAGAATTTCTATTCGCCAAGCATCAGCATGGAGTTTGAAGACTGCACAGCACATCAACTGCTTTGCTAACCACCACCGCACACAATTGCCGTGTCTTCAAATCAGCCCAGGCCATGTGATAGGACGGTCCTCGTGGCACTGGACCTATCGAGGGCATTCGACACGGTCAGCCTTGCCAAACTATTTGAGAACAGCGCCAACACGTTCTTCCAGTCAGGCCTAAAACGCCGGGTCGCGAATTATCTGTGTGATCGCCAGTCATTTGTGGAATTTAGAGATAAGAGGTCGAAGCACCGTAGAGTGAAACAGGAAGTTCCCCAAGTTCCAGTTGGGGAGAAGAGGAAGTTCTACCTAATCTCCACTCCACCCTTCCGATGCGGACGGACGATTGTACGATCATGGCATGAGAACACCACCCATTGTTGATAGGTTAAACGTCTACCTCAACGAACTTTTTTCGCTGCACCCGTTGTTGATAGGCTAAACGTCTACCTCAACGAACTTATTTCGCTGCAATAGATCTGAAATTATCTACAGCGGTCAAAAAAAGTATTCATCATTAGCAAAATTGATAATAAATTCACTTATTTTGGGTAATTGAAGAAAATTTAAAGTAAACAAATAATGCAGTTTTATGCAATAGTTTATTTTTCGTAATATGTTTTAAAATAAATTCAAAAAATAAATTTAATTAGCGCAAAAAATGCAATTTTATATAATAACACCAAAAACAGAACAAAAAAAGTATTCATCATTGATGTGCTATCATCAAAGTCAAATTCAAATATTATTTGGAAATCCCCCTTTTCTGTTTTATTTAGTAAAGGAGGCTTTGCCCTTGACAGCAAATATTTAATTTCATTGAAAATATAGTTTTTGTCAAAATGGGTCGTAAGCAAAACAAGGTTTCTGATGAGGTAAAAGTTTTGATAATAAAACACCACAGGAATGGTTTAACTCAAAAAAACTATCAGTGAAATATTAAATAGACCACGATCTACTATACAATCCATCATCAGAAAGTGGACAGAAACGAAAACTGTTGACAATAAACCAAGATCTGGTCGACCAAAAGCACTTTCAGTTGGAGATGTGCGTTGGCTAGTGCGGCAAGTTCAGAAAACTCCGAAGACAAATGCGACCATTCTTCGTAAAAACACTATGGAATATTTTGGGGAAGGAAGTTACTACACAAACAATTCGAAATACACTCAAAAGGCATAGTTACAGAGGAAGAACTGCACGTAAGAAGCCCTTTATAAATAAAATAAACCGAGTGAAAAGGCTAAACTTCGCAAAAATGTATGTAAAACAGCCCGAATCATTTTGGAAAACAGTCATTTTTGCAGACGAGAGCAAGTTTAATCTTTTTGGGTGCGATGGAAAGGTCATAGTGTACAGAAAACCAAATACAGAGCTTGAAGAACGAAACACAGTTGCTACTGTAAAACATGGTGGAGGTGGTTTAATGGTTTGGGGGTGTATGGCGGCTTCAGGAGCGGGAAATCTTGAAATTATTATTGGAGTAATGGATCATAAGTATTACATTGACATTTTAAAGAGGAATTTAAAAGATAGTGCTGTAAAACTTGGGCTTGGTAATAACTTTCAATATTATCAAGATAATGACCCCAAACATTCTGCTTTAAATACCAAGATGTGGATGCTGTATAACTGCCCCAAAGTCATTAAAACTCCTCCTCAAAGTCCCGACTTGAACCCAATTGAACATCTTTGGGAACATCTCGAACGCAAATTGAGAACGCGCAATTTTTCGAGCAAGAGTCAAATGCAACAGGTGATAATGGAGGAATGGACTAATATAGACCAAAATATAACCGCTAAATTAGTCCAATCGATGTCAAACCGTTTAAAAGAAGTTATAAGACGCGGTGGTCGAATAACAAAGTATTAATTTTTTTAAATTATGTTATTTATTTTTTTGTTTTTTTGCAATGATGAATACTTTTTTTGTTTAATTTTTTGTGTTCAGCTGTAAAATGGCCCTTTTTGTTCCAATAAATACTATTTTTTTCTTTAAAAACAATGAAATTGTGTACATATATATCACACAAGCACTACTGCATCATTAGTTTAATATGTTTTTATTCCAATTGTCTTTTGTAGACTTATTAAAAAAAAACATTGAATGATGAATACTTTTTTTGACCGCTGTATTTTATGCGGGCTAAAAATATCCAATATAATTGGTATGGTAAATTCTGGCAAACTTAGGACGTTTTTTTGTTTGTTTCTTTTTCGAGACGAGCTTAATGATCGGAGATTTTTTCTGCAATGGAAAAGGAAAGCCAGAAATCTAAACACACACGAACCACTATGGGACGCGATTCGTTATTTGGTTAGAATAACTCATCGGCCATATTAGGTGTGAAGACTTCAGGGGTCGTACGTTGGTATGTTGTACTTATATCCAATTTATTACGATAATGCCTCTATGATATAAACACATTAAGCTCGCTCGACAACCCAGCTGTTCTTTTCTCAGCGCATGAGTTTTTACTATTATTTTATTAGAACTATGCGTTTTATTGTTTAAACAAATGTGCCGATTTTTCAAATTGGAGTACCGAAAATATCGATTTTTTTTCTTCAAAAGTGCTTATTTTCTGGTTTGGTATTGAATGGCTCGGATACGTTCTTCTTCCCTATTCTTACTGAGAAAGTGTATCAGCAAGCGTCATCCTGGAGTCGTATCAAATTTGAAAGGATACTAAACCCAGACTGCTTGAAATTAGAGCTGGCAAAGTATCGATAACCGCAACATTCGATATTTCTAATAACAAACATCGATAGTACCGATACTATCGTTAATTTCCCATCACCTATATTTCAAACGAAAATGAGAAGTAAAAATCTGAAGATCGATTTATATAAAAGCAATATTTATGCATAGGCCCAATAAAACCAAGGTTAATAAAGTTGGTTGGAAGTCATGAGAGAAATCATTCTACAAAATTTTAGCCCAATCGGATGAAAATTGCGACCTCTATAGGCGCAATGTTTCTTTTAGGACACATTCAGTATCAGATCGCATATTTTTGTTCAATTTTGCCAAAAATTTAACTTTGCCAATAGATCTATACTAAACTATACTAAAAATAACAATCGATATTCAGACATAAAATAAAATATCGATAGTACCATCGATATTTTGCCAGTTCTACTTGAAATAACTATGAACGTGTAGGGCTCACGAAAGCGACTTTGTAGTGGACAAGGAGATGTTACCTATCGACCTGTCTTTCTGGGGTTTGTTTCAGGATTTGGCGCAGTGTGGATATCTGGTCTATAGTACATTTACCAGAACTAAAGCTGCATTGATACAGTTTTGACTTCTACCAAATTTGGTTGATTTGTTTTTCTCTTGATAGGTTAGTAGATTTTATCGAACATAAAAATTAGTTCACATGTTACACAATTTGACTGGGTATATACACTTCTCTAATGTAGCACAAATGTCAACATTAGAAACTATGGCCAGTAACTAAATTTTAAAATTATTCTTATATATGATACAGGTCTACTTCTATCAGGTTGCCAGGTTACTTTTTGACCCATGCTTTGATGTATATCATTCACAATTACGAATCTTATCTAAGAGTATATTGAGGGTATCAAGGCAGTTTCCTGATGCCTATCTCAGTTTCAAAATGTCTGTTTTATACTCTCATCTCATATTCTGCACATTTTCTACTGTATTTCAGTGTTATTTGGGCATAAAAGGGTGGATGATTATCTTTGTCAGCCACCAGCATCCTATTTCGGGATTGCTAAAACATCCTTTTAAGAGCGACATCTTTCTAGAAGACTTGTAATATCTCAAAACATTTACTTAACTCACTTGGTTTTCAAGAGTTTCGGAACGGTTGACGCCAATTGAAATGTTGTCCAAATTTAATTTTTTATAATTCCAACCAAGTTAATATGAGGAGTAATTGTGAAGATTTGCTTTCTTTTGCAATAAATTTTCAATATTTTATTAAATTTCTTTCGATATATTTGATTTGTAGCGGTTGAATTGGCGAGTTTTTGTACATATACGGGTTCACATGTAGAAACGAGTCGTTTTGCTTTAATAATTTATACAAATAACATTAAAGTCCTATTTTATTTTCTGCAATTAAATCGCGATTTAGTAAATATTTTGCAACCATAAATTATTTGTAATGATTATTAAAGATCTTGCTGCCAACATTCACCCTTTTCCATTGTATAATCAATTACAAACTCTTAGGATTCAATTTCGAACATCCATAGCCATCCTAATTAACTATTCAACCTAAAATCCTCAATGAAGTTCGAAAAACAATGAGCAGACACAGAAAAATGTTCAATCATTCAATCGAATGGTTGGCAGATAACAAACAGGACTCACAAATAGACAAAATGGTCATCAGGCAGGCAACCCATTGCCGAGAAATCATCCAACAAACAACGACTACGAATTAAAAATGCATTTGTATGTGTTTTTTGGGCGAGCAAAGAGTAATGGAATGTTGCAATTTTATAGGGAATGGAAAGGGACCCAGTGTACATACGCACATTGTGTTCACGGGTATGAGTTTATTATATACATACATATACATATGTACATACATATCGATGTATGTGTGTGTATAAGAGGAGAGAACAATTGAAAATCAGATGGACAATAATGATAATAGAAAAGCATAAAACTTCAATTGTGTGTGTGTGTATACATGTCAATATTATGCAAATAAATGAACAAAGTGTGGGTGTGTACAGAAGTGTGAGCACACGACGCACGTTCTTTACATCAAAGTCCATCTAATATGTATTGACACTATGATGGGTATTTACATATTTAATGTTGACAAACAACGCACAGTGGTATGGAAAAAATAATAAGTGAAAATAAGTCTTCCATTTTTGAACGGATAAAGGTCTTAACCTAATATCCTACAACTACTTTACAATAATTCATACGTGCGATAGATATAATTGGGAGCTATAGCTGAACCGATTTTGGTGAAAATTTACAGACGTATATATCGTTTGAAAATTAATGTTATTACAGCCTTATAAGTGTAAACGAACGATACATAATACGGGGGCTACAGCTGCGGTCAAAAGTTTTATTCCATTAAGATAAAAAAAATACGTGGTCAATGAATTCCGTCGCCAGAAAATGCTGTTGAAGCGTTCAATAACTATGTTTGGGAGTTGTCGCAATCGGAGTGGTGCTAAGTGCTAAGAGCATTAGTTCGAGCGCATGCAAAAGTGTATAAACCTTGTTGAAGGATAGTTTGATGATAAAAAATTGTGTTTTCATGATTAGGCCATAAACTTATAGAGCAGCCCTCATAATTCCCCTTTCGAGGGTTCGTTTTCCAGAATTATGATGTCTAATGAGTATTGGCAATTACCTGATGCGTCGTATAGGCAGTTCGATGATTTGGTCCTGTCGCTGGGCCGGGCGGTGTGGGATATCTCTGAGGATACGGTGAATATTGAGATGGTGTTGTGCCTTGATTTGAAGATTGTGGCGGCGGCGGTGGACCACCTCCACTACCGCCACCACTACCACTACTGCTCTGCTGTTGTTGTTGCTGCTGCTGTGGTTGTTGTTGCTGTGGTAGTTGCTGCTGTTGTTGTTGTTGTCCCGGCTGAGGCTGTTGTTGCTGGGGCGAACTTGGATAGGAACCTGAGTTTTGACCTTGTGATGGCGGATATGGGGATTGACCTCTGGAAGTATTTGTCTGCAAAAAAACCAAAAGAAAAGAAAAATGAAGAAAACGAACTAAAATAATTTCCAAACAAACTAATTAAAATCAAGTAAAGAGGCATACACCTCGGCCGTGCCGACCACCACTATGGATAAATTTATCATCCTATTTCATTATAACTTCCCTACTATATCCATAGTTGTATCCAAATATGGGCTAATCTGCATCATATTTGAATTAGAAACCGAGAAGCCTTATACAAATCACAGTTTCAGCAAAATCGGGCAATAAATCCGATTTTTGTGGGATTAAGACCCTAAATTCGAAGATTTGTTTATATAGCGGCTTTGTTTTAATGCGGTACGATTTGAACCGTAATTAGCAGGATTGTCAAGAGATCGAATATAACTCACTGTTTGAAATAGGGTGATAAATGCACCTTCAATGGGCTTAAGACCCTAAATGAAAAGATCGGTCTATATGGCAGCTATATACCAATATGGTCGGAACTATATCGGATGACGAAAGGCTTAAAGCAAATCAAATTTCAGAGGAATCGGGTAATAAAGCTGCATTTATAAGCTTAAGACCCTAAATCGGCAGATGAGTATATATGGCAGCAATACGTAAACATGACCCTATCTGGACCATATTCGGGTCGCATGTCGTAAGGTCTAATACAACAAAAAGGCTTTAGATTCTTTTTGGAAGATCGGTCAATATGACATATACTATATATAAATATGGTCCGATTTGAACGATATTTGGGTCGGGCGACACAGAATGCTTAAGACAACTCACTGTTCTAAATTTCAGCCAAATAGGCTTATAAACGGGGCATTTATGGGCTTAAGTCCCTAAACCGGCAGATCGAACTTTAAGGCAGCTATGTGTTGACAGATGCCGAGAGTCGTAACACAACTCACTGTTTCAAATTTCATCGATATGTGACAATAAGTGCGTTTTTTCCAGGACGGTAAATACACTAACAGTCTCCCAGTGTAAGAAGGAGATCAATGCCTTCTCTGAGGCAAAATCCGCATCGTTTGGGTGCCGGGTCAAAGCGGAGTAAGGGCGAATGAAAGAGCATACGATTTGGCAGAGAAGGCCAGAGGCCGACGCCTACCAGGTCGATGCAGTCCGAGTTAAGGGCGCATTGTGGTCGGTCTTGTATGGAAAGAACGATCAAAAATACATAATTTCCGCATTTATAAACCGATTTCAAAGAAATTTTAAACAATGACTTTTACGATGCATACCGATTTCTAAACCAAATAGGACTACATTTCGATATAGCTACCTTATAGACTGATCTGCCTATTTTGAGTCTTAAGCCCGTAATTGTCACATTTATTACCTGATTTCGCTGAAATTGCGAGTTAAAGATGATTCACATCGGACCATATTTAGAATAGATATAACTCTCATAAAAACGGATCTCCCGATTTGATCTTTTGGGCCTCTGGAGTAGCTGCAACGGGAGTCGCGGACTCTCGCACAAATACATTGACAAATACTGGCGCCTTTAAATAACCGATGCCCACCAGGTTCCCGCGGCGATCAATTCTTTGGATCGGAACGGGTTTGTTCATCTACAGGAGGATGATGAGGATCGCCACCTTCACATTCCAATGTGGTTACAACAACATAGCTCCCATATAACTTTTTAAGTGGTCCAGCCTTCAAAACACCCCAAAACAGGAGTTATTTACCGACCATGGACATATAGAGTGCAAGTGAAAGGTATAAGAGAAAGAAAGAAAGAGCAGTGGAGCATGCCAGGTTCAGCTAGTACCGCACAAATAAACAATATCACGCACACAATCAAAAACTTAAAAAAAAGGGGTAAGAGTTGCCTTTAGTCTTTTGGTTGTAACTTCGAAGGTTGCAAAAAGTTGCAGCATGTGGCATCTTAAGAGCACCATTGATATTGGAGTTAAATGTCAATGGGGACTTAAAGGGGGAACATAACTAAAATCTAACTGGCGAGATAACATTGCGAAAAATACAAATAAAACTCTAATTTTAAATAACCTACACAACACCATAACATACACAAAACTACGATGAAAATCCTATGAGAATATCGGGATCATTAGAACACGATGCTATTGCTGAAAGGAAGTTAAAAGGAGTTCAGTATAGCTTTCGGTATCATAACGGGATACATTAGACTACGAGTTATTTATGAAAAATATGTCATTGCCCAGTTTTCGTGGCTAACAGACACCGAGACTTAGGCGAGGACACAATACCAGACATGAACCAAATTGGGGACGTGGTATGGAAAACAATTAGGGATTTTGTAAGTAGCACGAAATTCCCGACATTGATTTCCTTTCTCAAGTTACTTTCAGTATTCAGAGCACACATACTGGCTTAGATGAATGTCCATAGTGGCAAAGGAAGGATTGATATTCGCACCCTCTTTTCAACCTTACCTAATGGGCCAAAGACCCTTAATCGACAGACCGTTCTATAAGGCAGATATATCCAAATATAGTTTAAAAACTTAACCAGCGTATCGAAAAAATATGGGTCTGTGCCAAATTTCAGCACAATATCTCAATTTTTAAAGCCAGTACTGTGATACAACAGAAAAACGGACAGACACAATGACATCGTTAAATCGTCCTAAAATACTTTGTAGGGTCGGAAATGGATATTTCGATGTGTTGGAAATGAATGTATCCTATGTTGGCGGATATAATAAACATTCATATATTTTTAAAAATAATTTAATAATGTTGTTGTAGTAACTTCCTTTTAGCTACATATTCCTTGAATTTAATAAAGGTCTAAAGCAAACATCCTTGGAAACTAAAATGTAGCATGTAATTAAATCAAAATCCCTCTTTATTTGAAATTCTAAGAAAAGTACTTAAAATCCATCAATTCCACAGCAAGATACCATAATCCCTCGGCCAATGCCAAATGTACACAGAAGTTAGCAGTTTGTACAGAGACAGCAAGAATAGACCAAATCCAAATGCTACATAAATGTTGAACTGGACTGCAGAGAATACAATTGGATGTAAGGAAAATAGGGAAACATTTAAAGAAAATGCCAAATAGACGGGAGATACAGTCTAAACCGCATAACTGTAATACGCTTAAGTGAAAAATCGCGATTAAGTGAAATTGATGAAAAGAACCATCCATTTTTGGTATTATTCAATGCAATTGAACTCACATTGTCTCTGATTTTTAAAGAGCCCAACTGAGCATGGCTCTTTATCAACTCAAGTATTTCATACATAATTATTACGTTGCTGGAAAACTTTATTTCCCTTATGATTTTATCGCTTAACTAGAAATCAATTTCACCTATCCGAACTATGCTTAACTGAAAATTACGGATAAGAGCAACCATATTGATGCATTTTTAGCGTTTCAATCATCCGGTTTCGACTGTAAACTCTTATTTGCAACATTGACGAATAAATATAAGCTATATGAGACCACATATCGATAATAACTAAACCTTACAAACTGTAGGTCAATATGTACCATGCGAATTTGTTTTTAGCTTAGACACATTTTTCCCACACGACGACTTGAAGAGAATATCCATGTCTGAATATAAAAAAGTCCTAACTCAATTTTGTCCAGATGAAGTTTTCTTTTGTTCTGGAAGCCATATGTGAGATGCATCTTAACACCAAATTTCAGGTGGATACAATTGCAGTTAACAGATTTTTTAAGGATTTGAAAAAATGTCTACGTCAAGTTTTTTTCTTCTCCTAAAAATCAACAAAACAAGTAAAATCGTTCTAAGTTCGGCCGGACCGAATCTTTAGATACATGGAAGTCATAACTGTACCCCGCATGCAAAATTTAGCCAAATCGGACAAAAAACGCAGTTTCCAAGGGCTCAAGAAGTCAAATTGGGAGATCGGTTTATATGGGATCCTGTTTTGTTTTGACTGAGCAAAGAGCTGTACTTTGAGCAGCTCGGACGAGTGGTAAACTCGGAAAGTGTCCATTTTTAAAGTTCCGGTACAAAAAATGCTGGTATGCCCAATGACAAAATTCATTTGAGCTACAAAGAAATGGGTGCCAAGAAAACAACAAGAGTTTCTAGAAAAACAACCAGAGTTTCTAAGGCACATACATTATATGGCAACATTTAAGCGATAAAGAAATATCCATCATAAAATAGGTATTTAAACGTGCGAAAATAACAGAAACAATTGTTTTATTTATAGCATAACGAATACAGTAGATTATAATACAAAACCATAATGGATTGTGCGAAAATGGAAGTTTTTTAATAATATTGTGTGCCATCACATCGAAATAAATCCAAATATGCTCTGAAAGAGTTTGAATTACCAACTGAGATCTGCTTATAATTCGTAAAAATTTGAGATGTTACAACATTAAATTGAACTTGGCATCATATGATCAATCCATTATAAAAAAAAAAATAGTTGGAATCCCGAATAATATGTTCTACATACCGAGAATCAAAAGTATAGTCAGGGTAAAAAACTTTATATTTGTCGGAAATATACTTTTATCGTAAACAAAGTCCAAGGTTTTTAGAAAAAAAGTTTACTTGGCAAACATTTTTTCATGTCAAACTATTTTTTTTTTTGCGTGTACTTGTGAATTGTCTTTTTCTGCAACTTAACATCTAAGAGGAGAGAAAAACAAAAGTTTACTACCATTATTGCAATATTCGCGTTTTTGCGATGTACGATGATGGTCAAAGAAGACATTGTGCGAAATTTCACCCAAATCGAATAAGAATTGCGCCCTCTAGAAGTATAATCGGGAGATCGGCTTATGAAATTTATATCAAAACTTGGACCGATATGGCCCATGGCACAATCCTAACCGACCTTCACTATTAGGAAGTATTTGTGCAAAGTTTCAAGCGCCTACCTTTGCTTCTTCGAAAGTTTGCGTTCTTTCGAAGACAAACAGACGGACGGACTGCAGACATGGCTAGATCGACTTTCAATGGGATCTTAGTAGCTGTATACCCCATTCTATAGTGGAGGGTATAATATACCATTTGTAAAAACAAAACCGTTTATATCAAACTTTAACTTGTTTATAAAAAAGAACAACATTTTATTGTTCTTTCTTAGGCATAATGCATTACTCTATGCGACATGTAGTTCTTAAGGGACTCTTAGAACTAAAGGGTGATTTTTTTGAGGTTAGGATTTTCATGCATTAGTATTTGACAGATCACGTGGGATTTCAGACATGGTGTCAAAGAGAAAGATGCTCAGTATGCTTTGACATTTCATCATGAATAGACTTACTAACGAGCAACGCTTGCAAATCATTGAATTTTATTACCAAAATCAGTGTTCGGTTCGAAATGTGTTCATTCACCGTAACGTTGCGTCCAACAGCATCTTTGAAAAAATACGGTCCAATGATTCCACCAGCGTACAAACCACACCAAACAGTGCATTTTTCGGGATGCATGGGCAGTTCTTGAACGGCTTCTGGTTGCTCTTCACTCCAAATGCGGCAATTTTGCTTATTTACGTTGCCATTCAACCAGAAATGAGCCTCATCGCTGAACAAAATTTGTCAAAATTTGAACACATTTCGAACCGAACGCTGATTTTGGTAATAAAATTCAATGATTTGCAAGCGTAGCTCGTTAGTAAGTCTATTCATGATGAAATGTCAAAGCATACTGAGCATCTTTCTCTTTGACACCATGTCTGAAATCCCACGTGATCTGTCAAATACTAATGCATGAAAATCCTAACCTCAAAAAAATCACCCTTTACAAAACAAGTTAGTTTAGGGAAAAATTTTGCAAATAGTAAAAATTTTTCGTGATTAGGGAAAATTTTTCTTATTTGGCGAATGTGAGTTTTGTTTTGGGGAAGAATAAAAAATTGGGGATTTTCTAGGGGTAATTCCATCAGCATAGCTTTATAATCAATTTTTTTGAGTATACCCTTGGATTATATGTGATTGTAATAAGAAGCATATTCACCTACACTGGCGTTTTCTGTCGACACGTATCTTCTGAGATGAAAAAAATGTACATGAATATAGACATAGGATGTATTTACATGAACATAGGCTTTAGTTAATCATACTTAAGCCGGAAATGTTTCCAAAAATTCCGCATCTTCAATACTAAAATAACATTAAATGGGGGTTATACTAATCTAGTTCGACCCTCCGTAGCTTTGTCCAATTCATGATAGTAGTCGAATAATTGAAGCTATCTCTTTAAAATTTTCTGTCATTTGCAAATGAGTCATAATGGTACAGACTTCGATATATCTCTCATATAAAATGGTCTTTTGACTTGATTTTTTAACCCCTAGAAATTGCAATTTTTATCCAATTGTACTAAAATGCACGTAGTGTTCTTTTACGACTTCTACCAATAGAGGCAAGTATAACCCGAATCGGTTCATAACCTGATAATAGCTCTCATATAAATCGAATAAAATTGTCTTCCGATCTGTCCTGCAAGACGCAATTGTTATCGGCTGAAATTTTGCACTTAAAAATGCAAATTTGCTCACGAGCATTCCAATAAGAAACAGGAGCAAACTTCTCACATATCAATGAGTGCTGTCCGATTCAAGTTTAAACCCAAAGATATGGGTCCTCATTTTTATAGCCGTTTCCGAACGGCGTGCCGCAGTACGACACCTCTTTGTGGAAAAGTTTTTACATGGCTGTCATACCAAATGGTGGAGTATCTCACAAATGTCGTCAGCATTAGGAAGGGATAATCTACGCTGAAAATTTGTCTGATGTTCTCGCCTCTGTGCTAAGGCGGCCTCCACGTATTGCTGTTTTATTACTTACAATGATAAACTTTAAATGCACCAATCCATTGGTTGTGGGCATAAAACTTATATTTTTTTCCATAGGGCATTTTCTCAGGGGAAAAACAAATTATTTGGGGAAATTTGTATGGACTTTTGGGGATTTGTCTCAAAAAAATTTGGCAACCATATGGAGGAGAAATGCTATCTTCATATATCGATAACAGCTATGAGTGTTAAACAAATGTAGAGAGAGTGCGAGGAAACACATTCAACATCGGCAGGTGCAAGTGATGCACCTCTCTTTTATAACCCCAAAGTATGAATGAGTGTCCGTCATTAATAATTTGCCAAGTAAATGACTTGTATGACAACATGAGTAGACACTCTCTGGTCAATATGTCATTGTCATCATCATCATCATCCTTCTACATATGAATATACGACATTGCACACTGCGTGGCTGTCGTACACATTGCAACTGAATAACTATCATAACTTTTTATATTCCAAATGGGCTATACTCCGTTTATTAAACTCTGCCCCAAGGATAGCTACATTGTTCCACATGATTGTGTTGATGTTGGTCTGAGTAGCCACATCTAGGAGAGGAGGTGATTGGAAGTGAAACAAGTAAATGTCAATCGAATGGACGTGTCATTGCTGCATTTCGCCCTGACCAAAACCAATAAAGTGGATGGAGAGTCGAATACGGATGACAATATCAAAGATAAACTTACAGCCAGCTACAATAAATGAAATCATATCGAGAAAAATGAGGATACACAGACGTGTCACATACACACATACACAACTACATAATACAGTAAAAGGATTCAGGATGCATAATGATATGTATGAGCATACATACATTCAAACCATATGTAATGACGAGATATTGTTGCTATAGACCGATACACTGACTTTTTAGTAGTCATACACACACTCTCACACACACACAATGAAACGAATATATACACAAATGATTTCGTATTTATATATCGGTATGTCAAAGGATACAATTTGATAACTCTGGGACATTGTTGTTGATGATGATTATGATGTCGATTTTCATTTCAGTTCGGTTCTCTCTCTCTCTCTCTTTCTTGCCCTTTTGAATTAGCTCTCTCTCTCTCTCTCTGTCGTTTAAAATCACATGTGTTCGCCTCATGTGCACGTAGTCGATATAAATTGAATGAATGGAAGTGGGGGGTTGAACGATATATAAAATTTAATCGATTTTCCAAAACCAATTCTGCTCGTGCAACACCCCATAAAATATACCAGAGAGCAGCAGAATCAGCAGTTAAATCGTTTACATGCTTTGGCCGTTGCCACTGCACCAACAATAACTAAAGTGATTGAACACGAGATTAAAACGAAGCATAAAAAAGTGCTGCAGCATCAAGTGAAATTTCAATAGTTCTACAATAGTTTACCGTTACAAGCGAGACCAACAGTAAGAAGGGATCGCCGTTAAGCAGGGAAATTTTGGATGGGCATAAAACAGTTGGTCGAAATGGTTCTGGTAGCCACAGTAGGGATAAACTTAGTCTTTAAAAGATGTCAAGAGATGTAATTGCCAGGACTGTGAATTATTTTGTCAAGTCCTTATTGGAAACCCCGATATAAGTGAAAATCAAGTGATATAGATAATTAATCAGCACATCTTAGGGCTTGATAGCTATTGCCGAGTTTTAAGTTAGTTCTATCCAGTGCAAGTCAAATGTAATGCAAATTTCTCCATGAACATTCAATAAAGTAACGGGCCATACTTCTCTCATATCAATGAGTACTGTCCGATTCTCGTTTAAGCTCAATGACAACGGACCTACTTTTTATAGCCGAGTTAGAAAAGCGTGCGGCTGTTCTAACTCGGCTATAAAAAGAAGTTTTTCACAAATGTCGCCAGCACTAAAAATGTCTCGACAAGCACCGGTACCGATTGTGATAAGCACATTTAGGATTCGTTTTCCCGTGGAGGATTTTCACTGATGGCTCCAGAATGGAGATGGCGACTTGATTGAGATTCGATTCCGAACGCGCTCAACATCGTTATGTTTCTGAGAATAGGGGACGAGTTTCAGATCTTTCAGGCAGTGGTCTGTACTTTGGCCTTAGGTTTAAGGACGGTGAGGTCGACGTGTGTGTCGGATTGTTTGTAGTCCTCCCTGGATAGGCTACGGGTCCACTATTTGACGCTGACATCAGTATCCGAACATAAAGAGAATCCGGGGAATGAAGGTGCAGACGAATTCACAAGAGGGGTTCGTCTGCGCCGGGCGAACCGGTCTGTCCGCAAAAGTATACGAGTAAATTGATATTGATAACACTTTTCCTAAGTAATTGTGTATATTTTATTTAGATTTGTGACGTTTTTAACTTAAAATAAGACGAATTTCAGGCTATGGGAAGAACTATTTATTATTTTTTTTTCTATTCCTCTTTGTGCTTTTGTTTTTTCTGGGTAGATTTGACAGAGACAAAAAATAGATAAAGATTTCTGTTACCTAGGATTTAGAGATTAACATAATCGTTAGTGCAAACGCTTTTTTGTCGACAAATTTAACTAAACGGTTTTTGTCATAGACCGAAGCAGAACGCAGGAATTACTAGCGTTCAATAAGAGGTCGCTAAGCACATTGACAGGCGTCATATTCGGACACTGTGCCATAGCTCGCATGGCGGCGCGTCCTTAGAATACCGTACAATGACTTCTGCAGGAGTTGTCTTGATGACGATTAGGAGAAGACTATCGAGCACTTGCTCTGTTCATGTTCGAGTCTGCAGGCACGCTGGCTCTCCTTTCTGGGATGTCTCCTGAGACTTGTGAACGAAACGGGATGGTTCCGACGGTGGGTGCGATAAGATCCGGAGAAGCACAGTGGGAGTAAATTGAAAAAACTACTAAAAAACATGCTGTGAAAACGGGTAGAGATATCAATTGGAAATTTGGAGTAGTTAGAGCTGAGGTGTTATCGAGACACCTCGATACGAAGTCAATATCGGCCAAAATTTCACCAAATAAAAATTAAAACTCGTATATCCCCGAAACCAGTGGAGATATTGTATACCTCAACCGGACTTTTTTATAGGCATTTTTGAGCAAAATGCAGCAAAAAAATATTTTTTTAAAATTGGACTAATAATGAAGATTTGGCGAACAATTTTTTGAAAGAGGCACCCGGAACCTAGGATCTTGAAATTTTGAAAACTATCTCGATAAATCAGCTCTAATTACTCTAAATTTCAAAGAGATATCTCTACCCGTTCTCACACAGCATATCTTTTACTATTTTTTTTTTCGATTATCTCTCACTGTGCGATGGTACATACGTGCTTGCGTGAGGTATAGGCATTTTCACCCCACGCTCTGGTTCTCCTTTCATCCCGTTTCTTTTATTGGTGTATAACCTCTACATGTTTGGTGCGAGGTCTGACATTTTTTATTTTCTCTTTCTTTCAGGCGTTCAGCGTCATAGGCGGACATGCTAAACTTTGTGCTACGGTGGCCAGTGTTTTATTTTAGTACTATACAGTGTAAACCATGATCAATCGTCATTATTTTCTGTTATCGTATATCGATAATAATTTAACACAACTTTGCAGCGAAATTCTATCCAGAGCATCTGACTTGCACTGGATAGGACTTAAAAAAAACACAGTTGCTGTGTAAAGGACAAAGACAAAAAAAGTCTCCAGTACTAGTCTCTTTGTTTGACATCAGGTGGTAGCACTATTTGCCAACATGTCAAAACAATACGACAAAAAAAGTAAAGTATTTGCAAAATTATAAATAATTTACATAAATGTGCAGGCATAAAAGTTAAATAAATTTTTTTAATATTTGTGCACCACTTCATTGTATGAATAATAGGTATAAGTTTTATTCTGCCATTCACAACAGAGGTATATCAGCAGGTGGACACACTGGATTGTGAAAACATCATGGCAATGTGTAGAACAGCCTGCACTGGTAATTTATACAGAAATTCGTAATACTGTATAGATGTTATTTTCATACAATTTTCCATGCACTGCATTGTATAGTACTAATATGATTTTTTTAAAATTATGTAACTTTATTTAAGATAGTTTACAACAGTGACGTAATATGGATTTAAAATCGATTTTTAGTAGCAAAAGCATTGGAGCTACTTACTGTATGGCATGTGGTATCAACAAAAGCAACTACAGCAGCAAAACTGCACTGCACTGTTGTTGTACTAACATAATTTTTTAGATTTATGTAACTTTATTTAATGAAAGATGGCAACACTGACATAATAAGGATTAAAAATCGATTTTTAGTAGTAAAAGCATTGGAGCTACTTTCTGTATGGCATGTGGTATCAATAAAAGCACCTACAGCAGCAACATCTATTGCAAACGTAACTAAACATAAACAACTGTAGCAGCAGCAGCAGCACACACCACAATGATTGTGGTTTAAGGGGGGGCCAAGAAGCGATTCAACCTTAAACATAAAACTTCATTCTCTGCTTAAAAACAGCTGGCTTTTGACTTGCATACACACTGGCACATAGATAGAGAACACACAACATAACTACAGCAGTTCATGAAGAGAGAGAGCTGAGTCGGCAGTAGAGTTAAACTCTGACTGCCGATGATGTTGCGATGTTGCTTGCTTTATCGTTTATTTTATTGTATGTCATTATAAACGGTTAGATAGTTTGGGTTCTTTGGTGTCTTTTACATTTTACTGTGCGAAATGTCTACACAAACACACATACGAATATAGAATAAATAAGTTCTTTAACTCTGAAGATGTCAAAGTGTAGGAAATGAGCAAAGTGAGGAGAAGAAAACACAGAGTTGTATCTTAAAATGTAATTAAGCAAAGGATTATGTCAAAACATCGGGCGGCTCGAAGCAAAAACGAACAAACATATCGAATTCTGCAGCATTATCTGACACACACACACTCGCACAAACAAATTCACATTATCTACGAAGATACATTTCTAATTACGTTGAAATGTAGATATGTATGTCTATCTATTTGTATGTAGTTTTATTTGTATTTTATATCAATCCTTCCTTACTAATTGTAGTAATTATTTATTGACGAATTCTCAGTTGATGACAACTGGTATAGGATAAACTGCCGGTAGCAGCGGAAGAATGCGAAATCTCTGTTTCACCATCGCAGTTACAGAACCCAAACCACTTAGTAAACCAATAACAAATTTAGTTGTATCTATATTGCATAGGTATGCCAAGGAAAGGGTTAAGGCTGAAAAGTACTCCAAGTTTTTAATTAAAATAATTATTTCGATGTAGCGTACAGTACTTTGAAGACTCATTGCTGGGTGAATGATGACTGAAAACGGAAAATTGGATATACATAGTCTTGAAATGTAACCGGAAGAAATGATATCCAAAACAACACTTGCCAAACCTTCTTGGGAATAGATTCTGCAACTTGACGTTTTTTTAAAACCAGCAGAGGTTTCAGCTATTCACCAACTAGTAAAGTTCATTCAACGTAATCCTACAGACGGACAAGGGACTAATCAACACCTACCATCATTTGTTGACTACAAAGCCGCTTTCGATACTCCTTTACGTTCAAAGGAATTCCAAGCCATGTCTGAGTTTGGTATCCCTGCAAAATTAATAAGACTCTGCGGAATGACACTTGCTGATAGGCGTTCCTTAGTAAGAATAGGAAAACATCTCTCCGAACCATTTAATACCAAACGAGGTTTCAGACAAGCAGACACCCTATCGTGTGATCTCTAAAATATCTTGCTGGAGACAATTATACGAGGTGCAGATGTGAATAGATATGGTACACTAATCACAAGAGAACACATGCTACTCGCCTATGCTGACGACATCGACATCATAGTTTGGACACCGGAAGTAGCAACCACTCGACAGACGAAGATTACACTATACAAGACACTGATATTACCCGTGCTGTTATATGTTTCTGAAGCGTGGGTACTTGTAAAAGCAGATGAGGCAGTGCATGGAGTATTTGAGAGAAAGATTCTTCGTAAAATATATGAACCAGTTTGCGTTAATGGAGAATATAGGCGACGTATGAACCACGAGCGGTATGAGCTGTATGACGAGGATAGCATAGTTACACGTATCAAAATACAACGGGTGCGTTGGATAGGCCATGTTGACAGAATGGATGAAAAAGCTCCAGCAAAGAAGTCTTTCGAAGGCAAAGCCGGTGGTACACGCAAACCGGGAAGACCAAAAGCCCTTTGGAAAGTTCAAGTGTTGGGAGACACCTTGAAACTTGGTGTCAGAGATTTTAGAATGAGCGCAGAAGATCGAGGCGCTTGGAACAAATGTTCTGTCATAACCAATTAAAGAGAAAAAAGAAAAGAAGGAGTCCTACAGACGTCTAGTTTAGATTATCCAGTTTTAAATGCCATTTCTTTTAAAAATTTTAAGCTTATCTTATATGCCATGACCAAAGCACATTTTATGAACCTTAATCATCTTATACTTCTTTCTTTGTCCATAAAAGTGTCTTAAATGCCGAATAAAATAAGAAAATTGAAAAATAAATCAACTCTGCAGCATATGTGAAATATAATTCCCATTCATAGAAGTCATAGTCAAGTTTGATGGAGAGAACCAACAAAACAAAGGACTAAACTATTTATAAGAATTTCATCATTTACTCCCCCCTCTCACAGTACTGAAGTGTAAGTTTTCAGTACAAGTGGTATTACAAAAAAATTTATAAAAGCAGTAACATGTGCTGTGCATAATTATGGAAACTACGTTTTTTTATGCAGCAATTCGACAAGCTTCCTGCAACAAATTTCGTACGTTGCCTCTGTGTGATGAAGATCGAGTGCAAATAAAGAAAAACACCAGCACTTCCATTGAACAATCAACTGACCTTAAGGACGGAGAATTAAAAAAAAAGAGCCTGAGTTCAGCAGAAGCTTCATTGCTGTTGCTGTTGGTTGAGGAGAAAGTAGGTAAAGTTGCAGTTGTTAAAAGCATTTCATGATTCCTGGCAACAAAAGCTTGGACATTGTCTTCGAGTATGTGTTCGTACGTCAGTAGTTGTTCCATTAGTTTTCCCTGTTACAACATTGAGGAAAATACTTTTTGTACTGATGTTGTGTGGTAGGGTGTGGTGGTGGGGTGAAATACAATATAAAATACTGGATGTGTCTATGTTCTAGTGTTACTTTTATGACTGAGTAAACTTCGGGATATGGTTATACCGGGCAACTTGTATGGGTTTTCACCTGATGGGTTGTGAATGTTTAAGAGATATTTCGATTCCACCTACTCGGCCCATTTATGGGTAACTACACTTGGTGCATAATTTTATATTTGGTACCCAATAACTCAGCATTTGTTTTGCAATAATAGGAGAAAACAGTAAGGTTGACCTAGTGCTACCATCTGTTTTGATCGATACCATACTACCTTTACACTGTAGACCAGGGTATGAGAAATTGGATGCATGTATTCTTTACCTAAACGAAGAATCCATATGCTGCCAGAGAGAGAGAGAGAGAGAGAGATGGGAAAAGAAGGTGCTAATGATGAACAAACATTTTAACTTTGAGTTTGAATTCACTTTATTATAATAAAGGAATTTTTCAGACAGAAAAAATCGCTAGTACAAGTTGTACAAATCGTCAGACAACTGTCCTATGCCTCCTCGTCGGAGAGGAAGTGGCACCAGGCCCTCAAGTTTATTGAGAGGCTTGGTTTGACTGAACCCAACGATCACGGATGGTAGTAGATGTCACGGTCATCCCTGACGCCAGGCAACGATACAACAGTCATCCAATAGACTGGTCGCCTGATGAACATCTCATAACAAAGATAACTACGGCTGTCAATAATATTGTGGGTCAAAGAACATTTGTTCAAATGTCGCTAAAGTCAACTTTTGGGGATAAACGTTTAGTTGACATATTCCTATGCGCTCTGAAAAAGATTAGTAAATTTTTATCAGAAGCAGTACCGAATTAGACCAATAAGGAAAAAAAAATTAACAAAGACGTTGCTAATTTGACTCCATTCTGTTCATAAAAAAATCAACACACAAATGTTATCATATCAAGCACAGATGTTCATAAATCAAGCTGGAAGCTCGACTTTGATTTTGGAATAGTGTGCGGATGATGTTTGTTGTGCGGTCTAAATGCTAAAAGTAACTTCGAAAAAAAATCTGAGACGGTAATTCCGTGCTACTTACAAAATCCCTAATTGTTTTCCATACCACGCCCCTGGTATGGTGTCCTCACCTAAATGACAGTGTCTGTTGGCCGCGAAAGCCGTGCAATTACATAGGAAACGTTTCATCATCTTCCCCGCATGCCCTTCACATGCTATCACTCCCCCCCCCCCCCCCCCCCCCCCCCTATTAGCCTCGTCTTCTCAAGATCCGAATCTGTCCACAGGATTTCGTCCTCCTACCGACCGTTTCGCTGTTCCACAGTATTACAAGCGCGTTCGTCGCCGACGCCTTGACCTCAGACCATGTCAATCGGAAAGGCTTTCTATCGTCACCTCGATTATACCGCGATGGGGTGACCTGCTCCTATCCTCTAACCATTCTCCCATCACCTCTAGTCTCATAGCCGCAGTGGCTGCCTCACACTTAATCTCTATGTCTATGGATCGGATAGCTAGAATAGTTTCCAGTGCCCAAGTAAGCGTGGTCCTCATCGCTCCGCCTATGCCAGGACAACATGTTCTCTGAAACTGTTGTATCATCCTTGCGTTTCACTTTTACACCATTACAGTCCTCCACGTAAGTAAGTATTGGTCTAATCACGCTACTGTAGAGCCAGTGGACTATCCTCGGATTCAGGCCCCATTTCGAGCCTACGGCCCGTCTATATAGTGCCCAACATCTGTGAGCGTCCTCAGTAGACTCCTGAATGTGACACTTACAATTAAGTTTCGTGTCCAAGATCACTCCATCGGTCCATTGAGGATACGTCTTTCACATGAACAGGCAGATTTCAGTCTTCTCTACGTTAACACAGAGACCCCCGGATCTGCAAGACCCCTTCGGTACTTCTACATAGCAGATTCGGATCATTACTACTTAAGCCGCTATTACACGGCATGCAGTTGTCTTATGACATGTCACTTTTTTTATTCACATGTAATTTAAAATGTTTGTTAAGATTGTCAATTTACATACGATTCATAAGTTTGGTTTTTTCCGTATGACATAGCCTTAAAATGTGAGCAAATCTGATTTGTTATGCATAGAAATTGTTAAAATTTTGAGAAAGGTGAATAAATTATAAATTTGTGAAAACAATTCAATTTGTGGTTGCTTTCATTCGACTGACAATAAAAACAGCTGATTTTGTTTTTTTTTTTTTTTTTTGTTGGAAGGAATAGAGCGCTCTCTAAACCAAAAAATGACATGTGATGTTTTTAAAATTGATTTTCATATGTTTGTTTCATTTGTATCACAGGACATGTAAAACTTTACAGCTGATTTCTTTTTATTTTTGTCAGAAGGAATAGAGCACGCTCTAAACAGAAAAATTACATGTCGACTTCCAGTTACAATTTGTGCAAGTTTGCAAACATTTTTGAGTACACGAACACGCCTATTATCAAATACATCATTTCGCAGCATAGCATTTGATTTTAGCTTTGCTTTTTTGTGCGCTACGTTTCAATTCATTAAACGGCAAAAAACCAATATAGTCATAAGGATGTTAAAAATGTATATAAGTATTCGGATAAGTCATCATCTCTGGCACACCATCCTCGAAGCAACGTTTTCTCCCCCTCTTTACTATGGGGAAAATATCAAATCCTCTTCATCACATCAAATTCAATTTTCATCTATGCGAAAAACATTGAAGTGATCGGCAACGAAAAAAAAGTTGCAATGTTTCATTTTTTTAGTTGCGTTAAAATGTCACACTGCATAAAACCCAATAGGAATGGTAATGATACCAACCAACATAGCCATGGAACTTCCATAATCTCATGTCTGTGCTAGCAGCAGCATCAGCAGTAGTACCACCGCCACCACCAACACCCTTCGCAATTTCAACTGCCATCGATTTATATGGACCAACTAGAACAACAACAAAAATAATAATAACGGCAAGAAGCAGCCGGTAACGACGATAATATCTGAACGTAACTGCTGCTGTCCGCCTGTCAGTCAAAGTAACAGTCACAAACCCGAACAGCCAGAAACTAACACCGCATGAGAACGAAATGGACGACGACGACAACGACAACGAACGAATAAATGGAGGAAACGCACAGCAAGCACAAAAGAAAAGGCAGCTCCCGAGCATGGATGAAACATTGAATACAAAATGTTTGTAACTTGAACCAAAATCCTACCATATGATGCGGATAAACATCATTATGATGTTGATAACGAAGACTGATGGTGATAATGATGATGACAATGCGGCAGGATGGAAGCAAACATACACACATTTACGTAGACTTGCCGTTCGGAATAAACGAACTAACGAAGCGAACGACATTAAAACTCAAACGCAGCAGATGAGGGTGACATACTCATCCTCGCATTGGATATAATGCAGAGCTTACACAGAGCTAGCTGGCAGTCAATATATATGTACCTACCTATGTATGTATAGATAAATCGACCAAAGTTTGAGCATAACATTCTGAGGAAGGGCAAGAAAGTACATGTACATACTATAAATGTGGATGGTTGGGCTGCTGCTGCTGCTGCTGCCGCTGCTAGCCTGTCGCCTGTGTGCATGGATGATGGTGCTTTTGCTATGGATTTTTATTGAAACTCACTGTGTGCTATACACATGAAGCAATCTCACTCTCTCTGTACAACAAAGCGGCGGTAAGGTCGGTTGGCAACCATATCATGGCTTATACAACACACACGCTCCGGCATAAATACATTTAAACATGGCTAGTAGCATGGGTAGAAATAAATGTGTGTACTGAAGGTTTGACAGGAGGCAAATAATACGCTGCACTCACACAGGAAAGGCAAGCAGTTTAGTACCGTTCTATTTATTATCTCAAAACAGTGGAAACAACGGTAATCGCATACCAAAGTTTAAAGTATTTTATGACAGTAACAGGATTTCTCCTAAAATAATATGAAAGGAAATTTTTAAATTTTTCCAAACTACAGCGGTCAAAAAAAGTATTCATCATTCAATGTTTTTTTTTTTTAATAAGTCTACAAAAGACAATTGGAATAAAAACATATTAAACTAATGATGCAGTAGTGCTTGTGTGATATATATGTACACAATTTCATTGTTTTTAAAGAAAAAAATAGTATTTATTGGAACAAAAAGGGCCATTTTACAGCTGAACACAAAAAATTAATCAAAAAAAGTATTCATCATTGCAAAAAAACAAAAAAATAAATAACATAATTTAAAAAAATTAATACTTTGTTATTCGACCACCGCGTCTTATAACTTCTTTTAAACGGTTTGACATCGATTGGACTAATTTAGCGGTTATATTTTGGTCTATATTAGTCCATTCCTCCATTATCACCTGTTGCATTTGACTCTTGCTCGAAAAATTGCGCGTTCTCAATTTGCGTTCGAGATGTTCCCAAAGATGTTCAATTGGGTTCAAGTCGGGACTTTGAGGTGGAGTTTTAATGACTTTGGGGCAGTTATACAGCATCCACATCTTGGTATTTAAAGCAGAATGTTTGGGGTCATTGTCTTGATAATATTGAAAGTTATTACCAAGCCCAAGTTTTACAGCACAATCTTTTAAATACCTCTTCAAAATGTCAATGTAATACTTATGACCCATTACTCCATTAATAATTTCAAGATTTCCCGCTCCTGAAGCCGCCATACACCCCCAAACCATTAAACCACCTCCACCATGTTTTACAGTAGCAACTGTGTTTCGTTCTTCAAGCTCTGTATTTGGTTTTCTGTACACTATGACCTTTCCATCGCACCCAAAAAGATTAAACTTGCTCTCGTCTGCAAAAATGACTGTTTTCCAAAATGATTCGGGCTGTTTTACATACATTTTTGCGAAGTTTAGCCTTTTCACTCGGTTTATTTTATTTATAAAGGGCTTCTTACGTGCAGTTCTTCCTCTGTAACTATGCCTTTTGAGTGTATTTCGAATTGTTTGTGTAGTAACTTCCTTCCCTAAATATTCCATAGTGTTTTTACGAAGAATGGTCGCATTTGTCTTCGGAGTTTTCTGAACTTGCCGCACTAGCCAACGCACATCTCCAACTGAAAGTGCTTTTGGTCGACCAGATCTTGGTTTATTGTCAACAGTTTTCGTTTCTGTCCACTTTCTGATGATGGATTGTATAGTAGATCGTGGTCTATTTAATATTTCACTGATAGTTTTTTGAGTTAAACCATTCCTGTGGTGTTTTATTATCAAAACTTTTACCTCATCAGAAACCTCGTTTTGCTTACGACCCATTTTGACAAAAACTATATTTTCAATGAAATTAAATATTTGCTGTCAAGGGCAAAGCCTCCTTTACTAAATAAAACAGAAAAGGGGGATTTCCAAATAATATTTGAATTTGACTTTGATGATAGCACATCAATGATGAATACTTTTTTTGTTCTGTTTTTGGTGTTATTATATAAAATTGCATTTTTTGCGCTAATTAAATTTATTTTTTGAATTTATTTTAAAACATATTACGAAAAATAAACTATTGCATAAAACTGCATTATTTGTTTACTTTAAATTTTCTTCAATTACCCAAAATAAGTGAATTTATTATCAATTTTGCTAATGATGAATACTTTTTTTGACCGCTGTATATATTTCAAAAGAACCTTTTTCACCTCCTTCTAGCACGATAAAACAAAAGCGCAATAAATTAAATGATATCCACGTCCTATCTCAGAAATTATTCTTTAAACACTCGTAGAAAAAGACCTGCTGACAATGGCAAACATTGTCTGCTGACTGTAATTAGTTAATTCTACCTCTATTACAGCATAACGCTGTCATAGCTAAATGTTTGCTATTTCCGAACAGCAGTCTGATTGCTGAAAAGTCTGCTGCTTAATTGGTGATGGGGTTGTTGGAAGGAGAATAAAATAAAATGAAAGAACAGATTTTAATTCCTTGAAGAAAAGAAATTGCCTGATCACTGCCGGAAAAAATACCCAAATTAATAAAAAAAATAATTGCATGATCGGTCATAACAGCCACACATAAATAATAGCATAACATTCCACAGATCGCGTGTGGACTGCGAAACAAAACAGCATTCAAGTGATGAAAAATAGTAATACAAAGTAGTTTTCATATAAAAAAAAACATCCAATAGCAGGAGATAGAAAGCCAGAGACAACACGTTAAGGGTTGTGACATGACGGAAATCTTGACCAGCAAATCAATGGAAATGTGTGTCTCAGTGGATATTTGCAAATGCAAATTTGCCAATTAAAGGTGGGTATTAAGTTCCACAAAACATTGTTTCGCTTATTCAGAAATTTTCAAAGAAGCGCTTTTTACAATAAAAATACATATAGGCAACCCCATCATATGTTTTACCACCAGCACCAATGATTTTGGGAATTATACATGATATCAGATTGCTTGGTCTTCTTAATGTCGTAAAAGTGGCACAGTTTAGCTTCATGCAAGTTGGCATCTCGTATGCAGCATTTTTGTCAATTTCTCTTTGTGTTCCTTCGTAAATAGGAAATAATTGACAAAATATGTCGAAATTACTCTCAATTGTGTTAAAAAAGTTTGTAAAATATGCACAAACAATTTTTCTTCGTCTTTTGGAACTTTTTATAGCAAGTTTAAAACTTTTTTATTTAATTTTTTATTTAAATTTAATCATCATTTACTTTCGTAAAAAATTGCAGTTCAACACATGCTTGAGACTTACCAGAAAAGAAGACAAATCAATCGGAATATCTTGTATAATTCCCAGCATCTTTGACCAGCATTTATTTAAGTAAATTGTGTTGTTTGCATGGCGTTGGAGATGACCTTTATTTTCTAAGGCCGGGTTGCTCATTCTCCGTTTACAATCTATAGTACCCATATTCTTCTGTTTAAAGGAATTTGATTTTCTCAATATATGCTTGTTGGTTATCCTAATGATAAACCTTAACCGGCAGATATGTGCTGGTTAGCGAAGTATCTTCCCAATAAAAGTTTGCAAAAGAGTAAGAAACTTCTGCGGGGGGAAAAACAACCAGAAATTTGCAACCTTTCATTTATAAAACTTTCCAAATGTTTTTCACTCTCACACTCTCTTTTACTAAAAACGAGCTCTCACACTATCTTTTATTTAATAACGAACGACTTTCTGCCAGGGATGAAACGGTCAGTACTTTTGTATTTTTTTTTCAATACTTATTCCACTCGAGGAGTACCGTAGTACCCCCGCGTCTGATTTAGTACCTTTTCAAGCACTTTGAATTTTTCGAACAATTCGGATGTTTTCGAGCCTTGTTTATAACTTTATGCAACAAGCCACGATAAAATGTTAGTCGCTCGAATCATATCTGTCCGACTGTCAAATTTGCCTTATGCGGATCATTTGGGGATTGTAAGGGGCAATATCAGTTTATATCTAGCCGCCCTAATAGACTAATTGCGCCTCTCGAAAGCTTTAGGAGAGTAGCGGGGCCCTGACACTTGTCTCACAGTTTCTATATGGGATACGAGATTGTCTTCCAAAATTTTGATATCATATAGTAACGGAGGTTACCGTAGCGCAGAGGTTAGCATGTCCGTCAATGAAGCTGAACCACTGGCTTCGAATCCTGACGAGACCATCAGAACAAAATTTTTAGCTTTAACGTTTGTGTCCAAAGAGGTGTCGCACTGCGGCACGCCGTTCGGAATAGGCTATAAAAAAAGGATGTCCCTTATCATTGAGCTTAAACTTGAATCGGACTGTACTCCAAAAAGTACCTTTTTAGTACCATTTCGAAATTAATAATTTTCATCCTTGCTTTCTGCAAAAGTTTGGGCAAATTTTGGAGTACGCGAACATTCTAATTGCTGATTGCTGCGTAATGTTGCCATATCATCCAAATTACCTTAAAAGTGTACGAGAAAACCAAATTTGTTAACAGGAGGTTTACCCCCACGACAAATTAAGGTTAAGGCTCTATCACACTACATGTACTTGTCTATTGACATATCACTTTTTATGTTTCATTGGTATTTCCTTGTGTATCAAAATTGGAGCTGCTTTCATTTAACTGACAAAAAAACAGCTGATTTCTTTATGTTTTTGTCAGAAGGAAGAGAGCGCCGAAAAAATAACAGTGCTATTTTGAAAAGTGGGGCAAACGCGACGGATTTTTTATAATGTCGTTTCAAATTGAAACTAGTAAAAGCGTGCTAAGTTCGGTCGGACCATGGATTTAGCTAAAAATTTACACAAAAATTAAAGCTTTTAGGAACCAAAAAAGGATGACCGAGATACCGGTTTACATCTATATCAGGTTATAGACTTATTTGGACCGTATTTGGCACAGTTGTTGGAAGTCGTAAAAGAAAACTACATGCAAAATTTCAGCCAAATCGAACAAAAAATGCGGATTGTAAGGACTAAAGAAGTCAAATCGGGAGATCAGTTTTTATGGGAGCTATATCGGGTTATAGACCGATTTTGACCGCACTTCGCTCAGTTGTCGCATGGTAGAACACTACATGCAAAATTTCAGCCAAATCGGACAAAAATTGCTGCTTCCAGGGGTTAAGAAGTCAAATCGGGAGATCGTTTTATATGGGAGCTATATCTAAATATATGGCCCATTTGAAACCCCCAACGATCTACATCAATATTAAGTAACCGTGCATGATGATGTCTAGATCGGCCTACAATATATTTGGACACCTCAAAGTCGGCTTAGCTTAATGCGTTCTTACTTGTTTTTTTTCCATTGCATAGACCCACTGTGGCCTGTCTCGAACGTTCGTTACTGAATTTAATGTTCGAGCTAAACGATACACAAAACGTGGTTCAGAGGATGATGACTATGTCGACGCAATGTTCACGTTCACCTCAAATGTATTACGGTCTTATTGCAATCTATGGTGGTTGTTCGTACATTCGTTCCTTCGTTCGTTCCTTCCTTCGTAGTTGGTAGGTTGTTTCACACAGTGAATGCTGCTGCTGCTTGTTTGGTTAACTTTGGGATGATAAAAGGCGGGTAGATATCGAATGGATGGATGAATGGTGGGATATACAGCATGGAATGCATGTGCTGTGTTCAGAGCAATGGCATGGTAGAATTTTATACATGTTTATACGATAAAAAAGGGGGGACTAATGCGAACGAAAGCTAACTCACAGTGCTCCCAGCCCAAAGCAAAATCTTTTCCAAGGACCGAGCGAATCGTCGAACAACTGAATCGCAACGACGGTCTGTCTGTCTGTTCATCAGTCAGTCCGACCTTCTGTCGCAACGAATACATGACAATTCATACAAATGACAAGGCCAAAGATGGCTGGATTTGCTGGGTAGCTTGTACGGGATGGTTGGCTGGCTGGCTGTCGTTTGCTCTGTGTGGATTTCTACACAGAGGGCTTTCGAATGCCTGCAACGAACGTAGTTATATATGCACAAGACCAACAACTACTACGTTCGTTTGGAGGATTCATTCATTTCTGTGCGACTGTGTGCTTCGCTACTTCTGTTGTTTGTTATGTATGAAGAAAAAGAAGAAGAAAATAAAATGAAAAACAACAAAAAAAAAGTACAAGACAACTTTGTCGACTCTGTTGTACAATTCAAGAGGAGAGTCAATAAAGAACCCAGAACAGACAAAACACAGAATGTGGCATCAGTTGCAGGGAAGCGAAAAACGTGTTCGTAGATAGAAACTGGCAGATGAAGGTTTTATTTTCTCCTCACACATACACACACACACACACAGACGAGACTTATAAAGCTCCTCTCTTGCTGGTTGATTGTTCTTTGTGCTAAGGAGCAAAAGATGCGATTCGAAAACATTACACAGAACATTGGCACTGGCACAAATAAACTCAACATCCTTGTGTGCTGTGCTCGCTTTGATACTGGCTGGGTGCTTTGGGTTCGGAACACCATCTTCGTCAGCAGCAGCAGCAGCCGCACCACCACCAGTTCTGTAGTCATCCATCGTCATCTCACAAGTTTTTATAATTGCGCTTACATTGGTACATCTTCTTTTGGCATTATGTGCTGGCTGCTATGGTTTCTGACAAAACAACAACAACAACAAAAAGTTGCCGCCAGAAATTCTTAATAATTTTTTTTATTCTTTGCAAATGTTCAGTCTGAGGACAATGTTGGTGGGAATGATAAATTAACGATGGCACTGAGTTTTCCAAATCAAAGGGAAAGAGAGATTTCCTTGGATTTTTCAAAGGATGAAGATGCCATTTGAAATGTTTGAAAAAAAGGAAATTCATTTCATGAACCCAAAAAAACACAAAGGGAACCAAAGGGATTGTAGACAGCACCACCATCAAGACTCGGCAATGTGCAGTTCACTTCATTTTGCCTCATGTGGTTGTCACAGGGTAGTCTTTGTATGTGCATGACGAGCGGACAGACTTTGCCTGCATTAGAAAATTACAATTACAAATGGTTGTTGGTTGTTCCAATTTTGCTCTATAGATGCATGCAGTTCTTCCACCAATCGAAGGTGTGCCTGACATCAGCTGCTGCTGCTCTACGACTGAACTGTTTGTGAATGGCATAATGGCTAAAAGATAACTTTGTCTCAATGACTTCCTGCAACAAAGACGACGAAACAAGGAGACGAGGATAACTTCTGCACAAATGGCGCAACCATGTTGTCCGAAATTGTGAACATCAACCACAGATATGACACACTAAACACCCAAATCGTAACTCAGGTCAATCAGCGTCGCAATTAAGAATAAACCATCACTAAAATGTACTGAACGTGAAAGGAGCACTACGGACGTTTGTATAATAATCGGACAGAAAGTCAAATGCCAATTTAAGGGCGTAAGAAGTTATGGGTGTTGTAAAAAACAATTATGGAAAAACCACTGAAAAATATGAACTGTGATCGACCAAAGCCAAATAATGATCGATGAAATTAATTGCCTTTACCATTAACTTTTTTCTTGTTGCCACTTGATTCGTTTGCCCATTCTCTGGAAACTGTGGGTTTCCCTTTACAAAATCAGCAATTGGCCGGTCTGTGGTAAGTTATGCAGTGACAGTGTGGCCTCGTCAGCAATGTGACACGCATTGGAATAATATTCATATCCGATCTTCGGAATGCGACGGGCTGTCTCCTCAGTTTCCGTACACCATCAGGAGACAAAGATCCTACCCGTGCAAAGACTTAACTACATGTTGTCTTAGCCAAATCTTCTGGGCTGTTATCGCAACGGCTATCCAAATCATCACTTGTGGATGGGTATCCGCCGCCCAGAAGCCTTAAGGGTGATCCTCATGATCTAGACCGTTGGGTTCAACGCTACAACAGGGAACCTCTAGATCAAGCGTCATATCAGGTGAGTCTTGACAATATTCATGCAGATACGGTAGCAAATGCGGTAAATAGCTACCGGGTGAATATTATTCTTGTACCATTTCACCTTACCCGGCTCAATTACGATCCGGCAGATGCAGCCGGCAACCTACCAAGCAAGGATTGATGCCAATGTGCAGGATTGGGACCTCCCACCACACGATACACGTCACAACCAGCCAGACCCACTCGACTAAGACCTTGATCCCTCTGGACATATCCCGCCGAAGTCACAGAGTTCCTGAATTTGGATATTCAGCATAACCGAGGAGACGAAAGATAGACCACACTGTTATAACAACAGGCAAGCCCAAGGCAGAAAGTTGTACGTACCGGATTCTTGTGATGAAGTCCTTCATCGGCAAGGGCTGCCGCCTCTGTGTACAACACACTGCTACAACAACAACAGTTTGAATCGTAAGAATTATATATCTTTATATGAAAACTACATTTAAATTTATTGTAGATCGATTCACTCTTAGGGGTAGGTTGGTATGCGACCTACATGAATCTAAATATAAACTTATGGGCAACATTTGCATGGTTGTATATTAGGGCGGGTATATTTTTTTTTAAATTCTAAAAAATTACGTAGAATACGTTTTTGGTATACGATTTTTGTTTTTTTTTTTCTTCATTTATACAAATCAACTCGCCCTAATAAAGCTCATTTTTTAATAGTTCTTTACGTTAATATGATGTTCGTAGTACTACACAAAGCTTGAATATTTGAAAACTACGTTACGATCCGGATCGTAGGAAGACGAGGCTATGACTGAAAGCAAGTAAGAAAGGGGTCAATATAGCTTTTGATATCTGCCAGGACACAAAGGACTATGAGAACATCTCTTTCATACCCTACCTACCTCAATTTGTAATATATTTTTTTTTTTAATTCTTTGCTCATTCAGCAAAAGCTAGGTGTAACGAATACAACGCACACATCTCCAATTTTATTAGACACATTTTTACTTGTGTCTAATTAATCAAAATATTTCGTTTGTTTTCATTCTTTTGATGCTAGTCCATCACATCATTCACAGTCATGCGAGGGGGGCCGTCGTTCTCATCGGTTTGCCTTCATTGCCGGAAAAGGAATAACAGCTTTATTGGGGTGGTTGTTTACAAGTTGATCACTAACCACATGGTTGAATTAAGAAGGTTGGGTCACTTGCCCAACAATTTATGATTATAAACCTGTGAATTATAATTGAAAACAATTATAATGTGAACAACAAAGTATTTGACTTTCTAGTGGAATTTGCAGATGGAATTGTCCAAATGTCCTTATCTTCTTTAGCCATACTTTACATTGTGTAGAACTAAATAGGGATAATGCACAATTTCATTAACGGTGTCCTTTCAAGGTATCTAACTGAATCATTAAAAATCGTTGCTATGTATAAAATGTATAAATTTTTACAAAGTTAATAAAAATTTGGCAAATCGGAAAATCTCATGTGCATAACAAAAATATTTTATATGCCCATATATGTATGAAAGTATGTACTAAAAAGTGAGTTATTCTTGTTTAAAGTTAGGTATTAAGATCACTGTTCACTGTAAAAAGTTTTAACAAAACATTGTTTTCCTTATTGTAGATATCCTCAAAAAGCGTTTTTTGTTGAACCTACCACCAGAATTTATTTTGGTAAATTGCGTTGTTTGCATGGTGTTATCACAAAAAATAAAAGTGGAAGAGCTACATTTGCTGACAATACTTTTTTATTTAAGACAATGGAAGAAAATGCAACGAAATTTCTTTTTTTATCGGGTTGGCCCAAGCTGAGAAGCGTTTCGTCCACGGTTTTAATAAATGTCAAATTCCATTTATGGAATTTCTTATCTTATGACATGTTCTTTTCTTATGACATGTCAATTAGGTCACTTGCGAAAACATAAAGTGGATAGGCCCCATGAACATCATTAAGGATGTAAAATCTGTCAAATGAAAATGTCGTCAAATAGAAGAAAAAGTAAACAAAGAATGAATGTAAAAAGGTAACAAGTTGATATACTCAATGCAAAGTACTGTCAAATATTAAAAAAAAAAAATAATGCCGACTGATCGCTTGGCTTAACATTATTCAATGAAGCCTGCTAGTGTGATAACAAAAATTATGAATCGTATGTAAAGGGTGGTACTATATTCGCTTTTAGCGAAATTTTTCCACGATTACTTTTTTTAGATAATAGATTTTGAAGCAAAAGAACTTGCTGATTTCATTCAATAGGACATTCCCTCATTACTTATGAAAAAATTTTCGCTAAAGTATTATGTTATCATTGAGATTTATTTAGTGTTTCAAAAAAGTAACCGTGAAAAATACGTGTTTTCACCGGTGAAAAACGAACATTGTACCAGCCATGAATTGGCCATTTTGACACACATAATAAAGTACCAATCATACATGAAAATTGATGTGTCATACGACAAGAACTTAGAGGGTGTGCCAATCGGTTGCAATCAAGGTAGGGGGTGTTTTTTACATTGGCGAGAAAATTTACATTTACACAAATTTACGTTTTGCTGTGCCAAACGGTAACTTTCTCACTACACAAAGCCAAGCTATTTTAAATAACCAAAATTTTTTAAAAATTACACATGACTTGCTTAAAAACAATTGTTTAGTAAACTTGTAATAAGAACAATTAAATAATTGGACATTGTTTACAGATAAAATTCTCTTTGGATTAATGATTTTATTGTACCAAGATTTTATTAACATGTAAAAGGCGAATGATTGCTGATGCCGACGCCGTCCAACAATTTTCCTACGCAGAGTTTGCAAATCTCTCAAATAAAAACATTTTGTTTTGCCAATTTCTTTCAACAGTGTAGCTTTGATCATCATTTTTCAAATGGCAATGTGAAAATATAATATTTTTTACAAAATCATTAACAATTAAATATATGTGTATAAGCGGCTAATAATTGCCGCTCGTAAATTGAATTAGACCAGCGTATCTATTCACAACTAGTAACATGGAACTCTGCTTTATAACCACAAAATTTGCTTTGCTTCTGTCAAAAATCATACTATCATTATTCACCACACTAAATGTCATATTTTTACAAACCCTACAACTTTGCTATCAATCGGCACACAGCCTTAGTATCACAAATGAATGACTGAAAAGCAAGTAAATGTTCTAATAAGAGAATGCTAAAATTGCCATAACCAAGTTGATGAAACGGCATTAATCTATGCGGGCGCAACAATGAAACTAACCCGTGGTAATTGTTGTCGGTAATGTTTGAGTTCAATAAACTCATATGGCCAAAATGAAAAGTGAAATTTGCGTGCTGTTTAGAGAGCAAGCAAAACCGATGGAAAGCTCTGTCGGCGCCTTATGCAAACAAACATGACACTTTAATTTGTGGTGGAGATGACGACGCCAATGCGATGGCGATGATGAAGAACGATAAGGATGACGATGACGACGTCGCTGACGACTACTACCGTGCTGATGTTGTGATATGTATGACCTGCATTTTTGTTCTTGTTGAAAGCATTTGTGTTATTAGCACTGGAGGCAGGGGTCTGTCTCCGTTTGTCTGCATGTAATTGTTGGTAAAATGTGGTGTCTGGCTACACAAGTGGCGCACATGAAATTTTTTGGTAATACAAATGCAGCTACACAGCATAGCTGAACACAATGACGATGACGATGACGACACGTAACAAGTGGCTAGCAAATAGCCTTGAATTAGGCACTTAAATAAGGTCTGTTATGATCATGGCTATATTGAACAAGCACAATGAGTACTCACTCAACCACCACCATCCAATGTTAAATAATTGAAAAGGTTAGGTATAACATTCATTCAAAGCACCTTGTTCCGTTCTTTGCAATTATTTGTTTTATGAACTACATGTAGTCAACAAATTTTGTTAATATCTATGAATACAAAAACAGTTATTCTTTGTATTATAAAATCTTACGTTAGATGTCGTTTTGTGCATAAAAGTGACAGGGTAAAATTCCATTTGTAGATTTGTCTACAGGATTCACTGAATAAGGTTAAGCCAAGCGATCAGCCGATATACTTTTTTTTAATATTTGGCAGTACTTGGCATTGAGGATGTCAACTTGTTCTCTTTTTACATTCATTCTTTGTTTACGTTTTCTCCTATATGATGACATTTTCAATCGTCAGATTTGACATCCTTAATGATGTTTATGGGGCCTATCCACTTTGTGTTTTGCATGTGACCTAACCTTCTATTAGTGAATCCTGATTTGTCTATAGGAATTAGTTTTTTTTTTTAATGATTGGTGACTCTCCAACTTACACCTAATGAAATTGAAAACAAAATTAATAAGGTGGTTGGTCTTTATATCTCTTTTTTATCTCGTAACTACTGTGCTGTAGGCTAAACCGAGGAAAGCATATGCTGCATGAAATTTTCGGATTTTGATTTCTTATGAAAAGTTGTAGATAATCGAACAAAATAAAATCTTTTTTTGAGCTGCATTATTGCAATTATGTACTTTTTTCACTAAAAGAACGGGTGTTGTTGTTGTAGCAGCGTGTTTTGATTTATCCTTTTAAATATTCAGACTTAGGTTCTCTGCGTTTAAGTTGGGGTGTGTACAGAGGAATCTGGTCCTAAATCGAGTAGGATTAGCTAGGCAGTTAAACTGGTGGTGTCGGAGGTTACAATCAGGACAAACATCAACACGCTGTAACTTCCGAAATGGTTTTCCGTGTGAAGATAACTTCTTTTTTTGGGAACCCATCCCATGAACGAAGCCCAGGCTTTTCGTCGACGACGATAGCATGGTCAACATTCTGGTCGGCGCCAGCTCGTCGGCTGCACCGAATCAAAACTTTTATTCGGCGGCTACATAAATGAGTATTGTTTGATGATTTGTCGTTCAATTTTGTTGGTCGAAAAATATTTTAAAAAAAAGAGACAGGTGAGAAAAATATGTTGATTTTAGTATTACGAGCCAAGAACGCTCTGCTGTGCGCACTTTTACAATACACATTACAAAAAATCTTATACTTGTAATCTAAACTAGGTGTCGTGGCTGCATCTTGGCTTCGGGTATAATTTTACAAAAAAAAAAAATTAATATAATAAAAAAGCAGCAGTCTGCCTAAAATTTGCAAAAAACCTAATTTTCTCCTGGTTTTAATTGTTAAAAAATTGTCTGCAGGCTAAAAATATTAAAAGTACTTTAAAAAGTTGTATATTATATCTTCAGAGTTCTCCCGGGTCTATATTATTTTACTTTTTATGGCTAATCGTGAACTAATCATCGAATTCGTACTTTACCCATATACCTTTTATTTTCGCTCGATATGGCTATTATGAGGCTACATATCTAATTGAAGTCTTTGGGAGACTCTCAGGGGCTCCCTTCAGAGGCTCAATTTCGGGTTAGTTCTCTGAACTTAACTACATTTCATCAGACTATATGTTCTCTTGAGATGCTTTTTTTTTGAGTCAAACTGACACTTGGTGTAAAATGTTTATTTCCTCACGCTATATTCCTGTCAGATTCGCTATACCTGCTATTTGAGACCACATATTGCCATGAACGTACATTTTGCTGCATTGCCCCTATTATCATAAAGTGGACATGTACCTTTTGGGGTTGTAAGGGGAAAGGCACCCTCCCAAAATCCCGTTTTTTCATCACAAAATAATTTTTCACTGCAAAAATTTCAAGAAAATCGGTTGTGACTTTGTTTGCATAATTATGTTATGAGCCTTAGGCAATTGACTTACTCCCTACATGCCAAGTAGGGCCTTGCACATTACACCCCCACAACACCCTCACATAAGTAGTGATACTCTTTCTCACACACACACACACACATCTACCAGTTGCTTGTCTTACCCACAATATGAAAGTGCATTCACACAACAACTTAAGTAAAAAAGCAACAACAATTTGCTGTATTTCTTCTTTTTCTGCTTTTTCGTCTTCTATTCAAAATTAATTTCATATTTTCAGAGGATTTTCATAATGAAAATTATTTTAAATAATATATTCTGCACATTTTGGAAAAAAATACCTTTCGATTGATGCCAATTTCATTAGAATTCATTTAGCCGTAATATGTACCATATTTTGGTTCAAATCTTCAGCTCAATTTTAGCCGCAATAGCAAAATAAATTGCCCACCACCATGGTGTGCATAATTTTACTCAACGTATTACATTTCTGCGAAACAAGGCAAAAATTGAAGTTCGGGGAACCGTAGAATGTTAATCCGGAGATCGGTTTATATGGGAGCATATCAGGTTATAGACCGATTTGGACCATACTTACAACAGATGTTGGAAGCCGTAACAAAACACTATATTCAATCCATAGCAGCCGGTTGTACGTACGTACCGGATTGACCCGATGAAGTTCTTTATCGGCAAGGGCTGCCGCCTCTATGTATAACACACTGCTACAACCACAACAAGTTTATTCAAAATTTCAGCCAAATCAGACAAAAATTGCGACTGCGAGGGCCTCAAGACGTTAAATCGGAAGATAGGTTTACACGAGTGATGCAAGTCGTAACAGCACACCACATCCAACATTTCAGCCCAATCGGATAATAAATGCAGCCTCTAGGGGCTCAAAAACTCAAGTCGAAGGACCACTTTAAATGGGAGCTGTATTCAAATATGAATCGATATGGCCCATTTGTAATCTCCAATGACCTACCACAATTAGAAGTATCTGTGCAAAATATCTAGCGGCTTGCTTTACGCATTCGACCGACATCGTGATTTTGACAGACGGAGGGACGAAAATGGATAGATCGACTCAGAATGTCGCAACGATCTAAAATATACATATATACATTACGGAATGACTAGATTAGTATAGCCCCCAACCTATGGTGATGGGTATAACAAGAGATGTGTTCAATATCTTCAAAGTTCACTTATTTTGCAATGTGAGCTTCCGTTTTATGAAGCTGAACGATGGGTTCACTATTGCTGAAAACATTTGTGAGGTACTATGCCATGTAAAAACTTCTCTCCAAAGAGGTGTCGCACTGCGACATCGCCAATAAAAAGGAGGCCCCTTATCATTGAGCTTAAACTTGACTCGGACTGCACTCATTGATATGAAAACAATGTTGGAAAAACGTATGGTTTCGCTTAAAATAAATATTCAAGTTGTAATATTACATACTTAGTTGGCACAGTTGTGTTTAGAAATGTGAATAGATTACAAGGATTCGTGTTAGTATGTACACCTGTATACATGTATGTATGTGCCAATAAGTAAGTACATAGCTGCCACAGTTTGAACTAGCTATTGCTAGTTCAACCAACCATGATTATTGTTGATATTGTGCTTGTCCTTATCGTCATCATCATCATCATAGTCGCCGTAGCCATCCGTAGTGGCAGGCATCCACCAGCTGAGAATCATCATCAAACTAAAGGAGGAACACTTGTTGTTACCATCGCCATCGTTCAACTAAATGCGTCGTCGGATGAACGGCATAACACAACAGTAGGTAAGTACTATTGTACATAGTGGAATCACGAGTGAGCAGAAAGTTGTTCGTAGACAGTTGCGTATATAGTACATGGGTGCACATGTATGTATATTGTATTTAGGAGCACAAGTTTCGAAATATTATGGCATACATATAAATATAGTATCCATATACATGCTGGCATGTGATCGTATGGCTGTTTGTGTGTTTCGAAAACTAGAGTAGGTCCGTCTATATTTTTGGTCGCTTTCCTAAGCACCACCCACACCACATGGCTTTTAAAATTTTCATTCAGAAAATTTCACTACTATTTCCATGTATATTTACAACTACAATATATCCGTGTTACATACATACATAGTTGTACCTCCAGCAATATTAACCACTTGCATACAGACTCAATATGTTATGTTTGTACCGTTTATGCCCATGGAGGAAACTACTTTCAAGAGAATTTCAAATCAAGGGATGTCTAATGCAACTATTTCAGCACACATGCATCTATCCCATTTAAATAGTAACAAGTTTTCTTTTTCCCAAAATTTGCAAATGATAACGTGCATATCGAAATATTTTAAAACATACAACATTACTAGAATGGTTTTTAGGGTGTCCTTGAGGGTAGTAAACAAATCTAGTCTACAAAAACAAAAATTGTGTCAATTTATTTTTCATTGCGTCTTGCTTTTGAAAAGGTAGGACAGCAATACATATAGACATCTAGGGGGTAAACAGACTCCCTTTAGTATTGCACTTTCTAGTGAAATCTGTACTACGTATACGTCTTTCTTGTCATATATGTAGTAATAAAACATGGATCAAAATTCGATTTTATCTTTAGATGAACAAACCACAAAAATAGCACGCATTGACATGAGAAAATTCTGCGTTTATAGTGTCCCAGAATAACTTCTCAGCAACTAGGACATTCGAGTGGGGAGTGTAAGTTCACTGAAGTGGCGAGTGTCAGCTCCTTTATACCGGCTGGTTGTTGTTGTTGTAGTTGTTTGGCACTCAGAGGTTATGAAGTCGGGTGGTCACTCGATGGTGAGTATAATGGGCAGGTGGTCTGATCCCAAAGAAGTGACTGCTTGTCAGGATACGTCACTCAAGAGATGTTGTTGTCATTGTCGTAACAGTGTGTTGTACACTGAGGCGGCAGCCCTTGCCGATGAAGGACTCTATTCGCTCAATCCGGTACGTACAGCCGGCTGCCATGCGAAATATCTGCCAAGGTGCTGCATAGTCCAAGTGGGTACATCTCTTTTCACCGTGGGGCCTTCAATCTGCTTTGCCAAATCTATGCCCCGCTGGTCGTTAACTAGAAGAGAATGCCATGAAACGTGATGCGCATTAGTCTCCTAGAACCAGGCGATTATGGCCTGTCAGTAGTCGTTCCTGTAAACTTTACTGGGTCACAACTACCAACCGACGATATGTGCACGTTGTATAGCTCTATCTCAGCAGTACCGGACTTGACTGCTATCCCCATACATTCCATACAGAGGTCACCAGCGCCAGGCGCAGGCGAGATTGATCTATACTGCACGGAATGATGTATCACGAAAGCCCATCTCCATATACACTCCTTATGCGATCCTTACGTAGCATATTGTATCTGTGACAACTGGGCAGGCTGGATGTGTTGGTCAGCTTTGTTTCCTGGATCACTGTCTCCAATATGTTCTTCCGACTCATAAATTCTACCAACTCGTCGATTTTGCCTCGGAGACCATTGCAATTCAATTGCAAGAAAGATGCACTTCTCGGCACTGCCCTGGCAACATTGTGGCTGGGGTGTAGCTGTTGCGTATATTGCCGCACAGGAGAGGTGCGACGGCGAGGACGCCGAAGGCGAAGACGACTACGATTCTGGCCCACTGCTGTCTATGTTCGCATAACATATTTTGTGTATGTTTGACTTTAGTGGCATGGGGCGAAATAATATCCCCACCCTCTTTTTAACCTAACCTAACGTTAGTTATTTTCCCCTAAAGGAATCTAGCCTAATGACCATAAGAATTATGTTAGGTATTCCAATGGCTGCTATGTAAATAATAGCAATTTGATTTTGTATACATATAAGTAATGTCCCCGGCACGGGATAGCTGTGAGCACCACACAGGCTGGAACATTGAGGTCCGATTTGTGTGGTGTTCATTGCTGTTGCGAAAAGCTTAGCTGCGAGCTACCGCCCGGTTGTTCACAGGTTGTGGATAGTGGAATGCTTCATACGGAGTAGCTGCAACGGCTGTCGCGGACACTCAGCGGTATCGTGCGGAGTCTCAGCGAGAGGCCGTGCGGCACCGGCTCTTGCACAAATACTGAGAGCCTATGGTGCCCGATATGATAAGGCGGGTTATTGGCGCCTTTAAATAACTAATGGCCACACTGTTCCCGCGGCGATCGATCCTTTGCACCGGAACGAGCTTACTCATCTACAGGAGCATGACGAGAGTCGCCACCTCCGCATGCAAATGTGGTTACAACAACAACAACTTTAGCATATTGTTAGTTAAAACAATTTTGACCATAAATACATGGAATTGTGTACAGTATAAGGCCAATATTAGTGGCCATGACGAAGCTTTTACACATTAACATATCAACTAATGCCGCAATAAAATGCATACTATGGACATTTTGCTTCATGCTATATTTGTTAAATAATATTTTCAACCATTTTGACTTGTTCCACTCATTTTCATATTTCTACTTGGCTGTAATCGAGTTTTTACAAAAGAAAAAATTATATATTTAAGATTTACAATGCGAATATACCGTTTTTGCAGAATACGTGCAATTGTGTGAACGAACGCATATACAGCGTATAGAAGACGTGGTATATTCGTGATGCACATTCATTCTTTTATTCACTGGCGCAGTGTTGTTTCCTTTTTGAAAAGTTTCGACCTTCAAATATGTGTGCTATTTACAACCTCTCTGTGAGTATCATTGTCCGACCGCCGAAATCAACGACAGCTTGCTCTCATGCATGTACATAGTGTCTTCACTTGAGTGCAATGCACTTTTTCTTTTCTGTTTTGGAGAGCTTTTATCATTCGTGACCTTCCCCCTACTTGCCATTCAATTGAAGCCGGCCTCCTTGAGTGACAAGAAAAAAATGTAAAATTTTTAAAAGATTCATATCGCAAAAAAAATCAACATAGTTATAAAAAGAGCAGCAAGTATTTTTCCACGTTGTGTTCTTATTTTTTTTCTTCGGATAGATTGTGTATTTTTTGTAAGTATATTCCCTACATTTCTATACCCTACCCCAATACTATGGTGTTGGGTATAATAACTTAGTGCAGTTTTTTTTAACAGAAGGAGCAGAAGGAGGAGAGACAGACCCATTGATAAGCATACGGGTCGACTCAGAATCACATTCTGATTTAAATAAGCTATGTCCTTTTGTGTATCTGTCCGTCTATCCGTGTTAACTTGCGTTCAAAGTACAGGGGCCGAATTACGGCATACGTGAACGAGTAAAATCGTTCGACATCTCTCCATTGTGAATTATGTATAATATCGTCCTTTGTGAACCGATTTTGCACAAGGAATTATTTTATGGGTTTCGACAGAAATCGGTTTGGATTAATATACAGCTACCATATATATGTTTTGCGCGATTTCCACTTCTTGAGCCTATGCAAGTCCGTTTATAACCAAAACTTCTCAAAGCTTTGCACTACGCTTTCATCGTCGGATACCATAAACCTTGAGGATTTTGGTCGAAATTGGTTCAGATTTAGATATAACCCCCATAGTATATATGTTCGTAGCATCACTGTCAAAATTTCATAGCAATCGGTTCAGATTTAGATAGCTACCATATATATACCTATCAAACGATTTTCACTTTTAGAGCTTTTGTCTGCGTATTTAACAGATTTTGTCTCAATTTTACACAATGTCCTTTTTATGATTTTTACTAAGAATGCCGATTTAATTGAGAGCCATTGTTAACGCATTTATCAACCGATCTCTGTGGTCGAAATGAAGTATTCAGCACTTCAATACGTCCACACAGTGGCTTCCAATTCGCCAAATTCCAATATGCTGAACAAAGCCATTGCACAAGAATTGGGCCAAAAGGCAGTATGCACCTCTGGCAAAATTTTCGTTGCCATAAGAAATGCATTGACTATCCTAAGCAAAATTTTCGGTTTCGATACTGTTAACGAAAATTTCGCTTCCTGGTACGCAGCTCAAATGAAATTTTCTTTGTGTAGCAGTGTGGTATAATAGGCATTGGAATTTCGCTTGCAACTACAAATGAAAATCTATAGTTTGATCGTGTCAACATGAAATAAATTTGCAAAAAAAAAGATGTTTATCGCCATCTTGTGGTCTACACAACTATTTTACAGTGGAGAAATAAATATCTTGGCTGCAACAAAAATTTCGTTTAATGTGCATACTCGACTTAAACAAAAAGTGGCGCGATATAAATCATCTTATAAAGTGGTGTTGAGCAAGTTCTCCGAGCGCTTTCTCTTTGGTTCTTTTGGGACTTTATATGACATGAATGTTGGAAGTCAGAACAGAAGTCAACATGCAAGAGTTCCAACTAAATCGGAAAAGAATTGTGGCCTCCAAAGCTCTCAAGTAGTTTGAATGTGACTTAATAAAAGCTATACAAGCTAATAGACATATTCGGACCATACTTGATTGACATAAAGTGTGGAAAACACAAAAGAACCTTACATGCAAAAATTTTAACCCAATTAAATAAGAAATTTGCTAACAAGGAACTTAAGAATAAATTCGTAGATGTATTCGGTTTTCATGAGAGCTTTTTATGAATGTGGGATTCAAGAATTAAATCGTACATAAGGTTTTTGTGAAAGCTTTATATGAAAATCTCGAAGAGGTGTCATCTCAAAAATGTCGCAAGCATTAGTAAGGGTTTAACCACCGATGGATAGTGTTTCTGATGTTTACGACATAAATCGAACTCTTTTATTCAGTGCCATAGGATGGCACTGAATAATATGAAGTAGCTGCAACGGCCGTACCGAACAATCAGCGGTATCGATCGGAGAGTCTCAGTTAGAGGTCGGGCGGCACTGGCTCATGCCCAAATACTGATTGCCTATGATGCTCGATATAACAAGGCGAGTTATTGGCGCTATTAAATAACCAATGGCCACACTTTTCCACGGCGGATCGACCACCACAAGCAAATTTATTTATTTCATTTCATGCATTGCGAAGGCAGGCCTATAAACAATCACACTATGCATATGACCTACTTTTCTAACATAAGTTAAAAAACCACACGGCGCGGCGTTTAACCTGATACCTTCAATCTTGAATCGATTAATCTGGCAACAATGCGGCGGTTCCTATCCTTGTTCACATTATCTGAGTGAAATAACATCGATTTTTGATAAACCCTGTCAGACAACACTTGTTGTGATGTTTCAATAAACTTTATGGCAAAATAATACTTGAGTTCACACGCACGCAATTGTAAACAAAATCCGGCATGTGAATAGCGACTAGTTCATTGAACTGTCATGATATATACAAACATATAATTTATATGTTCAATTATAGCGAAGCAATATTTTTGAATGAAAACGTCATTCATTGGAAGGAAATAAAAATCAAAAACGTTTTAATATTAAATTGCAACTAATTCAGTCAGCAATTCAAAGTGACTCAGGCAATTTATACCTACATATGATATATGTGCATGGGAGGGGGTCATTCATCTGAGAATACAAAAAAAAAAAAAAACAAATACCTATATACATATAAACAAATTTATAGCTGGGGTGTTCTAGATAATAAAAAATCAACACTTTTTCGCTGATATTTTAGGAAGTTGACAGCTGCAGCAGCGACACTATTGTTGGTTTTTCGTTGACAGTAAGTGATGACGCCGGCAAGCAAATTCAACAATTCAATCTAAATCCACACCGTTCTTCCACTCCTCCCCCCCTTTCCATTACCATTGGCATTCGAAGTAGTAGTTAAATCCCATGTGTTTTTTGTTTTGCATTTTCTTTTTACCACAACTCCTCCAAGTTCAACGACCACTTTGGAATAGAATATTTCAGTTGTGTGTGCTAAATAGAACGTTTGTAAATACGATACGACAATATCTAGTACTAATAATAACACAAAACGTGTTACATAAATGTGGCAATTCATATACCAAATAGTTTGCACTGCATGTGAGTGTGTATGTGTGTGTAAGGTAACTACCATTTCGAATGTCTAAGTTGAATGTTGAAAAATGGATCCTCCTAAAAGCACGTGGGCATAGCCATGTTACAAACATTCACACATCAACGGGTGTATTCTACATCAGATAGGAATACAACAAGTGTATCCCTGGCTAAAGAAATGACAACCACTATGGTTGTACGAAATGCACATATTATACGAGTATGTGAATACATGTGCACTTGTGTGTTTTGTTTGTGTTCCTATATGAAAATGTAATTGAAGCACTACTACCGACTGACTAACTGGCTGACTGCGTTGCAATATTGCCTGTTATGTTTTGTTGTTGGTTCTAAACGTATTCACTTTCATTTTATTTTGCTGTCGTCGTGGTTGCCTGGCCGGCTGCCTGCCTGCATGCCTTCTGTCTTCTGACTGCTGCTTGCCTTTGCTTTGATGCGATGGAGGGGTATTTCCTTAAATTTCTGGTGTTTTTTTTTTTTGTTCGTTTCCTATAGATTTTATTTATTTTACCGTCATCATGTTGTCGTAGCTGCTTTATTCATTTCATGTATTCAACCTTGACACACTGACGAGAAACCAAAACAAGGCACATGATGATGATGTCGACCGTCTACGTAATGATAACACTGATGGGAGGTAAAGTGAGGAGGACAACAATTTCGATAAAAAAGTGATGTTGGCGCTTGTTTTTCTTCTTCTTTTATTCTAAATGGCATTTCAGAGAAAATGGCTTTCGACTTTGGTATTAACATTGTTTTTGATTCTTTTTTATTTTGATTGCATTGATCTTTCGCATGCGAGAACGCCTTAATCCACTACAATGATTACAACCTCCTTAAAAGAGAAACTCAAGACAAAAGGTTTGCGACAACGTAATGCCTATGTTTACCCAACTGTCTGTCATTTTGCGATTTAATATTTGGTGACAGTCGTTTCATTTTCATCAACACATGACAACGCAAATTGTCGGTAGAAATTGTTAGGGAAATTATTTACTATTTTCTGTCATGTACATGTACATCTACTCTACTTTTTTCTTGTTATTTAATAAGCTAAAGTAAAAAAATGTAAGTATTTCAAGAGAAATAAAAATATCCTTCCAAAATAGAGCTGCTTTTATAGCATCTATCATTGTATGGGACGTACTAACTAAACTCGTCGTTCTGTTTGTAATTTAACTCGAATTTTGGCTGATAATTTCTGTTACGTCTTCCAAAGTTCATGTCGTATGTAGCACGAATCTATGTTTGCCTTTTAAGGGCACAAATCTTATGGAAATTTCGCATAACAACTTCTGTTATGACTTCCAATGTCCACACCAAGTATAGACCGAATCAGTTTATAACTTTCCTTAGCTTCCGTATGACCAATCTCTCCGAGTTTCTGACACCTTTAAATAAGCAATGCCCATCATGTTTCCGCGGTGATTGGTCCAGGAACGAGCTTGCTCACCTATAGGAACTCGTAGATGATCGCTACCACCACATCCAAACGTGGCAATAACAACAACAACCGATTTCTTCATCTGACTTCTTAATCACCTACAGGACACAATACTTATTCAAATATATCCAGTGCAAGTCTGTTTATTTGACATCAGATGATAATGCCGTTTGCCAACCTTTCGAAACAGTACGCGATAAGAGGTAAAGATATTTATATAATTGTATTAAGATCTGTGCATCTTTTTTTATAATAAGTTTATTTGTACTTTATGCCATTCACAATAGAGATGTTTTTCTTCAGTTGGCTACACCTAAATGTGAAAAACATACCCTGGCAATAGAGGTAGATGAACCAAATAAGTCATATCTAGACTTTGTTTTATCGTATAAATATCGTGTTTAAACATTCTTATGCTCTGCAAACAGTAACATTCCAATAAAATCTTATGATCTTTAACCTGTTACCTAACCGATATTGATTTTCTGTCGCCAGAGAATGACACATTCACATGTCTTATTGATTTAGGTAAGGGCTGATAATGGTACTCGCTTCATAGAAATTAATTAAATGTCGATTTGCAGACTTCATGCCCGTCTACATAAGGCGGTACCACTTGAAAAAAATTGATACCACCCCCAAAGTTATGACCGTTCTCCCAACGATCCGGTCTATGCACTGGAACGGCCTTGTCCTCTGATGGGAGCTTGCCAAGAATCGCTATCATCACATAAAAGTGCGCGGCTGCAACAACAACAATATGGATTTACTGCACGAAGGAATAAAGATTGCACTTGTTGGCAATATATTTCTATTGGAGGGTAACTTCTGACCTGCCTTCCAATTCTAATGCGGTAACTGTATTAACGGTAAGGTTTAAATTCACAATTCTTATATTGTGAATGTTTACCCTCTAATTAAGCTCATATTTCAAAAAAAAAAACTGAAACCCAAGTCATGAATGAATCAAAAGACTAAAGACCGGCAAGCGATTGATTCGAAATATATTGCGACTGTATTGTAGATGTTGTTATAGTTTCCCCATTTGTTATATTAAAGAGAAGAAACATTCAAAATAAATTCACCCATGCACACGTAAATACAAAGAAAACTTTATCACAAACGAATATAAAAAAGTAGCAAAACGAAACAATAAATAATAATAATAAAAAAAGTGTGAGTGCCACGCGACAGCCGGTTGTCTAGAGAATTAAAAACAAGAATACAGTCAACAGCAAAGCTGTAGAAGGCTAGAAGGGAAGGCAAACACTCATCCAGTCGTCATTCATACAAATTGTGATACAGATACTATGGTGGTACTTTAAAACATACTAAACTATAAAACAAAAGTGTATACTACATACACAAAACATACGTACGTACATACATACATGACTACATTAAGAATGAATAAATGGATGGATGGATGAATGGATTTGTTGGTGAATGTCGCACGGAATGCGGCGGAATGCCTGCTGACAGACAGCGGCGTGACATATATAAGACCCAAAATGGTAGTAGATATGTACCAACAGCTACAACAAGCAACTTAATGCAGCAGCAGCAACAAGCAAAACAACTAACAAACTGTGTGTGGTACTGTTCTTGTTTTCACATTTGATGGTGTTTGTCTGGCATTACTGTCAAACCAAGCGATAAAACACACTTAAATGCCCCTACCTCCTCTATCTCCCCTCCTCCCTTCTACGCCATTCCAAATTGCATAAATGGAGCCTTGCCGCAAAGGGGAATCTCCGGCTTTTTAAGTTTTCTGCTAAGACCACCTCAATACATTGCCCAGTAAGAAAGGATAGGAATCCTTGTACATATGTATATGTATGTTTCAATGTAGACATGTACATATGTATGTAGGTTGATTGCGCCGCATTTAAGGCAAACCCAAAGCTATAAATACCTAACTAACCAAAGGCGCAAAGTGCAAAATGAAAACACCAAAACAAAGAAAGACATTCTCGTCATCGCCAGACCAGACCAGACCCGGCCAAGCCTGCCAGACTTTACATACATACTACCTATATACATATGTATGTATTTAAGAATGTATTGAATCAACCGGCACAAATCTGCTTTTGAATGTTCCATAAAGAGAGGATTTATTATTTGGTTGGAATAATACGACGACAACAACAGAGGGCACAAAAAAAAACACAAAAGCAAAAAAATAATAATAACACCGGCAGAGTATCACAAACTTACTACATACCTAAATATACATATATTATTTATACTACATACCTACAAACATAAGCTCATCCATGGAAAGTTTATTCATGCTTCTGACTAATCATCGGGGCCATCTATTGTTTGGTTTGAGATTTGGGGGTGGTGGGGGCGAATTGCCACACGACTTGTTTGATACCCTTTTTCCATCTGCTCAACAATAAAAAAACACCTTGTTTACATCAGCTGTTTTCTTTATTGTTTATGGTGTTGCTTTTACCGTTTGTAAGAGAGGGAACAAAAATGTGGTGTATTCGATTAACCAATTTACAATTTCGTATTTAAATTGTATTGGGGTACACTACGTTACGTATGAATTTCATTGTCGTTTATTGTTGTTGTTGTCATTGTCGGCCGTGCACATCAGCAACAGCGACACTGGCATCAATGGCAAAAATATAAAGACACACACAAAGTGCCGCACAACGATATACCATATTTTCATATGATGGAGAGGCATGTTTGGGTCTTTGTTTATATGGTGCGGTGCTGTTTTTTTTTTTTTCTTTCTTGTTTTGAAATCTTTCAATTCAATGCTGTGTTGTTGGTGTTTTTTCTAGTGCTCTTTAGGTTTATTAACCTTTCTTATTGGCTGGCTTAACGGCATAAATCGTGACGTCATAATAAACGAATATTGCGATAGGGAATGTATGTATGTATGTATGTACGTACACCTCAAATGACTCAACACGAACAAAAACATGTACATATTTATATGTATATATGTCAATATGTACGTTTGGATGTAGGTATTTTAGATTCTCGCGCCAATTCATTTGTTTATCGTCCACAAAAAAAGTGTAATTCAAATTGCTTAAGACATTCAAAATAATCACTATCGGTAGAAATTTGTTTTAGATCATTGCGAAGACTTTAATGATGATAATTTGTTTTATTTGTCAATCAATCATCGATCGGTCCGTAACTCTTATTAAGGCTACGTTTTGGTAGCAATATGCGGATGCCACTCAAATGGTGAAATATGAACAGGGGGATCTGAACAGCCGATGGCGATTTCTTGTCTACTTTTGCTTAAAGACGACTTTGCTAGTCCAGGACAATCCGTAGTCTGAAACGTACGCTCTATTGTTCTTCCATTCGGCTATATCAGATGTATAGGACAATTATTGTCTTTTTTGTTCCAAAACGTTGGATACAAATCACAGTTTCATGTCCAGCAAAAAACAACGGTTATTTTGCTATTTCAACAAATGGAAACTTGAAACATGTCAATTCGCACATGTTGTATAAAAGCACCTTTAAACGAATGAACTTCTAGACCATTTTCGACTGCCCTTCTAGACCATTTGAGCTCCTTGAAAGAAATATGTATCCATAAGCTCCGAGAAACTTTCCCTTACTCGCAATAGGCATGTGGATTACTGCCTAATCTTAAAAACTGAACAACTAATTCACAATTTTAAGTTTTAAAACATACGCATCTTTGAATAGTTTCTGTTAATTTATACCTTGTACTTGCCAACGATTATTCAGAATTTCGAAGGTTTTAGTTTAGTTACTTTGACATGCACTATCTATAAAATGTAATTGAATGAAATGTTTACTTACCGGTGGTGGGGTTCTATACTGCTGTGAAGGTCCCAATTGTGGACTATATGGTCGTGGCGGTGGCGCCCAACCTGTTTGTTGAGCACCATATGGTGACTGATGAGGCTGATGTGACGGAGGAGGTGGTCCCCCATGCTGTGGAGGTGGTGGACCACCACCACCACCCTGTCCGGCTGGTCCCCCAGGTGGCTGGGGTCCACCTGCTCCACCTTGTGGCGGAGGCTGTGATTGAGGAGGTGGTGGTTGCTGTTGTGGCGGCTGTTGTGGATCGTAACTGTTCGTATACCTGTGCTGTGGTGGTGGTGGCGGATGGGACGATTGCAACAGTGAATTCAGAGTGGGTGTGGGTCCTTGCGGTTGTCCTGGTATATATCGTTGCGAAGGTGGTCGGTTTGGAGAACCTATCCCGGGACCGCCACCCGGTGCAGATTGCTGCGGTTTACCTCCGGGTGGTGGTTGTTGCATTGGAGAATGGCTATAACGATACGGATCCATACCCGGATCACCATGATGATATCGACCATACATGGGGTGATGACCACCTGGTATGGGCGGTGGAGGTCCACCTAAGGGACTTTGTCCATATTCTGCACCAACATCTTTTTGTGGGTGTTCTCCGGGATTTTGTGATGAAGATGGCGGTGGACCAACCTGTTGATGTGGTGGCATATGCTGCGGGTGTGGTGGTTGCTGATGCATATGGTAATGCGACATAACGGGATCCCCTCCGCCTGGCGGTCCATATGGATGTGGTGGCATTTGTGCCGGTGTATCGTTCCCATTGTTAGGCGTCGGTGGTCCACTCCCTGAAGTAGCCGCCGCAGGTGCTGCTGGTCCCCCACTAGTTGCACTGCCATTTCCTCCACCCCCATTGCCAGCTGTTGTAGTTTGTGGGCCACTTCCAACAGGACCAGGACCTGATCCAGCACCACCCTGCCCAGAGGGTGATTTTATTTTCTCATTCATTACTTGTTGAACTCACTTCTTGTTGATTTTGGTTTCTTTTAGTTGCAGCTTAAATCAAAACAATTGTTTGAGAAACACTCCTCCTCCGCTGCAACGTTACGCGAGGGTAATCTAAAAAGGCAAAAAAAAAAAACAATGAATTAGTCTTTAACATTTAAAAAGTGTAAACAAAACAAGTTAAAAGTTTCATTTTAGATAGAAATCAGAATCAAGACATGACTTGTATGTATATGACTTTCCTTGGTATGCTCTAGCAACGAATTACGACTAATGCAAGATCCACTGACCCACTGTCCCAAGACCCAACGATATCTTGTATATTGAAGCAACTCATAAAAAACACAAGATTTAGAGAAAAATCTTTTCGAAACGAGACATGTGGGAAAAAATAGGGACTGCGGCTATATAGACAAATGAAACATTCTAAGCGCGTAAAAAGAGGTCTAGAACGATGGTTTGAACAAATTTTTATAGCTTGTAGACTAGACCGTCCCAACTCATAAGGGAGAAAGTTTTTTTACAAATAGAGAAATGCATTTCCCCATTTTTTTCCCTTTTGATCCCAATAAGCGAAATACGAATTATTATGATGATCGGTTAACGATAATCCGTGCCGACGGGACGTTCAAAGTTGGATGTAGTACTTTCTCAATCAATCCCATGGCAGCCGGTTGAACGTACCGGATTGACCCGATGGTGCTCTCCATCGGCAAGGGCTGCCGCCTCAGTGTACAACACACTGCTACAACACACACACACTTTCTCAAGAATCCAGTTGAGTATTTTAGATCCTAGCATGAAATTGGTTAACTAAGTACAAATTTATTTAAAAGGCTAGTTTTGAGCCACGAATGTAGCTTATTAGTAGATATCGGATACATATGCATGCGAATGCATATATTTTTAAGGGCATCGGAAAAAATTTAAAACGCAAAAATTCGTTTCAACGGATTGTAGGTTCAGAAATGCTAAGAAATTTTTTGCATATTTTTTCCATATTTTGCAGATTTTTTTTGATATATTTAACAATTTTGGATATTTTTTTAAACATTAAAATGTTAAATGGAATGATTTAAGCGAAATTTTGTTTGCACCATTCAAGTAATTGAAATTTAAAACAGTGAATTTTATTACATCTCTCTATATGTTGCCGAATATGGTATAGATTGGATCATTTTAAAATATAGCTGCTATATAGACCGATCTCCCGATTTACAGTTTTGGTCCACAATATGTTCATTTATTAATCGATTTGTGTGAAATTTTTTGAACGCTGGTTGTTGAGAGGACTAATACAACTCGCTGTTCCAAACTTCATCGAAACAGGAATAATGCATCTTCTATTGTCTCAAGGCCCTAAAATATCGAAGTATAGTTCGATATTGTCCATATTCATTTTGTGGTCGAGTGAACTAGCATAACTCCTTCCTTCAAATTTTAGCGAAATCAAGCAATAAATGCGATTTTTATGGGCTTAACACCTAAAATCGGAAGATCGGTCTATATGGGGATTATATTAAGATATTCGAAATGAATGTCAAGGATCTCAACGCTACTCACTGGCGAAATCGGGTATTAAAGGCGACTTTAAAAGGTCTAAGATTTTGAATCGGGAGAAAAGAACCACACTCAGTACGTGAAAAACTTTGTACAACTCACTGTGCCAGATTTTAGAGAATTTTACCTTAAAACGGGAGATCGGTCTATATGGGGGCTATATTAAGATATTGGCCGATCCAATCCCTATACAGCACAGATATCAAGGAATTCAATACAGTAGCTTGTGCCAAATTTCAGCAAAATCGTATAAAAAAAGGCTACTTTTATTGGCCTTATGCCTTTAATGAAGAAATCGGTATACATTTGGGCTATATGAAGATGTAGACCGATCTGAACAATATTCGGAACAGATATCATCTAACTTAATACAAAAAGTTGTGCTAAATTTCAGCAAAATCGTGTAATAAATACCGTTTTTATATGCCCAAGCCCCTAAATCGGGAAATAGGTACAAATTTGCATGTTGTAGGTCCTCAGAGTACAACTAGATGAAAACGGATTTAAAAACTACATTTATATCCATAAAATTATTTAAAAACCCAAACGTCAACTTATTTAAAATTCTAAACGTATCTATTTTATATTTTGCATATTTAATGAATAAAGAATGCATATTTCAGATATGCATTCAAAGTTCATTTTCATACACCAAATTATGCCTAAATACAAATTTTGGCTATAGTCGGCCAATTAACAAAAAGTGAATATACATCCGCTCTCTACTTATTAGTTATTTGATTATATTTTTGTACCCTCCACCATAGGATGGGGGTATACCAATTTCGTTATTCCGTTTGTAGCTCAATGAAATATTGATCTGAGACCTTACAAAGTATATATATTCTTGATCTGCTTGACGTTACAAGTTGATTTAGTCATGTCTGTCCGTCTGTCTGTCTGTCGAAAGTACGCCAACTTTAGGAGTAAAGCTGGGCGCATGAAACATGACATACAGTACTGTGGGGAAAAAAGACTGGACCGTCTCATCCCACAAGGGAGAACCATTTTTTTACAGATAGAGAAACGCATTCCCTTCATTTTTTCCTTTTGATCTCAATTAGCAAAATGATTGGTTAACGATAACCAGAGTCGACGCGACGTCCATATATGCACTCAAAATTCATTTTCTTACACCAAATTATGCCTAAATATAAATTTTAGCCATAATAGGCCTATAAACAAAAAGTGAATATATGTCCGATCTCTACTTATTAGTTATTTGATAATATTTTTGTACCCTCCATCACAGGGGTATACTAATTTCGTCATTCCGTTTGTAAATCATCGAAATATTACTCTGAGACCTAACAAGGTACATATGTTCTTGATCGTCTTGACGTTCTAAGTCGATTTTGCCATGTCCGTCCGTCCGTCTGTCTGTTGAAAGCACGCTAACGTTAGAAAGAGTAAGTAAAGCTAGGAGCTTGAAATTTTGCACAAATACTTCTTATTAGAGCAAGTCGGTTGGGATTGTAAGTGGGCCAAATCGGTCCATGTCTTGGTATAGCTGTCATAGAGACCGATCTCGGATTTTGACTTCTTGAGCTCCTAGAGAGCGCAATTCTTATCCGATTGGTCGAAAATTTTATACGTACCACATGCTAAGTATGGTTGAAATCAGTTTATAATCTTATATATCTATCATATAAACTGATCGCGGGTCGCAATTCGCAATTCGCAATTCTCATCCGATGTGGCTGAAATAATGCTCGAGGTGTTGTGTTATAACTTGCAACAAAAGCGCCAAGTATGGTTTAAATCGCTTAATAACCTGATATAGCTGCCATATAAGCGCCTCTACTCGGCGCAAATATTATCAGATTGAGCTAAAATTTATGCCAAGTATGGTCTTAACCTGTTTATAACTTGATATACTGTTATGTGCAACAAATAGGGACAGGGGATAAACAGACAAATAAAGGATTCTAAATCGCTTAAAATGAGGTTTAGATCGTTGGTTTGTAGCAAATTTTAAACGAATTTCGATTGGAAAAAGTATATCGAAATTTGACGTTTGGAAAATAATAGAGAAACTTCTGGTTTTAAACAAAAAACTGCAAAATTAGCTAATTAGTATCTCTTGTGTTCAAAAATGACTTGAATCACCCTAGGCATAGAGTCGGATCTGTTCTGGCGAACGGAAACGGGTATAACTACTTACGAAGTCTAAACGATTAACCAAAATTCAGTTCTCTCATTCAGTAGTCCTCTCATTTGAGTTTTAACGATATTCCACAGATTTTCAATCGAGGTTAGATTCGGAAACTTTGGGTGCCACTTCAGGACAGATATTTTATTGTTCCTATACCAAAGTTATCTGTAATAAGAAGTGAACTTAAAACTCCAATACATTTGGAAAATTTGTCTGACTTGCCTATAGTCTTCAGATAGTGTAAGAATATTGTATTGTTGATATAGTATTCTGTAAAATTTGTAGCTATATAGAAACATTCCCCAAACCATAATATTTCCACATGACATGCTTGATGGTTTACACAGTGTACTTGCGGTTTGCTGTGGCTTTAGCCGGTCTCATTATACTATATTATACGCTATTTGGGCTATTAAAAATAATTTTTAGTTATCAGACCAAAGAAAATTGTGCAATTCTTCTTTTCGTTAACTTAAAATATCATATTTGACTATTTCGAATATTCAACTTTCGTTGAATAACCTATTGACAACATAGACGTCCTTTTATGCTCAAACTTTCAAGAATTAAAGTTTTTTCGAAGAAATGAAGTAATAACTTCAACATGTACTAACGTTTTGTTGATGTTTAGACTATATTAATAGACTTTTTTGACCGTTCTATGTTTTGTCTCAAAATCTCCAGTTGGCTGACGCAAGTTTCTGGTTTGGGTATCAATTTAACAGCGTTTTCTATCAGAATTTTCGAAACTGTAAGCAATTCGGCCACTTTTCCGTAGTTTATTGTAGTAAATTTTGAATATTTTTTCGTTGAATATGGTCACAGTGCCTCGGTCTGGCTACGTTACAAGTTCAATTAAAATAAAATTTTTGACTTGAACTCTTTCACATTTTTACGAAAAAAATTTTTGTTTCACTTTGGATAAAAGGTTTTAATGAATTTTCTACATTTCTTTAACGAATTGATTTACTGTCCTATTATTTCGTACAACCTAAAATTGGACTTTTTGTAGCTATAATGCTTTTGTTATGAATAGCCAACGTAACCATACATTCTATACAGTTCGTTGTTAATTCTTCGCACATATACCTGTATTATATAAATATAACGCAGACTGGGTCCATATATTTTACGAAGGATCTTTCTCTCAAACACTTAAAGTACTACCTCATCTGCTTTCGCACGAGTATTATCAGTGTTTTGTATAGTGTGATTTTCTTCTATTGATATCTTGTTTTGCTGCTGAAATGCTTGCTTAATCCAAAATAGATTCCGTTAGCCAATTTTTTTCTTCGTTTTGTTTCGTTCATGGCATTGCCGAGGTAGATGAAATAGCTGACTATCTTATTTTTATAGTTTCGAACTTTTCCATTTTCTATAACTACTCGCGGGTACAGTGCTTTGCGGTAGTTGTCCAGGATATTAAACCGATCGTGCGATAAATGGTCTCGCCGCCTGAAACCTCGTTTTGGTATTTAACGGTTCAGGGGGTTCATCCCAATTTTGAACGTGTATCCACAAACGTCATTCTACAGAGTTTTACCAATATGACAGATATTCCAAAACCAAACAGACATGGCTTGGGATACCTTTGAACTTATAGGACTGTCCAAAGCGGCCTTGTAGTCGTATAAAATATGGTAGTTCTTGATTTGTCCTTCGCGGATCTTTTCTATGACTTGGTCTATGGTGGATTTACTATATATATAGCCACATTAATAGGGCCTCAATATTTCGTTGGCTTTAGATTTTAATGTTTGACACAGTACGCTCTATAGTATTATGTATGCAATGGAGTGCAGACTTATTCCTCTGTAGTTGTCACATACTGTCTTGTCCCCTTTCTTGTGTATGCTGACGTTTGTTTGTTTTGTTTCGTCGGGTATGAGTTCTACTAATCAGATCGCGCATGCGAGCTGATGCATATAATTCAGCCGGTGATCCATCGGCTCCTGCTGCCTTGTTGTTTTCACTCGGTTTCTTTTACTTTAACCTTATTCTGACTAGGTGGTACATATTTTATATCATCATCAGGTATTGGTACTGGTGCAGGAGCTGGGAGAATTATTCTTCCCATATCCTTAGCACACTATCTATCGTATATGTGTTGCTAGATTTCCTTGCTTCCCATATCCTTAGCATACTATTTATCGTATATGTGTTGCCAGATTTCCTTGATTATCTCTGCAGGATGTTTAACACTTTGGTAGTATTTCCAGACTTCATTGTGGCTTCTGAACATTTCAATTCGCTACCACTCGCGTCTCTCTATTTCTTTCTTCTTTCTGCCCTTTCTCCCTTTACTCTAATTATGCCTTTTAAGGCGAAAATTATTTTATTTTATAATTTTAATTTCTGTGCAATGGAAAAGTAAACCCGGAAGATACAACAACACCAAGCATAGTGTGACGCGCTAAGGTCAAGGAAGTACATCTTCGGACACTTTTAGGTTTGAAGACTTCAAGGGCCGAACGTTGGTAGGTTGTATTTATTGCGAATTCGTTGCGAAAACACCTCTATGATATAAATACCAATTAACAAAATTCGACATCCTGTCTTCTAGCTGTTCCAATGCTTGTGTTTGGGTGTTGTAGTGGCAGACTTTATTTCTACTCAACTACATTACTCCCATGGCATACACATGTTTCTGTGCATCTTTCGGAAGTTGTCTCAATGGTTTCGAACGCAAGAAAACGACAGAGACTCTCGCTGATGCTCCGATCGAAGCTAGAATGAAGTAATTTCAGAAGAGACAACAACACCAACCATAGTACGACGCGTTTCGACCTCCTGGTTAGGGAAGGTCATCTTCGGACACTTTTAAGTGCGAAGACCTTAAGGACCCAACGTTGGTAGATTGTATGTATACCGAATACAATGCGTAAATGCCTCCACTCAACTACGTTACTCCCATGGCATACACATGTTTCTATGTATCTTTCAGAAGTTGTCGCAATTGCTGTAAATGCTAGACGACGGCAGCGACTCTCGCTGATGCTTCGAGTGTCCAGGTTTTCATTTCTATTTCTGTTTCGAACTCAATGATCGAAGATTTTTTTCTATGCAGATTTTGTTTTATGTTATTTCAGAATTGTATATAGGTTAAATTTGTCCAACAATTTTTGTGATTGCATTCTTGTTTATATAGATCCTGAGGAGTGCTTTCCATTATTCTTTTGTCTGGAACATCATCCTATAACATTGCCTAGTGAAAATAAGCATTGTATATTAAAGGGCAGTGTGCACCTCTGGCGAAATTATCGTTACCATAAGAAATGCATTGACATCCTGATATCCTAAGCAAAATTTTCATTACCAAAAATTTCGAAAATGTCTTGGCTGCAACCGAAAATTTCATTTGAAAAATTTCGAAGGGTTTAAAGTTAACGTAAATCCTATCCATCACAGAAAACTCATGTATCCTACGACGCTTTTTTTCTCTGTTAAGCCTATTACTGACTTCGATTTTTTGCCCAAAAAGCTATAAAAACGCACAAACAATGGCAATGAAAAGAATAAACAGGCGTTCCGCAGAAGTGGTCCTGAGTTCTTTGATAAAAATACAAGCGACTTGACGCTGCGCCAAAAAATTATTTCGCCTTAATTAATTGCAAATGCAATAAAATGCTCACGAACTGGCTCACAAAAGTTGCTTTTATTGTGTGGCTTTGTAAGACTTTTGTTTGTGCTATGACGTCCAACAGAATGCGCCATATTTCGCAATCAATTTGGTTTCGCAAGTATCCTTCGGGTCTTCTCACTTAGTTCCACAGACGGTAAATTTAAGTAGACGGAATTTCCCTTTCGAAAAATGATTTCTAAGTACAATGATTAGAAATTAGACATATTTCTTTTATTCTTTATGAGTCACCTCAAGCGAGAAAAAAAGGAAATAAGGGAAATTAAATACTGTAAAAAACACAAGTAAATTAACAAAAAGAAGCTAACAACAAAATAAAAAATTGATTTGTAAAAATAAATTTAAAATAAAAAAAATTGCAATCGATTGAAAACTGACTGAACCACTTTCCTTGTTCCCTCATAACACTCTTAAAATTCTCTCTTCTCTTAAATTTCTTTGTTTATTTCTAATTCTTACCCCAGCACTTTTTTAAAGAGTGATCAGTAGGTACATCTACTAAAATAAAATATCTGTGCTTAGTCTAGTGTCAAATTTACACTTCTCCTTTGTTTGTTTTTTATATTGGTATTGATGTGAATAAGGATGCTGACCATTCTAAAAACTTTAGATGTCAACATTCAGAGAAATTTCTTAGTATAAACAGCAAAATTATTTGCTAAAATAATAAGAAGTACGTTGACAGCAGTAATTTTTTGATAAACCAGGTACCAATTTCTTTTTCAGATGGTAGATAGGTAACTGTAGCAAGAGACTACAAGCTAAATTATTTTAATGGTTTTAAAAAATTTATGGAAAAATATAGTAATGTATTGTTTTAAATTTTTTCCAATAGTACTTATTTTTCATCAATATCTATTTTGTCCCCTTTAAAGTAATACTATCATCGTCCTTTCGTTTGTAACTCACCGAAGTAATGATCTGAGATCCAACAAAGTATACGAGGTCTGATCAAAAAATCGTTTATTACAATAACTATCTTGTCGCCTTCAATGTAATACACCTCAGATAGTTTTTTTTCCAATTTTTTCCGTTTTTTTCCTATCATCGAAACACTTCTGAAACGAACTTTTTGTTTACACAAACTTAATACAGTTTCTTTGATCCATTTTTTCGAATAGTAAAAATCGAAGAGCACACAAAAATACGACTAACCTTTTTATCATTAAAAAAAACTGACAATCCAAAAAAGCTGATATTACCAATATATATAACAGACATGTGTACCAACATAACAGAAAAAAATGCGAATATCAAACATCGTAACTCACGAAATTTTAAAATAACGATTATTTTTTGATCAGACCTCGTTGAATGTACTACTTATGCAAACTGCAACTTTCGCCGTGAAGATTCCATTAAGAAACCGGGATAAACTTTCCAGATGTTAATGAGCTCTTTCCGATTCAAGTTGTATGCTCAATGATAAAAGGCCTGTTTTTTAGAGCTGAGTCCCAAAGGCGTGCCGCAATGCGACACCTCTTTGGGGAGAAGTTTTAACATGGCAAAATACCTCACAAATGTCGCCAGCATTAGGAAGGGATAACTACCGCTAAAAAATTGTTTCTGATGTTCTCGTCAGAATTCGAACTAATGTGTTCAGCGCCATAGTCGGACATGCTACGCTACGCTAACCTCCGTACTACCTATACTATTTATAAAAAATGTCTTTAAGCAACATCAAACAGTTTGACTTAACTTTGTAGTTCTTTGCTGTGCTATTGTTTGAATAGAAACATTAAACAAAGTTGTCTATTGCCGGAAAATATCCTAAAAAAATTGTAAAAACCATTTTCAATTCGCTCTTTTGCCAAAATAGATATGTATGTATGTACCTATGTCCATATTCTATCCTTTAATTAAATATATACAAACATATGTAGCTACCTATACTATCAATAAAACATCCTCGCATTCATTCGTACAATCATCAATAGATTATAATTAATATATAAGAAGTATGTACTATGTGTGTATGTAGATACATTTTAATTGCCAACACCCGGAGCTGAAAAAGTGAATACTATTTTTTGCCAACATAGTGGAGTAGAAGGTAAAAACAAAACATATATAAAACATGCAAACCTACATATGTACCTATATATGTATGTATTTACAACAACAAAACCCATCCAACATGGACCAAGGGGGGCAACAGCAAAACAGCAATAGATATAGAAAATCGTAATGATAATAAAGCAGCAATGAGCAATGACAAAATATTACCAAGAACCACCGCACAAAGTGGGTATTTATGAGAAGAGAAAAGAGCAAATCTAACACAAATTGGCAACAGTAGCCGCAGCAGCAGCATAGAAAACAGCAGCATTCAAAATCAGCAGCAATCGACAACGACAAGCTGAAAAACTAACGATGAATAACCGAAAGGAAAGAGGCGACAAAGGCCAAATACAGCAGAAAAGACATTAGAGAATAGATGGCGGATGAGGTGATGAAAAAATAGAGAGAAAAACTTAATGAATGCCAAAAACAACATAGGGCAAAAATATGCCCCAACCGTGTAATTGGACAATTCAACGTCGAAGAGAGAACACAACGATCCAACAAAACACTAATTCACCAATGGGCCCCAAAATATATCGAAACTCATCTTCTCTATTATTTTTTCACCTCGCTTTTTCAAACGAAGAAGACAACTACAAAAATAAACAAAACAATATAAGAGAGTGCTTGGTGCTTGGAAAACAACAAAATAAATTCTCCATTCCACGTACGTTTTGGATTGAACACTTAAAAAATGTGAATGCACATACACATATGCTCACAATGCACCACACCACTCCCCGCCGACACGAACAACAAAAACACCACACACACACACACACACTCATCCTTCCATGTTTCTTTTTGTCGACCGACCCGCAAAATAATCCCACCAACAGATGAAAGCACGAATGGATGGATGGATGTTGGTGGCAGTCAACAAGAACGACAACGAACAATAAACACAGAGTATAAGAGACAAAAAAACAAACAAGAAAATGAGAAATACGTAAAATTTGAAAATAACAAATATAATATGATGCCACTAACAAATCAACCAACCAACCAACCGACCAACCGCCCGCCTGCCTGCCTGTCCGTCCGAACAACAGAGCGAGCGACCGAGCACCAAAACGTATACGAAAGAAACGATTAAATACAACCAACACATACTGACAGCGGCGCTGCCAACTATTACTCTCTGGTGGACTCTGTCACACACTCATTGTTTTTAAACATTCAACATACATATCCAGCCGACAATGACACACGAGTATAGTATGTCTGTGACACTCTTACTTGTGTGTACTTCCATTCGTAGCCGTCGTTCGGTTCAAACCAACAATTTGATGATTTTGTTCGTACGTACATTTCAAAAAAACTGCTTCTGGCATTTAGTTTTTTTTGTGCAATGCGAAAATATGAACAAAAAAAAACAAATTTTTAATGATTCAGTATACATTTTGTTTTATACACACATTTTTTTTATATTTTTGTAATATACAAGCATTCTTTGACTACATTTATCTATTTGGGATATTTTTATTGCAATATTTTTGTGAATTTTACGTAAAAAAACCAGCACAAACGAACGATTCCCGGACTTTTTACTTTGGATCACACAAATGAAACTCTTCTGCTGCAGCAGCAGAACACAACCCGTCAGCAGTCTGTCATTTTCTTTGTACTCTTTGGACGCATATTTATTTCGGTTTCGTTTTAACGTTGGGTTTCTCTCTTCTCTCCTTCCTAACCAATGTAACGCAGAGTTGTATCACAACGTAGTAAATACTAGTGTAACCTGCCGAAAAAGCAAATTTCTTTCACTGTAGAAATAATTCGAAAATAAATATCAATACAGGTACACAGAAACAAAATATTTTCGAAGAAATTAAACAATTTTTTTGTGTCTTTCGATACTACTCGAAAACTTTTAATACAAATAAAGCCTTACTTTGAAATTTAGTTACATAAAATTTATAGTGATATATGATAATAAGAGTTTTGAATACATTACAAATTTTTGTATCAAATACCACTCGAGGGAGGGTTCGATATCGACAAAAAACTTTGGTCTTTTAATACAGCGGAATTTCATATTGTCCTAGTAACCCGATTTTAACCTGCCACTGTAACCGAACCTAGCCTAACTTAATTTATTACTTCACGCTAATATCTAAACTTAAAGCAGAAAGCAAAAAATCTTCACTTAGACATAGGACTTAAAAAGTACCATTCAAAAGGAGGTGCTGTTTTTACGAATATACCACCTTACCACGTGACTTTCATATTTCAAGTTTTAGCGCAATGATAAGTGACTCCATTTTTAACATCTTTTCGTCAAGATGTGTCACACTGTTAATGATATCATAAATTTAGCCAAAATTAATGGATAACCGTTAAAAAATTCTCATTTGTTTTCGACAGGATTCACTTTGATCGGTAATTATCAATGCCAATGAAAGAATCAGAAAAGGTAAGATCTTACCTATGTTTTTCAAGCGAAATTGGATGCGAAATTTATGTCACTATTGCTATGTGATTCCCTGCAAAATTTTGCAAATGTTTAGAGTCTGAAACTTCGATTCCGCATGTTTATTTCTATTACAGTTGTTTTTAATGGCAAGAAAATCCTTTGTATTATATTATTTTATATACAAATCCGGACTCATTTTAATGTAAATGACTGTTTATTTTAATGGTGGTAGAAAATTTCTTTAAACAGGGGTAAGGTACATTTGGGTGGTAAGTGGTCAATAAGGGGTGCATCTGGAGAGGGAAGTCCCGAAGTTTGTTTCTCTCTCCATTCAGTTGCCATCATGTTCTAGTCTAGGGAGCAGCGAGGTTCTTATCTAATGGTCGTTCACTTGATGCTACACAACGTTCCTTCCTCCTCACAGACTCATTCCTGGCCTTAATTCGATTCTGTCGTGGTTTAACTTATTTCAGGAGTGTGAATGTGTTGCTAAACCCCGAGAAGGAATTCGAAGGACCATCAGACCGCCGAAAATAACGAAAGAGTGAGTGTGCGTTCGCAAACACGCAGCTGCTATGCTGACATCACAGTTCGACGAATTCTCCGTCAGGACCTTAATCCTACATCTCTATAATTTGGCTGTTGTGCAGAAATTAACAGAACGCGATTTTGATGCCCCTCAAAATGCTTGACAACCTGCCTGAAGACGCGGTAGTTTTTTCAGTGACGAGGCTCACTTTCACATTTCCGGCTGCGTCAACAAGCAAAACGTGCATTATTGGGGTTGTGTAAATCCGCGCAGGCTTCACAAGAAGCCACTTGCCAACATACCGATTGATATGTTGCAAATTTAAAAATTTATCCGATATTCCATACATAAGCAACAAATGCAAATACAGATATAAAACACATTTGGAGAAGATCAGTTGTAAAACAAAGTTTATTTCTAAAACCACTTTGACATTTCAATTTATAGTATTTGCCACCAAGGTAGTTTCGTTGGGGAGAGAGTTTTGTTGTTGTGCTAATGACGTAATCAGCGATGAGGCTCATTTCTGGTACGTAAATAAGCAAAATTGCCGCATTTGGAGTGAAGAGCAACCAGAAGCCGTTCAAGAACTGCCCATGCATCCCGAAAAATGCACTGTTTGGTGTGGTTTGTACGCTGGTGGAATCATTGGACCGTATTTTTTCAAAGATGCTGTTGGACGCAACGTTACGGTGAATGAACACATTTCGAACCGAACACTGATTTTGGTAATAAAATTCAATGATTTGCAAGCGTTGCTCGTTAGTAAGTCTATTCATGATGAAATGTCAAAGCATACTGAGCATCTTTCTCTTTGACACCATGTCTGAAATCCCACGTGATCTGTCAAATACTAATGCATGAAAATCCTAACCTCAAAAAAATCACCCTTTAGTATTAACCAACAATTTCATAATTCATAAGCCAAAGGTAAGTTTTGATGGAAACCTTTAAAACTAGAACAAGTTTACTTTCTTAATAATAAAAATACAGTAAACTGAGCTAATAACAGTCTGCATCATCATACTAGGTGTGGGAAATTCCAGTTTTGGGTTTTATGTTTGTCCTATCCAGTGCAGTCAGACGTTCTGTTAAGTTATCGATAACATGCAGTAACAGATTTTACTCGTAAGAAACGATTAATCGTGATTTTCACTATATAGTACTAAAAATATGGAGAATATCAAATAAAGCGATTGGTGTTCTTCTGCGGCACGCCATTTGGACTCGCCTATAAAAATGAGTCACCTTATCTTGGAGCTAAAATTTCTATCAGGTAGTCTTCATGTTCGTGGACAAATTAGCATTTCTATACCTATACTATGACAAGAACTATTAAAAATGTTGGTGTGTCAAGTTTCTGTTAAGTAAAAGTTTTATTAACAATTCGTTAGCACTTCAGTGGAGGAAACTTTAGCGCATAGGTTGGCATGTCCGCTTATGACGCCGAAAGCTTGGGTTCGAATCCTTGCGAAGACATCACAAAAAATTGTCCAACAGTGGTTATTACCTCCTATTGCGGTACTATACAATGAAAAACTTCTCTCCAAAGAGGTGTCGCACTGCGGCTGCCCGTTCTCATTCGGCTATAAAAAGGCGGTTCCTTATTATTGAGCTTAAAACTTGAATCGGACAGCACTCGTTGATATGTGAGTAGATTGCCGCTTTTCCTTAATGGAAATTTACAATACTAGAATTTCATGGGCAAATTTACAATACTATAGCAAGCAGATACAAAAAGGGCGATCGTAGGTCATCGTAGGAAGTGAAAAGTGTTCTTTATATATTGAGTTTTCATCACGCAGAGAGTCACAAACAAGCAACGACTGCTCATCGTTAACATTTATTATGAAAATTCGTGTTTTGTGGCAATGCGACCTTTTTATGGTTGCCATTTTCGACCAAGCGAATCAACTATTCGTGCTGTCATTGCCAAATTTACTTTCCTGGACGTTCAGCAACCGACTTGCGTTCGTAGAGTGCGTACCGAAGACATTATTGCAGCCGTAGTGGCCAGTGTTAATGGGGATAACGAAATGTCAGTTCGTTGCCCTCCTCAGGTATTGGATACGGGGTCAAATTTTGCATGAAGTTCTTTTTAAACAGCAAATATTAAAGACAAATTTATCGATTCCAATTCCATTTTGAATATGTGATGCAAATTTGAGTGCTTTATTAGATTAAAACAAATACTACGCTTAAAAATCTCCATTTATAGATTAGTACCACAAGCAAAGACAACAAAAAGCAAAAACAGTTCTTATATTGCAACTGATTTATTATCGGTGTTGTCTGTGGTTACAACTACTAGGATCTTTTTTATTATGTACTATAAATTCAATTCTTATGTTTCATGGCTGGGAGGCTTCGACGATCATTGATTATTTTTTATTTTTCATGTAGTTTCAACTAATTCATAAGATTCATACTCAGATTTTTTTAGGTAATATTAATATTTTGGCTCTGGAGGCTTTTTGTTCTACTTGTTAATGAATAGAACAAATGCTTATTTGGTAAAAAAAAAAAATAATTTTAAAGGGCTATAGAGTTACATTTTTGGTTTTGTGAATGACGAATTGGCCTTTTCCCAATGAACTTGTGTTTCAAACAATCATTTGTCACCCAGGCTTTTTCTTTTCGAATCTCCTTGTGTTTTTATTGCAGGGTATCAAAGCATACTAAATAGGTGTACCAAATAGATTTATTTTTTTAAAAAATCTTATCCATTTAGTGTGTATTAGATACGAGATAAATTTGTTGTTGTTCAAGCCATCGCCTATATGTATTATGTATTAAGCACTCTTGTTTCGTCCCAAATGACCGATTGTCGCGGTAGCGTTATGACCATTGGGTATTTAGAGGAGTCAATAACTCTGGTGCCGCATGGCCTCTCACTAAGACTCCATTGTTTATCCGCGACTGCATGACCTTTATCATTGAGCTTAAACTTGAATCGGATATGCGCGTGTGCAAATTTGCATTTTTTACTCCAACACCATTGGTCATTTTTGCAAATTTTCCCACAGAAAAATATGGCTGGCCATAGTTGGAATCCAGGCGTACGGTGTCAGGCGGATATTCTAAAAAAAAAACCTCAATTAGGAGAAATTTCTCGACGCTTTGCGTCTTTTTCTTGTTTCTCTGGAGTATGCCCTTTCGGGTTACACGTGACTTTGGCATCCCTGCCTACGAGTTGTATATTCATCTCATTTTTTCTATAATATAAAAGCAAACAAAGTCAATAAGACTATATTACAGAGTAATAAAGCTGAAGTTCATTCATAAATAGTAAATATGTTACGGCCCAAATTTCCATATTTGAACCACTAGGAGGCCAATCTGGACCACTGTGATGCCGTAGCGAGAAAAGAAGTACAGTAACAATTTGGAATTCCCTATCAGCATGCCCATAGACCGGAAAAACACCAGTCTATACCCACTCAAATATACTAGCAGACGACGTATAACCAGCTACCATGGGATTAAAACTTGTATTTGTCATTGAATTAATATGAATGATCAAAAGAAAAATACACGCGACAAATACTTTTGATTAGAGTACGTTGAAAAGAAGTGTTATGAGCATAAAAAGTGACAGGTCATATGACAAATACATATCGTTTGATAGCACCTTATCCGACTTGGTGTGGTGCAAACCAGTGGTGCTGCGTATCTCCAACCACTTAACAGCGCATAGGATCTGAACTTTCGGACCCTTGTCTTGTCTTGGCTACTACTTCTACTAAATTTCTCATGAACATTCCATTTAGAAACAGGAGATACCTCTCATACCTCACAAATATAGCCAGTATTAGTAGGAAGATAATCAGCGCTGAAATTTTTTTCATGTTCGCGCCGGGATTTGAAACCATGTGCTCGGCGTCATAAGCGGACATGCTAACCTCTGCGCCACGGTGGACTCCTACCGCAGGCCGTCTTCAAAATACTTCGAAAATACCTCTCACAAATGCGTTTGCAAGATCCGAGAAAAACCTCATCCCCAAGATGAAAATATTTTGTAACGAAGTGCTCTATTGTCTCCTTATTCTCAAAAAGTCAACCATTTTGCGGAATTTCCATGTGTACGACATATGGCCTTATCGCACAGTGCACGGTTATGTGCCCTGTCATAGTACCCAGCGGTCCCAACGTATTCCGGATAGTCCTGGCGGTCTAGCATCCGTGTACTGGCCAACACTTGTACTGTTTAAAAAAACCCATAACAGCCGGTTGTACGTACCGGATTGACCCGATGGAATTCTCCATGTAACACACTGCTACAACAACAACACCAACAACAAAAATTTATTGGTTCATTCACCATAAGCAATCTCTTTCTAGAATATTGGTCCGTCTTTCCATTGCTCCTCGACCTGGTCGTCGTTATCGTAGCCAAATTTGCATGTGGAGGAGGTGGCGATCCTGTAGGTAAGCAAGCTCCGGTCCAAAGGAACGATCACCGCGGGAAAATGTCGGCAATTTTTTATTTAAAGGCGCAAACAACTCGCCTTGACTTAACGAGCATCGTAGGCACTCAGTATTTAGCAAGAGCCGTTGCCGCCGGTCCTCTCACGGAGACTCTCCACTCTACATCGTTGGTTGTCCTCGATTGCAATTTCAGCTTCTCCCTATGGAACATTCCACTATCCGCAAAATGTGGACGCGCCTAAAATTGAGTTATTATATATTTTCCGCAACGAATCACATAACAAAAAGAGAAAACAAAATTGTGATTTCGATAAAAAAAAAAATCACATCTATAAAAAGAGGGTAAAAAACCACTAACTAAAAATATAACAAAATGGGTTTCCCATGCTCTAAAAAGCACCGAATAGAGAGAAAAAAGTACTGTTGGCATCACTGGGTACAGCAGATTCAATGTTTACTTTAATGTGGCAGAGGATTTATAAAATTGTATGAAATAGTGTGACCATAGCAATTTAAATTTAAGGTCGGTGCGCAACACCAGAGTAATTTTCGTTGCAATAAGAAATGCATATATACATATGCAAAACGAAAGTAAAACACAAAAAAAGTTTCCAGTGCAAGTCTATTTGCCATGAAGTGGTAACGCCATTTGCCAACCTGTCAAAAACAATACGAGGAAAAAAGTGGAAAATTGTAAAATTTAGAAATAAAATTTCAAAAGAAATTAAATAAAATGTATAAACATTTATATATAATTGGTTTTAATTTTATTTTGCCATTCACAATAGATCATTTCTGTCCGTGGCCAAACTTATTTGTGAAAAACATCATGGCAATCCTGGCGACAGATGTTCTACACAGGCCTGCACTGGTAATTTATCCAGAACTTCGTTGTCCTGGCCTGCACTGCACTATATAGCACTTAAATAAAAAACAGCTTTTGTTAGCATGCGAGAAAATTGTTTCCAAGAAAAATGAATGAGAACCAATTGATTGTACATAATAATGTTAAATTTTAATTAATGCTCACTTTAACCGCTAAAAATGGGGCCGTTTGGCCAAACGAATGTATAGTTTTTTGTCAGTGAAAGTAGCTATGAAATATTTAATTATCGATGTTCTTTATTGAATTATTATTATTATAAGAGAGTAGCTTGAATATTACGTAGATAATTTTGTAATTTATTTTCATATAGGCCATCTGATGGCTTCAAGTTACATTCAATCAATAAAAATCAATTCACCATGTGTTTGCTGACAAAAAATTTCGTTCGGCTGCGTACCAACCTTAACAAAAATTTGTATATTTAAAAATATGCCAAATGGGAAAGTTGGCCAAGTTGCCATCGTCAGATTTAAACGCAAATGCAAATTTACAAATTAACATTTCATTAAAAAAACAGCGGGGTTACTTCCCTCTTATAAATGGGGCTTGTCCGATACAAATTTATGTTCAATGATAAATACATCGTTTTTATTGACGAGTCCAAACGACAAGCAGAATAGGGAAACCACTTAGGAGCGAAATATACACGGCTGATTACCAAATTTTGTTTGATCTTTTCGTCGGAATTTGAACCCATGCGTTCAGCATCAAATGCTTCCACCCAAACTTCTGAGCTAAGGTATGGTCCCGTAAGATTTTGAAAATACCACCACAAATACTTAAGAATATAAAAAAATCTTATTATTACTAGAAAGGTATGAAAAAAAAACATGGTAAGGACTTACGCATTCAAATCATGACAGCAAAATATAACCACGAATGTAGCAAACGTGTACGCATGAATACAGCACTCCTCAGCCAAACACAAGTTTCATAAGCATACACATGCAAAAATCTATATTCTTTGCAAAAATTGCAAGTGAATCTCTATTTGCGACTCCGGATAAAGGGGTTTTTGTTATTTACTTTTTTTATCAACCTCCTTTCGATAGAATTTACTTCGTTATTATTTTTTTTTTTCAATGTATTTTGGATTTCTTTTTGTTTTCTTTTAACGTGTCTGTTTCTGCTCTTTCATTTTTATTTTCTTTTCATTTGCTTTTTGCACACTTCCCACGTTTGTTGTATAGAGGTCTTTGTCTTGTTGATAGGTAACTTGTTATAGGGCAGAAAGAGATGGCTACAGTTACAAGGGATTAAGAAAACAGAAAACGACAGTTAAACAGAGGAGGAATAATGGCAAAATAAAATGTGTTTTTGTTTTTGCTTTCGACACTAATCTATTACAAATTAAATGCCGATTTCAATGTGTTATTATTGCTGCTGCTTTGTTGTTGTTGTTTTTATTATTATTATCTGTAAAAGTGGAAAGGCTAACAAAAAAGACAACAAACTTGTTTCGCGGCCGCTTTATATTATATTTCAGTTACAATGCACAATTTGTCTTTCTTTGCTAATCTCGAATTTTTTCTAATTGTTAATTGTATGGCTTTTAACTTGCTTGCAACCATTTCCATCGAGCAAATTCATAATCCGTAGATTGGACTTAGAATACCAAGTCCAATTTAAATCTAATGGGTGGGTTTATAAAAAAACCAGCTATTCTCAATCATTATAGAAAAACCTCAAGTTCTAAGTGTGAAAATGTGCCACCAGTCTGCCAACCAGCCGCAGCCACCAGAGTAGTGTACGTCGTGGCCCGTTGTAGCTTGGAAGGTGGCAAGGCAGCGATGACGTTCAAAAGGAGGCAAGGAATGACGATGAGAGTGTGTTCTACAGACAATTAATATACACAAATTTATGGATACATGCATTACTCAATAATTTTCGGACTTTTTCTATTGCAGAAAATCATAAACGAGGCATTTTCTTCTCATGAATACTCTGAGATTAGTTTTATTCGGGATTACAAAGTGTTTAATTCCGTATTTTGAATGTGGTTTCAGGGTACATTTTTCCTTCGAACTCTCCGACATATGTATGTAATTTATCCATTCCAGGCGTTACGATTCATCACTTATTCAGTTACACAATTGCTGCGCGTTCTTTTAGCAATTTGTCATTATTTATTTCTATTATTAATAATAACGGCAACAGAGCACGAACCATTTACGGATTTTAGTTGGATTTAGCACTAATGTTCCCTCATTTACACTGTGGCTAGTAGCTTGCTTGGCTTTCGGGGCACACGAATAATTTTTACTTGAATGTAAGTCTGCGATTGACGAACAATTTGACTTTGCCGTTTTGAAATTGACTTTTTGCAGCTAAATTATGCAATTTTCATATGAAACTTTATTTCAAGGGGCAGCCCGTATCTTTTTCTTTCTTTTAATCACTTTTTTATCACTAATTTTAATGTATTTTATTGAAAATCATCAATTAATATTTTGCACAACGACATGACTCCATTTTTGTTGAAGCTTCGGCGTACACACACTACAACAAACAATATCATCGTCGCACACAAGCCATTTGGAAAAAGTCTATTTGACTCGCTCACACACTCGTAATCATCAAGCGATCAAATTCATTCAGCCGAAAATTTCAGATAGTTGAAACACTCTAACCTGTGAACTAATCCTCCGAGCAAGACGGCGTTGCATATGCACCAGTGGCCATTGTACTCTATAATTTCATGTGTTGTATTCGATTTGTTTTCATTCAATTTTATATTAAAAACGGCATAATTTTCGCTTTTTAAACCAGAACGAGATGGGTACCCTAAAGATAATGCCCTATAAAGGTAGATCTGGATAAGCACGGATTAAAATTAAAAAAAGCCGACAGCATATTTCAGTTACATTGGGTCGTTCACATAAACTGAAAAGTTTGACAGATTTTTTCAATATGTATGCATACATTCACAGAACTTAATGCAGCTTTAAACCATGTTTACACTTGGAGCAAATCTAAATTTGTGAACATGGCGAAACTATTAAAGGTGTCATGACATAATTACCAGGTTGTGTACCGTAAACAGCTGAGTACAATTTTTTTCTCGCGAAGTGCACTATCTATCAACAAGTCTCGGTTGTGTGTATCTATTACAGTTAAGAACCAAAACACACACAAGCAACGAAAAATGCCGCGAACTAGTAACATACACAAAATCAGAGTTGCACTAATCACTGATTTTGACAGATGGTGCACTCAATATTTTGTTGTTGGGCAACTGCCACCACCTCTCAATAAATATATCTTGAAAGGTGGTCTCATTTGTACAATAACCACAAATCATATAATGCAATCCGCCCTCTTGCCATCAAGCCGATCGACGTTTAACCAATACGTGTGTGTATATATGTGCGTACATGAGCAGAGGATATGCGAGAAAGAAGATGACAAAAAAGAGAATGTGAAGTCTGACATCTTAACACCGTCAAACTTGGCAGCCTGTTAACAGCTGTTCGCGAGAGACCACCTTTTTAAATCCGCCTTGAGTTGGGACGAGATTTCGTATATGACAACGAGGTATCTAATTTGTTTTCTGTGTAATCAAATATCCTTCAAATTAAAATGCAAAACTTCGTTTGTATTAAAAACCAGCTATGTTATTACGTTAGTTTTGGACATAACTTTTACCCAACATTCAAAATTTCTTTAATCGCATTTAAACTGAAGCCCAAATCAAGTGGATTTGGGCTCTAGTGTTAAACAGCATTTACGTTTTATTCAATAAAACCATGTTTAAATCATGTTTACACTGGAGCCCAAATCCCCGGTTTACACTTCGATTCAAGTGAATTGCATTTGTCAACAGGGACGTTTTTGGCAACGTTTTTATTGTGATCTGCATTTTTATTGTGTTCAGCATATATATTGGTGAAATGATATTTTTAAGTTAATTTTAATAAGAAATTGTCAGATGTTGAGAAAAAGTACTGCCCAAAACCACCGATAATAACCGGTATTCAATACAAACGCAGTGTTGCATTTGCATTTCGATACATATTTGCTGCAAATCTCCTCAAATAAGTAGAATTGCTCACACTGAAAATGTATGGGAAACCTCGTTGCAAAACACGATATTTCCGAAATCTCGTCGCAAATCTAGATTTACTTCAAGTGAAAGCATGGTTTAAGGTTGAAAAGAGGGTGCGGATATTAATTCGACCCATGCCACTATGGCCCTACATCTAAAGCCTAGAACTGATTTCATTCGCACCCATGGCGAAACTACAATATTAAAGGTGGTCTTATTTGTACAACAACCACAAATCATATGGTGCAATCCTCCATTTTGCCATCAAGCTGATTGACGGTTTGCCAACACACACAAAGAAATTTGTGTATGCATATGTGTGCGTAAATGAGCAGTGAATATGCTAGAAAGAAGAATGCGTTTTGACATTTGTTCGGCCGAAAAGTCAGTACTAGGTTTTAAGACAACTGTCAAAACGTATTAAGCCTAGCACTGACTTTGACTTTTCACCCGAACAACCAAGAAATATTCATTTTCAGGTATGAGCAGTTGCCCAACAACAAAATATTGAGTGCAGTATCTGTCAAAATCAGTGATTAGTGCAACTCTGATTTTATGTATGTTTCAATTTCGCGTCATTTTCGGTGCAAATGCAAATGCAAATTTTGCCCATGAACATTCCACTAAGGAACAGGGGCAAACTTCTCACATGCAAAAGCGCCAACGCAGAATGCAGTCCGATTCAAGTTTAAGCTCAATGATAAGGGGCCTCCTTTTTATAGCCGAGTCCGAACGGCGTGCCGCAACAATAATACACCACACAGCCAAAACTTGATGAACGATAGTGCACTTCGCAAGAAAGCTGTTTGATGTACACTACCTGGGTTAATGTCATGCGAACAACTTTCAAAATATTGTATTGTCAACAATTGCGCATTATGAACGCCAGATGTCGTTAGTAAAAACAGACCCCATCTTTCAGTTACGTTTTAGTTACAAGTAGTGGTCAACAAGTATCATTGGTTAAAATGAACCCAAACTTTTTTTAGTGTTTTTCCTAAAATTTGATATTTTAAGTAAAATTTTGCATCTGTGAGCCCTTAAATAAATATATTTATCGATTAAATTAATCCACATATTCATTGGGCTTATATATGTATAATTTTTTTATGTGTAATCTTGGTTTCTTCCCAATGAATATAATGCCATCTATGCGTTAAAAATTATCCCTAATCGACTTTTTCAAATGCCGTATCTTTACGTATTGTATGCCTTTGCAGGCTATTTTTGGTAGTTTTGAACAGCACTTTTTCTCAACATCTACAATTTCTTATTGAAATAATAAAAATAACATTATGTTGTTGTTGTTGTAGCCACACTTGCATGTGGAGTAGGCGATCCTCGTCAAGGTCTTATGAGCGAGCAAGCTCGTTCCGGTCTATACGACCGATCGCCCCAGGAACGTGGTTGGTCATAGGCACTCAGTATTTAAGCAAAAACCGTTGCCACCGGCCTCTCACTGAGACTCTTCGCTCGATATCGCTGATTGTCCACGACTTCAGTTGCAGCTAATCAGTATTGTGCATTCCACTATCCGCAAATTGCGGATAACGAAGAACATTACAAAGTTCCAGCCTGTTTGATGCTCATAGTTATCCCGTGCAGGGTATATTTTGTAGTTAAGTTTTATGAAATCGCTTCATCAATTTAATTGCGGAACACAATATATATGCTGAACACAATAAACATTATAATGACTATAAAAACGCTGCCAAAAATATCCCCATTGACAAATACAAATCGCTTAAATTCTAGTGAAAACGGTGTTTGGGGATTATCTGAAAGCATGTGGATTTGAGCTCTAGTGTAAACGTGGGTTTAGAGCTTTTCGGGTAAACAGCTGTTCTGTAATCGATGCAATCGACTACCTTAGTTTATTCCCAATAATAAAAAAAACAAAGAGTTCGTCATAGCCACAAACGCGAACATGTATCAGGAATATCTAAACCAATTGCAAATATCCATAAGTCCATTGTCTACGGAGGATCTTAGGGATTTGCTTAACGATGATGAAAAACTTGACGAAAAAATTGACACAGTTTTGGAAATATTAAAAGCACAAAAGGACAGTCTCTTTATTGAAAACCGATCGAAAGCCGAAAGCAATATTGAGAAGGAACCCAAAATCATCGAATTGAAGGGTAAAATAGCCGAGCTTAATGAGGAAGGCAAGCGTTGTTGTGAAGCTGTTCAGGAGAAATTGGCTCAGATCAAGGAAAAGTCAGGTGGAGTTAGTCAAGAAACTGCGTTGGCGCTTTTGCAAACAGCAGCCGCTGAAAGCGAAGAGAAAAGTGAGGAAATTGTAAAAAAATTTACAGATAATGAAATTACTGTGGAAGCTTTTCTGGATGAATTTCTAAGTGCACGCACTTCCATGCACTTGCGTAAATTAAAAGCAGAAAAAATGCAAGACTTGATGAAACGACAGGCACAAGGTGGTGGTCCTCCTTTCCCCCGCAACATGGGTGGTGGTCCAGCCTACAGTAACATCCCATCTAGCGGATTTTATCCAGCCCCACGCCTACCATACGGCGGCGGTGTCCCATACCCAGTGGGAGGTGCTATGATGCCGATGCCACCTCCCCGACCATATTGATAGCCATAGCTTTTTGTTGACCGACAATATAATATGATCACCTCCAAGTAGCGTACAAATCGCATTGTTTTGTTTTGCAATTTCTCTTCTAATCAAACAATAAACTTAGACATTTCTTTTTTCTTTGGAATAATAAAAATCTCACAGACGATAAAAATGTTGATTTATTTTCTTTTCCCAAAATTTTCAATAAGAACAAATACTACGTGGGTATTAGGTAAAAGTGTATGCCTACAGGCATGTGTAGTATGATGTTCAGAAATAACAAAGTAAAAACAACTTTTTTCTTTCATTATAAAGACTCGTAAAGCCTTTGATTACGAATAAAAATGTGGATATCTGAATTATACTTTTAAAAGATCCGAGTGAAGCAAAAAACTGGAACCTATAGAGATTTTAAAAAGCCATCACACCTTTGGTAGACTTTTGGAGTTGGTTATTTGCACCTTCTATAATAATATTGATCCCAATCTGACCGTAGCTAACTCGGATTATAGTGACTAAGAAAATGTCTGTAATTTGAAAATCAAACCCGCTACCAACCAATCCATGTTTCGGCGTGCTGCTCATAGTAAGTTAGGAAACTAACACCAATCATGGATTTTTTCATTTCATTTTATGTATATAATAAAGAAGCCAAGAAGGCCCATCATTAAATATTACAAACATTATACTAACTGCATATTAAATTGCAATTATTTCAATTTACTATAGTTATTTTCGGCATATAAAATAGAAACACACATCCAGCCATAGACTGTAAGTTATTTTTACTGGGCGTCGTCATCAATTCTTAAACTACGTGTTAGTTCCGTACATTCGATTTCATATAAACTGCGTGCTAATAAAAAAAGATGATGATGGTTAGATTTTAGTGGCAGTCGGCCATAAGACTCACTTAGACGTTTTCGTCTGTGAGTCTTAGGAGAAGGAAGATGCCTTATAGTTCCTACCGAGGAAGCATCCAGGTCGTTTTAAAATGCCCAATAACATGCGAATATTCCGGATAGAGACACCACTGAGAAGTTGTACACGATTAAATAATGCCTCTCAAATGTCGCCACCGCTCAAAAAGTTTCTGATGTTCTCGTCATGCGTTTAGACTTAAGCCGGGGACCGGCTTAAGTGTCACACCACAACCAACTTTGATTATTAATGTTTCTACTGCAGAAATGAGGCGTATAGGGGCTCAAGAACAATCTTTTTATATGGGAGCTATATCCTGAAATGCGCCGATACAGCCCATATTTAATATACCAATAAGATGTGCCGACCATGTTCGCTTTCGACACTGAACGCCTGGGTTCATATCCCGTTCAGAACATCAAAAGCGGTGGTTATACGCTCCTAGTGCTGACGGGGTCAGCCGAGAAAAACTTCTCTAAGTGCTGTCGCTCAGCCGCAAGCTGTTTGAACTCAGCTTTAAAAAGGAGATCTGTCATCATTAATATTTGACTTAATTCTGACAACACTCATTGATATGAGATAAGTATACCCGCTGTTCCTAAATGGAATGGTCATGGGAAAATTTGCATTTGCTTCCTCAATCTTTCTTGTGGGTTATATATACATATGTTAATCATGAGACTTTTTCTTTTGTACCATTACAGCCAATACAGTCGAAATAAGTCATGTTTGCCACTACGTGAACTCCAAATGAGTAAGGAAATAATTTATATTTTATAGAAATAATCCTTAATGAAGTATTTATTAAAAGTATTGCAAATTTGTCACTGGAATATTCGATGAAGCTTAAAATACTGTATTAAAATTTGTGTAGTGCTGCAAGTTGGTAATATTTTCTAAATGCATTCGAATTTTTGCGAAAATTATTTATTTTTCTTGCTACCACCTTTACGATGTTGTATAGCTTCAGGAATTGTGGAGGTCTTATGATAACACTCATTTGAAATTCGATCCACAAAATATAATGCTAATATGGAAAAAATTATGCTGAAAAAAAATAAAGTAAAGCAATTTAGTGGAATCGAAATTTTTGTTTGTATTTCAATGAACATAACATCTTACCATGTTGTTGCACACACTCGATGCACAACACTAGCAGACAAGACCGAAAGGAGGAGACATACCAACACTTCTGGTATAAATTTGCAAGCAAAATCATCGCCAAACAATAACATCTCAAAGTTCGATAAAGAGGTTAAGCTAAACAAAAATATAAACGAACTGACGAAGCCTCCGAATAGAATTGTAAGTTGAGTTGAGATAAACCAGTCAGCATAGAAGCGCAAAGTTCCGAAAATCACTAAACTAAGTATACAGGATATAATGGCACTGCCAAGATGAGCGGGCTCTGAAAAAAGTAAATATTTGAAACTTTAATAATTTAAACGTAAACAAGTGTTTTATTGTTGAATAAAGCTACAGTGTGATTACTGTTAGTCTGTTGTTGTTGTTGTAGTAGCAGTGTGTGGTACACTGAGGGGGCAGCCCTTGCCGATGAAGGAATTCATCGGGTCAATCCGGTACATAAAACCGGCTGCCATGGGATTGTCAAAAGTACTTTATAAAAGCATAATAGTGGCAGTTCGTCTAAAATTTGTAGCCATTTGTGATATCGAAGTAGCAACAGAGTAAACCACGACCCACACACTGGTTCTTGTTGCAGCTAAATAATTCCATGTGAAGGCAGCGATCCTTGGCAAGTTTTCTTTGGGAAGCAAGGTCGTTCCGTTGCATAGAAACGTTTGTGGGGGAACGAACCTCGCGATGATAAACTGATATTCTTTTTTTTCCTTAAATGTTGGAAAACGTCTTGGCTTGCACCCACTAGTCTCAATTAGTATGTTTAAACCAATCCCATGGCAGCCGGTTGTACGTATCGGATTGACCCAATGGAGTTCTTCATCGGCAAGAGCCGAACAACAACAACAACAGTATGTCCAAACACCGTTATGATATGGTATACTCTTTTAAGGATATCATGACGTGTTTGTATGTTGTTGTTATAGCCACATTTTCATGTGGAGCAATCTCGTTTCGGTCCAAAAGACCGTTCGCCGCGGGAACAAGATAGTCATTGGTTATTAAAAGGCGCCTTGTCATATCGAGCATCATAGGCACTCAGTATTTATGCAAGAGTTGGAGCCGCCCGGCCTCTCACTGAGACTCTCCGCTCACTACCGCTGATTGTCCGCGAATGCCGTTGCAGCCACACCGTATGGAGCATTTCACTATGGACGCGCCCGGTAGCTCGCAGCTGAGCTTCTCGTAACAGCAATGAACACCACACAAATTGGAGCTTAATGTTCCAGACTGTGCGGCGCTCACGTACTATCCAGTGTTTGCATAAACTGCAATTAAAGATTTAATAGTATTGCAACTCAAGATAATTATTTATTGAAAAATTATGTCCATTCCGTTTGCAACATATCAAATTGTACATTCTCAACCCTATAAGTACACATACTAGATCGTCTTTATACTGATTGACGATCTAGACATGTCCGTCCGTTGTTTCTTGCAATCACTCTACAGCCTGAATTTCAAAGATGGCCTATTCTTGGACCGGTATTTCCCGATAAGAAATCTTGCATAAAAGTCTTATTATTGTCTTGATTTCCATGAACAAACGTGCCAACTGTGAATACAGGGATATCGCGATTTAATAGTTTGAGCTCAGAAATGCACTTTCACTATCCACTTTTGCCGTTACAGTGAGTTGCATGGACCCTGCAGCATCTGAGTATGGACCAGATCTGTAGGCATTGAACGCACAAAACCCTCATTTGTTATTCAGAATGTACGAAATTCGGAAGAGATTCCTTAACATTCGTACTAATTACAGTCAATATCAGAAATTACGCCATTTTTCCTGACATTTGAAGCAGTGAGACCCGTTGTAACAGTATTTGGCCTCGACATCCATGGTTTTATTCTGTACTCTTAACGCAAACACAGAAACCACTGGAAGTGGAATAATTTTGAGTTATTTAAACGTTGGACAAATTTACCAAAAATTAAGGTCAGCCTACCAACCTACCGAGAGAATAAAAACCCACCAAAAACGGCAACATTGAGCAGAGTATGTAAAGGTAATATTGAACTGTGTGCCTGAGTCAGTTCGCTTCTGGTGTACTACGCCCCTACCTTGTTGACTTCTTTCAACTTTATACTCATTGTTTGGAAAACACTTGACTTCTTAACTTACTTTCAACCATAATTAGAACCCTTCACTTTGACTTTTGTCGTATCCAAAAAGGATGATATATTTCTATCTTGGAATCTTGCCCGGCTTATAGCACCAACAACTAGGAATCTAAAACTCGATTTTCGACCAATCGATTAATCGATTTTTTGTGTAAAAAAGTCGAAAATTCGAAGTCGACTTTTATTGCTTAAGGCGTTATCACACTATATGTGCTTGCCTTATGACAAGTCAAATTTTGCATTTGTTGAAGTTGCAAATAAACAGGTCTGTTACGATTTTCACAGAAGTTTGCGATTACAAATATCATGTTATTCGTGCAATGCATAAGTTAATTCTTTTTACATTGTATTTCTTTGGCAACACTTAAACATGTGTAATAAAAATGAGTCAAATGTATTGCCTAATTGCATACGTCATACCAAAGCGGAAGTGGATTTAAAAAGATGGCCTTTGTTAACAGCCGGCCGGGTTTGACGGTATTAAGATGTCATATTTTTGTTTGTATTTTCTTTGTTGTCATCTTCTTTCTCGCATATTCTCTGCTCATGTACGCACACAAATTTCTTTGTGAGTGTTGGCCTAACGTCGATCAGCTTGATGCCTAGATGGCGGATTGCACCATTTGATTTGTGATTGTTGTACGAATAAGACCACCTTTAATGGTTTCGCCATGCCCAAAATGCTGGAGCTTGACTTGCATGACAAGACAGTGCCACATGCCACACAGCGGCGATTAAACGGATGGACCATTTGAGGCGCAGTCACGGTCAACATTTGCACGAAATAATCCTCAGACATTAAATTATATAGATCGTATTACCGATTCAAATAAAGATTTCATGCATTTTCAAAAATCACCCTTTATATATATAGATAATATTATATATATGTTCCTACCTGTAAATGAATTTATCTTGAGATTGCCAGGCGTATACTGAAAAAAGTACTAAAGTATTAAGTTTTCCATCCCTGGTTCCAATTACTGTTTGTAACTGTACCACACTTCTTACTAGCACACGACCAGCTGTTTAATGTCATCACGATATTCTTTCACCAGTAAGAAGAAGATTATTGTGATTGTCCTTTCATCGCGTGCATTGACCACGAAATCCATTCTTTGTTCAATTTATTATAAAATAGCAAGTTCAGACGATTGTTCATTTCAATTGTACATATCGAGGAAAAGCTGTGAAACAATGGTTCCTTTGACACAGGCTTCCCTTGAGGAGGCTTTGAGCAGTGATGTATCTATTAAACAAAGTGCGGAACAAATATCTAAAGGTGAGCAAATTGCCCGTCTCGCAATGAAGTGGGTGGTGGAAAAAATACTACATATATAAAATATTAAAGCACAATCATATTTTAGATATTGAGACTAGAAAGTATGATGTTGTGAGCTTATGCGAAAGCTTACACTTTGCGTTGACCTCTAGCAGTGTGGAACAGCGTGTCCAGGGGACTCTTTTATATTCGCGAGTTTTATGTCAGCTGCCTAAGGATTATCTGAATGGCGAGCAATTAGAGGTACTGGCTAATTTCTATGCTGCGCGTTTGAAAGATCATCATAATGTAATACCGGCAATAATAGAAGGAATTGATGCTCTCGTCCATATGAAAAATTTCCCCGGAAAATGTGTGGTTACTCTCTTGCAGAATTTCTTCCTGAATACAACGTGCCAATCACAATTACGTAGCGATCGTTACCGTTTATTTCAGATTTTTAAATACTTGTCGGAAACCTACGTAGACGGTAAGTCGGGAGACCCTCCTCTTAAAAGGATGTTTGCTTATATAATTCTTACCTCTTCCAAATAGATTTAAAGGCAATGTCAGGTGATTTTATATATGGCATTGTCAGCTCCATCGATGGCGAAAGAGATCCCCGAAATTTAGACTTCATATTCTCATTTATGCCGCACTTTATATCCACCTATCCGTTGTTGCATTTAAGTGAAGAGATGTTTGAAGTATTTGCCTGCTATTTCCCCATTGATTTTAATCCAACCAAAAATGATCCGGATACAATAACCAGAGAAAATTTGTCCAGAAAGCTTACTCAGTGTTTAATTGCTTCACAGGATTTTGTTGAATGGACTGTAGCGTTGGCCTTAGAGAAGTTAGAAAGTGATTTGGTGGTGGCAAAATGTGATTCATTGGTGTTACTGGTAAGTTGAATAGTAAATTTTAAGAAAAAAAGAAAATACATTTTATCTACTACGCTCTGTGCCAAACCGTTGAGACTCGGAAATTAAAAAGAAGGATCCCTTTTATTGAGTAAACAGGTTGAATCGGACTTCAACCTTTTATATTTTATATGAGGATAGCATCACTGCTTGTTTCTTGAAGAAAATGTTCTAGTGTAAATTTGCAATTTTTGTTCTTATCTTTGTACTAGCATGCTTAACATGCTATTATAAAACTATTCTCTCCCTAGTTTAATGTATGCATTCAAGTTTCCCAAAAACCAAAAAGTTACGTTTTAAAACGCACACCCTCTAGTTCTTTCAACCAATATTCACGAAATTTGGTATGAAATTCATTATCGACTATCAGGATGTGGTAAATTTCACCAATAACGGTTCAGATTTGAATGTAGATCACACCACAATTTTCTACCTACAGTCACTACTGAACAATAATTGAAATTCGATTGATATATTTATATGGGAGCTATATCCAATTCTAAACCGCTTTTTATTAAAATTTAGCAGAGGATTTCAGTTGGGTAATAAACCATCCCACACCAAATTTATTTAATTTTATTTATTTATTAATTTCAATATAATACAAAAAGCCTTACAGTAAAATCAGGCAAGTAAAAGTATCTATACGAAAAAAACAGTCAAAAATAAAATCTAAATAAAAAACTTATAAGTAGCAAAATTGGCTCCCCAGCTGTAATACACAAAGAATATATTTATGAACATACTTGAAGTATAATTGCCAAAAGAAATTAACTAGGTCAGCGATGAGTGTAAGCGATGAAATTGTACATGAAGATGTAATGAAAGTCGGTCTAATTAACTTAAACGTATATTGAAATGTCAATTGTAACTAAGGGCCAGGTACTTAACGGTTAAAATATTCTAACAATACCTTGTTACACTGCAAAAAATACGTAAAGACTGGGGCAAATAATTCCAGCAACGAGAAACTCTAATTCTCAACGACTTCATATAAATAGAATTCCTAATAAGTGGAATTACTATTTGCGGATTTCTTGTAGACATACTAAACATAAAGCTTTCATGCAGAGTAAGCGGTCGCTCATATTTGATGATTTTATGATACATAAGAAGTAAACGGAATTTAAGCAAATCATCAAATGGACAATCTAGGAACTGCTGTACGTTATTCGAAATGTAGTCACGCCTATTAACATTATAAACGATCAGTGTTGCCACTCAAGAAAATTATTTCTTACCAAAATTTAAGAAAAATCCTACCAAAATATACCAAATTTTCTACAAACCAAAACTGCGGTATATGATTTTATACCCACCACCGAAAAGTTGCCCACTTTGCCATTTCAACGGTAAAAAGTACTGGAGCGTCGTTTTTTATGTCCGCCAGTCTGTTTGTTGAAATCACTCTATAGACGTACCGATTACCAATCTCCCGATAAGAAATGTCGGGTTCATAAAGTTATATTTGTGCCCCGATTTCAATGAACAAGTGTGCCCAGTTTGAATAAAGCGATCTCCTGATTTAAATGTTCCGATTGAAATGCGCTTTTACTACCCATTTTGCCGTTGCAGTGAATTTCATGGACCTCTCAACATCTGAGTATGGGCCAGATTTGAATATATTGGTATGCAGCTGCCACAAAGCCTGCTTTACAATGGAAGGCACAAAAGCCGCATTTTCTACCCAGAATTTGCGAAATTTGGAAGAGATCCCTTTAAAGTCGTAAAAGTTACAGTCAATATCAGGACTTACGCTTTTTTCTACTGAAACTTGTAGTGAGACCACTTGTAATAGTATTTGGCCCCTCGACATCCATGGTTTTTTTGAGTTGAGTTGTACCTGGCGATTTTTTCATTAAGTACTTTGTATGTTGGAAAAACCTACCAAAATTTGAGGTCAGCCTACCAACCTACCAAGAGAATAAAAACGTACCAATTTTGGTAGGAACCTACCAAAAACGGCAACATTGTTCACGATCCGCCGATCGATCGACGTTATATGAATTAAGTTAGTACCGGAAAAAACTTCCGGTACTAACTTGGGTCAGCAAAAGGGTATGAGCAAGTCATTTCCTCACAGAAGTAGGCAAGTAGATATTTGAAGCATAAATTCTTCTCAATGAACTCCACACCCTACTAGTAACCAAATGAATGTGAGGTTTGTGAGTCTCGAATCGGAGACAATGCCAAGAATTTTAAATTGATGCACATATTCAATTTAAACACCGTTCATAACAATATTCAAATCAGAGATGCTATGATCATGAGATCCAAACATAAAAGCCTTGGTCTTGGATGTATTAACTGTAAGGTGATTAACAGATGTCCAATGCAATATCTGACCTAATACTGGCTTCCAGTTAACCCGATGAACAACGATAACCACCAAACAGAAAAAAAACATCATCAGCGTAAAAGTAGGTTTTGCGGGCTACAGTATCAATAGATTGTTTTATGTCATTGACTTGCAGATTAAACAAAAGGGGACCAAGAACAGATCCTTAAGGAACTCCAGATGTTTAATAAAGCATGGTTGACGTTAAACCGTTGGTCACTACAAATTGAGTTTTTCGTCTCAGGAAAGAAAAAATAAGTTTGGAATTTCGTGTAATTTGGTGGAGAATAAAATAACGCCTATTCCGCAGAAAGAAGATGGAAATGTGAGCGAATTGAGATTTACAGGAGTCAGAATGATGTCGGGAAATTCTACCAAAGAATCAAACATCAAATCGATGGCTTTGGTACAGGAACATCCTCCTGTTAGTGTGCGGAGGTTGTGGAAAGAAAATTTTACCAAGCTGCTAGTTGTTGTTTTAGCCACATTTACATGTGAGGGTGGCGATCCTCGTCAAGCTCTTATAGGCGTGCAAGCTCGTTTCGGCCTATTAGACCGATCGCCGGTATCTCGACTTGTCGTATCGAGCATCATAGGCACTCCGTACTTAAGTAAGAGCCGGCGACGCTCGGCCTCTCACTGAGACTCGAGAGACTGCAGTTGCAACTACTCCGTACGTCCACTATCCGCAACACTTGGACGCGCCAGGTAGCTCTCAGCTAAGCTTATCGTGATAACGAAAAACACCACACAAATTGGAGCTCAAAGTCTAGACTGTGCGATGCTCATAGTTATCCCGCGCCGGTACCAAGCTGCTAATGCCCGACGATGGCGGAGAAGAGAATAACGCAGACCCAATCCCTGATGATGCTATAGAATGTTTATCTCCTAGTCAGAGTGAGTTCCTAGTAGCCGTGACCCGACTGAAGAACAACAAGGCAGCAGGAGCTGACGGGTTGCCCGTTGAACTATTTAAGACCGGTGGCGACACGCTGATAAGGCATATGCATCAACTTGTCTTCGCGATCTGGCTAGAAGAACGCATACCCGATGATTGGAACCTCAGTATGCTGAGGTTCCAATCACGTATACAAGAAAGGAGACAAGACGGAATGTGCCAACTAAAGAGGAATAAGTCTCCTCCCCATCGCATACAAGATACTCTCGAGCGTACTGTGTGAAGAATTAAACCTTAAGTCAATGTGATAATTGGGCCCTATCAATGCGGCTTTAGACCGCAGATATTCACACTGGGCCAGGTCCTGGAAAAGACCCGAGAAGGACAAATAAACACCTACCATCACTTTGCTGACTACGATGACGCTTTCGACAGCCCTATACGTTCAAAGGCATTTCAAGCCATGTCTGAGTTTGATATCCCTGCAGAATTAATAAGACTCTGACACTTGCTGATACACGTTCCTCAGTAAGAATAAAAAAGAATCTCTCCAGACCATTTAATACCAAACGAGGTTTCAGACAAGGAGACAGCCTATCGTGTGATCTCTTTAATATCCTGCTGGAGAAGGTTATACGAGATGCAGATGTGAATAGATATGGCACACTAATCACAAGAGAACACATGCTACTCGCCTATGCCGACGACATCGATAACATAGTCGGTCACTGCAGCCTTTGAAAGAATCGAAAGAGAATCATTGAAAATGGATCTGGCAGTAAATGGATATAAGACAAAACGGATTGTATCAACTCCCAAAACGCCCTGTTCAATGTTCAAAGATCAGATAAAGAAAATTAAGAAAGGTGGGAACCACAACTTTGAGATAGTCAGCAACTTTATCTACTTCTGCATCGCCATAACCGAAACGAGCGACACCAGTTTTGAGATTAAGCGAAGAATATTGCTGGCAAACAGATGCTACTTTGGATTAAGTAGGAAGTTTAGAAACAAGGCCACATCACGACAGACGAAGATAACGCTATGCAAGACTCTGATACTACCCGTGTCGTTCTGAGGCATGGGTACTTGTGAAAGCAAACGAAGCAGTGCTTGGAGTGTTTGAGAGAAAAATTCGTTGTAAAATAAATGGACCAGTTTGCGTTAATGGAGAATATAGGCGTCGTATGAACCACGAGCTGTATGAGCTGTATGATGACGATAGCATAGTTACACGTATCCAAATTTAATGGCTGCGGTGGCTAGGTCATGTTGTCAGAATGAATGAAGAAGCTCCAGCACAGAAGTCTTTTGAAGGCAAACACTGCGGTACACGAAAACCCGGGAGATCAAAAGTCCGATAGACAGATCAAGTGGTGGGAGATTATAATGGAATATGGAGTGGAAATCTGGGAGGTATGAAAGAGTTTTTCGATCGGATATCGGAGACGACTCTTGTGGTCGAGTGCGATGCACTGCTGCCAGCGACACAGTCTTGGATTGATGCATACTAGAGATTGTCATCTTGAAGTTCATGCTAAACGGATGGATTGAAATACATTGAGAACATAGGGACTGAGATCTGTTTTCGGCTGCCTGACCATAATAGGTCCTGCGGACGAAGATTCGGCCAGGACTTCGAGTGTGAACATATTTCCGGCCAGTAAACTGGCCATCAGAGCAATAAAAATCAGGAGAATTTTTGTTATTGTCCTGATGAGGATGGCACCATTCGCATCGTTTGGGTGCCGGCCCATAGCGGAGTAAGGGTGAATGAAAGAATAGACTATTATGCAGTGAAGGCATAAGGACTGCCGGCAATAAACTTGGTTAACCCGAAGCCTTTCGGGTCGACGCAGTCCGAGTAAATGGCGGTCGGTAACGCGACGAAAATCCTATGGGAAAATCCGGACTATGAGTAGATAAGGCTGTTGCGGCACGGTTTAATCTGGGCCGGCTTTAAATAAGAAAGACAAACAATTGTCTTGTTGTTGTTGTTGCAGCAGTGTGTTGTAAACTGAGGCGGCAGCCCATGCCGATGAAAGACTCCATCGGGCCAATCCGGTATGTACAACCGGCTCCCATGGGATTGTCTTGTTGTTGTAACCACATTTGCCTGTGGAGGTGGCGATCCTCATCATGCTCCTGTAAATGAGCAACCTCGTTCCGGTCCAAAAGACCGATCGGCGCGGGAGCAGGGTGGCCATTGGTTATTTAAAGGCGCCAATAACCAGCCTTGTCATATCGAGCATCATAGGCACTCGGTATTTGTGCAAGAGCCGGTGCCGCCTGGCCTTTCACTGAGACTCTCCGCTCGATTACGCTGAATGTCAGCGACAGCCGTTGCAGCTACTCCGAATGGATCATTCCACTATCTGCAACCTGTGGACGTGCCCGGTAGCTCGCAACTAAGCTTCTCGTAACAGCAATGAACACCACACAGATCGGACCTGAATGTTCCAGCCTGTGTGATGCTCACAGCTATCCCCCGCCGGGAATGTAGAAGGCTCATCGATTCAGTAGCACTTGCTGTTTGGTAGCTACAACAACAACAACAACAACTTTCTACACTAATCGTGCGAATGAGGCGCGATTATCGCCAAGATACATACATACTACTCGTATTGATAAAGTTCTTACTTGATATTGGAAAATTTTACGTTTTACAATGAGTCTTAATGAAATTATGTTCTAAGGCATTCAAATTTATTCACTGCTTAGTTGTTGTTGTAGCAGTCTATCTATTATTCGTCTGCTTGGTTCTGCTGAATATCCAGGTACAGAAACTGTGCGGCTAAGTCGGGGTGCGGCGTCTAGAGGGATCTGGGTTTGAATCGAGTAGGTTAAACAGGCATGTGACTTGTGCCGTGTGGTCCAAGGTCACAATATGGACACACATCCTGCACGTTGACATTAATTCTTGCACTGGTCAGTAAAATGGAATTCTTTTCTTATTTTCTTTTCAGTATGAAGCAGCCCTCAAATTCTCATGTGAAAGTTTGGAACCACATTTTGACCAAATATGGACATCATTGAAGGTAGACATATTTCCTGGCTCTGATAATGCTGAGGTCACATCACAAGGTTTGCGAACTTTGCGTGCTATTTTGGAACAACCAACGTCGCAATCGAAAACACATATAAGTCACAACTATCAAACAATAATACTGGGTACTATTTTACCCCACTTAAGCGATGTAAACCATCGCCTGTTCAATCCTGCATCTCTAATAGCTTTAGTATGTGTCGCTGGCGATCCTGTGTTTGCAAGTGAAAAAACTCTTAATGCATTCCTAATTAAACTCAGGGAGCAACCTGCCAACCTAACCGACGATGAATGCATACGCATTTACAACATTATTGCACAGATATTCAATATTATTTCCCTGAAGGGTGAAGTTGTGTACAAAGCTATAGACACAGATATATGTTCCCAATTACATGAGCATATGATAGCAAACTTGCGCAAGGTGGAGACGGATAGCGAAAGCGTCAATAACGACTTGCTAAGGGTCAGTCTGTCAGTTCTTATTGAATGTGCCCCCATGATAAGTGAAGCAAACAGAGTCCTAATTTACAAAGCATTGATGGCTCTGCTAATTGATGATAAAATCGATTTGGAGCAAACACAACCGTTAGTAGAGCGATTAGGAGCACTACATCCCATTGAGCTGCAGTCCAATTGCATTGATGGTTGCCTACGCAACTTTAGAATATTTTCAAACTTTGTCAAGCAAAAAATCCTTACAAACTTGTTGCCATTGGTTCGGCAAATAGCCTTTACCGAACGTATAATGAATCTACTGTATGAACAGATATTTGGAAGTGATGTATCAAATGATGTGAGACTTTTGTCTTTGGAGGCCCTCAATCGTTTGCTGAAGATCGAAGATGAGCGTTTTATTGTGGACCTTCAACACAATAGTGAACTAATTGAAAAGCTCGTAACTTTGGCACAAAGTAATAAAAACTTGAATTCTGCCACATTAGCACAGATATCGTACGCTCTGAATGCCATTATACAGACACTGCCCGTATCGGAACAATATATTGTTGCAACACAATACCTATATAAGTTGAATTTAAGACTCGAGACCGATTTGTATGTTGCACAGGGGCTGCTGGGTTTTTTGAACAAAGACATAAGTCTCGACGACCATTTCGAACGTTTAATGGACGAGCTTACGCAGCTGTCTCTACAGTCGGACAACGAAGAGGTGCGGCAAGTGGCACATCATTTGCTATGTAGCTTGGTGAATAAAATCGAATACAATGACACTAATCGTGGCATCATAAAACGTACCATTGTTAAATTGAAAGACTACATCAAAAAGGGGAACAAGAAAGCCGTAGAAGCATTGTCATGGATGGCCAAGGGTCTAGTTATGCGCGGCTGTGATGAAGCAGGAGAAATTGTTGAAGCGGTAAGTGTTTTGGCATTTATATTTAAACATCATTCATACCATCTATGTAATCTATTTCAGCTCTCTGAACTCTTAGATCACCCTTCCTTGTCGACAGTTGCTGCCTTGGCTTTTGACATAATAGCTGCCGAATATCCTCAATTGCATTTACCAAAAGTGAAATTTTTATTTCAACAAAAGTTCTTCCATTTAATGCTGTCAAAACTTGGTCAGAAATTGGAATCATATTGCGAACATCACTTAGTGGCATTTGTCTATGTTCTTAAAACAACGCCGCATGCCGTATTGAAAATGAATATAGCGAAGGTAAGCTTTACGTTTTTATACCCTCCTCTATAGGATGGGTGTTTCGTCATTCTGTTTGTAACACATCAAAATAATGATTCGAGACCCAACATAGTACATATATTTTTGATCGTCTTGAAATTCTAAGTCGATATAGCCATGTCCGTCCGTCGGTCGAAAGCACGCAAATTTTTGAAATTTTGCACGAATAATTCTTGTTTGTGAAGGCCAGTTGGGATAGTAAATGGGCTATATCGGTCCATGTTCTGATATAGCAGCCATATACAATAATTAGATCTTGAATTTTGACTTTTTGAGCCTCTAGAGAGCGCAATTGTTATTCGATATGTCCGGCATAAGGTTTTTTGATATGACTTCCAACACTGTGCTAAGCTCCCATATAAACCGAGCCCTTATAGGGCGCAATTCCTATCCAAGTTGTGTGAAATTTTGCACTCAAAATCCGAGGTGTTTTGTTTTGACTTCCAATAACTATGCCAAGAATGGTTCACATCGGTTCATAACCTGGTATAGCTGATATAGCCGCTAGATTTACACTATTTCGGATCTTGAATTCTCCAGCCTTCATGGGGTGCAATTCTTATCCGTGTTTGCACAAGGTGTATTGTTTTGATTTCCCGCAACTGTGCCCAGTATGTCCTAATTTAGTTTATAACCCGAAGTAGCTGTCATATAAAATGATCTTCCGGCACGGGATAGCTGTGAACACCACACAGACTGGAACTTTGAGGTGCGATCTGTGTGTGCTCATAGCTGCCACGAGAAGCTTAGCTCTGAGCTACCGGGCTCGTCCACATGTTGCGGATAGTGGAATGCTCCATACAGAGTAGCTGCAACGGCAGTCGCGGACAATCAGCGGTACCGGGCGGCATTGGTTCTTGCATAAATACTGATGCTCGATATGACAAGGCGAGTTATTGGCGCCTTAAAATAATCTATGGCCATCATGTTCCCGCGGCGATCGGTCCTTTAGAGTGGAACGAGCTTGCTCACCTATAGGAGCTAGGCGAGGATCGCCACCTCCACATATAAACTTGTGGCTACGACAACAATAACAACAGTTTGAGGACATTGGAAAGGTACTCGACTCCAGATAGATCCAGAATCTTCAGCATCAGTGTAGAGATTCCGTCGGGGCCCATCGCCTTCGATGGATTGGCGCGACGAATGACTTTTGTAACCGTTCACGGTAAATTGTGATGACTGTCCATCGGCTCGAAGAGCACGGATACGACGACTGGATCTCCTCCTAGACTTCTCACTCTCGGGATGCTCAGTAAATTAAAGGTTGAGCAATCTGGCACATATCTTCGGGTCAGTCACAGTTACAGTCGCCAAAATTGACCGATATCCTGTCATCCCGTCTACCAGGGTTCGAGAGTGAATTAACAGTAGACTACAACTTGCCTAAACCGGTAAGTTACATTGCTCCATAATTTTCGCTTATGTTCGTTGACTACTTTGTTTATTTCGAATCCCATCACGCTCGTCTGCGAGTACCACTGCCTGCGCCGGGAAATTGGGCCGCATTTGGGGTATTCGAACGGCTAGTATAAAGCGAGAGGCTTAATGATGTCTCGGAATTTCCTTTCGGCCACAAGCTCATCAGAGGGGGGTGTCAGTTCAATGAAGCGCCGATTGGTATAATCTCTGAAGCCAGCGCAATCGGCCTTCTTCTGATTGATGAACGTCCGGCGCTCAGAGGTTATGAAGTCGGGTGGTCGGTTGATGGTGAGAATTATGGGGAGGTGGTCTAACCCCAAAGAAATGACGGCTTGCCAGGATACTTTACTCAGGAGATCAGGGGATATAATGGAAATGTCTGGCGATCTGCTACACCTCCTCATAATCTTAGTTGGGGCATCTTCATTCACCGTGCAAAACTTGGAGCCTTCAATCTGCTCTGCTAAAGCTATGCCCCGCTGGTCGTTACCTAGCGGAGAATACCATGAAATGTGATGCGCATTAAAGCCCCCTAGAACCAGACGATTATGGCCAGATAGTAGCCCACTTATGTCGGGCTTGAAAGCCTGGCCGTTAATTGGGACACAGCTACCAACCGGGGGTTTGTACACGTTGTAGAGCTCTATCTCGGCACTACCGGACCTGAATGCTATGCCCGCAGGCGCAGGCGAGATGGGACTATACTGCACGGAATGGTGTATCACCAATCACCAATGTATCGCCAATCCCCCGCCTCCATTCCTTGAGCGATTCTTACGTAGCACATTGTATCCGTGACAACTGTGCAAGCTGCAGGTGTTGGTCAGCTTTGTCAATTACAATAATGATACACTTCCCGGCACTGGCCTGGCAATATTGGGGCTGGGATGCAGCTGTTGCGTATATTGTCGCACAGTAGAGGTTGGGGGTCACATAGTCCGACGACGAGGGCGTAGAAGGCAACGACAAAGAGCAAGATCGGAAATGTACGCACTCCATGCACCGGTTACATCTCACCAACACCAACCGGTGATGGAACCGGTTCTGGCAAACCGAACAGAACCAGGGTCCGGGGTTCATTTCAATCCCGGCAAGGACCAGAAGCGTACGAAAAAGGCACTCCGGGAAGTGCCTCTCCCATGACGAAAAAGGACGACCACGTACACTGACGCGGCAGCCCTTGTCGATGAGGATTCCGCCGGGTCAATCCGGTGTGTACAACTGGCTGCCATGGGATTAAGCTTTGAGCTTTGTCTCCTGGATCGCTGCAACCAATATGTTCTTCCGGCTCATAAAATCTACTACTTGTTGTTGTAGCAGTGTACAATTCGGTACGTACAACCGGCTGCCATGGGATTGTTGGGGCGTCCGAAGAGGACGCCGAAGGCGTCGGCAATGCGTTTGCACAGCACCTTGTAACATAATGCGAATATAATCCCGTGGTGATCGGAAATGCAGAGGAAGATCGGAAATGCATCCACTCCATGCACCCGTTACACCTCACCGACACCTACCGATGATTGAGGCGGTTCTGGCGAACCAAACAGTTTCAGGAACGGACCAGAAGCGTGCAGAGAGGGCACTCCGGGATGTGCCTATCCGATGACGAAAAAAGGATGAACGCGTACACTGGGCAAAAATTGTCTTAGCGATGCTGTGGCGATTTACACTTAATCAAGCCTCTCACCAATACTGGCTACATTTAGGAGGCCTTCAGCCATGTCAAACTTCTTAATAAAGAGATGTTGCTTTAAACTTCTCTAACAACTGATGTGGCTAAGCGGCACGCCGCACAGTGGGGAATTTGACCTCAAAAGTGTCGTTTAAAATCCACGGACAGGTCGATCTTCATGAAATTTTGAAAATATTACTTATATTGATAGAAAAAGAGAAATTTTAAGCTTGAAGTAAGTCGGTTCAGATTTATATATATATATATATATATATCTGATACATAAGTATATATATATTGTTTACACTATTTATTGGTATTACAATAACTCTTTGATTTATGTTTAGATTTTATCGAAATTCAGCACAGGAAGGAAGTTAAAAGGTTGATTTTTGGTGAATATTAAAAAAAATCTGTTCAGATTTGGATTTATATGTTTTGAGATATTTCTTTTTAATGCTATAACACCTACAAACAACAAGCGATTGGGATGAAACTTGTCTTAGATGTTTCCGATACCGGTTCAGATTTGCTTATAGGTCCGATATATATAGTTTTTGGTACATTCCTTTAAAGTGACTCAACATCAATATTAAACAACCGATTGGGGCGAAATTTACTGAAAACGTTGACGCATGAGAGAACATATATGTGGAGATTTAAAAAATCGGTTGATATATATATAGTCTGAAAGATGTTTCTTGTAAATGCTGTTGTCCCACATAACATGTCTTGAATTTTATAGGGTAGTGTGTTTAAAGTTATCGCTGAATATGGATTTCCCTATATAGCAACGAAGATTAAGAAAATAGATCTGCATAAAATCTCAGATCAGTTATTGAAGTTTTAATAATCTTAATCAATACAAACAGCATAATACACAAAATATGCGCTTTTTTTGGTATCGACAAAAAAAGCTCAAAAAATCCAAATGGGGCAAAACGTGCAAAACTTTCTTGAACATACGTATAGTCGAGGATGTCCCGAATTAAAAAAACAAAGATTCGAAGCATGATACGTTTGAATAGTTAATTTTATCTCCATGTTTTTCTAAAAAACGTACATTTTAAAGTGTCATAAATTTATGGATATAGATATTTTTGAATTCTGCTATTGCAAAATTTGTAAAATTAGCTTAACGCCTAAAGGAAATAGGTTTATAGTTTAAAGGACATGTGACTTATAATTTTTCCGAAAAAAATGTGTACAAAAATTATACGAAATCACGTTAAATTGAAAAATCAAAAAAAAAGTGCACATTCATGAACCTATTACAACCAACAACAAATGGCCTCAGACCATATTTTCCGCAATATGAAAGAGAATTTTATACCCTTTTGAATGGTGTATAATATTTTATTATAGCTTGAAATTTTCATTTTGAATTAAGCAACACTTTTGAGGTCAAATCCCTCACAGTGCGCCATTTGGACTCGGCAAAAAAGGGTGGTCTCATATCATTGAGCTAAAACTTGGACTGCAGTCATTGATATGAGAGAAGTGTGCCACGTTCCTTAATGAAATGTTCATGGGAAATGTATATGCGTATGCGTTGCTAAGCGACACAATGCTCAAGAGCCCCCAAGGGAATACAAAGAAAGTTTCCCCGCTGTTCGTTAATGGAGTGATTGATGGACAAAATGATATGTACTCTTTATAAGCACCTACAAATTGAGTCATAAACTTTTTTTAAAAGTAATTTTAACTCATCCAATATCCACAATCAACCTTTAGATAAATAATCTGTTGCCGCCCGAACAGACTGAATATTCTACCGAAAATTTTGTTTGTGTCTTCCTGCCTAACTAACATGAGTTACAGAAAATTTTAACTGTACATTATTCATTAACTTTTAATAAATATGGTATTGCCTTAATTTTAAATATTAAAAAAAAACTATGATGAATGTATCACTTAATTGTTATTGAACATTTTCAGATTGGCCCAATCATCTTTAAATGTCTGGAAGCCGACAATATACATACACAGAGTATATCGTTAAAGATTTGTGAGAATTTTGTCAAACACCAGGATGAATATTTCCGCGGACATTTAAGTCATCTAATACCAGCCTGCCTCAAGTTAACCACATGCATGCATTCTATGGTAAGCTTTCGATTACGTCTCTCTCAATTGGTATTCTTTATATTAAATGTCTTCCTCCTTTGCAGAAAGTACGCATTTCAGCTTTAAATTTGCTGCAGGACATTACAAAGTATGCCACTTTTGTACTGTTGCCGTATAAATTCGATGTTGTTTTGGAGCTTGCTTCTGCCCTGGATGATCCCAAACGTTTGGTGCGAAACGCTGCGGTACAGGCCCGAAATGCCTGGTATATGGTAGGAGCACCATCGGGAGACTAAATGAGCGCACATACTATGTGTCCATTAGCCGTACAATGTTGATCGTTTTTAACAGAAATTTAGTTATTTAAGATAGATATTTTTGTATGTTCTATGTATAAAGGAATTTCTTTGAACAATTGTTTAAATTTTATAAGAAAAAATAAAAACAAACAGGGAAATCAGTTCGAATTGTTTTTAATTTATTGGAATTTGTAAACATCAGTAGGGGTGGTCACACTGCGATCTGGCCATAAGGGCACATTTTTGGGCTTTTTGTACTATTTCGGGGCAGCGACGTTTGCGCAACAAACGGCAGTCTTGGAAAAAACCTTCATTGCGGGGAAACCCGTGTGAGAAATCCTTAAACGTAACCAAACCATGTCCCCATATTTTGCCACCGCGAAACTCTCCTTCGAATTTCATACCATCGGATCTCCAAAAAATGCCAAAACCATGGAACCAACCATTCATGAATTCGCCCTCATACCTGAAATTGTAAATGGCTTAGAGAACATACCGTAAGATCGATGCTATGAAAAAATTACTTTGCTCCATCAGCAAACCACATGCAGCCCAACCCATGACTAAGTCCTTCACAAAATTGTCCATCGTAACGCGTGCCATCTGCGAATAGTAGATGACCAATTCCATGCTTCATTCCACGTTGATTCCATTCGCCTATATAACGTGTGCCATCCTCATAGCGCCAGCCGCCTACTTTTATTGCGCCCGTGGAACTGGACGCTGCCACGCCGCCACCTCTACCTCCTGGAAAATGGAATCAGAATTTTACACAAAAATGTTTTCCAGATTCAGTAGAAACGATATATTGTTGCCCTTACCAGATTGTTGCTGTTGCGAATCCTCGTAATCGTCCATTTATGTTAACAACAAACTACCTCCTAGGTTTCTTAATAATAATAAAAATTATAAAAAATATGAACACTTTACTATTTTCCCCTTCGAATAGTATTTCAAATGTTTTTTCTCCAATGACCAATTGTTTACTATGCTTTGGAGTATTTTGTGTGGCTTCATCGTTTCTCATTGAATTCTTCTTTATTTTCCAAATCTAATTAACATGATTTTCTATTGTCGTTTGGAATGTGACCATGTGCGGCAACGAAGGCACTTGTTGCTTTTAATATTCCCAAGAAGATATGGTGAACAACCTACTACGTATTCTCGTTTCATTCATTGTACAAAAATGGAAGGGCACTTCAGTGCATCGACAGTTTTGTACCAGCTCAGCAATGATTCCCTCCTCTTTGGGTTGAATGCAGTTATTGAACTAAAATAAGATTATAAAACGAATTCATATTCATACTCTCAATTTTAGATAGTAGTTCCTTATTTATGGTTCTAATTAATGATTTTTTTATTGTCATATAAAAGCGCAAAATACCCGGGTGTTTTGCTGGCCAGGAAATCGAACTTCAAATCAAACATTTTGGAAAGGGAAAGAAAGGCAACTTTTGTCCTATATATGTACCTACAAGAGAGACGTGATATGCACTGGGTATATACTGCAGTTATCAGATTTAAAGGGTGATTTTTAAGCTATTATCTTTTTGGTCAACTAGTTTAAGCAGCTCACGCACGTTTCGTGTTTTGTTTCACTGTCCAACTTCTTCAGTTTGATCTATAATTTAACCATGAATAATCGTCTTACAAACGAACAACGCTTGCAAATTATTGCGTTCTCTGTTAAGAAAGTTCATCGCGTGATGTTGTTGTTGTAGCAGTTTATTGTGTTCTATCTTTCGTCTGCTTGATTCTGTTGAGTGTCAAGACCCAGGAACTCTGCGACTAAGATGGGGTGCGTCACAGGGATCTGGGTCTGAGTCGAGTGGGTCTGGCCGGGCAGTTAAACAGGTGACGTGTATCGTGCGGTCTCTGGTCACAATCGGGACATACATCTTGCACGTCGGCATCAATCCTAGCTCTGTGGGAATTGAGGCGGCTGCATCTGCCGGAACGTAATTGAGCCAGAACCACTCTGGTTTGCCGGGGGAGGTCGATTTCTTCGGGTGCAATGGGTGGCGGTCGTTCTCCAAGGACTACATTCACCCGGTAGCCAATTACCGCGTCTGCTACCGTGTCTGCATGATTGTTGTTTAGACCTGCTTGATCTAGAGGTTCTCTCTTGTATCGCTGAACCTCACGATCTAGATCATGTAGATCTACCTTAAGGCTTCTGGGCGGTGGATATCTATCCATAAGATGATGATTTGGATGGTTTCTGCGATAACAGCCCAAAAGGTATTGCTTAGGATCTTTGTCTCCTGATGGAGGTGGTCCACATGAGAACTCAGGAGACAGCCCGTCGCAGTTCGGAGGGCGGCATTCTGACAGATCTCAATATTATTCCACTGCGTGTCACAAAGTTGACGATGAGGGCATCCCCATTTACCGTGCAAAACGTGGAGCTTTCAATCTGCTCTGCCAAAGCTATGCAACGCTGCTCGTTACCTAGGGGAGAATGCCATGACGTGTGATGCGCATTAAAGTCCCCTAGAATCAGACGATTATCGCCAGATAGCAACCCACTTATGTCGGGGTTGTAAGCCTGGCAATTAATCGGGACACAGCTACCAACCGGCGGTATATACACGTTGTATATCTCTATCTCGGCAGTACCAGACTTGACTGCTAACCCCATGCATTCCATGCAGGGGTCACTAGCGCCATGCGCAGGCGAGATAGGTCTATATTGCACGGAATGGTGTATTACGAAGGCCAATTCCACACCTCCATTCCTTGAGCGATCCTTACGTAGTACATTGTAACCGCGACAACTGTGCAGGCTGCAGGTGTTGATCTGTTTTGTCTCCTGGATCGCTGCGTGTCGATTTTGTAGTGTAGATCAGCCAGAAGCATTGCAAGAGCTGCCAATGCATCCAGAAAAAGTGCGGTTTATGGGCTGGCGGCAACATTGGACCATACTTCTTCAAAGATGATGCGAATCGTAACGTAACTGTGAATGGTGGACGCCACCATAAGATGATATCCAACTTTTTTTGCCCAAAATGTAAGAGCTTTACTTGCATGACATGTGGTTTCAAAAAGACGATGCCACATGCCACACAGCATGCGTAACAATGGATTTATTGAGAGGAGAGTTCGTTGAACATTTTATTTCACGTTCCGGATCGGTCAATTGGCCGTCTAGATCGTGCGATGTAACGCCTTTAGACTATTTTTTGTGGGGCTATGTTAAGCCCGCTTTTTGAAGACAACATTGAAGCATTTATTCGTGAGATACCGACGAAAATGTTGAAAAGAGTATGCCAAAATTGGATTAAGCGGATGGACCTTTAGAGGCGCAGTCACGATCAACATTTGCATGAAATAATCTTCAAACATTAAATTATATGGACCGTACTATCGATTCAAATTAAGATTTCGAGAATTTTATGTGTTTTTTTTTCATTTTTGAAAAACTTTTCTATAGCTCTTAAAAATCACCCTTAAGCGGGTCTAGACAACATTTATGGAGACATGGCAGCAGATGAAGTGAATAGCTACCGGGTGAATGTAGTCCTTGGAGAACGACCGCTTCCCATTGCACATGAAACACAGTAAAAAAACTAGTGAAAAACGGCTGAAATAGTAAAAAGAGGAAAAAAATATGAAGTGAACAAATCGAATGGACAAATTCCAAACGCAACAAATTGGGGGAAATTTTACAATGCAAACGTGGTGTATATAACATATAAACAATAATTTTGTTATCTGCTGCTGAGGATATGGAAAGAACATTTTACCCAACTGCTAGTGCCCGACTTTGGCGGCGAAGAAAATACCGCAGAACCAATCAATGATGATGGTACAACAACAAGGCAACAGGAACCGACGGGTTACCCGCTGCACTATTTAAGACCGGAGGCTACACGCTGATAAGCCGTATGCATCAGCTTGTCGGCGCAATCCGGCTAGAAGAACGCATACCCTTTAGAAATTCGATACATCCACCATTTTTTTTCTTAAGAACAGGCACTTTCGAATTTGTTGATGGACACCCTCTCACTAAACGGGAATTTCAGCCGTGTTGTTATCAAGCTGATCGACGTTTTGCCAATAAACACGAAGAAATTTGTGTGTATACGTGTGCGTACATGAGCAGAGAATATGGGAGAAAGTAGATAACAACAAAGTGAATGCAAACAAAAATTTTTCATCTTAATACCGTCAAAGCTGGCCGGCTGTTAACAGCTGTACGCGTAAGACCACCTTTTTAAATCCGCCTTGACGTTATATGGGAGCGTGGATACCTCTGACGAGCTGTTTGACGGTATCAATACATTCCGTCGACGTAAAACGCAGTGTAAAGATGTCCCCTCTATACTCGCAGCTCATCATTTGTATGGGTGGACCCTCTACAGTTCCACACATGTTCAAAAATCCGATCGTTAACCAGATTCTCCACATGGGACCGATGATCTGGTGGAATCCTACCGGATGCACAGCCGATATTGATGAATGCATAAGTCACCTCATCTCTGTGGCTTCCTTGCCACTCTGGCGTAAGAGGGCGGCTCCTTACCATTCTCAGAGACAATCTTCCCCTTCCGTGATGACTGTGGCCTCCTATTGGAAGCCACAGTCCTCCATGAAGACTCAGGGGCCGTGCGCGCTTCCTTCATTCCTGTTCCGACTTTGTCTACCTCCGCTGGACACTGTCTGGAGTCTCCATTGGGGGATGGCTGGCTTGGTTTTCCCAGACTTCCTGAAAGCGGGGAGCTCTTTTTCTTCTTCAGCATTTTAGCAGTGCTATGCTCTTCGGGAGATCCGATTCTTTTTCCAGCTTCCGTAGAAGTGAGTGGAATGTCAGTTCTGTCCCTTCCAGCATCCTGCACTTTCGCCCGATTACGCTGCCGGTACATACTCCTCTGTCTCCTTCGTCGTGCACCGAATCGCTTTCTCGGTCTGCTTGTGAGCTTAGCAAAGCCGGTACATACTCCTCTGTCTCCTTCGTCGTGCACCGAATCGCTTTCTCGGTCTGCTTGTGAGCTTAGCTTAGCAAAGCCAACGCTCACTTCTGCCGTCATCCCGATGCCCTAATCTCCCGATTCGGCTCCGGCGACTGTTTAGTAGACGCCGTCGTTGACTGAATTCGAGTCAGAAACACCACCTTTACTTACGAACTGTGCATCCCTCTGGTTTATCCGTCTCTTCCTCATTAATTAGTTTCACGACTAGATGTGCGCGTGAAGCATTACTCTCGCTAACAAGTCCCAAGGCACCCACACCTATAGGAGGGGAGGACAACACGCTACGGTCTGAAGCCACCACCGCAGATGTTGAGTCATTGGAGTCCATTTCTAGCCTACTCCAAAAGGCTTTAAAAATTTTTCGTAATAAGTAGTACCTATTCCGAGATACGGATATATATTTTTTTTCTTTGAGGAGCGAATTAAAAACACGTCCGCTTCACTCAACGGCTACAAACTGACCAAAAACCAGTAAGGAAAGGCAAAAGTCGGGCGGATCAGTAACAAAACAATTCGTACCGAATATTGTGCAGTTGGTTGAAAACTGTAGTTATTACGGCCATTAAAGTGCAAATCGGGCGATACATATATATGGGAGCTATATCCAAACCTGAACCGATTTTGATGAAATCTCGCATACACGTTAAGATTAGTAACAAAACAATCCGTCTCAAATTTTGTGCATATCGGTTGAAAACTGTAGTTACTACGGCCATTAAAGAGTTAATCGGGCGATACATATATATGGGAGCTATATCTAAATCTGAACCGATTTTTACCAAAATCAATAGCGTTCGTCCTTGAGCTAAAAAAGTGACATGTGCAAAATAGAAGAAAACATGGACTCACAGACGGAAATGGCTAAATCGAATCAGAAAGTGATTCCGAGTTGATTGCTATACTTCTCAATGGGTCTAGCTCGTCTCTTTCTTAGCGTTGCAAACAAATGCACAAACTTATAATACCCTGTACCACAGTTGTGGTACAGGGTACCATGGCGATCCTCCACCATGGATCGCATTTGTCGAGTTTTTTCCCTGTATCTCATTTTAGATAAACAAAGGATAAAAAAAGAAATGCCTTGCTTATTGAAATTAATGTTTTGAGACCACAGTAGAAGTATATGTGTAAAATTTCAGCCAAATCGAATAAGAATTGGGCCTTTTAGGGGCTCAAGAAGTAAAATTGGGAGATCGGTTTATAGAGGTGCTGTATCAGGCTAAGGACGGATTCAGACCATATTTGATAAGTATGTTGGAGGTCATGGAAAAAGCCGTTGTACAAAATTTCAGCCAATCGGATAATAATTAGGCCTTCTTGAGGCTCAAGATCGGTTTATATGGCAGCTATCTATATCAGGTTATGGACCGATTTGAACCCTATTTGGCACAGTTGTTGGAAGTCATAACAAAACAGCTCATGCAAAAGTTCAGCCAAATCGGATAGGAATTTTTTTGTATGGATTTAATTGCGTATAACGACTTTAATTGGATTTTTGAGTTAATCATAAATTCAAATTGCAAAATTCTTAATCAATAACGCAAATTCGTTTATAGGACCGATTTCTGCAAATTTTTTAATTGAATGTACAAATTTCCTAATTGAACCAATATTTTAATTTTTTTAATTTTTTTAAGTTTTTTGCTTCAAAATTTTTTATCTAAAAAAAATTAATCATGACAAAATTTCGCTAAAAGCGAATATAGTACCACCCTTAAAGGCTGGTACTACGTTTTTTTTTCGGGTGAAAAATTTCCCAAAATCGTTCTTTCAGTGGTTTGACAAAGTTACCACATTTGATTTTTTTGCGTTTCTTTGGCCAAAACGTTGACATTTACATATAAAAATTAATATGGCACCAACCAATTTAACAGTTGTTTACGTGCATGTGTACACACAAATGTGAGTGTTTGGACCGTTCTCAAATGCATTAATGTGTTGTAATTTCATCCAAAACCCACCCATTCGAAATAAATAATGAAACACAAAACTATTAAAAAAGAAACGAAGTAGCTTTTATTGGTGAATATATTTAGATTTTGTAGTATTTTCATTGGTATAAGTTAAATAAACATTACTTTCCAAAAGCCTTTGTCAGCATCTTCCACTTGTTTCAAAATAATGTTGTTGTAATTGCAAGACCAAAAGCAAAACACAAGCTTTCACAATCGTTATATCTTCGTACAGATTAATTGCAATAGCTTGCGATGCAAGAAACATTTTTTATTTATTTTAGAAGTTTATTTATATTTATATACAAATTTTTTTCTTATATATGCATTCACAAGTAACAAACTGTTACTCCATCCCGAGTAAGTACATCTGAGCAAGATCACTAACACTAACAAACACTTAGTTACAATTAGAAGTTTGGCGATCGCGTTTATTATACGTAAGAAAACGACTTGTTGCGCACCGACTGTAGTTGTCCTCTTTTTGGGCGTCGTGAAATGTAAATTTTCCCTAGATGAAAAAACAAGTTATAGCGAAACGAACATTTTTCATTAATAATTTCCGATTATTTTTTTATATGCGATTTCACCGCGAAACCCGAATATAGTACCAGCCTCAATGATAAAAAGAAATCATCAAACAAGAGTATGACATTCGTGTCGACCAAGACCTATACCATTTATCGTTGTCTCATATATAGTCTCAGATGTGTTTATTGACCTCCTTTTGGCCATGCATAAAAGTGGATTACACACCTCAAAGTTACAGCTCGTATTCGTAAGGCAGGAAAAAATATGGAGGTAATGCAGCATAAAATTTCATCGCATGCGCAATTTATTGTCCGGAAATAAGTTTGATAATTTAAAAGAAAAAATTAAAAAATATATTAAGTGCAGCAGTCTCAATGGAAACACGAGTCAATTGTTCAAACAATGAATACATTGTATATACAAAATAAATCTGACAACAAACGATTAGTGAACACTTCTTAAACCTAACCAAGCTCTATTTTATTCCAGAAAATAACAAAAAATATTTATTGGTGCAATTCATACAGAAGCATTGCTCAAAGTGGCGTATAAAAACAAAATTCTAATAATAATACCTAGACATGGTATAATTCTTTATGAACTAGACATGGTGTAATTCTTTGTGAACCCTCAATAAGGGCTGTTTAAAATGTTGTTGCCAAATCTCTATCTAAATTTGAACTCGTTTCTATGAAATTCAATAGGAATTAAAGATCCATAGGTTGACAAATGACTACATTGTTGTAACATTAGCGTAAATCGGAGAAACTTAGATGTATATGAAAACTATTGGTTGCCAAAAAGTAATTGGATTTTTTAAAAGAAAGTAAATATATTTTTTAATAAAACTTAGAATGAACTTTAATCAAATATATAATTGCCATTTTGTTCGGATAACCTTTTGCCATCTTCCTGGCAAATTTAGTATTCCACGCTCATAGAACTTCTGGCCTTTATCTGCAAAAAACCGAACCAAGTGCGATTTTATAGCCTCATCATTGCCGAAAGTTTAAGGAGTTCTGCAAAGATCCAAATAAATGGTAGCCTGATGGTGCAAGGTCAGGGCTATATGGTGGATGCATCAAAAGTTCCCAGCCAAGCTCACTCAGTTTTTGGCGAGTGACCAAATATGTGTGCGGTCTGGCGTTGTCCTGGTGGAATATGACACCTTTACGATTGACCAATTCTGGTCGCTTCTCCTTGATGGCTGTATTCAATTTGTCCAATTGTTTTCGTTTTCGACTAACGTTGTTGTAAACAATCCAATTTTCATCTCCAGTTATGATTCGTTTTAAAAACGGATCGAATTCATTGCGTTTAAGGTGCATATCACAAGCGTTGTTTCGGTTTATTAAATGAATTTCTTTCAATACATGTGGTACCCAAATATCAAGCTTTTTCACCAGTCCAAGACTTTTTATGTGATAATGAACGGTTGATTTTGGTATATTTAACTTCTCTCCTATCGCACGCTTAGTTACATGACGATTCGACGAATTCGATTAATGCTTTGATTTGGTCATCATCAACTTCATTTGGCCGACCTGAACGTGGCTCATCTTTAAGTGAAAAATCTCCAGAACGGAATTTGCGAAACCAATTTTGACACCGTCTTCCTTTTAAGGCTTTATCACCATACACATCTCGTAACTTTTTAGCAACCTGCTCCGCGTTTTTTCCTTTACGGAAATATTGTAATAAAGTAAAATATGACGAAAATGCTCCTTTGTGGGCTCCGTATTAAAATTGACGCCAACCAAACAAATGGAAACAAAATTTCGCGCACTTTTTTTCTAAAGCAAGCTAAAAGTAACAGCTGATAACTGACAGAAGAAGGAATGCAATTACAGAGTCACAAGCCGTTTGAAAAAATTTGTCAACGCCGACTATATGAAAAATCCGCAATTACTTTTTGGGCAACCCTATATGTATACATCTGAACCAATTTTGACCATACCATGGTGAAAGCCATAAAATAGCACACTGCGCTAAATTTTGAGAAGATCGGGTAATAATGGGCATACGAAGTCTCTAGTTTTGAACTGAACTACGTCGCCATATGCGTCCTTTGGGTTTAGTTACATACCATGCGCCTTTTGCTGTGTACAAATTTATAAAAACTTATTATTTATGTTATGTAAAACGAGAATTTTAATAAAAATTATCAATAATGTTATTGAAAATGTGATTCTTGATTGAACCTTTGAGTGGAGCGGCCAATGGGAAAAGTACAACTAATAGACAAGGTTGTCGAGCGTGGATAACGTGCTACTTTTATCATTGAGGTACAAGTACAACATACTATCGTACTGCCCTTGAAGCTTCACATCTAATATGGCTGAGTGGAGCGGCAGATCTAGAGCCCAGGATTAGGCTAAGAATAGAATCTAAAGATCCAAGTGGAGCGCCTGCGGGAGCTTTCGACGAAACCATCTTAAGGGCAAGGCTAAACTTTGTATTCTATCTTCGCATGCCTATAACTTGCCTAGACCATCGGCCTTCTCTGGCAAACCAATACGCTGTTTAAGAGGTTGGAACAATAAAAGGCGTATAGTTCTCAGGTTTATTGAAAGGCTTAGTGAGAATGATCCTAAAACTCTCACCGATAAGAAGAAAGGCTCCCTTAATTGCAAATTTTGCCCATGAACATTCCACTAAGAAACAGGGGCAAACTTCCTTGAAGTCCGATTCAAGCTGTGCACGGAATAGCTGTGAGCACTGCACAGGCTGAAACATTAAGATCCGATCTGTGTAGTGTTCATTGCTGTCACGAGAAGCTTAGCTGCGAGCTACTAGGCGCGTCCACGGGTTGCGGATAGTGGAATGCTGCATCGACAGTCGCGGACAATCAGCGGTATCGAGCATAGAGTCTCAGTAAGAGGCCAGGCGACCCCGGCTCTTGCACAAATATTGAGTGTCTATTAAGCTCGATATGACAAGGCGAGTTATTGGCGCCTTTTAATAACCAATGACTACCTTGTTCTCGCGGCGATCGGTCCTTTGGACCGGAACGAGCTTGCTTACAAAGCAGCTTGACGAGTATCGCCACCTCCACCTCCACATGAAAAGGGTAGCTACAACAACAACAGGGCATACTTCTCTCATATCAACTAGTGTAGTGCGATTAAAATTTAGGTTATGGACATACATCTAAGCCTGTAATCGGCTTGTTGTGCGCTCTAAAAACTATAAAGTAAGTTAACTATAAAGTAAGTTTAAGTTAGGAATTCCGTGCTACTTACAAAATCCTTAATTGTTTTTAATACCACTCCCCTAAGTTGGTTCATGTCTGGTATTGTGTATCCACCTAAGTGCCGGTATCTGTTGGACCCGAAAGCCGGCAATGATAAAGGAAATGCTCCATGCCCTACATATGCTATCACTTACCGCACCGATTTAACATAAGTGAGCTCGTAGTCCTATGTGTTCCGTTATGATACCAATAGCTATATTGACCTCCTTCTTGCTTCCTTTCAGTAATAGCCTCTTCTTCTCACGATCTGGATCCCCCGATAGGATTTTCGACGTCCTACCGACCGTTTCGCTGTTCCACAATGTTGCATGCGCATTCGTCGCCCACTCCCTTAACTCGGACTGCGTCGACCCGAAAGGCTTCGGGTTAACCAAGTATATTGACGGCAGTCGTCTGGACTTCATCGCCAATTCATCTGCTTTTTATTTCCCCTTACGCCGTTATGGCCCGGCACCCAAACGATGCGGATCTTGCTATCCTCAGAGAAGGCGTTAATCTCCTTCTTACATTGCAGGACTGTTCGGGACCTTACCGTCCTGGTTGTTATTGCCCTTATGGCCATTTTACTGTAGATAAAGATGTTCACACTCGACATCCTCGTGTTCGCACCACACCACCTCACGCATTCCGTGATCGCCCGGATCTCCGTCTGCAGCACCGTATTATGGGCAGGTAGTCTAAAACAGATCTCAGTCCCTGGGTTCTCAATGTAAACCCCGAGGCCCACTCTGTCCTTTAGCTTTGATCCGTCCATGTAACATGATTTTCCAAAAATCAAAAAAATCCTCAACATGATCTAGTGTTCCGTCAATTCAAGACTGTGCCGATGGCAGCAGTGCCTCGCACTCGACTTCAAGGTTTATCTCTGGTATCCGATCGGAAACCTTTTCCCTTCCTTCCAG